>NC_058520.1:103691620-104291620 GCF_904849725.1 Hordeum vulgare subsp. vulgare
TTCTTTTCATGATCTACAAGCATAGGAATTTTACTACTCTCCACATAAGAAATCTATTCTCAAGAATAGTAGTGGGAGTATCGTAAAAGACTTGAGCACTACAAATTGTGTCCACAATGAAAAAGCAAGGTTTAGCAAAGGGTTTTTCGGAAGTATGACAAGTTTTATCATCCCTCTTCTTCAAAGCATAAGTATCCTCACAATAATCATCATAGATAGGGGGCATGCTTTCATCAAAATGATTTTGATCATTCAAAGTGGAAGAACTAAAAAGATCATCTTCATCAAATATAGCATCCCAAAGCTTGTGGCTTTGCATATCATTAGCATCATGGGTATTCAAAGAATTCATGCTAAAACATTGCAATCATGCTCATCCTTCACATATTCTATGCCAAGCATTCTATGTAATTCTTCTTTCAGCACTTGAGCACAGTTTTCTTTCCCATCATGCTCACGAAAGATATTGAAAAGATGGAGCATATGAGGCATCCTTAATTCCATTTTTTGTAGTTTTCTAGCGAAAGAACAAGAAACAAAAAGATTCAATTGAAAGATCTAAAGATATACCTTCAAGCGCTAACCTCCCCGGCAACGACGCCAGAAGAGAGCTTGATGTCTACTATGCAACCTTCTCCTTGTAGACGTTGTTGGGCCTCCAAGTGGAGAGGTTTGTAGGACAGTAGCAATTTTCCCTCAAGTGGGTGACCTAAGGTTTATCAATCCGTGGGAGGCGTAGGATGAAGATGGACTCTCTCAAGCAACCCTGCAACCAAATAACAAAGAGTATCTTGTGTCCCCAACACACCCAATACAATGGTAAGTTGGATAGGTGCACTAGTTCGGCAAAGAGATGGTGAAACAAGTGCAATATGGACGGTAGATATAGGTTTTTGTAATCTGAAATTACAAAAAAGCAAGGTAACTAGTAACAAAAGTGAGCACGAACGGTATTGCAATGCGTGGAAACAAGGCCTAGGGTTCATACTTTCACTAGTGAAGTTCTCACAACAATAATAACATAATTGGATCATATAACTAGCCCTCAACATGCAACAAAGGTTCACTCCAAAGTCACTAATAGCGGAGAATGAACGAAGAGATTATTGTTGGGTACGAGACCACCACAAAGTTATTCTTTGTGATCGATCTATTCAAGAGTCGGTAGTAAAATAACACGAAGCTATTCTTTTCGTTCGATCCATCATAGAGTTCGTACTAGAATAAAACCTTAAGATACATATCAACCAAGACCCTAATGTCACCTAGATACTCCATTGTCACCTCAAGTATCCGTGGGCAAGATTATACGATATGCATCACACAATCTCAGAATCATCTATTCAACCAACACATAGAACTTCAAAGAGTGCCTCGAAGTTTCTACCGGAGAATCAAAACGTGTGCCAACCCCAATGCATAGGTTCCCAATGTCACGAACCCGCAAGTTGATCACCAAAACATACATCGAGTACTCACATGAATCCACTTGTGCCAACCCGTATGCATAGGTTCCCAATTGTCACAAACCCGCAAGTTGATCAAAACAGATAGACACGTCCAAGACATACATCAAGTGTTCTCAAAGACTCAATCCGATAAGGTAACTTCAAAGGGGAAACTCAATCCATTACAAGAAGGGACAGGGGGAATAACATCATAAGATCCAACTATAGTAGCAAAGCCCACGGTACATCGAGATCAAGACATCTCAAGAACACAAGAGAGAGAGATCAAACACATAGCTACTGGTACATACCCTCAGCCCAGAGGGAGAACTACTCCCTCCACATCATGGAGATCGCCGGGATGATGAATATGGCCACCGGAGATGGATTCCCCCTCCGGCAGGGTGCCGAAACGGGCTCCAGATTGGTTTTTGGTGGCTATAGAGGCTTGCGGCGGCGGAACTCCCGATCTAGGTTTCTTTCTGGGGGTTTCTGAATTTATAGGAATTTATGGCGGTGGAATTGCGTCAGTTGGGCCAACGAGGAGGTCACAAGCGTGCAAGGTGTGACCTGGGGGGTGGCCGCGGCGTCAGGGCTTGTGACTCCCTCGTGGCTCTTCTGGCCTTCTTCCAAAGCTTTGGGGGTCTCTTTTGGTCCAAAAAATCATCGTAAAGTTTCATTCCATTTGGACTCCGTCTGAAAAAGGGTCAAAAACACGAAAAAAACAGAAACTAGCACTTAGATAATAGGTTAGTCCCAAAAAAGATATAAAATAGCATATTCCTGCATACAAAACATCCAAAGTTGAGAAGATAATAGCATGGAACCATAAAAAATTATAGATACGTTGGAGACGTATCACTCTATAAGACAAGCAATTCGAGCCGGCGTCTCCCTCGAGCAACTGCACAAGCCATCCATTGAGCCGTCTCCGGAGTCGACGTCAATTTTTGTGCCGGCAGATCCCTCAGTACCAACGCCGTCGGCTACGCCAGTTGTGCCGGCTACGCTGGCTCTTCCGACTCCAACTGTTGTGCCGGCTACAACTACTTCGCCATCTATGACGACTTCACTGGCTACAACAACAAATCTGGCTACGCCAAGCCTCGAATCCTGTCGTCTCGACACCCAGTGGGTGGATGTCATGGAGGTAGAGGGCATGCCGACAGCTATGACAGCATGAGAGACAGAAAGTCTCGAGCCTGCGACTGCTTCATCAAGCGCAGGGGTTGTAGAAGCCCCTGATACTCAGGTCGAGATGGAGCCAACCCTTGTGTCGACTCCGTCGTGGGCTAAACTCATCTTGACCTTACTTCTTCGCGGTGAGCTTCCTCAAGATGAGGCAGAGGCAAGGAAGATTCAGCACCGATCAGTAGCCTACACCATCATCAATCACGAGCTAGTTCGGTGTAGTGTGACTGGCGTGTTCCAGTGCTCCGTCGAATCAGAAAAGGGGTAGGACATCCTCAAAGACAGACACCATGCTA
This sequence comes from Hordeum vulgare subsp. vulgare, assembly GCF_904849725.1. NCBI lineage: Eukaryota > Viridiplantae > Streptophyta > Magnoliopsida > Poales > Poaceae > Hordeum > Hordeum vulgare. Next base: position 103,694,556 of record NC_058520.1, read on the forward strand.
AGTGCGGGCATCATGCCACCTCTAGAACCTTGGTGGCCAAGGCGTTTCGCCACGGACTCTATTGTCCCACGGCCCTCTAGGAGGCCGTGGACATGGTCAACAAATGTGAAGGCTGCCAACGCTTCGGCACGCAGAGCCACATGCCGGCTACAACCCTCAAAACCATCCCCCTGTCATGGCCGTTTGCCGTCTTGGGGCTGGATATGGTGGGGCCATTCAAGACCGCTCGAGGCAGGATGACGCATCTCTTGGTGGTTGTTGATAAGTTCACCAAGTGGACTGAGGTTAGGCCCATCAAGAAGCTTGATGGCCCAACGGCCATCAGGTTCATCAAGGACATTGCTGTCTGCTACGGCATCCCCAAAGCATCATCACCGACAACGGCACCAACATTGCCAAGGGTGCTTTGGCACCCTACTGCTCCAAGGAAGGCATCCGGCTCGACTTGGCTTCGGTGGCGCACCCACAGTCCAATGTCCAAGTGGAGAGGGCTAACGACCTGATCCTGCCCGGCATCAAGCCAAGGCTGGTGGCGCTACTTGGCAGGTCATCCGGCTACTGGACCAAAGAGCTACCGGCTATGTTGTGGAGCCTCCGCACCACGCTGAACCGGTCAACTGGCTTCACACCATTCTTTCCGGTATACGGGTCCGAGGCAATCATCCCCACGGATGTCGAGTTCGACTCGCCTCGGGTCACCTTATAAACAGAGACAGAAGCGAAGGAGGCAAGAGAAGACGGTGTCGATCTGCTCGAGGAGGCACGGGATCTAGCCTTGAGCCGGACGGCCATATACCAACAGATGCTAAGGTACTACCACAACAAGAAGATCAAGCCTCTCTCTTTTAGAGAGGGGGACTTGGTGCTCAGAAGAATCCAGTGAACAGCCGGCCAGCACAAGCCCTCGTCCCCATGGGAGGGACCTTTCATCAACAGTCGGGCACTGCATAACAATGCATACTACCTGATCGATGCCCAGAAGCCAAGGAAGCGCAAGAGAGATGACTCCGGCCAGGAGATGGAGCGTCCATGGAACGCGTCATTGCTTCGCCCGTTCTATTGCTAGAATGCAAGAAAGAAAAATGAAAAGAGCATGTACGTATGTATCTTCCTACCTCTTCGGGATTTCTAGTGAATGCAATGGGTGTTTCAAGCCGATGCTTGGGACACACCTCTTTTGGATTCATGCCAAGAGTTTGCACTCGTTTGTGATTCCCTTGGTCCGGCTCCGCGGGTCGGGGGCTCGCTAGCAGGCCCGAACGATTTCCTTAGTTGTAGATGAGTGTATAGTGTACGCCGGATCGAACCCTTGCCGTCTCGTAATAGCTACAGACCGGCTCCCGGTTGTCCGGCTAACGATGCGGTGGCAGGGAAGGCTGGTTGCATGAAAAGTTCAACTACAAAAAGGGTTGCCGGCTCGGGTTGGTTTGATCACTTTTCGATCTTATTATTCTAGCCGGCCTCTGCTGAATTGTTTTTGAATCTTAAAGTCTTGATGGCTTCGTAAAATCTAAGTCCAATATTCTCAAAGGCAGAAGCCTCGTCCCAGTCACAGACCGGCTCCCGGGTGTCGGACCGGCGAGGTGGATGTTAGAGGGAATAAAGGAGCTGGAGAAAAAGGAGTCAAATAGGAATGAAAAGATGAAAATACAAGGCAGCAAGCATGGTGTTCACGAATTCAATGCGGCATATATTAGATTCGAAAGCATTCAGAAGGCCCACGGCTGAAGTTCATTACAATAAACACCCCCACTGGGTGGAACTGTTGGACTGACGATACAATGCAGAGAACGAAAACAAAAAAAGGACCGGCTAAGAGGCAGCGGCTCCGTCTGTTCCCCTGGCTGCGGCTCGTGAAGTGGTGGCTTGGTGGATGCGCCGTCTCCACCACGAGAACCTTTGGCTCTGTCCCTTAAGGCCGAGTCCACAAAAGCCTCGCTGCTGGAGTCGGCAGCCTCCTCCTCAAGGGTCGCCTCATCGGACCTTCCATCGGCGTCATACGGCTGAAGATGGAACAAACCTTTAGGGATCACATTGCCATCTTCATCATGCTCCATGTTTAGCTCATCCTAGGCGGCAAAAGAGGTGATGTTGCTGGCCCTCATCTACAGCTGGTCCTCCATGGCTTGCAGCTCCCCCTCCGAGCCGTCGTGATGTGCGGCGAGCTTGCCCTAGTCCAGGTTCCGATACCAGGAATTGGCCAAGCGCAATGCCATGTAGACACTAGCGCGCGCGGCTGAGGCGCGCCAGGCGTCGAGGTGGGCGCCGCCGGCTGCAAGCCAGCGGGACATCCAGCTCATTCACGCGGCTCCACGGCCTCGGGCCACACAACCCTTATCATCGATGCGCCGGCGTTCTGGATCCGCTCCAGGGAGTCGGCCAGGATAAGCAGGTGGGCCCTGATGCCAACGACAATCTCCTCCACTGTCCAGCCGGTGTTGGCATCCACCTCCTCACCACCAGCGCGATGCTCCTCACGGCTGGTCTCCACAGACGTTTCAGCCGCTTCCCATATCCCAGGGAAGTTTCCTGGGGTATGGAAGTGGTGCGAAGAAAAATAAGAAGGGATACCAACAAAGAAGAAAAGATCAGGACAAGATAAAAGAAAGGCTTACGGTTGAAATCGATGTCAGTCTCACGAGCCTCCTCCAGGGCCTCGCGCTCCCGCACCATGCCCTCTCGAGTCATGCGGGAGAGCTCGTCTCGGAGGTTCTCGGCCACCTCCATCGCCTTAGCCAGCTGCGCCTGCTTCTGGATCAGGGCATCCTCCTTCTCCTTCTGGGCAGGGTCCTTGAGCTTCATCTCCTCGAGATGAGCCGTCTTGAGGCGCTCCGTGTTGGCAATGTGGGAGGTGTCCTTCTCCTGAAGGGTGGCGCGTAGCTGCTCCAGTTTGGCTTGACGGGCCGCCTCGCGATCCTTCTTCTCCATCTGGAGAAGACCCAGCTGCTGCTGGAGCTGCTTGTCCGCCTCGCGCAGGGCGTCTCGCTCCGAGACGACAGCGTCCAGCTGGCCGTGGAGATCGCCAACTTGGCCACCAGCCGCTTGGACTTGGGCCAGCAGCGTGTTTTACACTTGCACTTGGGCGTCATGAAGCTCCTACGAGAAAAGCAAAGAAAGCAAGAAGTAAGATTCGGCCCGACTAACTCATAGTCGGCCCGATTCTCGGGGGCTACACCCAGTGGGTGCGCTAGCGCGCCCCCACTAAAAAGCAAAGATGAACATAGCACAAGGAGACTCGGCCCGGCCAATGCTTGGCCAGCTTGATTCTCGGGGGCTGCACCCAGTGGGTGCGCTGGCACGCCCCCACTGATTCAAGAGCCAAAAAAGAAAAAATCCAAACCAAGGCAGAAGACAGAAGACTCACCCTGGTTCGCTCTTCAAGGCGTTCCAGGTCGCACTCGGCCACCCTGGCCACCTGCTGCACCTTGTCGCGGCTGCTGGAGAACAGCGCCACCAGCTCCGGGACACCACAAAGCTTGGTGCCTGGGGAAATGGTGCGCACTCAACATTGCCACACGCCAAGTTCTCATGGGCCGGCTCCCGGCGATGGGGCCGGCTCCTGGGGCGGCCGGGCAACGGCTTGCCACGACGAGGGTGCCATCTCCAGGTGGTGGGTTGGTGGTCGGCTCCTTTGATGTTCCGGTCGGCACCGTCTCTGCAGCCGGGGGTGGATCGGCCGTCTCTGGTGCATCCATGGTCACCTCCGGCGCCTCCATGGTAATCTCTGGCGCGCCGCCCAGATCAGCTTCCGACGTGTTGGGGATCACCTCGAGGTCCACTAGCGTGGAGGCGGCCGGCTCGGCGATCTTCACTGCCTCGGCCCCCTGGGCGCGCTTCGGAGCCGCGTCACTAGCTGGCTCCTCCACACGTGCTCGCTTGGAGGGGTTGTGTTTGGCCTTCGATCGCTTCTCCTTGGGTTTCTCAGCTCGTCTTGGCTTGGATTGGCCCATGGTCGTCTTGTTCGCCGCCGCTTCCCAGCGAAGGGCGGACTCGTCTTCCAACGCCTTCTTGGCAGCATGAGCGGCTGCCAGCCGGCTCCCTCGGCGGCGTAGGTGGTTTCTTCCTCCATGTCTTCTGCCTCCCTGCCAAGTACTATTTGAGGAGCCCATCCTCATGCAACAAATCAAAAAGAGATAACAAAGGACTCTTACCCCGCCACGATGGGCACTCGCTTCCTGCCGGCGCCGGCGCGGTGCTGCTTGGTGTCGCCTTTGCGTCCTCCGGCTAGAGGTCCTGTTGCGGCACGCGTAGGGGTCGGCTTGGATGTAGCCGCCCCATTGCCCTTGTTCCTGGCCTTCTCGTCAGGCCCTGGCGTCTCACCAGCCTTGCGGCGACCCCGTGTCAATGGAGGGCTGGTGACCTCCTCCAGATCCTTGGATCCTCCTCGAAGGTTGCATCAGGCGGAGTAGGTGGCGTCGCGTCATCATCCGTCCAGTCAAGAAGGGAGGGCTTTAGGTGCTAACCAGGCGGCTCGGAGCCCTCCGACTTGAGTGCTTCCTGGGAACCTTCGGAGGCGGCGGCTCGCGGCTCGATCACCCCCTCATCCTCGATTTCCAAGGGGTCCAACGTCTCCACGTCGGCGACGGGTAGGTTGAGCTCTTGCAGGCTCTCGAACAGATGAGCAAGGGAGTCGGTAGCCGGCTCGAATTAGAGAACAACAAGTTCAAATGATAAACAGAGCAAAATTCGGGAAGGCACTTACCACTGGGGCCGGATGGGCTTGGTCCTAAGGGCGCATTCCCCATTTCCAATATCCAACTTTGTCCATGTTGGCGAAGGAGATCAAGTTCACGTTCCGGGCCACCGCGCCAGGTTGTACGTTCTTGGTGTAGAGCCGACAAGGACCGTGTCGGCCGCCCATCCGACAGATCATATGGGGCCGCCTCTGCAGAGGGAGGACCCAGCGGGTCATCATGGTAGTGAGAAAGTTGCGGCCGAGGAGGCTGCGAGACTTCATGGTCTCGAGGTAGGCGCATATCTGCGCCACCTCGGTGATTGGCTTCGGATACGAAGCCTTCCAGTTCCTCCTCGCCGTAGGAGGAGCGATGATGAAGGGCGGCAGGTTGAGGCTGTCGTGGGAGGGGTTGATGTTCTTCACATAGAAGAACCCCCTCTGCCACAGTTTGATGGAGTCTTGGAGCGGCATCTGGGAGAAGCCACATGTCATCCGGTGTTGCACCAGTGCCGCGCCGCACGGGGTCATTGGACGGGGGGGCGTGAGCTTCTCCGCCTCGTCTTTTTCCATATTTATAGTCTGCTGCTTGAAGAAGAAGAGCTTCTGCCAGAGGTCGAGGCGGGGCTTGATGCCCAGAAAGCCCTCGCACAGGACGATGTATGCGGCGAGTTGAAGAATGGCGTTAGGCGCCAGGTGGTGCGGCCGCAGGCCGAAGAGGACAAGAAAGTTGGAGAAGAAGTTGCTCCCCGGGAGCCCGAAGCCGCGGTAGAAGTGTTCATCAAACACGACTACCTCTCCCTCCCTCGGTGTCGGGGAGTTTTCGGCTCCTAGCACCCGTGCCACCACAACAGATGCGGGAGGCAGCAGGCGGCGATGGCGGAGCGCCTTGATATGGCCGCAGCAGATGTCGCTTGTTACAGCCCGATGCCGATGTTCCAGAAGATTCCCTTTCCTTTCCGTTTTCGTCGTGTGTCTGTTTTATTTTGTTGCATCAGCATCGCATCATTCGCATCATCCGCATTGCATCGGCATCTCCGTTACCGCCAGTTTTCAAACGTTGCATCCGTTGTTAGTTGCCGATTAACGTCGTTGTTCGTTCCGACCCTGACCGCACACGCACGCGCCCGCGGCACCGTCGTAACTCTGTTTCTAAAGCGTGTATAAAACTTTCTCCGATTGAGCTGGAATTTGTCGTGCGGTATTATTTATATATAGGTAGGCCGCCTATCAAATTTCGTCACGATCGGAGTCCGTCTGGTACCCGAACGGTCGACCGTAGCAGCACCGTATTCGGTCTACCGTCGGATGTTTGTCGGTGTTTAAAATTCGTTGCCGCGCCGCACCGTTTCCCTCTCTTCCCCGGCTAGCGTACTCTACGTGGTCATTTAACCGTTCCCGCGTTTGGAATTGTACGATTTCGACCGCGCGGTTGAAACCGGGGTGAAAAACTGCTAAACCTAGCCCCCCCTTCCCTATTTAAACAGCTCTCCCTTCCTAATCTTGACCCTAACCCTCTCTCTCCCTCGATTTCCACGCCCTCCTAACCCTAGCCACCACCAGGTCGTCTCCCAGCGCCCCAGCCACCGCCAGGTCCCGCTGAACCCAGATCTGGCCCGCCCGGGCCCGATCTGGGCCAGATCCGCCGTCGCCCACAGCTCCTGCCGCGCCTCAACCTCGTTCTGGGCCAGCCTGCTCGCTGCCGGCCGCACCAGTCTTCCCCGCCAGGCTGCCTCGGACGTCGGGATCCGCAGCCGCTGTCCCTGCCGCCAGTTCGCCCCGAGCCGCTTCCTTGTGTTCCTCCTCGCCGGATCTGGCTTCGCTCGCCGGAGCCCCAAGTTCTGTCACCGCTGGTTCCCTGCTTGCGAGAGCTCTGCCGCTCTCGATCTGGAGCAGGAACCAGATCGGGTCCCTTTGACCGCGCCGCTTGTGCCGGTTCCTGCAGCGCCTGTGCCCAGCTCGGCCTCCCCCCGCTCGACCGGGCCGGCCTCCCCAGCGCCCTGTCGGCCCATCTCCCTCATCCACCCTAGGCCCAGTCTGCTCTCCACCGACCCCAGGCCTCCCCAAGGCCCACCTCAGGACGGCCCAAGTGGCCGAGGTGAGAACCTCCTCCCTGCCCTCCTATTCCTCACCCGGTTGCATTTTAGTTATGCTGCGCCTAGTAGATAGGCCCGTAGGTAATTTTTCCTTTTAGGAACATATTTCGGAATTAATATAAATTCCAGATAAATAGATATAATAAACCCCCGTAACTTATATTCCGTAAGTCGGATCGAGGTGATCTCTATATGGATTTGGTGTAGAATTTCGCGTAGTCTCCGTTTTTACAACTTGCATTTAGCATTCCTAACACCTAGTTTAGCGTGCAGTCCTATTATGTTTCCGACCCGTATAATTTCTCGTGCGTGTCCGGCTGCTCGTATACCGTAGATTAATTGTCCACGTTTTAGGAATCATTTTTGCATGTATTTTAGAGCGGTCACTTGTATTTTTACGTAATTGTAAATTAACTTGTGAGGTCGTTACCGAGGTGCTATATGACATTTCCGACCTCATTTAAAATGTCTAGATAGGTAGTTTAATTTATGCTTCACCTCTTGCCATGTTTAACTACATTTAATATTGCCGTGTACCTAATCGGGACTGAACTAAATAAATAAACGTGGAGTTTCGTCAATATGCAACTTGTTGCATATTGAACTTACTTAATGTGTAGTGATTGTTTGTCGTGAATTGTCATGCCGTGTCTTGCATGTATTCAACTCCTCATGCATCATATGTGTTGTGCATCGTGTGGTGAATCCCGTGTGTTGATGCTTGTTTCCGGTTTTCCCCGTCTCGATAGAGTTCCGCAAGCGTGTCGGATGTGAGGACCCGTTCGACTACGTCGGTTCGTCTGCTTCATGGAGGCATTCTTCTTCCAAGTGGGATCTCAGGCAAGATGATCATTTCCCAGATACCATTACTATCATTGCCATGCTAGTTTTTACCGTTGCTACCGTTTATGTCTCGTTGCCTACCACATGTTAAATATCAGCCTCTCAACAATTCCATGATTACCTTCAACCTGTTCAACCTAGCAAACCACTGATTGGCTATGTTACTGCTTGCTTAACCCTGTGTTAGCGTTGCTAGTTGCAGGTGCAGATGCTTCCATGTGATAACATGGGTTCCTTGTCTTATCACCATACTTAATGCTATTTAATTTAATGCACCTATATACTTGGTAAAAGGTGGAAGGCTCGGCCTTTCTAGCCTGGTGTTTTGTTCCACCTTTGCCCCCTTAGTTTTCGGCTACCGGTGTTATGTTCCATAATTGAGCGCTCCTAACACGATTGGGGTTGTTATGGGGACCCTCTTGATAATTCGTTTTAGATTAAAGCTGGTCTAGCAAGGCCCAACTTTGGTACTACTTTTGCCTAAACACCTAATAAAATTGCATAGGGACTTTCCGGACCCCGAGGATAATTTAATCAACACCGGGCCAGTGCTCCTCATGAGTGTTGGTCCAAAGCAGAGCACCGTCCGGGGCCACCGCGAGGAAACTTGAGGTTTGGCACTCGTACGCTTCGCTTATCCGTCGTGTCCTGAGAACGAGGTACACGACTCCTATCGGGATCGTCGACACGTCGGGCGGCCTTGCTGGATTAGTTTTACCTTTGACAAGATATCTTGTGCATCGGGATTCCGGTGATGCTTTGGGTAATCTCAGAGTTGAGGTTTTCCACTAGGGAATCCGACGAGATCGCGAGCTTCGTAATTGAGGATTTCTATGCGGCTTGTGGTAATTTGTGATGGACTAGTTGGAGCACCCCTGCAGGGTTAAATCTTTTCGGAAAGCCGTGCCCGCGGTTATGTGGCAACGTGGAAGCTTTGTTTAACACTGGTTCTAGACAACTTGAAGTTAATTAACTTAATTAAAACTTGCCAACTGTGTGCGTAACCGTGACTGTCTCTTTCGTGAGTTCCTTCTCCGATCGAGGACACGGTGGGGTTATGCCTGGCGTAGGTAGGTGTTTAGGATCATTCTTTTGATCATCAGTAGTTCACGTCCATTATGCGTAGATCTTCCCCCTCTTATTTCTTGTACTCGTAAGATTAGCCACCAAATATATGCTTAGTCGCTGCTGCAACCTCACCACTTAACCATGACTCACCCATTAAGCTTTGCTAGTCTTGATACCTTTGGAAATGAGATTGTTGAGTCCCCTGTGGCTCACAGATTACTACAACACCAGTTGCAGGTACAGGTAAAGGTTACTTGACGCGAGCGCGTTGGTTGTTCATTTGGAGTTCCTTCTTCTTCTTCTTCTTCATCGATCTAGGATGGGTTCCAGGCCGGCAGCCTGGGATAGCAAGGATGGACGTCGTTCTTCTTTTGTCGTTTGTTTTCGTCCGTAGTCGGACCCTGCTCTTACTCCTGATGAATATGTAATGTACTGATGTGACTCTGATGTAGCTTGTGGCGAGTGTAAGCCAACTCTATATATATATCTTCTTTTCAGTACATGTACTTGTAACGATATCCTTTCTTGCGACACGACGAGATGCGCTTCAATCCCTGATGAGGCCCTCGTGCCAAATTGAGGATAGGGTCACATCTTGGGCATGACATCGCTACCGAGGCAAGCACCGTTGTGCTGTCCCTTCTTGGTGGTGCCGCTTGACATAACGGCAAACGGCGGAGGCTTGGTAGTTGGCGGCGAAGGCCTCTGCGACAGCGAAGATGAAGCGAAGCTTTCTCTTTCTCTGGGCTCAAGGAAGGAGAGGGCGCAAGTGCGGGGCATGAAGGGGGCGTATGGCCTCCTTGGTACCGCCGCACCGCGTTTAAACCCCACGATGGATCATGGAGAGGGGATCCGGTGCGCATAGGGCCCACCTCCCCCGATTATTATGGGTACATTAACGATTCCTGAAACCCAACCTTCGCGGAGTAAATCCACAGAGGATCCTCCGTGCGGGGGCCGAGGGGGCATCGTGGCGGGACCCAGGGCTCACGCCCAATCCCGTCGTCTGAGCAAACCATCATCACGTCAGGCTGGGGCCTGGCACGTGGCGCAATTTGCGCGCCTTATCACAAGCCGTGGCTTCTCTTGGAAGCCCGCCGGCTTCCGCGCCAGCGTCTCCTATCGCAGGCGGTGAAGGAAAATCAACAGCAAACAACTCAAGCCGACGAGGCCTTCCGCTCCAAGGCATGTTTTATGCATGACATATTGACTACTTTATTCTGATGGATATATTCAAGATTAATCGGTGCACCCCAGCTGTTGGGGGGATAACCCTTTGCCTTCTACCTTGAAGGAACAACATGAATCATTCTACGAAGCCCAAGTCCCCCTGCCGGCTAGGAAGCACCTGCCGGCTAGGGGTGAGATGGCCAAATCTCTCTGGCCGGCCAGGAAGCTCCTGCCGGCTAGAGGCGAGACGGATACCTCCCTCTAGCCGTCAAGGCCACGCCGGCCGGCTAGAGGTGAGGCGGTTGTGCCCAAGCCGGCTAGTAAGGAGACTAGCCGGCTAGGGAGCTCAAGTCACATCAGACCGTAGGTCATGACAAGACCCTACGGTTAAAGGTGGCTACGCGTCAGCCAAGGTACTAGATTGGAGTGCACGGTTGGTACAGCGTCGGCAGCCATACCACTGACATACTCAGGCTCCGATCCATCATCTTGCACAGTGTCGGCCCATCAAACTCCAACTCCATTAATGCACTCGACGTGAGAACAATGGAGACGACCGTACTGTCAGCCCATGACGAATCTAGGAAGACGATGCCGGACGTACTACACGTGTCCTGCGTCAACCTTACGCGAGAGCCTCATTGGCTCGCCGGCGGGTCCCACAGCCAGACGGGACCTCGCAGCCGGCGGGCCCCTCCAGCGACAAGACAAGACCCCTGTGGGCCCCTTGGCCAGCCGGCGAGGCTGCCAGCCGGGTCCCACTCACGTACTTTTATCCTTATTGTAGGTCGGTGGGTTCATTTATGAAACCCCCCGACCACCCTCCATGCAGAGGGTCGGTCAACTCAACAAACACACACTCATACAAGAGAGGTAGACGCGAGCCGGCTGCTCCTTCTTCCTCCTGCGCAGACCAGCTACAGGTGCACATTGTAGCCTCATTGATAGATTATACACTCTGGCAGGATTAGGGGTGTTATCTCTATGGAGAGCCCTAAACCTGGGTACATCGTGTGTTCCATGCTTGTACCAACCTTGTTCCCAGCACCCTCCGGTGTCACTTCGGTTCCACCATCTTTAGCCTACCCATGTCTTATGTTGTGAGTAAACACCGACATCAGCATGGTGTTACTGATGGCTCCTCTGGAGGTCTTGCATTTGAGCAAGACCCTACAACCAATGAGGGTCACGCTGATAAATAGTTGACAAGTAGTAGTAGTGCTACGCATAGGATGAACATATGCCTGATGATGGTAACACAAAGATGAGATCAAAGGTTTTTCGTAAACCCCGTCGGGTGCCACTAATGCCCGATGGTGATTTTGTTGAGTTCGGTGACCACTTGAGAAAGAAGTGGTGTATCGGAAATGTTTTGTGTGAGTGGTTTCGGAAATGGTATTTTACTTATGATGTGTCGACCGTCTTAACCTTACATGTGCGACCACGATACCCTTTTATGGGACGAGGCTTTGTTGATTACTTTGGTTGGTGCTAACAAAGAGCCCCAATTACTAGTGGCAGGGGTGATATGATTACTCTCTTGACGAGGTCGTACCAGGTAGGTCGACTCACTACTGGAATCCAGTAATTTTCCAGCTGTCGGGCCTTTGCCGTCTGCTGACACATGGCATAGATGCTCTTTGCCGTTAGCTGACATAAAGTAGATGACAAAGAGCTGGCAGAGGCCAAAGGTACTGTTTGCCATCTGGCAACGGACGACAAAGGCACTAAAGGCAGACGGAAAGGGGGCGTGCCCTGCCCTGCCTTTGCCACTAGACCTTGGGCCTCCTTTGTCGTGCACCGTGCTTTTGCCGTCTACTAGCATGCTCTTTCCCATTGGGGGGCAGATGGCAAAGGTGACCCCCTATAACAGTCGTAACCCCCACAATCTCTTCAACCCTCTCCCCACCCTCTCTCCCACCCTCTCCCGCATCGTTACCCCCACACTCTCTCCCACCCTCTCTCTCCGGCACCACCACCACCGCGGCGACTGCCCTACCCACACGGCGAGCCCATGCCGGCCCTCAACCGCGCCGCCCCTACCAGGATGGACCTCACTCGCGCCGCCCCTCCCCCGTGGCGAGCCGATGTCGACACTCCCCCGCATTGTCCCTCCCCGCGCCACCCGTCCCCCGTGCCTTCCCCGCGCCGGCCTGCCTCCACCACGACGTCGGGCTCCGTAGGTGACATTTTGTTTTGTTTTTATGTTTAGTTTTGGTTTAGCTTTAGTTTTAGTTTAGGTTTAGTTTTACTTTAATTTAGGTTTAGGTTTAGTCTTAGGTTAGTTTCTTGTTTAGTAGAAGAAAAGAAGAAAAAGTAGTAGAAGAAGAATAAGTAGAAGAAGAAAAAAAGAAAAGAAGAAGAAGAAGAGAGGAGGAGGAGAAGAAGAAGAATAAGGAAAAGAAGAAGAAGAAGAAGAAGAAGAAGAAGAAGAATAAGAAGAAGGAAAAGAAGAAGGAAAAAAGGAAAAGGGAAAAAGGAAAATAAGAAGAAGAAGAAGGAAAAGAAGAAGAAGGAAAGGAAGAGGAGGAGAAGAAGGAAGAAGGAGAAGAAGAAGAAAAAGAGGAGAGGAGGAGAAGAATAAGAGGAAAAAGGAAAAGAAGAAGAAGAAGAAGAAGAATAGAAGAAGAAAAGAAGAAGAAGGAGAAGAAGAAGGAGAAGGAGAAGGAGGAGGAGGGGAAGAAGAAGAAAAATAGGAAGTGGCCGAAGGGGAAGAGGAAGAAAATAAGAAGAGAAGACGGAAAAAAGAAGAAGTAGAAGAAGAAGAAGAAGAAGAAAAAGAAGAAAAGTAGGAAGAAGAAAAAGAAGAGGGGGGAAAAAGAAGAAGAGGAAGAAGAAAATGACACCCTGACACCCCGACACCCCGACACAACGCCCCGACACCCCGACATACCGACGACACCCCGACACAAAACTCCGCGCAGTTGTTAGGTCACATATTTTCATAGGCCGACGGGGTCAAAGTTTTGTAAATTATGAGTTAGGTCACATATTTTCCAATTATGTTATAAAACATCATATTTGTGTTGATCGGATGAATTTCAATGTGCAGCTCTTCGATGACCTCCCCGTGTGTTGGACGAGCTCCGCCCCTGCGTTTGTGGGTGAGCACAAATGACTTCTCCTCCTACCCCCTTAATTTGCTCTGTTATGGTCTTTGTGCCGATGAAACTTGCTATCTATATGTTTCTTCAATCATCAATATGCGTGACCAGTATGTGTCTCCAGTTCGAAAGGGCGACATCTATAAATATGCATGTCTTTGCATATTTATAACCGCCATCCTTTCGAATTGTCCAACGTTATCCATGTATAGCCCGAGTATGTGTAGATTTGGTTCTTTTTCGCATATTTTCTGCTCCGGATCGGATGCAGAATTTCGTCACTGCCTCCCTGTTGTTCTTCGGGTACACATCCTCTCTGTTTATTGCCGAGATGTGTGTCAGGAGAATAGCGGGGAGGTGCTGCCGAAATTCTGCGTCGGATCTAGAGCAGAGCATAGGAAAATGAACCCAATCTACACATACTCGGGTGGGATTAGGATCTATCTCTACCTATTAGCGTGTAGGTTGCATGGATGTAATAAAACTGACAAACTTGATTAGCGGATGAATATAGATGATGAATAATATATATATTTTTTGTGTGTCCATAGGTAGGCAAGATGAGTGATCGTGCTTGGATGTACACTGGTCACCCTTGTAAAAAAGACATGACCAATGAATTGTTAACAAAAACCAAGGGTTTGTAAGAGACACATTTGCAAATGCCCAGCAAAAAACATGGTGCCCTTGTCCCAACTGCGACAACTGGAAAAACAGACAAAGTTGGAAATGGGTAAACACCTGCAGAAGTGGGTTTTTACGCCTAATTATACGGTGTGGACTTTTCATGGTGAGTCTGAGCAAAGTGCCAGAGCTGAGGTGGTTCGTCGTCGCACCGACGAGCATGGTACCGGGATCAAAGACATGGTCCAAGACTTTGATGATGCTCAGGATTCAAATGATGAGGTGGAGGAATCTGCATCGGCCTTCATTGAAATGTTGGAGTCTTCAAACCGTCCTCTCCACGAGCACGGTCAGCTTTGTCAGCTGGATGCCATCACGCAAGTAATGGCTCTGAAGGCTCAATTCAACCTAGGTAGAGAATGCTATGACGCGATGATGACGATATTTCGAGGCTTTCTACCCAAAGGCCATGTACTGCCTGGAAATCTGTACCAGTCAGAGAAAATCCTCCGTGTACTTAAGATGCCCTATGAGAAGATACATGCACGTGAGAATGGATGTGCCTTATTAGGCTTGAGTATTCGTCCTTGAACTATTGCCCCATTTGCAATTCTTCCAGGTATCTTGTGGTATACAACGGTATGGGTGAGAAGATTCAGACCAAAATCCCCATTAATGTTCTTTGGTATCTGTCAATCGTACCAAGACTTCAACGTATTTTCATGGTCAAAGAGACAGCCAGACAGATGACATGGCACAAATTGGGCAAAAGAACCGAACTAGATGCGAATGGGAACAAGATGTTGGTACACACTTCAGATGCTTTTGCGAGGAAGCACTTTGATGCAATACATAAGAATAAATCCGTAGATCCAAGGCATCCTCGAGTTTCCATCAGCACGGATGTGTTCAACGTGTATGGTATGACAGCAGCACAATAGAGATGTTCCTTTATTTGTCATTCCACTCAATCCCCCCGGAGAGATTATGAAAAGAAAGAAAAATTTCGGGACGTTGATGATTCCAGGGCCCAACTATTCGGTGAAGAATATGAATGTGTACATGAAGATGCTTAAGGATGAATTGCAAGAAGCCTAGGATAATTGGATCAAGACATACGACTCCGCTACCAAAAAACTTCAAAATGCATGTGTGGTACATGTACTCGATGCATGACTATCCGGCGTATGCGCTATTCGTTGGCAGGTGTGTGCATGGAGGGTTCCCGTGCACCACATGCAAGGCAGCTCTTCAGTTTTGTTGGCTCAGGGAGGTCGCAAGTTTTCTTCCTTCGACATGCATAGACAGTTCCTGGATCCTGACCATAAGTTTAGAAAAGACAAGAAGAATTTCATCAAAGGAAGAGTTGTCAAAAACACTGCACTAGCTGCGTTGACAGGCCAATAGACCCTTGATCAGTTAAACACTCTCGAGTCTAATCCGTTGCGTCGAGGGTATTTCAAAGGGTATAATACGGAACACGCCAAGACTCACAACTCATGGTTATGGGATCTGCCTTACTTCAAAGACCTCATTTGCCCACACAACATCGACGTGATGCACATTGAAAAGAATATTGTGGAGGCCATTTTTGGTACATTGTTCAGCATAAAGGGGAAGTCAAAGGATTATCCTAAGGCTAGAATCGATAAGGAGGATCTATGTGATAGACCGTTACAAAACTTGCGTCAACAGAAAGGAACGCAAAGCGTAGCGAAGCCAAAGACATGGTTCAATCTTGCAAGGCCAGCTACGAAGGAAATGCTATTGTGGGTGAAAATGCAGTTGATGTTCCCCGATGGGTATTCTGCGAATCTAAAGAGGGGAGCTATTCTTGAAAAGTCGAAAATGTTTGGTCTCAAGAGTCATGATTGGCACATATGGCTTGAGCGGGTAATGCCGGTGATGTTGCATGGCTTTATTCCTGAGGATGAATGGCTAGTACTAGCAGAGCTGAGCTATTTCTTCCATTCTCTTTGTGCGAAAGAACTACCGCCTGGCATGCTAGATGAAATGGAAGAGTTGGCGGCAAAGTTGATCTACAAATTTGAAAGGATCTTTCCACTAGGGTTCTTTAATCCAATGCAGCATTTGATTTTGCATCTCCTGACCGAGGCAAGATTGGGGGGCCAGTTCAAAATCGATGGTGCTTCTCAACTGAGAGGATGGAGAAAACACTTCGAGCTAAATGTAAAAATCAACGTAGAATTGAAGCATTGATGGCCGAGGCATTCATTACTGAGGAGGCGGCAAACTTCGTGACAGCACACTACGAAGCCAAAAATCATCATTTGCATAAACCGAAGCCTCGGTACAATGATGGCGATCCTAAAAAAGGTCGATCCAACCTCAGCCTATTCAAAGGGAAGCTCGCACCAGCCAGTGCTTCGAAAGGGAAATCATTGGATGTTGAAGAATGGCGGACCATTTCATTGTATATCTTGAACAACCTAACAGAAGTGCGGCCGTACATCGAGTAAGTTCTCGGTAAATTATTGGTCCCCAACTTCTAATTCCTTTGAACTGCTCTTATTCCCGGATATTTGAAATAGTCGATACGTTGCCGAGTTCTCCAATGGAGCGGTCATCAAAAAGGATTTTGTCGAAGAGTATGAGCTTCTGGCAAATCATGGAGGCGCTTATCCTCATTTCCTCTCTTGGTTCAAACAAAGGGTAATTAATTACCATTAATGGGCCATTTGATTTCTTGGTCTAATTTGCGGCTAATGCATCCATTCTTCCGTATTAAACTTGTAGGCTGATGCAGAGTCTATGGATGCTGAGTTGAGACAAGTCGCTAATGGTTTTGACTATAAGGTCCGTTCATTTGACAAATACAACATCAGCGGATATCACTTTCGTACCTTCGGAAAAGAGCTATCTATGCCTGACCTAAAGACTACAAATTGTTATGTCTCTGCTATCGACGAAGGAGGTACCGAGTATTATGAAAGAGTTGAAGCAATTTATGAACTTCTATTCTATGGTGAAAACCAACCTATCGTCGTAGTCCTCAAATGTTATTGGTTTGAGCCGAGGGAGACTAGAAGCAATTATGAACATATAGGACTAGTCGAAATCAACTAAAACACCAATTTAGATGTTCCCGATGTCTATATTATGGCTCAACAAGAGACACAAGTTTTTTATCTACCGTGGGCGTGCAAAACTGATCCAAATCGGAAAGGTTGGGATGTCATTTATGAAGTGCCACCACAATTTAAACCACCTACCCTCAATGAAGAGGATTACGAACCTCAGACTAACCCAGGCACATATCAAGGAGAATTCTTCCAAAAAACACGTATGTCAAAAAAACGTTTGAAGAACCGCTCTACTTCACCCTAGAACATTGAAGTAGACAGCGATAGTGAATCCCGTCTTAACCCCTGAGTCGGAACAGGAAGATTCGGAAGAAGAACATGTTACTGATGAGGATGACCTATCACTTCTTGACCGATTACATAACGGAGGCCTTCCACATGCTCTTCGTGATAATGATGATGATGCTACACTTATTGATGATAGTGATGATCATGATGCATTTATTGACCTCGAAGCATATATAGGTCAAGCTTATTATTAGTTCATGTCAGGTCTTCAACTATTATTATATACATATATAAATTTCCAGTTCATGTTAGGTATTCAATTTTTATTAGTCATGTTGGTATTTATGATGATGATACACTTAAATTATATACATTTTATTACTCATGTTGGTATTTATGTTGTACTAATTTCATTTACTCTTTCTCATGGCACGTGTTGAAAGATGGTGGGAAAGGGTCGAAACCACTCCGCGACTCCTTCTTCGTCGGTGGGTGGTGGGATGGGTACTTCCGTTCCTGCTTCGCCTCTCCGGTGAGTGTTGCTCTCTACTCTGCATGGAGTGGACGCTTCTTCGACTCCCGCGGTCCCCGTGAGAGGAGGTCGACCCCTCGCGAAGCCGAGAGCTACTAAAGGTACGCGTGGCCGCGGAGAGGTTTGGTGGTGGCCACACCTTCCTCGCCACCACCCCAAGCTGATTCGCCTACGCACAGGACTGCTAGGGTGGACCCATCTAAGGTGGAGGCTACATGGTCTCTGGTTCACGAGCCTCAGGTCGACGATCCTTCAACCCACGAGAATCGTGTCCTAGAGCCTTCGTTCCAGGAGACTCCGGAGCAAAGCAGGGACGAGGGTACGTCTCAAGAGACCCAGTGGGATACCTGCACTAATCTGGGTAAGCCGGAGCCAAGTAGCCATGCTGATAGGGACGGGGAGCTGGGTGAGGGGGCCACCGTCTACCAGTGTGGTAGTACGGTGCTCCCGCTCGCGCCTGCGACCCGCGAGCAGAGGTGGTCGATTAAGCCAAATGGGGACATGTAAGTTAATTTACTCTTATTTAACCTTTTGCCTTCACGTTTTCTCAAATATCTAATGTTTTGGCTATAATTTGTGATACTACAGGGGTTGCATTGTTGCCAAGGGTGTCCGCAAGCCCAACAGCGTCCTTGTTGTGCTTTGCCGACAAAACTTCCCGAGGTTTGTTACATTTCCCAGTCGGGGTCGAGAGGTAGGAATGACCTGGGAGCACTACTTGGGTGCCCCGGCCCCACCGAAGGTGGAGATCGACGGAGTTTTGTGTCACACGAGGGCCGACATGGTGATCAGACAATTCTCGATAATTTCTCTTTTACACAATTAAAAATCAGCAATAGCTAGTTATTGTACTAATCAGTGTTGTCTCATTTGCAGACCTTCTACAGGTGTGAGGAGGGATACGCGGAGGACGCGGCAAAGGTTATCGAAACCGAGTGTCGCCGCCTCCTTCAAAACTTTCGGCACGAGGTTTGGGTGCAGGCTGTTCGAGACTACTACGCCTCGCAGCGTATTAGGAAGGATAAGGTGAAGTGCCGTGATTCTAAGATGGAGAAGGAGCATTACATCAAGGTCATTACATATTATTAAGGTCTTGTAGTTAGTTTCCTTGATTTGATTCTTACGCGTAGCGCTCAAATTTCTCTTTATTAACTTAGGCACCCCCGAGATTGTGTGTGGATAAGATGGATTGTTGGGAGTCCTTGGTGGATCAGTGGTGCTCCAAAAAGTGGGAGGCCGGCCACAACAATGCCAAGGAGAGGCGTGGCAAAATGGTTGGTGTGCCACACCATCAAGGGAGCGTCAACTTAAATGGGTTTGGTGAGAATTGGTATGTGGTTTTCTTCATGACTCATGCAATTCATTCTTAATGCTATCTTGAGCCCTTTACTAATACATTTTTCTTCTCTCTCACTCTTTTAGGGGTGTCACAATAATACAGAGGTGCCAGAGATGTATGACCTCTATGTGATGGCCTATACTGCCTCGTACAAGAAAGTCAAGGCATTCTCTGAGTATGACCTCGATCGTCCTGAAAACTTCACCAACATCTCCTCCCACCACAAGGTTGTGAAGTACAGAGATCGTGGGAAGGCGAGGTAAGGGGCCTATTGATCCAGAGCTGGTGATGACAGCTGGCAACAGGAGGCCCCATGGCTCGATCGACATTGGAGACGGCCTTATACATTGTCCCTAGCACTATTCGACAGATAGAGGCACGCCAAACAAGCTCCTATCCTGAGATAACACCTCGTCCACGGCCAGTCGAGCTCGCCGTCGAGGTTAGTTTAATGGACTCAACTATCTTTCCGCATTACGTTGTTGTGCGAACCAATATGATTACAGTGCTAACAATGAGTTGTGTTCCAGGCTGCTATCTTGAAAGAGAGAGAAGCAACGCAGGCGCTTTTGGTGGCGAAGGATAAGGAGATGAAGGAGATAGAGGACAGGACGGTTGTGTGGTTCGAGGCGGAGAGGCACGGAATGATGCGTCTAATAGGGCCATGTACGAGCTCTTAGTGGTAAGTTTCTTCTTCGTATTTGTCAAATATTTCATTTTAATGTTCGTTTCATTAATAACTAAAACGTTTGACTTGTCAAAACCAAATGTACAATCTATGTGCGAGAAGACTGGCAACGTCCCTCCAACGATGCCAGTCATTAACATGGCGGGGACGGTGAGTTTCATTTCAATGCAACGATCTTTTGAGTGTCATCATGCTAACGACACATTGCAAACGATGTTTGGTGCAGAATATCTCCCAAAATGCATCGCACGACCCTTCCACAGTGGAGCCTTCTCCATGGCAGCCTTCTCCAGGTTAAACAAGCCAGAGCGACCGTGCTTCACCGCCGTGCTGACGAGAATGGTATGTTTTTTCTAGTGTTTTGCTTAACAACTCAATAATGATGTTTACTTACATTACATTAGCTCCAAGATGACATATTTTACCCAAGTTAGCTCTAGAATGACCTATACTTAGCTTAGTTTCCTCCTAAATGACATAATTAGCTTAGTTTGCTCCAAAATGGCATAATAAGCATAGTTAGCTCCTAAATGACCTATTTTTACCTAAGTAGCTCTCAAGTGACATATAGCTTGCTTAGTTTCCTCCTAGGTGACGTAGGAAGCTAAATTAGCTCGAAAATGGCCTATTTAATAAAATTGACATATACTTACCTAAGTTCTCTCCTAAATGACATAATAAGCTTACTTAGCTACAAAATGACCTATTGCACCTAACTTAGCTATTAAATGGCCTATAATTAGCTTAGTTAGCTCCAAAATGGCATAATAAGCATAGTTAGCTCCTAAATGACCTATTTTACCTAAGTAGCTCTAAAATGACATATAGTTTGTTTAGTTTCCTCCTAGATGACGTAGTAAGCTAAATTAGCTGCAAAATGACCTATTTAAACAAAAAATGACCTATACTTAGGTAAGTTCTCTCCTAAATGACATAATAAGCTTAGCTAGCTCCAAAATGACCTATTGTACCTAACTTAACTATTAAATGGCCTATAATTAGCTTAGTTAGTTCCAAAATGGCTTAATAAGCATAATTAGGTCCTAAATGATCTATTTTTTACCTAAGTAGTTCTAAAATGACATATAGTTAGCTTAGTTTCCTCCTAGATGACGTAGTAAGCTAAATTAGCTCCAAAATGGCCTATTTAATAAAAAAAAGACCTATACTTAGCTAAGTTCTCTCCTAAATGACATAATAAGCTTATGTAGCTACAAAATGACCTATTGTACCTAACTTAGCTATTAAATGGCCTATAATTAGCTTAGTTAGCTCCAAAATGGCGTAATAAGCATAATTAGCTCCTAAATGACCTATTTTTACCTAAGTAGCTCTAAAATGACATATACTTAGCTTAGTTTCCTCCTAGATGACGTAGTAAGCTAAATTAGCTCCAAAATGGCCTATTTAATAAAAAATGACATATACTTAGCTAAGTTCTCTCCTATATGACATAATAAGCTAACTTAGCTACAAAATGACCTATTTTACCTAACTTAGCTATTAAATGGCCTAAAATTAGCTGAGTTAGCTTCTTAATGGCTTAATAAGCATAGTTAGCTCCTAAATGACCTATTTTTTACGTAAGTAGCTCCAAAATGATATATACTTAGCTTAGTTTCCTCCTATATGACGTAGTAAGCTAAATTAGCTCTAAAATGTTCTATTTAATCAAAAATGACCTATATTTAGCTAAGTCCTCTCCTAAATGACATAATAAGTTTACTTAGCTACAAAATGGCCTATTGTACCTAACGTAGCTATTAAATGGCCTACAATTAGCTTAATTTGCTACAAAATGGCTTAATAAGCATAGTTAGCTCCTAAATGACTTTTTTTTACCTAAGTAGCTCCAAAATGACATATACTTAACTTAGTTTCCTCCTAGATGATGTAGTACGCTAAATAAGCTCCAAAATGGCCTATTTAATAAAAAATGACCTATACTTAGCTTACTTCTCTTCTTCATCTAGTCTTCTTCTTCTAACTTTATTATTTCCCATTTTGCAGATCACATTCACTTCACGGAAGCTTGGGTTGATGGAGTGCTAGGGTTACTTGTATTTTTTTGGATAATATGTATGGATTAAACTATTGTAATATATGGATATGAAACTTTGTATGTATGGATGAAACTATTCTAATATATGGTTTGGTACGGATGAAACTTGCATAATATGTATGTATGTATGAATGAAATTATTTTAATATTGTTTTCGGTATGGAAACAACATTATTTCTGTGATATATATATATATCATATATTCCTGTGAAAATTGATGGATATAATAAAAAAAACATGGGCATTTTGGTTTATTTGCCGTCCCCCCACCGACGACAAAGGGAGCCCGGCAGACTGCAAAGGCCGTGAAGGCGTGGAATATTTGCCATCTTTGTCGTCCGCCCACAAATAGCAAAGGGGGCCATGGAATATGGCAAAGGGGGCCATGGCATACGGCAAAGGGATGGTGGGCCCAGCAGACGGCGAAGGCTGCCATTACCACTTGACAGCCCTAGCCCGCGGGTCCACCGTCCATGTTCTTTGTCGTGTGCCCGCCCCCACGGCAAATTTTCTTTGCCGTTCGCAGGGCCAACACCGATGACAAAGAACCTATTTACCGGATTTTTCTTTGACGTAAAGTTTTCCGTCTGCAGACGGACGACAAAGGCCTTTGCCGTTTGCACACGGATGATACCTCTCCTACGTATCTATAATTTTTGATGGTTTCATGCTATTATCTTGTCAAACTTATTAATTTTCTGGGACTAACTTATTAACTCAGTGCCAAGTGCCAGTTCGCGTTTTTCCATGTTTTTGACCCCTTTTAGAGGAGATTTTGAACAGAGTCCAAACGGAAGAAAATCCCCAAAAATATTTTTTCTGGAACTGAAGAAGATCAGAGGAGTTGGGAGCCAAGCCAGAAGAGCCCTAGGGGCTACACAAGCCCCCACCCCGCGGCCAGGGTAGCCGCGCCATGCAGGCTTGTGGGCCCCCTGGAGGTCTCCTGACCTAGATTGTCGGGACCCCGATCCTAAGCCATAGGAATCTAGCCTGTGACCCATCGCATCCCTTTGTGGTCTCACGCACGGTTAACTCCACGGCTGCAGCCTTACCTTAGCCGGGACCGTTTGCGTCTTTTGACTCACGTATGCGATCGTGTCGCTAGCATTCCAATGTCAAAGAACCCGGATCGACATGTCTAGTCATAAACCAAAGTGGCAGTTCCGTACAAGGATAGGCATACATGACCCAACAAAGCAGGTGTCGGTCATCAACGAACGTAGACGAGTCGTGGCAAGCTACAAGGACTCCATCACGTCGTGTGACATTTCCCCAAAGGGGACACACACAGCAGCTAAGAAGGACACATGCCGGTCAACCAATGCATCCGGAGCAGTAGCGAACTACCAAGGCTCGTTGGATCACAAAGGGGCATTTCCTTGTAAGGGGTGCTACTAAAGTTCACGACTAGGTAATCGAACCCCATACATATCAAGTAAGACACAGGTACGCATGGCATACCGATATGTATAGATACATCGATGGAATCACAACATAACCGTAGACATACAAGCTTTATTGAAGAGGCTCGAAAGAGCCTCACACATATTATTACACATTAAGGGTCTCACGACCCATAATATCAGTCACACAATACAAGCCAGCAGAAGAGTTATAAGCTGTCTGGGTACAGACAGAGCAACTAGAAGGCACATGGCCTGACTATACTACAGAGCCGACGTAGGGCCAGGTCGTAGCTGGGACACCAGCTACTCGTCGTCGTCGATGTCTATGAAGAACCCTCCATTAGGGTCATTAGCAACCTCTGCAACATTTATTAAACAAACATGAGTACGAAGGTACTCAGCAAGACTTTAGGATGGCTAACTACTCATGCAAGGTATCAAGAAGGTATTGTGGGGTTTCATGCGGAAAGCCAGCGTTTGACTCGTGGCTAGACAACTTGCTTTTTGAAATTAGTTTTGACAACTTGATTTCTCGCACACGAGTCCACTAACACCACAACAATACACTATCGTGGAATCATTCCGTCTCTATACGGAAATGTCGTCCACGACACTCATGCTTATCTTGACAATTTTAGGAGTAGCCATTTAAGTTATCTATGAACAACATATGTCTCCAAGTAGTCCATATCCGCGGACGCGGCTATTCGAATAGATCATAACCCTGCAGGGGTGTACTTCGTCACACACGCTCCCACCACTTATCGCCATGTGCACGTTATGCACCTCGGCAACCTTCAAGCGGAAGCCCAGCGAGGGAGTCGGCCACGACCGTTAACCACACTAGTACCTAGTCCAGGTTTATCGCCTATCTGAGAGTAACCCGTACGGAAGTCCGGCCGAGGTTTCCGCCACGGCCTCAAACGATGTGCGCAGGGTTCCCAAGCCCACCATCCGGGTGCCACTTGGTACACCGTGCCACTGCCTACCGCATCACGGTCCACCTCTCAGGTCAGCACCATGCACGGCCTCCAGCATTTCTATAAACACCAGAAACTACTTGCAACTCCTGGACCGAGTACTACGCGATTAATAGGCCGAGCGGGGTCATATTTCAGGGCCCAGCATGTGGTAGTATCTAGTCTTGGATTACATACACGGAACTCAGTTCCTAAGGACGGTTCCGATGAAACAACCCGCCATGTACTCCTACACAGCCTTTCACCGGTACCTTTACCAAATCAAGTTCAACACACGACCTTTGCTCACCGAACACATTCCACATTTCTGTTCATCTCCCAGATGACAGACCATACACAACTCTAAGCATAGCATGCATAGCAGGATAAGGCACATCATAGCTCAAGCAACTACCAGGTATGCTAGGTTGCAAGGTTCGGCTATTTACTGTGACAAGGTTAAGTCATGCAAAGGAAGTGGGTTCAACTATCGGGGCAAAAGCAGTTGAAGCATTTGATCCTAATGCATTAAATAGGTACAGGAGCAAGAACATAGGTGTTATCGGGATGATCAAAAGGGGTGCTTGCCTTGTTGCTCAGAGGAGGAACGATATCCGTCAGACGGATATTCGGTGGAATCCGGGGGTGCGGAGCCTACCGAAATGAACGGCAACATTCAATAACAATCATATGCAATCAAAATGATGCATGAGCAAGGCATCAGAATGCAAGTGATAAGTTATTATAATCAAGATGTTTTAGGTTTAGAGTTGATTTGAATCACATTCGAATAGTAATTCAAACGGGTATTCCCGGATACCGGTTTAATTGATTCGACCTGATGCTCAGATCAACCTAATGTTAACATGCATGAAATGTCATGTTATGGTACTGATTTACATCTAGGGCAGTGTGTGATCATTGCATTTATAATGAAATTTGGATATTTTTGCAAATTCCATTTATAAAGTGATTAAAAGAATTGAATTATTCCTTATTTCACAATTTAGGGTTCTGTAACTTTTTCAAACATAGATGAAAATAGCATAATCAGAATCCTTGAATTTTTCTGATACTTTTTCATATATAAATTATTTTCATTGGAGTTACAGATTAATTTCTATGATTTTTGCAATTTTTAGCAATTTCCTGAATTAGTTTTAAACTGGAAATTCTATTTATTGCATCAGGCTGACGTCAGCAGGTCAACCGACCTGTGCATGTCAAACCTGACAGGGGGGCCCCACTGGTCAGCCTCTCTGGGACTAATCCCGCGCTGACCAGCCCCTAATTGGGTTTTGACCAGGCGTGGGGCCCTCTGTCAGCGACCCAGAGGAGGGCGATTAGGCCCTAATGGCCGGCCACGTCGACGGCCACCGGAGGGTGGTCGCCGGCGACCAAACCCGCGGCGGAGGGCTCGCCGGAGGCGACCTAGATGGCGCTGCACAGCACCAAATCGCACGCGGATAGCAGCTACAGCAAGCTCGCGAAGCGGCCGATCTGGCAGGACCAACTGGGGAGGCTAGGGTCGCCGGAAGAGGCGTCGGCGACGAGCCGGAGCAGCGGCCGAAGCTCGGCCGTCGTCGGGGCTTCGAATCAGGGGGATCCACGCTTAGATCTTAGCTGCTACGGCATCTACACGTCGTCCTGGAGCTTCTGGTGCTCACGGGAGGACGAGCTGGACATCGGAGGGCTACCGGCGACGAGCGGCAGCGGCGGTGCTCGTCGGCCTCCGGTGAAACTAGGGCTAGAGAAGGGGATCGATGGGGAAAGCTTAGGGGAAACCACCGCATGCTCACAGGGAGTGCAGAGAAGAGCTCAGACGGCTCGGGGAAGGCCTGGGGGCGATGAATCGACGGGAGATGTCCGGCGGCCGGAGGAAGAAGACGACGGCGTTGCGGGCGTTGCAGGGCTCGAGGGGACTTCGGCTTCTGTAGAGACGACCAAGGCGACGAGGCGGATCTAAAGGCATGCTCGGGGAGGGGTTCCTGTGGCCAGGGCAACGGCCAGCTCGAGCTCGAGCTCGGCTATAATGGCGGCAACAGGGAGAAGGAGGGGATCCGGGTGGAGGAGGAGAACCGAGGCGGGGAATGGATAGGGGAGGCTCTGGGGAGCTTATCCCCGCCGTCGCCAGCGCGAACCGGCGGCCAGGCAGGCACGCACGTGCGTGGCCACGCCGTAGGAGGCGGCAGCCACCTCCTGCTGCCTACTGGCGCGGGGAAGGGGATGAGCGGCGAGGTGGGCTGGGCCTGGCGTGGGCGTCAGGTAACACTTTTCCTTTTTCTTCTGTTTTTGTTTTTCTGTTTTGCTATTTATTGCTTTGCTAATTATTTCAGCTCCAAAACAAAAAGTAAAAACTATTTTAAACCTCCTGAAATATTTGTTATAATGTCCCCACTCATTTCCAAGACTTTCAACATTTTTGGAAAATTATAGCTCCTGTTTTAAAAAATTTAGATTTGAAACCAGTGGCTTTTGCATTTATTTAAAATGCTTGAAGTGCCAAGGAATTAGTTTTCTCCAATGCTCATTTACTTTCATGATTTATCAGAAAGTTTGAACATTTCTTGAGGCCATTTTGGGTTCATTGATTTTGAACTAGTTTGAAATTTCCTTTAATTGAAATGGTGGCTAGGGTTTTGAGTTTTTCCTTTGCCACTTTGTTGTTTTTGTTAAAACTTCTTAGATGCAAATGCAAAGAAGACATGAGCACAATGCTATCTAGCTTAATGTTTTAGGGATGTGACAACTCACCCCCACTCAAAAGAATCTCGTCCCGAGATTTAGAAGTCGTCGGAAACAACGCAGGATATTCAAGTCGGAGACGATCCTCTCTTTCCCAAGTTGCCTCCTTTTCAGAATGATTTGAGCATTGAACTTTAAGAAACTTGAGGTTTCGACGTCGAGTGGTACGCTCAGCTTGATCAAGAATACGCACGGGGTATTCTCGGTAAGAAAGGTTATCTTGGAGATCAAGCGTTTCGTGGTCCACTTCACGGATGGGATCCGAAAAGCAACGCCTGAGTTGCGAGACGTGGAAAACATCATGAACCCTGGAAAGATGCGGAGGAAGTTCCAACTGGTAGGCAACTTCTCCTCGTTTGGCAAGAATGCGGAAAGGTCCAATGTAACGAGGAGCCAACTTGCCCTTGATACCGAAACGATGGGTACCCTTCAAAGGTGTAACCCGAAGGTAAGCCTTCTCGTCAACTTCAAAGGTCACAGCCTTATGATGACGATCATATTGGCTCTTTTGACGAGACTGGGCTGTTTTCAACTTTTCACGAATAATGCGAACCTGCTCTTCTGCATCCTGGATCGTGTCCGGGCCAAAGAGTTGCCTCTCTCCGGTTTCTGACCAATTAAGAGGTGTTCGACATCTTCATCCATAGAGAACTTCAAAAGGGGCTTTGCCCAGGCTGGATTGATAACTATTGTTATAAGTGAATTCGGCGAATGGAAGGCACTTCTCCCAATTCATACCGAACGAAATAACACAAGCTCGGAGCATATCTTCTAGGATTTGATTCACTCTTTCTACTTGACCACTTGACTGGGGATGGAAAGAAGTGCTAAAAGATAAGTGAGTCCCCATGGCATTCTGAAAAACTTTCCCAGAATCGAGAAGTAAAGATACTTCCACGGTCCGAGTTAATTTCCAGGGGAACACCATGAAGAGACACTATTCGAGAGATATATAACTCTGCTAGCTGGCTAGCTGTTATACTCTCACGAACAGGAAGAAAATGAGCCACTTTGGAAAGACGGTCAATGACCACAAAGATAGCATTATTTCCTTTCTTGGTCTTGGGAAATCCAGTAATGAAATCCATGCTAACTTTATCCCATTTCCATTCAGGAAGAGCTAAAGGTTGAAGGGTGCCAGCAGGCTTTTGATGTTCTGCCTTAACTCGACGACAAACGTCGCAGTTAGCAACGAACTCAGCAATTTCTCTCTTCATCCTAGTCCACCAGAACCTCTGGCGTAGGTCCTGATATATCTTAGTACTACCGGGATGAATGGTGAGAGGGGAATCATGAGCCTCCTTAAGAATTAACTGCCTTAGATGTGGGTTCTTAGGAACCACTAAACGATTCTGGAAGAATACCACACCTTGATCATTCATGGAAAATTCTTTAGCGTTTCCTCTAAAAATATTCTCCTTGATCCGTGATATACCCTTGTCACGCTTTTGGCCAGCTATAATTTGATCCCTAAGAGTAGGCTTCGCCACCAGGGTAGAAAGGAATCCTTGAGGAACAATATGAAGATTCAACTTCCGAAATTCCTCATGGAGATGTGGTTGACCTTGTTGTAGCATCAGATTGTTACAATAAGATTTACGACTTAGTGCATCGGCCATAACATTGGCCTTCCCCGGGGTGTAAGTTATCCCTAAGTCGTAATCCGAGATCAACTCAACCCACCGTCTTTGCCTGAGATTCAAATCCGGCTGGGTGAAGATATATTTCAGACTTTGGTGATCAGTGAATATTTCGCAACGGTTACCCAGAAGGTAATGTCGCCAGGTTTTTAGTGCATGGACCACAGCTGCAAGCTCAAGGTCATGTGTGGGATAATTATCCTCATGTGGATGCAACTGTCGAGATGCGTATGCGATCACACGACGATCTTGCATGAGAATGCAACCTAATCCTTGTCGCGAGGCGTCGCAATTGATAACAAAGTCCTTAGAAAAATCTGGTGGTAGCAACACAGGTGCGGAGGTCCGGCGTCTTTTCAGTTCCTGAAAACTATGCTCACACTGTGGTGTGCACTCGAACTTTTTATCCTTCTTGAGGAGTTCAGTCAGAGGCTTTGCAACCTTGGAGAAATTCTCGACGAAGCGGCGACAATAGCTCGCTAGACCAAGAAAACTCCTAACTTGCTTAACCGATTCAGGTTGAGTCCAATCAAGGACAGCTTGAACTCTCTCGGGATTGACAGCAATACCCTTACCAGAGATTACGTGGCCTAGATAGGTCACTTCTGGTAACCAGAATTCACATTTTGAAAATTTTGCATAAAGGCGATGCTCTCGAAGTTTCATCAATACCAGCCTTAGATGCTCGGCATGCTCTTGTTCATTCTTGGAGTAGATGAGAATATCATTGAGGTATACTATGACGAATTTATCCAAATACTCCATAAAGATTGAATTCATCAGCCGAGAGAAGGTGGCTGGGGCATTGGTTAAACCGAAGGACATAACGGTGTACTCATATTGGCCATAACGAGTAACAAAGGCCGTTTTTGGAATGTCCCCGTTCTTAATCTTGATTTGGTGGTATCCCAACCTCAAATCCATTTTGGAGAAGACTGAGGATCCAGCGAGCTGATCGTACAGATCGTTGATCCTGGGGAGCGGATACTTGTTCTTTATGGTGACCAGGTTAACTGGTCAGTAATCTACAACCATCCGATCCGTTCCGTCTTTCTTCTTGACGAAGAGGACGGGACAAGCCCAAGGAGAAGAGCTAGGACGAATGAAACCCTTGTTCAAGGCCTCATCTAATTGCTTCTTAAGTTCGGCTAGCTCCAGGGGTGCCATCTTATAAGGTCTTCTGGCTATTGGGACAGTTCCCAGAACAAGATCTATTACAAACTCTACATCTCTGTCAGGTGGAATTCCTGGCAGTTCCTCTGGAAAAACATCCGGGAAGTCACGGACTACCGGAATGTCTTCAAGTTCCGGAAGAGGGTTGGCATTTAGGGAATAGAGTTGGCATTTGGCAACTCGAGTAGAGACATTTACTATCTCACCCGAGGGATGGGTAAGCTGGACATTTCTAGAGTGGGTATCAATCTTGGCATAGTGAGCTGACATCCAGTCCATGCCCAAGATGATATTAATATACGATGATTTCAATGCTATCAATGAGGCTAGAAAAACTAGCCTGTCTACTAGAATTTCATTAGCATAGGTTATCCTAGAGGTTTGCCATTTGCTACAAGGGGTTTGGACAACCAATGGGATTGGCATATCACAAAATGACATGTTATGCAACTGTGCACTAACTTTCTGAAATGAAGGAATGAGAAGACCCAGTGTCAAAGAGAACGGACGCTGGGTGATGATTAACAAGAAGCGTACCCAGCATGACGTCGGGATCCTCTGCAGCTTCTTCTGCTGACACATAGTTCACACGGCCACGTGCAGGAGTTGGCTTCACATAAAATGCTTTGCCCGACTTGGCCTACCCGACAGACTTTCTGGGTTGCTTGGCACCCACATTCTGAGGACACTCACGGGAATAATGCCCTGGTTCCCCACACTTGTAGCATATCACCTGGTTGGCACGTGGTGCAGCATTGCTAGCTGGACCACCATAAGCTTTTGCTGGAGGGTTGGCCTGATTCGTCTGAGGCGCCACGTAGGATGGCCTCGGAGTGTATCTTGGCGGCAGAGAACTGTTTGGAACCCACAGCCTGCGTTTTGGAAACGCGGAACCAGAAGACGAGCCAAAGTCACGGGAGTGCTTCCTTGTGGCTTCGAAGTCAGTATGACCAGTCTCCGCACTGATTGCTTTGTTGACCAGGGCTTGAAAGCTTGCACACTCATGGAGGTGCAGATCTCGACGGAGCTCAGGGCTCAGACCCTTACGGAATCTTGCTTGCTTCTTGGCGTCAGTAGACACCTCCTATGTTGCATAGCGGGCGAGGTTACCGAACTCGCGGCTATAGGCATCCACAGACAACTTGCCCTGAGTGAAGGCACGGAACTCCTCTCTCTTTCTGTCCATCAGGCCCTCTGGAATATGGTGCAGACGAAAAGCTGCACTGAAGTCTGCCCATGTGGCCACTGGTTTAGCGGGACGCATAGCTTCAAAATTCTCCCACCACAGATTGGCGGATCCCTCCAGGAAATACGTCGCGAAGGTCACCTTGTCGGCTTCAGATACATTTGCCGAGCGAATCTTGCGTGAAATGCTGCATAGCCAGTCATCAGCGTCGAGGGGATCGACGGAATGATGAAACTTTGGAGGGTTCAGCTTCACAAAGTCATTGAGGGATACTGTAGCATTCCTAGGCTGTCGAGCCGTATTCTGCTCAATACGCTCTAGCAGTCGGTTGGTCTCCCTTTTGTTTCTTTCTGCCTCAAGCATCACTTCTGCCAGAGAAGGTGGGTGAGGCAGGTCTTCCTGCGACGCTTGACTACCCTCACCTTGCTCATGGGCTGGGGCACGGTTCAACCTGGTGAACACCATCCTGACAAACAAACTCATAGCTTAGACCAATATCATATCATTACTAGCTATGGATTAAGAATGTACTGAACACACGGAATGCGGAAATGAATATCCGAACAACATGGTAACAAGCAACTGCTATATATACACCATGGTTCATACACACCCTTACATAGTTCAGTACAAACTTACTCGAAGAGCAAACTACTGAAATGGTGGAACTACTCATCAGAGGCTTACAAGCTTCCTATACATTATTTATCTAGGCCTCCGGAATTCGTTTCACATTACTACCATACTCCACAAGTCACACAGGACTGTGAACGTATGGCTACTACCATACTATCCTTCCGCTCACAGCTCAGGCATCCGCATAGAACATCTCATAGATATTACCTCCATGACCTGGAAGCTCAACCTGCGGATCAGGAAACACTCTAGCCTGAGATCCCTGGGATCCATAAGGACACGGATGTAGCCTTGGTACCCTGACTGGTGGTAAGAGGGGTCCCCGAAGAGGTGTGACTCCTCCTATAGCTGGCCAGTCAACGTGGGCCGGAAGATGGGTCCTAACAGGGTTCAGCATCTCCATCTCTCCATACCCTGTCTGGACCACCGGTGCCAGCTGCGTCAAAGCTGTCCACAGGCGGGCACGGGTAGCGTAAAGCTCCATGCGGAGAGCACGAGCATCCCTGTCTCTGTTCTCTAGCATCTCAACAGTGGACTACAGAAGTGAGTCCTCCATAGAAGAATCAAAATAGACTCCACTGAGGTATCCCTCTTCACCAGACTGAGAGGCCGGAACATAGCAGAACTCTGAATTCTGCAGCAGTGCATGTCTCGCTCTCATAATAGTCAGCATTGAATAGGCAGCATATTGTACTGCCATGTCAACAGTGACTCCCAACCCATAGGACCAATGGATTGGCTTCTCCTCTCCAGGGTAGTCTGGAAATACCCTAACAGTGCAGATGTACTGGCTCTGGTTGAAGTCTCGGTACTGTTCCTCCACTTTGTACTCGGGGTACCAGCGGTAACCGCACACCGACATCATCCTGACCAGCATGGCCGTATGACCCGGTACATCAATGCATCTGGTCAGACGTACCACCTGATGAGAAGAACGGCCAGGCATCTGTAATTAGAGAGTAATGCAGAAGCATTAGAGCTCTTAATGCAAAATTGGGCAGCATAACGGCTGTAAATGCTCAAAAACAAATTTTGAGACAACCCAAAAATGAAATAGCGTCACCACTCAACTATCAAGTTCAACTCTCTGATCATCAAACTTACTTCCTGCTTCCTAGGAATAAAAGAAACCGAGTATCTCTCGACCCGTAGTCCTATAATCTACCGATCAAAAATCCGAGCCTAGGAGAAGATGAGTAACCTAGTCCTTAATTCCCGCGGAAAAGACGAGGATGACCAGAATAGAATATCTTGAGAAGAGAACAAGAGTGTTACGTTCCCTTCCACAAACAATTCCCTTATATATAACTAAAGCAATTCTAGACTCAACTTCGACCAGTTTGGCTTAGTAATGCTACAGTCAGTCAGGCTCTGATACCAACGCTGCCGGGACCCCGATCCTAAGCCATAGGAATCTAGCCTGTGACCCATCGCATCCCTTTGTGGTCTCACGCACGGTTAACTCCACGGCTGCAGCCTTACCTTAGTCGGGACCGTTTGCGTCTTTTGACTCACGTATGCAATCGTGTCGCTAGCATTCCAATGTCAAAGAACCCGGATCGACATGTCTAGTCATAAACCAAAGTGGCAGTTCCGTACAAGGCCAGGCATACATGACCCAACAAAGCAGGTGTCGGTCATCAACGAACGTAGACGAGTCGTAGCAAGCTAAAAGGACTCCATTACGTCGTGTGACATTTCCCCAAAGGGGACAGACACAGCAGCTAAGAAGGACACATGCCGGTCAACCAATGCATCCGGAGCAGTAGCGAACTACCAAGGCTCGTTGGATCACAAAGGGGCATTTCCTTGTAAGGGGTGCTACTAAAGTTCACGACTAGGTAATCGAAACCCATACATATCAAGTAAGACACACGTACGCATGGCATACCGATATGTATAGATACATCGATGGCATCACAACATAACCATAGACATACAAGATTTATTGAAGAGGCTCGGAAGAGCCTCACAAATATTATTACACATTAAGGGTCTCACGACCCATAATATCAGTCACACAATACAAGACAGCGGAAGAGTTATAAGCTGTCTGGGTACAGACAGAGCAACTAGAAGGCACATGGCCTGACTATACTACAGAGCCGACGTAGGGCCAGGTCGTAGCTGGGACACCAGCTACTCGTCGTCGTCGATGTCTATGAAGAACCCTCCATTAGGGTCATTAGCAACCTCTGCAACATTTATTAAACAAACATGAGTACGAAGGTACTCAGCAAGACTTTAGGATGGCTAACTACTCATGCAAGGTATCAAGAAGGTATTGTGGGGTTTCATGCGGAAAGCCAGCGTTTGACTCGTGGCTAGACAACTTGCTTTTTGAAATTAGTTTTGACAACTTGATTTCTCGCACACGAGTCCACTAACACCACAACAATACACTATCGTGGAATCATTCCGTCTCTATACGGAAATGCCGTCCACGACACTCACGCTTATCTTGACAATTTTAGGAGTAGCCATTTAAGTTATCTATGAACAACATATGTCTCCAAGTAGTCCATATCCGCGGACGCAGCTATTCGAATAGATCATAACCCTGCAGGGGTGTACTTCGTCACACACGCTCCCGCCACTTATCTCCATGTGCACGTTATGCACCTCGGCAACCTTGAAGCGGAAGCCCAGCGAGGGAGTCGGCCACGACCGTTAACCACACTAGTACCTAGTCCAGGTTTATCGCCTATCTGAGAGTAACCCGTACGGAAGTCCGGCCGAGGTTTCCGCCACGGCCTCAAACGATGTGCGCAGGGTTCCCAAGCCCACCATCCGGGTGCCACTTGGTACACCGTGCCACTGCCTACCGCATCACGGTCCACCTCTCAGGTCAGCACCATGCACGACCTCCAGCATTTCTATAAACACCAGAAACTACTTGCAACGCCTGGACCGAGTACTACGCGATTAATAGGCCGAGCGGGGTCATATTTCAGGGCCCAGCATGTGGTAGTATCTAGTCTTGGATTACATACACGGAACTCAGTTCCTAAGGACGGTTCCGATGAAACAACCCGCCATGTACTCCTACACAGCCTTTCACCGGTACCTTTACCAAATCAAGTTCACCACATGACCTTTGCTCACCGAACACATTCCACATTTCTGTTCATCTCCCAGATGACAGACCATACACAACTCTAAGCATAGCATGCATAGCAGGATAAGGCACATCATAGCTCAAGCAACTACCAGGTATGCTAGGTTGCAAGGTTCGGCTATTTACTGTGACAAGGTTAAGTCATGCAAAGGAAGTGGGTTCAACTATCGTGGCAAAAGCAGTTGAAGCATTTGATCCTAATGCATTAAATTGGTGCATGAGCAAGAACATAGGTGTTATCGGGATGGTCAAAAGGGGTGCTTGCCTTGTTGCTTACAGGAGGAACGATATCCGTCAGACGGATATTCGGTGGAATCCGGGGGTGCGGAGCCTACCGAAATGAACGGCAACATTCAATAACAATCATATGCAATCAAAATGATGCATGAGCAAGGCATGAGAATGCAAGTGATAAGTTATTATAATCAAGATGTTTTAGGTTTAGAGTTGATTTGAATCACATTCGAATAGTAATTCAAACGGGTATTCCCGGATACCGGTTTAATTGATTCGACCCGATGCTCAGATCAACCTAATGTTAACATGCATGAAATGTCATGTTATGGTACTGATTTACATCTAGGGCAGTGTGTGATCATTGCATTTATAATGAAATTTGGATATTTTTGCAAATTCCATTTATAAAGTGATTAAAAGAATTGAATTATTCCTTATTTCACAATTTAGGGTTCTGTAACTTTTTCAAACATAGATGAAAATAGCATAATCAGAATCCTTGAATTTTTCTGATACTTTTTCATATATAAATTATTTTCATTGGAGTTACAGATTAATTTCTATGATTTTTGCAATTTTTAGCAATTTCCTAAATTAGTTTTAAACCGGAAGTTCTATTTATTGCATCAGGCTGACGTCAGCAGGTCAGCCGACCTGTGCAGGTCAAACCTGACAGGGGGGCCCCACTGGTCAGCCTCTCTGGGACTAATCCCGCGCTGACCAGCCCCTAATTGGGGTTTGACCAGGCGTGGGGCCCTCTGTCAGCGACCTAGAGGAGGGCGATTAGGCCCTAATGGCCGGCCACGTCGACGGCCACCGGAGGGTGGTCGCCGGCGACCAAACCCGCGGCGGAGGGCTCGCTGGAGGCGACCTAGATGGCGCTGCACAGCACCAAATCGCACGCGGATAGCAGCTACAGCAAGCTCGCGAAGCGGCCGATCTGGCAGGACCAACTGGGGAGGCTAGGGTCGCCGGAAGAGGCGTCGGCGACGAGCCGGAGTGGCGGCCGAAGCTCGGCCGTCGTCGGGGCTTCGAATCAGGGGGATCCATGCTTAGATCTTAGCTGCTACGGCATCTACACGTCGTCCTGGAGCTTCTCACGCTCACGGGAGGACGAGCTGGACATCGGAGGGCTACCGGCGACGAGCGGCAGCGGCGGTGCTCGTCGGCCTCCGGTGAAACTAGGGCTAGAGAAGGGGATCGATGGGGAAAGCTTAGGGGAAACCACCGCATGCTCACAGGGAGTGCAAAGAAGAGCTCAGACGGCTCGGGGAAGGCCTGGGGGCGATGAATCGACGGGAGATGTCCGGCGGCCGGAGGAAGAAGACGACGGCGTTGCGGGCGTTGCAGGGCTCGAGGGGACTTCGGCTTCTGCAGAGACGACCAAGGCGACGAGGCGGATCTAAAGGCGTGCTCGGGGAGGGGTTCCTGTGGCCAGGGCAACGGCCAGCTCGAGCTCGAGCTCGGCTCGAATGGTGGCAGCAGGGAGAAGGAGGGGATCCGGGCGGAGGAGGAGAACCGAGGCGGGGAATGGATAGGGGAGGCTCTGGGGAGCTTATCCCCGCCGTCGCCAGCGCGAACCGGTGGCCAGGCAGGCACGCAGGTGCGTGGCCGCGCCGGAGGAGGCGGCGGCCACCTCCTGCTGCCTACTGGCGCGGGGAAGGGGACGAGCGGCGAGGTGGGCTGGGCCTGGCGTGGATGTCAGGTAAGACTTTTCCTTTTTCTTCTGTTTTTGTTTTTCTGTTTTGCTATTTATTGCTTTGCTAATTATTTCAGCTCCAAAACAAAAAGTAAAAACTATTTTAAACCTCCTGAAATATTTGTTATAATGTCCCCACTCATTTCCAAGACTTTCAACATTTTTGGAAAATTATAGCTTCTGTTTTCAAATTTTTAGATTTGAAACCAGTGGCTTTTGCATTTATTTAAAATGCTTGAAGTGCCAAGGAATTAGTTTTCTCCAATGCTCATTTACTTTCATGATTTATCAGAAAGTTTGAACATTTCTTGAGGCCATTTTGGGTTCATTGATTTTGAACTAGTTTGAAATTTCCTTTAATTGAAATGGTGGCTAGGGTTTTGAGTTTTTCCTTTGCCACTTTGTTGTTTTTGTTAAAACTTCTTAGATGCAAATGCAAAGAAGACATGAGCACAATGCTATCTAGCTTAATGTTTTAGGGATGTGACATAGATCTTGCGCCTATATATTCCCAAAAAAATCAAGAGATGATCACAATTACTTTTCCGCCGCCGCAAGCTTCTGTCTCCGCAATATACCGTCTGGGGCACGTCCTGGTGCCCTGCCAGTGGGGGATTCGGATACGGAGGGCTTCTTCATCAACACCATGACCTCTCCGATGATGTGTGAGTAGTTCACCATAGACCTACGGGTCCATAGCTAGTAACTAGATGGCTTCTTCTCTCTCTTGGATTTTCAATACAAAGTTGTCCATGATCTTCATGGAGGTCTATCCGATGTAATCTTCTTTTGCGGTGTGTTTGTCAAGATCTGATGAATTGTGGATTTATGATCAGATTATCTATGAATCTTATTTGAGTTTCTTCTGATCTCTCTTATGCATTATTTCATATCCTTGTAATTCTCTTCGAGTTGTGGGTTTTGTTTGGCCAACAAGATCTATGATTCTTGCATTGGGAGAAGTGCTTGGTTTTGGGTTCATACCGTGTGGTGACCTCACTTAGTTACGGAAGGGGTAGCGAGGAAAGTATCGTGTTGTTTCCATCAAGGATAAAAAGATGGGGTTTTCATCATTGGTTTGAGATTATCCCTCTACATCATGTCATCTTGCTTAAAGCGTTACTCTGTTCGTCATTAACTCAATACACTAGATGCCTATATGCTAGATCATTGCCTTAGATATCTTCATGACTTTGCGTGGTTCTATCAATTGCTCGACAGTAATTTGTTCACCCACCGTAATACTTGCTATTTTGAGAGAAGCCTCTAGGGAACACTATGGCCCCCAGGGTCTACTCCACACCATATTTTCAGCCTTACACTTTTTACTTAGTTGCACTTTCCGCCTTCAGATCTCACATTGCAAACAATATTGAAAGGATTGACAACCCCTTTGAAGCGTTGGGTGCAAGCTTGTTTGTGTTTGCCCAGGTACTTTGGACTTGACGAGGCCCTCCTTCTGGATCGATACCTTGGTTCTCGAACTGAGGGAAATACTTACTGCTCCTGTGCTGCATCACCCTTTCCTCTTCAAGGGAAAAACCGAGGCAAACCAGAGAAGTAACAAGAAGAATTCCTACGAGCCAGGGAAGGACTTTTGTTGCCGCAGCAGAAGAATTTCTCGCACCGTTGCCGGGGAGGAAGATCAAGTCAAGAAATCATCCAAGTAAGTGTCGCAAACGCATCTCTTGCATTTACTTTGTTTGCCAGTTGCCTATGCTTTTCCTCTCCCTCACTTCACCAATTTGCCTTTTTCGTTCGCCCTTTTCTCTCGCTTGCTTTCTGTTCGCTTGTGTGCCATGTGCCTTCAATATGCTTGCATCTTCGCTTGCTGAAAATCTAGTGATATGGATCCTCATCCACTTGCTAATCTCTTTAAGAGATCCAATTATGTTGATCCAATTGCTAGTGAGTTGAGTGCACTTGACTATCTTTATGGAGTTTTGCTCGAGATGCGTGAATCTGAAAATTGTGAGGAAGAAATGTATGAAGTGATTCATGAGGGCTCCTTAGATGAAAAGCATGATTGCAATGGTTTCACTATAAATTCTATTAGTGACAATCATGCTAAAAATATGCAAGACCCTAAGCTTGGGGATGCTAGTTTTGCTATGTCCACTATTTGTTGCAATGATCATGAGTGGGGCGATGATTTTTCTTATGATCTTGAAAATTTGTTTAAGCCTCATGACGAATATGATATTTGCAATATTATTGAAAGTGGGTTTGGAGAAGTCATGACTTTAGTTGATGATAATCCCACTATTTTTGAAGAGCGTCAACTTTGCATGCATGTGGATCATGTGAAAAGAATAGCCTATGTGATAGTTACATTGTTGAATTCGACTATGATCCCACATGTAATTATTATGAGAGAGGAAAATATCGTGGTAGAAACTTTCATATCACTAAATCACCTCTCGTTATGTTGAGATTGCTATTGTCTCTTTCTTCTTCCTTGCATATGGTAACTATTGGTTGTCTTAACAATCTATTTTCCTATAAAATGCCTATGCATAGGAAGTATGTTAGACTTAGATGTGATTTTCACATGCTTTATGATGCTCTCGTTGAGCTTCAATTTTCATCTTTTGTGTGAGCATCATTGAATTATCAATGCCTAGGTAAGGACGTTAAACAATAGCGCATGTTTGGAGGCAACCCAATGAATTTATCTTTTTCTTTCTGTTTTGTTGCGTCCACACTTTCATAATTCTGTTGTGATTGTGTTTTTTTGTTTCTTTTTGTGTTTGAGCCAAGCAAAACCTTTATGACTTGTCTTGGTAATGGTGGTTTGATCCTGCTGGAAAAAGACAGAAACTTTTCTCTCACGAGATGATTTTTCATTTTTATTCAGAAAGAGCTTTTGAGTTGATTCTTTTTGCTGCTGATTGATATACTTTTTCCCCACACGGTCGTAAGTTTTCATATTTTTTGAGGTGCCAGAAGTATACGAATTATATAGATTTCTACCGACTGGTTTTTTTTTTTGACAGATTCTCTTTTTTGTTGAGTTGGTTGCTTCTTTTGATGAAACTATGGTTAGTATCGGGGGGTACTAGCCATGGATAAGTGAGAATACAGTATCTCATCATCAATATAGATGGAATTCAACTTTGCTACGGTACCAAAAGAAGTGGTAGTTTGCTTTCTTGTACTAATGTTTTCACAAGTTTCTGTTTAAGTTTTGTGTTGTGAAGTTTTCAAGTTTTGGGTGACATTCTCATGGACAAAGAGATAAAGAGTGGAAAGTGCTTAAGCTTGGGGATGCCCAAAGCATCCCAAGCCAAATTCAAGGACACCAAAAAGCCTAAGCTTGGGGATGCCCCGGGAAGTCATCCCCTCCTTCGTCTTCAATCCATCGGTAACATTACTAGGAGCTCTATTTTTATTCACCACATGATATGTGTTTTGCTTGGAGCGTCTTGTATCTTAGGAGTATTTTATTTTTGTTGTGTCACAATAATCCTTGCTACACACTTTTTTGAGAGAGAGAGACTTGCACTCATCGTGATTTTGCTAGAATGCTCATAGTGCTTCACTTATATATTTTGAGCTAGATCCTTTTGCTCTAGTGCTTCACTTATATCTTTTGAGCTTGATACTTTTGCTCTAGTACTTCACTTATATCTTTTGAGCTAGATAATTTTTCTCTTGTGCTTCACTTATATATTTAGAGCACGGTGGTGCATGATTTGGTAGTTGGCTTACGCTATGAAAGTAGTCCCAAATGTGCTTGGTACCCAAAGAGGATGCAAAAACCTCCATCTTCATGTGCATTGAATAGAAAGAGAAGTTTTGATTCATCTCAATTAGTTTTGAGAAGTGGATTCGGTAATATTGAGAGTTATGTTAGTAGGGTGTTGTGAATCTAGAGATACTTGTGTTGGAGTTAGTGATTCCCGTAGCATGCACGTATGGTGAACCGCTATGATAGGAAGTCGGAGCATAATTAATCTATTGATTGTCATCCTTTGTGTTGAGGTCGGGATCGCGCGATGGTTTACACCTACCAACCCTTCCCCTCGGAGTATGCGTTTACCACTTTGTTTCGATTACTAATAAATTTTTTTGCAACAAGTATGTGAGTTCTTCATGACTAATGTGAGCCCATGGTATAGACGCACTTTCACATTCCACCATTGCTAGCCTCTCTAGTGCCGCGCAATTCTCGCCGGTGCACAAACCCACCAAATTCCTTCCTCAAAACAGCCACCATACCTACCTACTATGGCATTTTCATAGCCATTCCGAGATATACTGCCATGCAACTCCCACCGTTCCGTCTCATGACTTGTGTCGTCACTCTCATATTTCCATTGCATGATCATACTAGATCGTTGCACATCCCGGTACACTGTGGGAGGCATTTCCTATGGAGTCATCATCATTGCGATCTTTGAGCTTTGAGTAACTAAAAGTGTGATGATCATCATTATTAGAGCATTGTCCCATGTGAGGAAATAAAGAAAAAGAGGCCAAAGAGCCCAAGAACAAAAAAAAAGAAAAAAGAAAAAAAAGAGGCCTAAGAGCCCAAATAAAAAAAGAGAAATGAGAGAAAAAGAGAGAAGGGACAATGCTACTATTTTTTTCCATACTTGTGCTTCATGTTACCACCATGTTCTTCATAATTGAGAGCTTCTTGCTTTGTCACTACCATATGCTAGTGGGAATCTTCATTATATAATTTGGCTTCTATATTCCAATGATAGGCTTCCTCAAAATTGCCCTAGGTCTTCGTGAGCAAGCAACTTGGATGCACACCACTAGTTTTCCTCTTGAACTTTCACATACTTATAGCTCTAGTGCATCTCTTGTATGGCAATCCCTACTGATTCACATTGATATTTATTAATGGGCATCTCCATAGACTATTGATACGCCGAGTCAATGTGACCATCTCCTCCTTTTTTGTCTCACAACCACCACCACACTCTATTCCACCTATAATGCTATATCCATGGCTCGCGCTCATGTATTGCGTGATAGTTATAAAAGGTTTGAGAAAGTAAGAGTGCAAAAACAATTACTTGGCCAATTCCGGGGTTGTGCATGATTTACATTAGTTGTGTGAGGATGATGGAGCATAGCCAGACTATATGATTTTGTAGGGATAATTTTCTTTGGCCTTGTTATTTTGAAAGTTCATGATTACTTTGCTAGTTTGCCTGAAGTATTACTGTTTTCATGTCAATAGCAAACTATTGTTTTGAATCTTACAGATCTGAACATTCATGCCACATGAAAGAAGTTGCAAAGGACAACTATGCTAGGTAGCATTCCACATCAAAAATTCATTATTTTCACTTCCCTACTCGAGGACGAGCAGGAGTTAAGCTTGGGGATGCTTGATACGTCTCCAACGTACCTATAATTTTTGATGGTTTCATCCTATTATCTTGTCAGACTTGGGATGTTTTGCATGCCTTTTATTTATTTTCTGGGAGTAACTTATTAACTCAGTGCCAAGTGCCAGTTCCCGTTTTTTCCATGTTTTTGACCCCTTTCAGAGGAGATTTTGAAACGGAGTCCAAATGGAAGAAAATCCCCGAAAAGATTTTTTCTGGAACAGAAGAAGATTGGAGGACTTGGGAGCAAAGCCAGAAGAGCCCCAGGGGCCCCACAAGCCCCCACCCCGCGGCCAGGGGGTCGCGCCATGCAGGCTGGTGGGGCCCCTGGAGGTCTCTTGACCTAGATCTTGCGCCTATATATTCCCAAATATTCCCAAAAAATCAAGAGACGGTCGCAATTACTTTTCCGCCACCGCAAGCTTCTGTCTCCGCAAAATCCCATCTGGCACGTCCTGGTGCCCTGCCAGAGGGGGGATTCGGATACGGAGGGCTTCTTCATCAACACCATGACCTCTCCGATGATGCGTGAGTAGTTCACCATAGACCTACGGGTCCATATGTAGTAACTAGATGGCTTCTTCTCTCTCTTGGATCTTCAATACAAAGTTCTCCATGATCTTCATGGAGATCTATCCGATGTAATCTTCTTTTGCGGTGTGTTTGTCGAGATCTGATGAATTGTGGATTTATGATTAGATTATCTATGAATTTTATTTGAGTTTCTTCTGATCTCTCTTATGCATGATTTCATATCCTTGTAATTCTCTTCGAGTTGTGGGTTGTGTTTGGACAACTACTATTGCAACAAAAGACCTTCCAACGGCGCCAGAAATACGTGCTGATGGGAGACTATTCTTGTCTTGATACTCCTCAGCAACGGCACCAAGAATCTTTCTGCTACGGCTATGCCTTAAGGGACTTCCTTGGCAAATATGCAAAGGATCCCCCCCATGGCCTTGGAGCCTTGCGTTGGTGTTCCCTCGAAGCAGAAAGGGTGATGTAGACAGCGGTGGTAAGTATTTCCCTCGGTTTTGAGATCCAAGGTACCGATCCGGTGAAGGAGTATCACAAGTACCTGCACAAACACAAAAAGCTTGCTCCCAACGCTATGAAGGGGTTGTCAATGCCTTATAGATTGTTTCCCAAGTGAGAACTGAAAGCAACAAAGTAACAATGCAAAGTAAAAGAGAAAGTGGAAATGATAGGTGTGAATAGA
The DNA here is from genome assembly GCF_904849725.1 of Hordeum vulgare subsp. vulgare. Taxonomy (NCBI): domain Eukaryota; kingdom Viridiplantae; phylum Streptophyta; class Magnoliopsida; order Poales; family Poaceae; genus Hordeum; species Hordeum vulgare. Next base: position 103,737,452 of record NC_058520.1, read on the forward strand.
CCCGGGGGTCGTAGTGTTCACTAGTGGCTTGTCTCATGAAAGCAAGTAGACGGTGGGTGAACAAATTACTGTCGAGCAATTGATAGAACCGCGCAAAGTCGTGACGTCATCTATGGCAATGATTATATCTATAGGCATCACGTCCAAAACAAGTAGATCGATACTTTCTGCATCTACTACTATTACTCCACACGTCGACCGCTATCCAACATGCATCTAGTGTATTAAGTCCAAAAGAACAGAGTAATGCCTTAAGCAAGATGACATGATGTAGATGGACAATCTCATATCTGCGACAAAGCCCATCTTGTTACCCTTGATGGCAACTACACGATGTGTGCCTTGCTGCCCTTTCTGTCACTGGGAAAGGTCACCACACGGTATGAACCCAAAACCAAGCACTTCTCCCATTGCAAGAATCATAGATCTAGTTGGCCAAACAAAACCCAAGACTCGGAGAGACTTACAAGGATATCAAATCATGCATATAAGAAATCAGCAAAGACTCAAATATATATCATAGATAATCTGATCACAAATCCACAATTCATCGGATCTCGACAAACACACCGCCAAAGAGGATTACATCAGATAGATCTCCATGAAGATCATGGAGAACTTATATTGAAGATCCAAGAGAGAGAAGAAGCCATCTAGCTACTAACTACGGACCCGTAGGTCTGAAGTGAACTACTCACGAGTCATTGGAGGGGCTATGATGTTGATGTAGAAGCCCTCCAACTCCAAAGTCCCCTCCAGCAAGGCACCGGGAAGGGTCTCCATATGAGATCTCGCACAAACGGAAGCTTGCGGCGGTGGAAAAGTGTTTTCGTGGATTCCCTAATTTTTTTTGTATTTTAGGGAATATATAGGCGAAGGAGCTAGGTCAAGGGGGCGCCAGGGAGGCCACAAGCCTGCTAGCCGCCCCCCTGGCCCCCCTGTAGCTCTCCTGGCTTGGCCCTCTAGCCCCCTGATCTTCTTCCGTTCACGAAAAAGTTATTTCGGGGATTTTATTCTGTTTGGACTCCGTTCCAAAATCAGATCTGAAAAGAGCCAAAAACACAGAAAAAACAGGAACTGGCACTTGGCACTGAATTAATAAGTTAGTCCCAAAAAAGATATAAAAGGTACATAAAACATCCAAAGATGACAAGATACCAGCATGAAACCATCAAAAATTATAGATACGTTTGAGACGTATCAAGCATCCCCAAGCTTAACTCCTGCTCGTCCTCGAGTAGGGAAGTGATAAAGAATGAATTTTTGATGCTTTCGTGCTACCTAGCGTAGATGTCCTTTGTAACTCCTCTTGTGTGACGTGAATGTTTAGATCCATTAGATTCAAAACAATAGTTTGCTATTGACGTGGAAACAATAATACTTCAAGCAAACTAGCAAGGTAATCATGGACTTCCAAAATAACAAGGCCAAAATAAAGTTATCCCTACTAAAGCATATAGTGTGGCTATGCTCTATCATCATTGCACAACGATTTTAAATCATGCACAACCCCGGTATTGGTCAAGTAATTGTTTTCACACCTTTACTTTCTCAAACCTTTTCAACTCTCACACAATACATGAGCGTGAGCCATGGTTTTAGCACTATAAGTGGTGTGGAGTGTGGTGGAGGTTGCAAGAAAAACAAGGAGAAGATGATCACATTAACTAGGCTTATCAATGAGTTGTGGAGATGCTCATCAATAGATATAAATGTGAATGAGTAGGGATTGCCATACAAATGATGCACTAGAGCTAGGAGTATGTGAAAGCTCTTAGAGAAAACTAGTGGGTGTGCATCCAACTTGCTTGCTCACGAAGACCTAAGGAAATTTTGAGGAAGCCTATCATTGGAATATACAAGCCAAGTTATGTAATGAAAATTTCCCACTAGCTATATGGTGTTGACAAAAAGAGAGACTCTCAATCATGAAGATCATGGTGCTTAATAAGCACAAGTGTGGAAGGATAGTAGCATTGTCCCTTCTCTCTTTTTCTCTCATCATTTTTTTTGTTAGGTTCTTTGGCCTCTTTTTTTTGGTGGGAATCTTTGGCCTATTTTATTTCCTCACATGGGACAATGATCCATCAATGATGATCATCACACTTACAACTCAAAACTTAGAGCAACGATGACTCTATATGGAATGCCTTCGGTAATGTACCGTGACAATGATCTAGCATGGCATAGACATTAATGGAAACATCATGCTAGCTATCTTACGATCATGCAATGGCAATGTAGAAGTGGTGGGTCATGTAATGGTGGTAGTTGCATGGAAATATATCTCGGAATGACTTTGAAAAAGCCATAGTAGGTAGGTATGGTGGCTGTTTTGAGGGAGGTTAATGGTGGGTTTTGTGCACCGGCGAAAGTTGCACGGAACTAAGAAGATAGTGATGGTGGAAGGTGAAAGTGCATATAAACCATGGACTCAACATTAGTCATGAAGAACTCACATACTTGTTGCAAAAGTTTAATTAGTAATCGAAACAAAGCATTCAACACATACTCCTAGGGGAAGCGTTGGTAGGTATAAACCATCGCGCGATCTCGACCGCCACACAAAGGATGAAAATCAATAGACTAATCATGCTCAGACTTCATCACATAGCGGTTCACCATACGTGCATGCTACGGGAATCACTAACTTCAACACAAGTATTTATAGATCCACAACACCTTACTAGCATAACTTCAATATTACCACAACCACAACTCAAAACTAATTGAGATGAATCAAACTTCTCTAACTATTCAATGCACATGAAGGTGCAAGTTTTCATATCCCTTTGGATAACTACCACTTTTGAGACTACATTCATAGCATAGATAAACTACCAAGCCACGCACCGCCGTGCTCTAAAAGATATAAGTGAAGCGCATAGAGCAAAATCAACTAGCTCAAAATATATAAGTGAAGCACATGTGAGCTGAATTGTCTAATAAAGGATATAAGTGAAGCTCGACAAAATCACGGTGTGTGCATGTCTCTCTCCCTAGGTGTGCAGCAAGGATTATTTTGACAAAAAAAATACTCATACGTTACAAGACGCTCCAAGCAAAACACATAACATGTGGTGAATAAAAATATAGCACGAAGTAACGTTACCGATGGATTTGAAGACGAAAGAGGGGACGCCTTCCCGGGGCATCCCCAAGCTTAGGCTTTTACGGTATCCTTGAATATCTTGGGGTGCCTTGGGCATCCCCAAGCTTAAGCTCTTGCCAGTCTTTATCTCTTTGTCCATAAGAACTTCACCCAAAACTTGAAAACTTCACAACACGAAACTTAAGCAGAAACTCGTGATAACATTAGTATAACAAAGAAAACCACCACTTCCTTAGGTACTGTAGCAAACTTAAATTCTACTTATGTTGATGTTGGGTTACTGTATTTTCAATCTTCCATGGCTAATACCCCCCGATACTATCCATAGTTTCATCAAAAGAAGCAACCAACACAACAAAAACAGAATCTGTTAACAGCAGACGAGTGTGTAGCAATCTGTATACTTCGTATACGTCTGATACTTCCAAAATTCTGAAAACTTACAACAGTCTGAACAATTTGCATAGCAATCAGAAGGAAAAAGAATCAACTCAAAAGCTCTTACAGAAAAACAATGAAAATTCTTTTCGTGAGCAGAAAGTTTCTATCTTTTCCAGCATGACCAAACGATCATCCCCAAGATTAATCATAACGGTTTTGCTTGGCACAAATGCAAAAAGAAACACAAAAAACACAATCATAAAAAATTTATGAAAGTGTGTAAAACATAAAATAGAAAGAAAAATGATAGATTCGTTGGTTGCCTCCCAACAAGCGCTATTGTTTAATGATCTTAGCTAGGCAAAAGATGATGGAATCACGTATAGTCATCTTTGGTGCTCAAATCATAAGTAGTGTGATCATTTATCATCTAAATATCTTCATATTTATTGGATGACTTACCACAAGGTTTAGGAACAAAAACAGACTTGACGGTCTTTTTGAGAGTGAGATTTGGAGTATTTTGCACAGCGACAAAAGCGGAACCCAAGTTGGTTATGACATCTTCTATTTTGCCAATTCCAGAAGAATCATTAACTATAAGTTCCTTCTCCCTTAAATTTTTCAAAAAATTCCCCACTTTAGATGTGTACTGAGTAATTTGATTGTGGATCTTTCTATCCAAACCCTCAATAAGTTCAACTGTGGCAATTTTGTTTTCAATAGCGTCAAGCCTTTGCATCACGTGTTCCAAGGTTAAGGTAGTTCCATTAACCATGAGCGGGGGTGAGCCTGCCAAATTCATGATAGCTCCATAGGAGTCAACAGTATGGCTCCCCAACAAATTCCCGCCTACAATGGTATCAAGGATATACCCTATTCCAAGGAGAAATTCCAACATAGAAACTGCGAAGAAGAACGGTAGTGGATTGCTTACGAGTAGATCTACTTTGAGCATTGCAAATCCTGTACCAAGCGTCCTTTAAACTTTCTTCCTCATTCTGCCTAAAATTGAGAACTTCATTCTCAGGGGTATCGTTTGGAGTGGTTGGTCTAGCCATTGATGGACTATCTCACACACAAACGAGCAGGAAGAGAGAGTGAAACAGGCAAAAGAAAACGGCAGAGGAGAAAGGAAAATGAAAACGACAAATGTGAAGTGGGGGAGAGGAAAACGAGAGGCAACTGGCAAAAAAGTAAATGCAAGAGATGAGTTTGTGAGACCTACTTGGATAGATCTCTCCTTCCCCGGCAATAGCGCCAGAAATACTTCTGCTACTACAACAAAATACATTACAACGGCGCCAGAAATACGTGCTGACGGGAGACTATTCTTGTCTTGATACTCCTCAGCAACGGCACCAGGAATCTTTGTGCTACGGTTATGCCTTAACAGACTTCGTAGGCTAATATGCAAAGGATCCCCCCGTGGCCTTGGAGCCTTGCGTTGGTGTTCCCTTGAAGCGGAAAGGGTGATGTAGCACAGTGGTGGTTAGTATTTCCCTCGGTTTTGAGAACCAAGGTATCGATCCAGTGAAGGAGTATCACAAGTACCTGCACAAACACAAAAAGCTTGCTCCCAACGCTATGAAGGGGTTGTCAATCCCTTATAGATTGTTTGCCAAGTGAGAACTGAAAGCAACAAAGTAACAAAGCAAATTAAAAGCAAAAGTGGAAACGATAGGTGTGAATAGACCCGGGGGCCGTAGTGTTCACTAGTGGCTTCTCTCATGAAAGCAAGTAAATGGTGGCTGAACAAATTAGTGTCGAGCAATTGATAGAACCACGCAAAGTCGTGACGTCATCTATGGCAATGATTATATCTATAGGCATCACGTCCAAAACAAGTAGACCGATACTTTCTACATCTACTACTATTACTCCACACGTCGATCGCTATCTAGCATGCATATAGTGTATTATGTCCAAAAGAACAGAGTAACGCCTTAAGCAAGATGACATGATATAGATGGACAATCTCATATCTACGACAAAGCCCATCTTGTTACCCTTGATGGCAACTACATGATGCGTGCCTTGCTGCCCTTTCTGTCACTAGGAAAGGTCACCACAGGGTATGAACCCAAAACCAAGCACTTTTCCCATTGCAAGAATCATAGATCTAGTTGGCCAAACAAAACCCAAGACTTAGAGAGACTTACGAGGATATCAAATCATGCATATAAGAAATCAGCAAAGACTCAAATATATATCATAGATAATCTGATCACAAATCCACAATTCATCGGATCTCGACAAACACACCGCCAAAGAGGATTACATCGGATAGATCTCCATGAAGATCATGGAGAACTTTGTATTGAAGATCCAAGAGAGTGAAGAAGCCATCTCGCTACTAACTACGGACCCGTAGGTCTGAAGTGAACTACTCACGAGTCATTGGAGGGGCGATGATGTTGATGTATAAGCCCTCCAACTCCAAAGTCCCCTCCGGCAGGGCACCGGGAAGGGTCTCCAGATGAGATCTCACGGAAACGGAAGCTTGCGGCGGCGGAAAAGTGTTTTCGTGGATTCCTTGATTTTTTTTCCGTATTTTAGGGAATATATAGGAGAAGGAGCTAGGTCACGGGGGCGCCAGGGAGGCCTCAAGCCTCCTAGCCCCCCCTTCCCCCGTGGTGGTGGCTACAGGGCTTGTGGGCCCCCTGTAGCACTCCTGGCTTGGCCCTCAAGCCCCCTGATCTTCTTCCGTTCGGGAAAAAATTATTTCGGGGATTTTATTCCGTTTGGACTCCGTTTCAGAATCAGATCTGAAAAGAGCCAAAAACACAGAAAAAACAGGAACTCACACTTGGCACTGAATTAATAAGTTAGTCCGAAAAAAGATATAAAAGGTACATAAAACATCAAAATATGACAAGATAACAGCATGAAACCATCAAAAATTATAGATACGTTTGAGAGGTATCACCAACTAGATCTATGATTCTTGCAATGGGAGAAGTGCTTGGTTTTGGGTTCATAGCATCCGGTGACCTAACCCAGTGACAGAAGGGGTAGCGAGGCATGTATCGTGTTGTTGCCATCAAGGGTAAAAAGATGGGGTTTTCATCATTGGTTTGAGATTATCCCTCTAAATCATGACATCTTGCTTAAAGGGTTACTCTGTTCGTCATAAACTCAATACACTAAATGCATGCAGGATAGCGGTCGGTGTGTGGAGTAATAGTAGTAGATGCAGTAAGTATCGGTCTACTTGTCTCGGACGTGATTCCTATATGCTAGATCATTGCCTTAGATATCGTCATGACTTTGTGCGGTTCTATCAATTGCTCGACAGTAATTTGTTCACCACTGTAATACTTGCTATTTCGAGAGAAGCCTCTAGTGAACACTATGTCCCCCAGGGTCTACTCCATACCATATTTTCATCCTTACACTTTTTACTTCATTGCACTTTCCGCCTTCAGATCTCACTTTGCAAACAATCTTGAAGGGATTGACAACCCCTTTGAAGCGTTGGGTGCAAGCTTGTTTTTGTTTGCGCAGGTACTTTGGACTTGACGAGGCCCTCCTTCTGGATCGATACCTTGGTTCTCAAACCGAGGGAAATACTTACTGCTCCTGTGCTGCATCACCCTTTCCTCTCAAGGGAAAAACCGACGCAAACCATAGAAGTAACAATAAGAATTCCTACGCGCCAGGGAAGGACTTTTGTTGCCGCAGCAATGGACGACAAAGGCCTTTGCCGTCCGAGGTCCACCCCTTTATCGTCCGCCATGGCAGACGGGAAAGTCCCTGATTCCTATAGTGACTATGCCGTTTTTACGTGTTCCAGGCACACCGTTGGTCCCTGCATGGATGATACCGTCTAGAGTCGGTGCTCGTAAGACGTACATCATGTGGGATGGGTACCAATTTAGTGGACTCTTTGTCTAGTGTCGTCAGGGGAAAGGCAATGATCGGGTACTTACCTCGGTATGTTATATACCGCGAGTCGTGGATGACACGAAAGTTTATCGGATCTCGTCGGTACAGCGTACAACGTCTGCAGAGTGTAAAACTATTTGAATAGACGTGTCCACGATCAAGGAAAGTTGGGTAATCCTGCTTTAAACTACGTCCAATCGTTTCCGCATAAACCATGTGTGTGTGTGTGTGTGTGTGTGTGTGTGTTATAGTGTTATCTGAGTAAGATATATGGCAAGTCTAGAGACTTGGCACATAGGGTGTACCAGAGGTGTTCAGCCCTCAGCAGATATATTGATATCTGTAACCTGTTCTTATGATTACCATCTACCTTATGATGCATATCCATACAAGTAATTGACCATGCACATTTTTAATTAAAACTTGCTTTCCGCAAAGGCTGCATATTCCTTTATTATCGTACCAACTGCATTATCCATATCATGGGCTGTTTGCGAGCATGTTCAAAGTACTCATTGTCTGGCCACTAGTTATTTTATTGACCAGACATGGAGGAACCAGAGTATGGAGAAGAATTCATTATCGGAGAAGGACACGCGAACTAGGACACTTCCTAGTCAGAATGCGTGTTGGTTAAGTCTGGTCGCGTGGGTTTCCGTTTAGTACCAAGTATTCCGCTAGTAGTTGTGTTGATGTGATTGGCCTTCTAGGCCCTATCTATGTAAGACTTGACCATGATGATCCTTTATTGTATCAGACGTTAATTTCCCAATGAGCATTGATCTCTGGGATCATTGTACATGTGCATTCGACAATCTCGACGCGTAAGTTGGGGTCCCCACAGTGGCAGCAGTCCTTGCCATGTCCGTCGTCGGCCTCACCATAGAAGAGAAGAAGAAAGAAAGGGAGGAGCAGATGCCTCCAGTTCCTCTCTACAACGCCCTACGGAGGAGCCCTGGAGGAACTGAAGCGGGAGCGCGTGCCTACCCGGTGGATATAGAGAGAGGAAGATGGGCTCCCTTCCCATGTGATGGATCTGGTGGTGGGGTAGTGATACGGCGACAGAGATCTTCTGTCGTCTCTTGAGCTTGCGTTGGTTTTTCCCTTGAAGAGGAAAGGGCGACGCAGCACAGGAGAAGTAAGTATTTCCCTCAGTTTGAGAACCAAGGTATCAATCCAGTAGGAGAATCTCGTCAAGTCCAGAGTACCTTCACAAACACAAAAGAGCTTGCACCCAACGCTATAAAGGGGTTGTCAATCCCTTCAAGATTGATTGCAAAGTGAAGTCTGATGGCAGAAAGTGCAACGAAGAAAAAGAGTAAGGCTGAAAATATAATGTGGAGTAGACCCGGGGACCATAGTGTTCACTAGAGGCTTCTCACAAAATAGCAAGTATCACGGTGGGTGAACAAATTACTGTCGAGCAATTGATAGAACCGCGCAAAGTCATGACGATATCTAAGGCAATGATCATACATATAGGCATCACGTCCGAGACAAGTAGACCGATACTTTCTGCATCTACTACTATTACTCCACACATCGACCGCTATCCAGCATGCATCTAGTGTATTGAGTTCATGACGAACAGAGTAACGCCTTAAGCAAGATGACATGATGTAGAGGGATAATATCAAACCAATGATGAAAACCCCATCTTTTTACCCTTAATGGCAACAACACGATACGTGCCTCGCTACCCCTTTTGTCACTGGGTGAGGTCACCGCACGGTATGAACCCAAAACCAAGCACTTCTCCCATTGCAAGAATCATAGATCTAGTTGGCCAAACAAAACCCACAACTCGAAGAGAATTACAAGGATATAAAATCATGCATAAAAGAGATCAGAAGAAACTCAAATAAGATTCATAGATAATCTGATCATAAATCCACAATTCATCGGATCTCGACAAACACACCGCAAAAGAAGATTACATCGGATAGATCTCCATGAAGATCATGGAGAACTTTGTACTGAAGATCCAAGAGAGAGAAGAAGCCATCTAGCTACTAGCTATGGACCCATAGGTCTATGGTGAACTACTCACGCATCATCAGAGAGGGCATGGTGTTGATGAAGAAGCCCTCCGTATCTGAATCCCCCCCTCCGCCAGGGCACAAGAACGTGCCCAGATGGGATGTTGCGGAGACAGAAGCTTGCGGAGGCGGAAAAGTACTTTCGATGATCTCTTGATTTTTTTCTGGGATTTTAGGGAATATATAGGTGAAAAACCTAGGGCAGGGGAGCCACGGGGAGTTCACAAGCCTTCTAGTCCCGCCCCCCCTAGGCCGGGCCTGGTGGGCTTGTGACCTCCTCCAAGGTCCCCTTCCTTGGTTTTGAAGTCTCAGCGTGTCTTGTGTTATGGAAAAAATCATTCCGCAGATTTTATTCCGTTTGAACTCCGTTTAAAATTCTCCTGTGAAAAGGGTCAAAAACACGAAAAAAACAGGAACTGGCACTTGGCATGGAGTTAATAAGTTTGTCCCAAAAAAATATATAAAAGGTATACAAAATGTCCAAAGTTTGACAAGATAATAGCATGAAACCATCAAAAATTATAAATACGTTGGAGACGTATCAAGCATCCCCAAGCTTAACTCCTGCTCGTCCTCGAGTAGGGAAGTGATAAAGAATGAATTTATGATGTGGAATGCTACCTAGCATAGTTGTCCTTTGCAACTTCTTTCATGTGACATGAATGTTGAGATCCGTAAGATTCAAAACAATAGTTTGCTATTGACATGACAAGAATAATACTTCAAGCAAACTAGCAAGGTAATCATGAACTTTCAAAATAACAAGGCCGAAGCAAGTTATCCCTACAAAATCATATAGTCTGGCTATGCTCCATCATCCTCACACAACTAATGTAAATCATACACAACCCCGGTATTAGCCAAGTAATTGTCTTCGCACTCTTACTTTCTCAAACCATTTGTAACTATCACACAATACATGAGCGTGAGCCATGGATATAGCACTATAGGTGGAATAGAGTGTGGTGGTGGTTGTGAGACAATAAAAGGAGGAGATGGTCACATTGACTCGGCGTATCAAAGGGCTATGGAGATGCCCATTAATAGATATCGATGTAAATGAGTAGGAATTGCCATACAAATGATGCACTAGACCTATAAGTATGAGAAAACTCAAAAGGATAACTAGTGGGTGTGCATCCAACTTGCTTGCTCACGAAGACCTAGGGCAATTTTGAGGAAGCCCATCATTGGAATATACAAGCCAAGTTATATAATAAAGAACCCCACTAGCTTATGGTGGTGACGAAACGAGAGGCTCTCAATCATGAAGAACATCGTGCTATTGTGAAGCAGAGGTGTGGAAAAAGATAGTAGCATTGTCCCTTCTCTCTTTTTCTCTTTTTTTTATTTGGGCTCATGGCCTCTTTTTTTTATTTGGGCTCTTTGGTCTCTTTTTTGCCTCACATGGGACAATGCTCCAATAATGATGATCATCACACTTTTATTTACTCACAGCTCAAAGCTTAGAACGATGAAGACTCTATAGGAAATGCCTCCGGAAGTGTACCGGGATGTGCAACGATCTAGCTTGGCGTATGATGTTGAAACATCACGCTAGCTATCTTACGATCATGCAATGGAAATATGAGAGTGACGGCACAAGTCATGAGACGGAACGGTGGGAGTTGCATGGCAATATATCTTGGAATGGCTATGAAAATGCCATAGTAGGTAGGTATGGTGGATGTTTTGAGGAAGACATATGGTGGGTTTGTGCACCGGCGAGGATAGCAATGGTGGAACGTGAAAGTGCATCTATACCATGGACTCACATTAGTCATGAAGAACTCACATACTTGTTGCGAAAGTTTTTATTAGTGATCGAAACAAAGTGTTAAACACATACTCCTAGGGGAAGGGTTGGTAGGTGTCAACCATCGCGCGATACCGACCTCAACACAAAGGATGACAATCAATAGATCAATTATGCTCCGACTTACTAACATAGTGGTTCACTATACGTGCATGCTATGAGAATCACTAACTTCAACACAAGTATTTCTAGATTCACAACACCCTACTAACATAACTCTTAATATTACCAAATCCATGTCTCAAAACTAATTGAGAGGAATCAAGACTTCTCTTTCTACTCAATGCACATGAAGATGGAGGTTTTTGTATCCTCTTTGGGTACCTATCACCTTTGGGACTACTTTCATAGGATAATCCAAGTCACGCACCGCCATGCTCTAAAAGATCTAAATGAAGCACACAGAGCAAAATTATCTAGCTCAAAAGATATAAGTGAAGCACGATGAGCATTCTAGCAAAATCACGATGAGTGCATGTCTCTCTCGAAAGGTGTGCATCAAGGATGATTGTGACACAACAAAAAGAAAAGACTCCTAAGATACAAGACTCTCCAAGCAAAACACATATCATGTTGTGATTAAAAATATAGCTCCAAGTAATGTTACCGATGGATTGAAGACGAAAGAGGGGATGCCTTCCCGGGGCATCCCCAAGCTTAGGCTTTTTGGTGTCCTTGAATTTGGCTTGGGATGCCTTGGGCATCCCCAATCTTGAGCTCTTTCCACTCTTTATCTCTTTGTCCATGACAACATCACCCAAAACTTGAAAACTTAACAACAGAAAACTTAAACAGAAACTCGTGATAACATTAGCACAAGAAAAGAAACTACCACCACTTTAGGTACTGTAGAAATCTTGATTTCTATTTATATTGGTGTTAGGCTACGCTATTCTAACTTTACCATGGCTAGTACCCCCCGATACTATCCATAGTTTCATCAAAACAAGCAACCAACTCAACAAAAATAGAATCTCTCAAAAATAGACCAGTCTGTAGCAATCTGTATACTTCGTATACTTCTGGTACCTCAACGATTCTGCAAAATTACGAATTCCGAGGAAAAAGGCATATCAACCATCAGCAAAAATAATCAACTCAAAAGCTCTTTCGGAATAAAAATGTAAAATCATCTCATGAGCGAAAAGTTTCTGTCTTTTTCCAGTAGGATCAAATAACTAGCACCAAGACTATTCATAAAGGTTTTGCTTGGCTCAAACACAAAAAGAAACACAAAAAATACAACCATCACAGAATTATGATGGTGTGGACACAACCAAACAGAAAGAAAAATAAATAAATTCATTGGGTTGCCTCCCAACAAGCGCTATTATTTAATGCCCTTAGCTAGGCATTGATAATTCAATGATGCTCACACAAAAGACAAGAATTGAATTACAACGAGAGCATCATAAAGCATGTGAAAATCACATCTAAGTCTAACATACACTACAAGAATTAGCTTCTTTGCCGTCTGCCATCACAGACGGCAAAGAGAATATCACAAACGGCAAAGAATCTCACGGCCGGCAAAATTTATGTGTCAGCCTACGACGGCATTGTAACTTCTTTGCCGTTTGTCTCCCCAAAGCGGACGGCAAAGAGCTTTGCCGTCAGCTTTTCATAGGAGAAGTCGGCAAAGTGGTCGAGACGGCAACCGACAGGCGCTGCCTCCGTTAGGGGCTAACGGAGGCTTTGCCGTCAGCCTCCCCCCTCTTCTTTGCCGTCAGCCTCCCCCCTCTTCTTTGTCGTCTACCTCCCCCCTCTTCTGTGCCATCAGCCTCCCCTCTCCGCTTCTTTTCCGTCAGCCTCCACCTCCTCCACCCCCTCCTCTGTGGCCTCTTCTTTGCCGTCTGCCCCCCTGGAAGCAGATGGCAAAGATACTATATGGCCAGCTGCTACTGCCAAGGTTGCACAGCTGGGCGCCACGTGGCACCTTTGTCGTCGGCCAGCTGACGACAAAGGCCTTTGCCATCAGCTGGCAGAAGGCAAAGAGCCTATATTGTCAGATTTTTGTTTATTTTTTCTATTTCACAGCACATATGCATATAATTGATAGCACATCTATGATAAATAGGTCACAACACATATATGATATACATATAAAGCTCATCAATGCCATTTTTTCATCAACGTACATCCCATATATCAAAAGAACCAACACATGCAAAGTTTCATCCATATATACATACATATAGTTGCACATATATTGTTCATCCATATATACATATACATATAGTTCCACATTGTTCATCAACTCAAATAAAAACGGAAACTAAAGCACTCCAATGCCAGCTTCCATGCATGTAGTACATCCAATCTGCAAAATGGGAATAAGAAAGTCAGAAGAAGAAGAACAAAAACCACTACTGGAAATCAGTATTTTGCCATCTGCCAAATCTTTGCCGTCTGCTAGCTAATGGCAAAGAGTGTCTTTGCCGTCAGCTTCCACAAAGCACACGGCAAAGAATTGGCTGATGGCATAGGAGGTATGTGCCATCAGCCACTTCTTTGTCGTCAGCCACATACGGCAAAGGGCCGCAGAACAGACGGCAAAGCTGTAGGGGGGCCCACCTGACCGCGGGGACGGTAGGTCAAACTGGAGTCCCTTCTTTGTCGTCTGCTAGCGGACGGCAAAGAGGCCAGAGGCAGACGGCAAAGAGTCTAGACTCTTTGCCGTCCGCCAGCAGACGACAAAGCCCTAACGTCTACTAACGGCCGTCCCGCCCCCACCCTGGCCTCTCTCTCTCTCTCTCACCCCGACGCCCACCGCAGCCACCACTGCCCCCTGCCGCCGCACTGCCCCCCACCGCCGCCACCACTGCCCCCCACCGCCGCCACCACTGCCCCCCGCCGCCGCACTGCCCCCCGCCGCCGCCACCACTACCCCCACCACCGCCACCACTGCCCCCTGCCGCAGCACAGCACCCCACCGCCGCCGCCATTGCCCCCCCGCCGCCACCACTGCCCCCCGCCGCCGCACTGCCCCCGGCGACGACCCACTGCCCCGTTGCACCCGTCCTCCTCGCCGCCCCGATGACCTAGCCGCCCCCGCCAGTGAGTCCCCCATTTTTATTTTGTTTTTCATTATTTTTATTTATGTTAATTTAGTTAGGTTAGTTTTTTAGTTTATTAGGTTAGTTAGGCTAGTTAGTTAGGTTGTTAAATTAGTTTAGTTTAGGTTCAGTTTTAGTTTAGGTTTAGTTATGCTAGTTTCCTATTTAGTAAAGGAGAAAAGGAGAAGAAGAAGAAGGAGAAATAAGAAGAAGAAGAAGGAGAAAGGAGAAGAAGAAGAAGGAGGAAGGAGAAGAAGAAGAAGGAGAAAGGAGAAGAAGAAGAAGGAGAAAGGAGAAGAAAAAAAATAAGAAGAAGAAGGAAAAGAAGAAGAAGGAAAAGGAAGGCAAGGAGAAGAAAGAAGAAGAAGAAGAAGAATAAGAAGAAAAATAGGAGAGGAAGAGAAGAATAAGAGGGAAAAAGAAAATAATAATAATAAGAAGAAGAAGAAGAAGAAGAAGAAGAGAAGAAGAAAACAAGAAGAAGGAGAAGAAGAATTAGAGGAAAAAATAAAAAAGAAAATAAGAATAAGACGAAGAAGAATAAGAATAATAATAATAATAAGAAGAAGAAGAAGAAGACAAGAAGAGAAGAAGAAGAAGGAGAAGAAGAAGAAGAGGAAAAAATAAAAAAGAAAATAAGAAGAAGAAGAAGAAGAAGAAGAAGAGAAGAAAAGAAGAAGAAGGAGAAGAAGAATAAGAGGAAAAAAGAAAAAAGAAAATAAGAATAAGAAGGAGAAGAAGAAGAATAAGAGGAAAAAAGAAAAAAGAAAATAAGAGTTAGGTCACATATTTTTTGATTACCTTATAAAAACATCATATTTGTGTTGATCGGGTGAATTTCAAGTGCAGTTGTTCGACGACCTCCACGTGCGTTTGACGAGCTCCGCCCCTACGTTCGTTGGTGAGCACAACTGATTTCTCCTCCTACCCCCTTAATTTGCTCTGTCCCGGTCTTCATGCCGATGAAACTTGCTAGCTATATATAGGTTTCTTCAATCATGAGTATGCGTGACCAGTATGCGTCTCCCGTTCGAAAGGGAGACATCTATAAATATGCATGTCTTTGCATATTTATAACCGCCATCCTTTCGAATTGTCCAATATTATCCATGGACAGCTCGAGTATGTGTAGATTGGGTTCGTTTTCCCGTATGCTGTGCTCTGGATCCGATGCGGAATTTCGTCAGTGCCTCCCTGTTGTTCTCCGGATGCACATCCTCTCTGTTTATTGCGGATTCGTGTATCAGGAGAACAGCGGGGAGGTGCTGCCGAAATTTTGCGTTGGATCCAGAGCAGAGCATGGGAGAACGAACCCAATCTACACATACTCGGGTGGGATTTGGACCTATCTTTACCTATTAGCGTGTAGGTTGCCTGGACGCAATAGAAATGGAGAACCTGATTAACCGATGAATATAAATGCTAAATTATATATAAATATATTTCTTCTGTCTTTAGTAGCTACGCAAGATGACTGATCGTGCGTGGATGTATACCGGTAACCCTAGTCAGAAAGAGATGACGAAAGAATGGTTTGTAAAAATAAAGGAATTTGTGAAAGCCGCATTCGCAAATGGCGAGGAAAGAAACTATTGCCCCTGTCCTGGATGCGAAAACTATAAAAAGACGAGAGCGGCTGTAATGATTAAACACCTGCAGAGGAGGGGTTTTAAGCCTAATTATATGGTGTGGACATTTCATGGTGAGTCTATAAAAGGCACAAGAGCTGAGGTGGTCCATCGTCGCACGGACGAGCATGGTACCGGGATCGAAGACATGGTGCAAGACTTTGATGATGCTCGGGATTCGGAAGATGAGATGGAGGAATCTGCAAAGGTCTTTTATGAAATGTTGGAGTCTTCAAAACGTCCTCTCCATGAGGACGCTGAGCTCTGTCAGCTGGATGCAATTTCACATGTAATGGCTCTGAAGGCTTAGTTCAACTTGGGAAGAGAATGCTACGACACGATGATGGCACTATTTGGACATTTCCTACCCAAAGGCCATGTCATGCCTGCAAACCTGTACCTGTCGGACAAAATACTTCGTGTACTTAAGATGCCCTATGAGAAGATAGATGCATGTGGGAAAGGATGTGTCTTATTTAGGAAGGAGTATGCACAGTTGGACTATTGTCCCAATTGCGAGTCTTGCAGGTATCTTGTGGTAGACAACGGTATGGGTGAGAAGAGGCAGACCAAAATCGCAGTTAGTGTTCTTCGGTATCTGCCAATCGTACCAAGACTTTAACGTCTTTTCATGGTCGAAGAGACAGCCAGACAGATGACATGGCACAAATTGGGCAAAAGAACCGAACTAGATGCGGATGGGAATAAGATGATGGTACACACATCGGATGGGGAAGCGTGGAAACATTTCGATGGATCGCATCAGGATAAAGCGGCAGATCCAAGGAATCCTCGACTCTGCGCCGCCACGGATGGTTTTAATCCCTTCGGCATGACGGCAACCCAATACAATTGTTGGACTGTATTTGTCATTCCACTCAATCTCCCCCCGGGCAGATTATGCAAAGAAAGAACATATTTCTGACATTGATAATTCCAGGGCCCAATTATCCGGGGAAGAATATGAATGTGTACCTGCAACCGCTTAAGGATGAATTGGAAGAAGCTTGGGATAATGGGGTCAAGACATACGATGCCGCTAGAAAAGAAAACTTCAAAATGCATGACTTGCCAGCGTATGCGCTATTCTCTGCATGGTGTGTGCATGGAAGGTTCCCGTGCCCCCAATGCAAGGAAGCTCTTCAGTTTCATTGGTTACAGGAGGGTCGGAAGTATTCTTGCTTTGACTTGCATAAACAGTTCCTGGATCCTGACCATCAGTTCAGAAAAGACAAGAAGAACTTTACCAAAGGTAAAGTTGTCAAAAACTTGGCACCACCTGCGTTCACAGGCCAACAGATCCTGGATCAGTTAAACGCCCTCGAGCCTGATCCAGAGCGTCCAGGGTATTTCAAGAGGTATAATTCAAAACACGCCTGGACTCACAAGCCATGCTTCTAGGATCTGCCTTACTTCAAAGACCTCCTTCTTCCAAACAATATCGACATGATGCACACTGAAACGAATATCAGAGAGGCTATTTTTGGTACATTGTTCGACATAGATGGGAAGACAGAGGATAATATTAAGGCTAGAGTCGATCAAGAGACACTATGTCATAGACCGTTACAAAACATGCGAGAAGGCAAAGGAAAGCAGAAGTGGTCGAAGCCAAAGGCCTGGTTCAATCTTGGAAGGCCAGCTATGAGGGAAATTATCTTGTTGGTCAAAATGCACTTGATGTTCCCCGATGGGTATGCAGCGAATCTAAAGAGGGGAGCGAGTCTTGAAAAATTAAAAATCTTTGGTCCCAAGAGTCATGATTGGCACATATGGCTAGAGCGGGTAATGCCGGTGATGTTACGTGGCTTTATTCCTGAGGATGAATGGCTAGTACTGGCGGAGCTGAGCTATTTCTTTCGTGTTCTTTGTGCGAAAGAATTGTCGCCTGGCGTGGTAGAAGACATGGGGGAGTTTGCACTGGAGTTGTTGTGCAAGTTAGAGAAGATCTTTCCACCGGGCTTCTTTAATCCAATGCAACATTTGATTTTACATCTATCGACCGAGGAAAGATTGGGTGGGGCCGTGCAAGATCGTTGGTGCTATGCAACTGAGAGGATGCAGAAGACCCTTCGAGCTAAATGTAAAAATAAGCGTAGAATTGAAGCATCGACGACTGAGGCATTCATTACTAAGGAGGTGACAAACTTTGTGACAGCACAATACGAAGCCAAAAATCATCATTTGCATAATCCAAAGCCTCGACACAATGATGAAGACCCTAAAAAAGGTGGGTCCAACCTCAGCCTATTCAAAGGAAACCTCGCACCATCCGGTGCTTCGAAACCAATAACGTTGGATGTCGAAGAATGGCGGAACATTTCGTTGTATATCTTCAACAACCTAACAGAAGTGCGGCCCTACATCGAGTGAGTTCTCGGAACATTTTCCTCTAACTTCTAATTCATTTGAACTACTCTTATTCCCGGATATTTCAAACAGCCGTTACATCGTCAAATTCTCGGATGGAGCGGTGATCGAAAATGATTCCGTCGAAGAGTATGAGCTTCTGTCAAAGGCAGGAGGCGGCTATCCCGGTTTCATCTCTTGGTTCAAAAAAACGGTAATTATCAATAATGGACCATTTCATTCATGTTCTAACTTGCGGCTAATGCAACAACCCTTTCGTATTAAACTTGTAGGCTAATTCAGAGTCTATGGACGCCGAATTGAGACAAGTCGCTCATGGTTTCGACTATAAGGTCCGTTCATTTGAGAAATACAACATCAACGGGTATGTCTTTCGTACCTTTGGCAAAGAGCTATCTATGCCCGACCATAAATCTACAAATTGTGGTGTCTCTGCTATCGGTGAAGGTGTTATCGAGTATTATGGAAGAGTTGAAGCAATTTATGAACTTCAATTCTATGGTGAAAACCCTCCGAACGTCGTAGTCTTCAAATGTTATTGGTTCCAGACGAAAAAGACTAGAAGGACTCATGAACATATAGGACTAGTCGAAATCAATCCAAACACCCATTTAGATGTTCCCGATGTCTATATTACGGCTCAACAGGCGACCCAAGTTTTCTATCTACCGTGGGCATGCCAAACGGATGAGAATCTGGAAGGTTGGTATGTTGTTTATGAAGTGCCGCCACATGTCAGACCACCTCTCCCAAATGAACAGGATTATGAACCTCACATTAACCCAGACACATATGATGGAGAATTCTTCCAAGAAACACGTCTTTCCAAGAAACATTTCAAGAATCGCCGTGCTTGACCCAAGAACAGGGAAGTAGACAGCGACAATGAATCCGACTCCAACCCTGAGCCGGAACCAGAAGACCTGGAACTCGTAGATGTTACTGATGCGGATGACCTGTCAATGATTCAACTATTAAAGGAAGGCCTTTCACAACTTCACGCCGTTGAACCCGACGAGCACCTCATTCATGAAGACATGCGTGATAGTGATGATGATGATGCATTTATTGATGATGATTATTAGTTTGTAAGATTCACAACTTAAATTATATATATTTTAACCTTTATTATTCATGTACATATTAATATTCATGTCAGTTATTCAATTTTTTTATGTTGTACTAATTTCTTTTAATCTTTATCATGGCAGGTCATCAGGTGTGGAAAGATGGTGGGCGCTGGTCCAGATCGCTCGACGAGTTCTTCCCAGGCGCCCCGCACGAGGGGTGGTACTTCCCTTCCACCCCTATCTCTCCGTAGAGCCTTGGCAGACAGTCTGTCGACACCACCCGTGGGCTCTTCTTTGTCGGCGGCATTGCCCACTGGAGAGGTGTTGGTCGGGTAGGGAAGAAGGGGAAGGGTACAGGGAGAGGTGGTGGCCGTGGAAGATCGAGGAGGACTGTTGAGCCGTCCTCGCCACCACCACTAGCTCATTCACCCGATCATAGGACTAGTATGGTCGACCCGTTTGCGGAGGAGGCTACGGGGACTCCGTTCCAGGAGCTGTTGTTGACGGGCATTCGTCCCATGAGACTCCGGTCCAGGAGCGGCCTCTGGTCGAGGTGCATTCGGCCCAGGAGCAGCGGGAGGAGACTACGATTCCGGAGGCTTCACCCGACGTGGAGAGGCCCGGATGGGAGACATGGTCAGATCGTACCGAGTTGCCGGATTGGACCGAGGGTCCGGGTGGCTCAGGGGGCGGGGATGGCGGGGATGAGCTTACAGATAGTGATGGTGATGTGCAGGTGGACGGGGCCACCGTGTACAAGCGTGCTAGTACACGTCTCTCGTTCGCGCCGGCTACCCGCGAGCAGAGGCCGGTGATTAAACCTGAAGGAGATAGGTAAGTACATTTACTCGTTTTTTAGCTTTTGCCTTCAAGTTTGTTCAAATATCTAATGCGTTGACCTTATCATAATGCAGGGGATGGGTACACCCTCTTGGATTCCGCAGGCCGAACTCCGTCCTTGGTGTGCTTTGCCGGACAAATTTCCCGGGGTTTGTCACGTTGCCTCGTGAGGTTCAGGTTCCTACACTAGGATTTTCCTGGGAGCACTACCAGGCTGCGCAGGCCCCGCCGGAGGAGATTATAGATGGTGTCTTGTGCCACACGAGGGTCGAGATGGTGATCAAGAGCTTTTGGGTAAATTATCCTTTTACAGAATCTAAAATTAACGATATAGCTAATTATTGTACTAATCGGTGTTTTCACGTTTGATCGCAGACCTTCTATAGGTGTGAGGATGGATATGAGGAGGAGGCGGCCAGGGTTCTCGAGGCCGAGTGTAGGTGGTTACTACAGAACTTGCGCCACGAGGCTCGGCCGCAGGCTATTCGAGATTACTACGCCACGCGTGGTATTAAGAAGCAGAAGAAGGATTGCCGCGGAAAGTTTCTGAAGAAGGAGCAATGCATGAAGGTAATTACCTATTCTTAAGTCCTTCTACATAGTTTTCGTGATTTCATTCATAGGCGTAGCGCTGAAAATTCTATCTCATAACTTACAGGTGCCCCCGAGATGGTGTGCGGATAAGATGGATTGTTGGGAGGCGTTGGTTGACGAGTGGTGCACAGGCAGCTGGCGAGCCGTCCATGAGAATGCGAAGGATCGGCGTAGCCAAATGGTTGGTGTGACACACCATCAAGGAAGCGCCAACTTACTTCAGTTTGGACGAAACTGGGTATGTGATTTGCTTCATGATTCATGCAATTCATTCTTGATGCTAATATTTTGTTCCTCTCTTTTAGGCGCATCACAATAAGACGGAGATGCCACACTTGTACGACCTTTATGGCATGGCCCATACTGCCTCGTACAAGAAGGCGAAGGCATTCTCTGAGTCTGACCTGGATGATGCCAATAACTTCACCAACATATCATCCCACCAGAAGATCGTGGCATACAGGGACGCGGGGAAGGCTACGAAAGGGGATGACTTTAACCCTAGCCAGGAACCTTTGGATCCAGAGCTGGTGATGATATCTGGTGGCGGGAGGCCCCATGGCTCGATAGCCATTGGAGATGGCATAATACGTTGTCCACTCACTCTTCCGGAGATCAAGGCGCTCCAGTCCAGCAGCTGTCCTGAGATAATGCGTCGTCCACGGCCAGTTGAACTTGCCATCGAGGTTAGTTGTACGGACTAAGAACACTTTCATCCATTTCATTATGTGTGTGACCATAGATCATTACTGTGGTAACGAGGAATGGTGTTTCAGGCTGCTCTTCAGAAAGAGAGATTGGCAAACCAGGCCGCTCTTGAGAAAGAGAGATTGGCAAGCCAGGCTGCTCTTGAGGCTGCTCTTGAGAAAGAGAGATTAGCAAGTCAGGCTGCTCTTGATGAGAGGGACCAACCACGGCACGATTGATTGTGGAGGAGAGGTCCCGGAATGAGGCGGGTCAACGGGCCCTGTACGAGCTTTTTGCGGTATGTTTTTTTTCACATTAGCCAAATCATGTGTGTAATGTCAGTTTCATTACTAACTAATACGACCCACTCTTCAGGGTTTGTGCGAGAAGAGCGGCCAAGTCCCTCCGCCGATACCCGTCTTCTCTTCGATTGGCACGGTGAGTTTCATTATAAACTAGTATTAATAATTGAGTGTCATCATGCTAACTAAGACATTGCAAAATATCTATTCTGCAGAATAACTCCCGAGCGGCATCGCACGACCCTTCTCCACGTGTTTCTCCTCCTTGATGACCACTACGGTAAGTTTCCCTTCTCCTCTTTCATATTCTCCTTGCCTTAATTTCCCCAACAATGACATAGTTAGCCCATTTAGCTCCAAAAAGACATAATTAGCCCTTTTAGCTCCAAAATGCCATAATAACCTCAAAATGGCATAAGAACCTTGGTTAGCTCATTAATATTATATACTTAGCTTGTTTTCCTCTAAAATGAGATAATTAGCCCATTTAGCTCCAAAAAGACATAGTTACCTAATTTAGCTCCAAGAAGAGGAGAAGAGGAGAAGAAATAGGAAAAATGAAAAGAAAGAAGAAGAAGAAGAAGAGAAGAAGGAGAAGGAGGAGGAGGAGGAACAGGAGGAGGAGAAGGAGGAGAAGGCCAAGGACCTTCTAGTCCTTCTCCTCCTCCTCCTTTCCTCCTTCTCCTCCTTCGTCTTGATTTCTTCTTCTACTCCTCCTCCTCCTATTTCTTCTACTCTTTCATATTATCCTTGCTTGAATTTCACCAAAAAGACATAATTAGCCCATTTAGCTCCAAAATGCCATAATAACCTCAAAATGGCATAAGAACCTTGGTTAGCTCACGAATATTATATACTAAGCTTGTTTTCCTCTAAAATGAGATAATTGGCCCATTTAGCTCCAGAAAGACATAGTTAGCTAAATTAGCTCCAAGAAGAGGAGAAGATGAGAAGAGGAGAAGAAATAGGAAAAATGAAAAGAAAGAAGAAGAAGAAGAAGAGAAGAAGGAGGAGGAGGAGGAGGAGGAGGAGAAGGAGGAGAAGGCCAAGGACCTTCTAGTCCTTCTCCTCCTCCTCCTTCTCCTCCTTCTCCTCCTTCTTGATTTCTTCTTCTTCTTATTCTCCTCCTCCTCCTCTTTCTTCTCCTCTTTCATATTATCCTTGCTTTAATTTCCCCAGAAAGACATAATTATCCCATTTAGCTCAAAAATGCCATAATAACCTCAAAATGGCATAAGAACCTTGGTTAGCTCATGAATATTATATACTTAGCTTGTGTTTCCTCTAAAATGAGATAATTAGCCCATTTAGCTCCAAAAAGACAGAATTAGGTAATTTAGGTCCAAGAAGAGGAGAAGAAATAGGAAAAATGAAAATAAAGAAGAAGAAGAAGAAGAAGAGAAGAAGGAGAAGGAGGAGGAGGAGGAGGAGGAGGAGGAGAAGGAGGAGAAGGCCAAGGACCTTCTAGTCCTTCTCCTCCTCCTCCTTCTCCTCCTTCTCCTCCTTCTTCTTGATTTCTTCTTCTTCTTATTCTCCTCCTCCTCCTCTTTCTTCTCCTCTTTCATATTATCCTTGCTTTAGTTTCCCCAAAAAGACATATTTATCCCATTTAGCTCAAAAATGCCATAATAACCTCAAAATGGCATAAGAACCTTGGTTAGCTCATGAATATTATATACTTAGCTTGTATTCCTCTAAAATGGGATAATTAGCCCATTTAGCTCCAAAAAAGACATAATTAGGTAATTTAGCTCCAAGAAGAGGAGAAGAAATAGGAAAAAGGAAAAGAAAGAAGAAGAAGAAGAAGAGAAGAAGGAGGAGGAGGAGGAGGAGCAGGAGGAGGAGGAGGAGGAGAAGGAGGAGAAGGCCAAGGACCTTCTAGTCCTTCTCCTCCTCCTCCTTCTCCTCCTTCTCCTCATTCTTCTTGATATCTTCTTCTTCTCCTTCTCCTCCTCTTTCTTCTCCTCTTTCATATTGTCATTGCTTTAATTTCGCCAACAATGACATAATTAGCCCATTTAGCTCCAGAATGCCATAATAAGCTCAAAATGGCATAAGAACCTTGGTTAGCTCATGAATATTATATACTTAGCTTGTTTTCCTCTAAAATGGGATAATTAGCCTATTTAGCTCCAAAAAGACAAAATTAGGTAATTTAGTTCCAAAAAAGGAGAAGAGGAGAAGAAATAGGAAAAATGAAAAGAAAGAAGAAGAAGAAGAAGAGAAGAAGGACAAGGAGGAGGAGGAGGAGGAGAAGGCAAGGGACCTTCTAGTCCTTCTCCTCCTCCTCCTTCTCCTCCTTCTCCTCCTTCTTCTTGATTTCTTCTTCTTCTCCTCCTCCTCCTCTTTCTTCTCCTATTTCATATTATCCTTGCTTTAATTTCCCCAACAATGACATAATTAGATCATTTAGCTCCAAAATGCCGTAATAAGCTCAATATGGCATAAGAACCTTGGTTAGCTCATGAATATATTATACTTAGCTTGGTTTCCTCTAAAATGGGATAATTAGCCCATTTAGCTCCAAAAAGACATAATTAGGTAATTTAGCTCCAACAAGAGGAGAAGAGGAGAAGAAATTGGAAAATGAAAAGAAAGAAGAAGAAGAAGAAGAAGAAGAAGAAGAAGAATAAGAAGAGAAGGATAAGGAGGAGGAGGAGGAGGAGAAGGCCAAGGACCTTCTAGTCCTTCTCCTCCTCCTCCTTCTCCTCCTTCTCCTCCTTCTTCTTGATTTCTTCTTCTTCTCCTTCCCCTCCTCTTTCTTCTCCTCTTTGATATTATCCTTGCTTTAATTTCCCCAACAATGACATAATTACCCATTTAGCTCCAAAATACCAAAATAATCTCAAAATGGCATAAGAACCTTGGTTAGCTCATGAATATTATATACTTAGCTTGTTTTCCTCTAAAATGAGATAATTAGCCCATTTAGCTCCAAAAATACATAATTAGGTAATTTAGCTCCAAGAAGAGGAGAAGAAATAGGAAAAATGAAAAGAAAGAAGAAGAAGAAAAAGAGAAGAAGGAGAAGGAGGAGGAGGAGGAGGAGGAGAAGGAGGAGAAGGCCAAGGACCTTCTAGTCCTTCTCCTCCTTCTCCTCCTTCTTCTTGATTTCTTCTTCTTCTCCTCATCCTCCTGTTTCTTCTCCTCTTTCATATTATCCTTGATTCAATTTCCCCAACAATGACATAATTAGCCCATTTAGTTCCAAAATGCCATAATAAGCTCAAAATGGCATAAGAACCTTGGTTAGCTCATGAATATTATATACTTAGCTTGTTTTCCTCTAAAATGGGATAATTAGCCCATTTAGCTCCAAAAATACAAAATTAGGTAATTTAGTTCCAAAAAAGGAGAAGAGGAGAAGAAATAGGAAAAATGAAAAGAAAGAAGAAGAAGAAGAAGAAGAAGAGAACAAGGAGAAGGAGGAGGAGGAGGAGGAGAAGGCCAGGGACCTTCTAGTCCTTCTCCTCCTCCTCCTTCTCCTCCTTCTCCTCCTTCTTCTTGATTTCTTCTTCTTCTCCTCCTCGTCCTCTTTCTTCTCCTATTTCATATTATCCTTGCTTTAATTTCCCCAACAATGAAATAATTAGATCATTTAGCTCCAAAATGCCATAATAAGCTCAATATGGCATAAGAACCTTGGTTAGCTCATGAATATTATATACTTAGCTTGGTTTCCTCTAAAGGATAATTAGCCCATTTAGCTCCAAAAGGACATAATTAGGTAATTTAGCTCCAACAAGAGGAGAAGAGGAAAAGAAATTGGAAAATGAAAAGAAAGAAGAAGAAGAAGAAGAAGAAGAATAAGAAGAGAAGGAGAAGGAGGAGGAGGAGGAGGAGAAGGCCAAGGACCTTCTAGTCCTTCTCCTCCTCCTCCTTCTCCTCCTTCTCCTCCTTCTTCTTGATTTCTTCTTCTTCTCCTCCCCCTCCTATTTCTTCTCCTCTTTGATATTATCCTTGCTTTAATTTCTCCAACAATGACATAATTACCCATTTAGCTCCAAAATGCCATAATAATCTCAAAATGGCATAAGAACCTTGGTTAGCTCATGAATATTATATACTTAGATTGTTTTCCTCTAAAATGGGATAATTAGCCCATTTAGCTCCAAAGAGACATAATTAGGTAATTTAGCTCCAACAAGAGGAGAAGAGGAGAAGAAATAGGAAAAATGAAAAGGAAGAAGAAGAAGAAGAAGAAGAGAAGAAGGAGAAGGAGGAGGAGGAGGAGAAGGAGGAGAAGGCCAAGGACCTTCTAGTCCTTCTCCTCCTCCTCCTTCTCCTCCTTCTTATTGATTTCTTCTTCTTTTCCTCCTCCTCCTCTTTCTTCTCCTATTTCATATTATCCTTGCTTTAATTTCTCCAAAAAGACATAATTATCCCATTTAGCTCCAAAATGCCATAATAACCTCAAAATGGCATAAGAACCTTGGTTAGCTCATGAATATTATATACTTAGCTTGTTTTCCTCTAAAATGAGATAATTAGCCCATTTAGCTCCAAAAAGACATAATTAGGTAATTTAGCTCCAAGAAGAGGAGAAGAAATAGGAAAAATGAAAAGAAAGAAGAAGAAGAAGAAGAGAAGAAGGAGAAGGAGGAGGAGAAGGAGGAGAAGGCCAAGGACCTTCTAGTCCTTCTCCTCCTCCTCCTTCTCCTCCTCCTCCTCCTTCTTCTTGATTTCTTCTTCTACTCCTCCTCCTCCTCTTTCTTCTCCTCTTTCATATTATCCTTGATTTAATTTCCCCAACAATGAGATAATTATCCCATTTAGCTCCAAAATGCCATAATAACCTTAAAATGGCATAAGAACCTTGGTTAGCTCATGAATATTATATACTTAGCTTGTTTTCCTCTAAAATGGGATAATTAGCCCATTTAGCTCCAAAAAGACATAATTAGCTAATTTAGCTCCAAGAAGAGGAGAAGAAATAGGAAAAATGAAAAGAAAGAAGAAGAAGAAGAAGAGAAGAAGGAGAAGGAGGAGGAGGAGGAGGAGGAGAAGGAGGAGAAGGCCAAGGACCTTCTAGTCCTTCTCCTCCTTCTCCTCCTTCTCCTCCTTCTTCTTGATTTCTTCTTCTTCTCCTCATCCTCCTATTTCTTCTCCTCTTTCATATTATCCTTGATTCAATTTCCCCAACAATGACATAATTTGCCCATTTAGTTGCAAAATGCCATAATAAGCTCAAAATGGCATAAGAACCTTGGTTAGCTCATGAATATTATATACTTAGCTTGTTTTCCTCTAATATGGGATAATTAGCCCATTTAGCTCCAAAAAGACAAAATTAGTAATTTAGTTCCAAAAAAGGAGAAGAGGAGAAGAAATAGGAAAAATGAAAAGAAAGAAGAAGAAGAAAAAGAAGAGAAGAAGGAGAAGGAGGAGAAGGAGGAGGAGAAGGCCAGGGACCTTCTAGTCCTTCTCCTCCTCCTGCTTCTCCTCCTTCTCCTCCTTCTTCTTGATTTCTTCTTCTTCTCCTCCTCCTCCTCTTTCTTCTCCTATTTCATATTATCCTTGCTTGAATTTCCCCAACAATGACATAATTAGATCATTTAGCTCCAAAATGCCATAATAAGCTCAATATGGCATAAGAACCTTGGTTAGCTCATGAATATTATATACTTAGCTTGGTTTCCTCTAAAATGGGATAATTAGCCCATTTAGCTCCAAAAAGACATAATTAGGTAATTTAGCTCCAACAAGAGGAGAAGAGGAGAAGAAATTGGAAAATGAAAAGAAAGAAGAAGAAGAAGAAGAAGAAGAAGAAGAATAATAAGAGAAGGAGAAGGAGGAGGAGGAGGAGGAGAAGGCCAAGGACCTTCTAGTCCTTCTCCTCCTCCTCCTTCTCCTCCTTCTCCTCCTTCTTCTTGATTTCTTCTTCTTCTACTCCCCCTCCTCTTTCTTCTCCTCTTTGATATTATCCTTGCTTTAATTTCCCCAACAATGACATAATTACACATTTAGCTCCAAAATACCATAATAATCTCAAAATGGCATAAGAACCTTGGTTAGCTCATGAATATTATATACTTAGATTGTTTTCCTCTAAAATGGGATAATTAGCCCATTTAGCTCCAAAGAGACATAATTAGGTAATTTAGCTCCAACAAGAGGAGAAGAGGAGAAGAAATAGGAAAATGAAAAGAAAGAAGAAGAAGAAGAAGAGAAGAAGGAGAAGGAGGAGGAGGAGGAGAAGGAGGAGAAGGCCAAGGACCTTCTACTCCTTCTCCTCCTCCTCCTTCTCCTCCTTCTTATTGATTTCTTCTTCTTCTCCTCCTCCTCCTCTTTCTTCTCCTATTTCATATTATCCTTGCTTTAATTTCTCCAAAAAGACATAATTAGCCCATTTATCTCCAAAATGCCATAATAACCTCAAAATGGCATAAGAACCTTGGTTAGCTCATGAATATTATATACTTAGCTTGTTTTCCTCTAAAATGAGATAATTAGCCCATTTAGCTCCAAAAAGACATAATTAGGTAATTTAGCTCCAAGAAGAGGAGAAGAAATAGGAAAAATGAAAAGAAAGAAGAAGAAGAAGAAGAGAAGAAGGAGAAGGAGGAGGAGAAGGAGGAGAAGGCCAAGGACCTTCTAGTCCTTCTCCTCCTCCTCCTTCTCCTCCTTCTCCTCCTTCTTCTTGATTTCTTCTTCTACTCCTCCTCCTCCTCTTTCTTCTCCTCTTTCATATTATCCTTGATTTAATTTCCCCAACAATGACATAATTATCCCATTTAGCTCCAAAACGCCATAATACCCTAAAATGGCATAAGAACCTTGGTTAGCTCATGAATGTTATATACTTAGCTTGTTTTCCTCTAAAATGGGATAATTAGCCCATTTAGCTCCAAAAAGACATAATTAGCTAATTTAGCTCCAAGAAGAGGAGAATAAATAGGAAAAATGAAAAGAAAGAAGAAGAAGAAGAAGAGAAGAAGGAGAAGGAGGAGGAGGAGGAGGAGGAGGAGAAGGAGGAGATGGCCAAGGACCTTCTAGTCCTTCTCCTCCTTCTCCTCCATCTTCTTGATTTCTTCTTCTTCTCCTCCTCCTCCTCCTCTTTCTTCTCCTCTTTCATATTATCCTTGATTTAATTTCCCCAACAATGACATAATTAGCCCATTTAGCTCCAAAATGCCATAATAAGCTCAAAATGGCATAAGAACCTTGGTTAGCTCATGAATATTATATACTTAGCTTGTTTTCCTCTAAAATGGGATAATTAGCCCATTTAGCTCCAAAAATACATAATTAGCTAATTTAGCTCCAACAAGAGGAGAAGAGGAGAAGAAATTGGAAAATGAACAGAAAGAAGAAGAAGAAGAAGAAGAAGAGAAGAAGGAGAAGGAGGAGGAGGAGGAGGAGAAGGCCAAGGACCTTCTAGTCCTTCTCCTCCTTCTCCTCCTTCTTCTTGATTTCTTCTTCTTCTCCTCCCCCTCCTCTTTCTTCTCCTCTTTCATATTATCATTACTTTAATTTCCCCAACAATGACATAATTACCCGTTTAGCTCCAAAATACCATAATAATCTCAAAATGGCATGAGAACCTTGGTTAGCTCATGAATATTATATACTTAGCTTGTTTTCCTCTAAAATGGGATAATTAGCCCATTTAGCTCCAAAAATACATAATTAGGTAATTTAGCTCCAAGAAAAGGAGAAGAAATAGGAAAAATGAAAAGAAAGAAGAAGAAGAAGAAGAGAAGAAGGAGAAGGAGGAGGAGGAGGAGGAGGAGGAGAAGGAGGAGAAGGCCAAGGTCCTTCTAGTCCTTCTCCTCCTTCTCCTCCTTCTCCTCCTTCTTCTTGATTTCTTCTTCTTCTCCTCCCCCTCATATTTCTTATCCTCTTTCATATTATCCTTGCTTTAATTTCCCCAACAATGACATAATTACCCATTCAGCTCCAAAATACCATAATAAGCTCAAAATGGCATAAGAACCTTGGTTAGCTCATGAATATTATATACTTAGCTTGTTTTCCTCTAAAATGGGATAATTAGCCCATTTAGCTCCAAAAAGACATAATTAGCTAATTTAGCTCCAACAAGAGGAGAAGAGGAGAAGAAATAGGAAAAATGAAAAGAAAGAAGAAGAATAAGAAGAAGAAGAAGAGGAAGAGAAGAAGGAGAAAGAGGAGGATGAGTAGGATAAGGAGAAAGCCAATGACCTTCTAGTCCTTCTCCTCCTCCTCCTTCTCCTCCTTCTCCTTCTTCTTGATTTCTTCTTATTCTCCTCCTCCTCCTCGTTCTTCTCCTCTTTCATATTATCCTTGCTTTAATTTCCCCAAAAATGACATAATTAGCCCATTTAGCTCCAAAATACCATAATAAGCTCAAAATGGCATAATAACTTTCGTTAGCTCATGAATAATATATACTTAGCTTGTTTTCCTCTAAAATGGGATAATTAACCCATTTAGCTCCAAAAAGACATAATTAGGTAATTTAGCTCCAACAAGAGGAGAAGAGGAGAAGAAATAGGCAAAATGAAAAGAAAGAAGAAGAAGAAGAAGAAGAAAAAGAAGAGAAGAAGGAGAAGGAGGAGGAGGAGGAGGACGAGGAGAAGGCCAAGGACCTTCTAGTCCTTCTCCTCCTTCTCCTCCTTCTCGTCCTTCTTCTTGATTTCTTCTTCTCCTCCTCCTCCTCCTCTTTCTTCTCCTCTTTCATATTATCCTTGCTTTAATTTCCACAACAATGACATAATTAGCCCATTTAGCTCCAAAATGCCGTACTAAGCTCAAAATGGCATAAGAACCTTGGTTAGCTCATGAATATTATATTCTTAGCTTGTTTTCCTCTAAAATGGATAATTAGTCCATATAGCGCAAAAACACATAATTAGGTAATTTAGCTCCAACAAGAGGAGAAGAGGAGAATGAATAGGAAAAATGAAAAGAAAGAAAGAAGAAGAAGAAGAAGGAGAAGGAGGAGGAGGAGGAGAAGGCCAAGGTTCTTCTAGTCCTTCTCCTCCTCCTCCTCCTTCTCCTCCTTCTTCTTATTTTATTCTTCTTCTCCTCCTCCTCCTCTTTCTTATCCTCTTTAATATTCTCCTTGCCTTAATTTCACCAACAATGACATAATTAACCCATTTAGCTCCAAAATGCCATAATAAGCTAAAAATGGCATAAGAACCTTGGTTAGCTCATGAATATTATATTCTTAGCTTGTTTGGAACTAACCAAGGTTCTTATGCCATTTTGAGGATATTATGGCATTTTGGAGCTAAATGGGCTAATTATGTCATTGTTGGGGAAATTAAGGCAAGGAGAATATTAAAGAGGACAAGAAAGAGGAGGAGGAGGAGAAGAAGAATAAATAAAGAAGAAGGAGGAGAAGGAGGAGGAGGAGGAGAAGGACTAGAAGGTCCTTGGCCTTCTCCTCCTTCTATTCCTCCTCCTCCTCCTCTTTCTTCTTCTTCTGTTCTTCTTCTTCTTCTTTGTTTTCATTTTTCCTATTTCTTCTCCTCTTCTCCTCTTCTTGGAGCTAAATTAGCTAACTATGTCTTTTTGGAGCTAACGCTAGCAAGTCATGCATAGAGTACATGTACCACACATGCATTTTGAAGTTTTCTTTTCTAGCGGCATCGTATGTCTTGACCCCATTATCCCAAGCTTCTTCCAATTCATCCTTAAGAGGTTGCAGGTACACCTTCATATTCTTCCCCGGAAATTGGGCCCTGGAATTATCAACGTCGGAAATATGTTCTTTCTTTGCATAATCTGCCCGGGGGGGAGACTGAGTGGAATGACAAATACAGGCCAACAACTGTATTGGGGTGCCGTCATGCCGAAGGGATTAAAACCATCCGTGGCGGCACAGACTCGAGGATTCCTTGGATCTTCCGCTTTATCTTGATGCAATCCATGGAAATGTTTCCACGCTTCCCCATCCGATGTGTGTACCACCATCTTATTCCCATCCGCATCTTGTTCGGTTCTTTTGCCCAATTTGTGCCATGTCATCTGTCTGGCTATCTCTTCGACCATGAAAAGATGTTGAAGTCTTGGTACGATTGGCATATATCGAAGAATACTAACTGCAATTCTGGTCTGCCTCTTCTCACCGATACCGTTTTCTACCACAAGATACCCGCAAGACTCGCAATTGGGACAATAGTCCAAGTGTGCATACTCCTTCCTAAATAAGACACATCGTTTCTCACATGCATCTATCTTCTCATAGGGCATCTTAAGTACACGAAGTATTTTGTCCGACTGGTACAGGTTTGCAGGCATGACATGGCTTTGGGTAGGAAGCGTCCAAATAGTCTCATCATCGCGTCGTAGCATTCTCTTCCCAAGTTGAACTGAGCCTTCAGAGCCATTACTTGTGCAATTGCATCCAGCTGACAAAGCTCAGTGTGCTCATGGAGAGGACGTTTTGAAGACTCCAACATTTCATAAAAGGCCTTTGCAGATTCCTCCATCTCATCTTCCGAATCCCGAGCATCATCAAAATATTGCACCATGTCTTCGATCCCGGTACCATGCTCGTCCGTGCGACGACGGACCACCTCAGCTCTTGTGCGTTGTATAGAGTCACCATGAAATGTCCACATCGTATAATTAGGCTTAAACCCCTCCTCTACAGGTGTTTAATCATTACAGCCTCTATCGTCTTTTTATAGTTGTCGCATCCAGGACAGGGGCAATAATTTCTTTCCTAGCCATTTGCTAATGTGGCTTTCACAAATTCCTTTGTTTTTACAAACCATTCTTTTGTCATCTCTTTCTGACTAGGGTGACCGGTATACATCCACGCACGATCACTCATCTTGCCTAGCTACTAAAGATAGAATAAATATATTTATATATAATTTAGCATTTATATTCATCTGTTAATCAGGTTCGCCATTTTTATTACGTCCAGGCAACCTACACGCTAATAGGTAAAGATAGGTCCTAATCCCACCCGAGTATGTGTAGATTGGGTTCGTTTTCCCATGCTCTGCTCCGGATCCAACGCAAAATTTCAGCAACACCTCCCCGTTGTTCTCCTGATACACGTCTCCACAATAAACAGAGAGGATGTGCATCCGGAGAACAACAGGGAGGCACTGACGAAATTCCACATCGGATCCAGAGCACATCATACGGGGAAACGAACCCAATCTGCACATACTCAGGCTGTCGATCGATAATGTTGGACAATTCGAAAGGATGGCGGTTATAAATATGCAAAGGCATGCATATTTATAGATGTCGCCCTTTCGAACGGGAGACGCATACTGGTCACGCATACTGATAAATTAATTTAATTACCTAAATCTAGAAAGTTTCATTCGGAAACCGAGCCACAATAAATGAAGGGGCGGGGAGGAAATGAAATTTGTACTAACCCACGAATGCAGGGGCGGAGCTCGTACAACGCACGGGCAGGTCTTCGCACAGCAGACCTCACAGCGACGAGACAACTATCACATGTAAATCCACCCGATCAACACAAATATTCTAATTATGTCATTTTAGAGGAAAGCAAGTTAAGAATATAATATTCATGAGCTAACCAATGTTTTTATGCCATTTTGTAGCTAAATAGGCTAATTATCTCATTGTTGGGGAATATAAGGTGAGGAGAATAAGATAGAGGAGAAGAAAGAGGAGGAGGTGGAGAAGAAGAAGAAATCAAGAAGGAGAAGGAGGAGGAGGATAAGAAGGAGGAGAAGAAGGAGGAGGAGAAGGTATTGTTCTTCTCTTCTTCTCTTCTTCTTTTCTTCGTCTTTTCTTCTTCTCCTTCTTATCTTCTCCTCCTCCTCTTATTGTTCTTCCTATTCTTTCTATTAAGCTAACTAACTAACTAACCTAACTAACCAAGCTAACTAAACCTATCGCTAAACCTAGATAGCACTAAACAGCAAAAAAATAACAAAAACAGAATCTACCACTATAACAGAAACAGAATCTACCACTGAGTAACTAAAAAAGAATCTAGCTGCCACTAAATACCAAACAATAAAAAATCAACTTCTTCTTCTTTTTTCTCTTCTTCTCCTTCTTATTTTTTTCTTATTCTCTTATTCTCTTCTTCTTCTCTTCTTCTTTACTTCTTCTCCTTCTTTTTTTTTCTTCTCTTCTTCTTCTTCTTCTCCTTCTTATTTTTTCTTCTCCTCTTCTTCTTCTTATTCTTCTTCTTCTTCTTCTTCTTCTTCTTCTTCTTCTTCTTCTTCTTCTTCTTCTTCTTCTTTTTCTTCTCCTCCTCCTCCTCCTACTCCTCTTCTTCTTCTCCTCTTCTCGTCCTCCTCCTCCTCCTCTTCTCCTCTTCTCCTCCTCCACCTCACTAACCAAGCTAACTAACTAAACTAACTAAAAATACTAACCTAACTAAATCTACCACTAAAACTACTAACAATAACAAGTACTAAAACTACTAAAACTACTAAAAATAATAAAACTACAAAAAAATAATGCGGGTGGGGGGTGTGGGGGTTCACCGGGATGGGCGGCTGTGGAGGGGCCGGGGTGTTGGGGGTGGCGGGGCGGCGCCGGGGGCGCCAGGGGTGGTGGCGTGACGGTGGTGGGGCAGTGGCAGCGGGGGCGAGGTGGGGCAGCCGCGGGACGGTGGTGGTGGCGCGACGGTGGTGGCGGGGGCGACAGGGGCGGCGGTGGGGGCGACAGTGGCGGCGGCGGGGGCGACAGGGGCGGCGGCACGACGGTGGTGGCGGCGGCCGCTACAGAGAGAGCGGCGCGTGGATTGGGAGAGAGAGAGGGGCATGCGGGGTGACCGTTATAGAGAGAGAGGGGCGAGGTGGGGGGGAAGGAGCTGTTAACGGAGTTAGCGCGTTGCCGTCTGCCGGCGGACGGAAACTAGTCTAGACTCTTTGTCGTCTGCCTCCGGACTCTTTGCCGTCCGCTAGCAGATGGCAAAGGTCTGACTCCAGTTTGACCTAACCACCCCGCGGTCAGGTGGGCCCATCTACATCTTTGCCATCTGCCTCCGGACTCTTTGCCATCCGCTCGCAGACGACAAATATGTGACTGATGGAAAAAACACTCTATGCCATCAGCGTGTGCTTTGCCGTCTGCTTTGCTGAAGCTGACGGCAAAGACACTCTTTGCCATCAGCTAGCAGATGGCAAAGACTAGGGAGATGGCAAAAAACTGTTTTCCAGTAGTGATACGTCCTATGCATAGGCATTTTATAGGAAAACAGATTGTCAAGACAACCAATAGTTACCATATGCAAGGAAGAAGAAAGAGACAATAGCAATCTCAACATAACGAGAGGTGATTTAGTGATATGAAAGTTTCTACCACCATATTTTCCTCTCTCATAATAATTTCATGATCCACATGCATGCAAAGTTGATGCTCTTCAAAAATAGTGGGATTATCATCAACTAATGTCATGACTTCTCCGAAACCACTTCCAATAATATTGCAAAGATCATATTCATCATGAGCCTTTAACAAATTTTCAAGATCATAAGAAAAATCATCGCCCCACTCATGATCATTGCAACCAGTAGTGGACATAGCAAAACTAGCATCCCCAAGCTTAGGGTTTTGCATATTCTTAGCATGATTGTCACTAATAGAATTTTCAGATTCACGCATCTCAAGCAAAACTCCATAAAGATAGTCAAGTGCACTCAACTCACTAGCAATTGTATCAACATAATTTGATCTCCTAAAGAGATTAGCAAGTGGATGAGGATCCATATCACTAGATTTTCAGCAAGCGAAGATGCAAGCATATTGAAGGCACATGGCACACAAGCGAACAGAAAGCAAGCGAGAGAAAAGGGCGAACGAAAAAAGGCAAACAAAAAAGGCAAATATTTTTGTAAATTTTTGTTTTTCAAATGTGGTGGAGAGGAAAACAAGAGGCAAAAAAGTAAATGGAAGACATGAGTTTGCGACACTTACTTGGATGAGTTCTTGACTTGATCCTCCCCGGCAACGGCGCCAGAAATTCTTCTGCTACGGTGACAGAGATCTTCTGTCATCTCTTGAGCTTGCGTTGGTTTTTCCCTTGAAGAGGAAAGGGCGATGTAGCACAGGAGCATTAAGTATTGCCCTCAGTTTGAGAACCATTGTATCAATCT
Source organism: Hordeum vulgare subsp. vulgare (assembly GCF_904849725.1). NCBI lineage: Eukaryota > Viridiplantae > Streptophyta > Magnoliopsida > Poales > Poaceae > Hordeum > Hordeum vulgare. The sequence continues at coordinate 103,773,274 of NC_058520.1, forward strand.
AGTAGGAGAATCTTGTCAAATCCAGAGTACCTGCACAAACACAAAAGAGCTTGCACCCAATGCTATAAAGGGGTTGTCAATCCCTTCAAGATTGATTGCAAAGTGAGATATGAAGGTGGAAAGTGCAACAAAGAAAAGGAGTAGGGCTGAAAATATAACGTGGAGTAGACCCGGGGGACATAGTGTTCACTAGAGGCTTCTCTCAAAATAGCAAGTATCACGGTGGGTGAACAAATTACTGTCGAGCAATTGATAGTACCGCGCAAAGTCATGACGATATCTAAGGCAATGATCATACATATAGGCATCACGTCCAAGACAAGTAGACCGTTACTTTCTGCATCTACTACTATTACTCCACACATCGACCGCTATCCAGCATGCATCTAGTGTATTGAGTTCATGACGAACAGAGTAACGCCTTAAGCAAGATGACATGATGTAGAGGGATAATCTCAAACCAATGATGAAAACCCCATCTTTTTACCCTTGATGGCAACAACACGATATGTGCCTCGCTGCCCCTTTTGTCACTGGGTGAGGTCACCGCACGGTACGAACCCAAAACCAAGCACTTCTCCCATTGCAAGAATCATAGATATAGTTGGCCAAACAAAACCCACAACTCAAAGAGAATTACAAGGATATGAAATCATGCATAAAAGAGATCACAAGAAACTCGAATAAGATTCATAGATAATCTGATCATAAATCCACAATTCATTGGATCTCGACAAACACACCGCAAAAGAAGATTACATCGGATAGATCACCATGAAGATCATGGAGAACTTTGTATTGAAGATCCAAGAGAGAGAAGAAGCCATCTAGCTACTAGCTATGGACCCGTAGGTCTATGGTGAACTACTCGCGCATCATCGGAGAGGTCATGGTGTTGATGAAGAAGCCCTCCGTATCCATATGCCCCCTCCGACAGGGCACCATAACGTGCCCCAGATGGGATCTTGCGGAGACAGAAGCTTGCTGCGGCGGAAAAGTAATTTCGATGATCTCCTGATTTTTTCTGGGATTTTAGGGAATATATAGGCCAAAAACCTAGGGCAGGGGAGCCACAGGGAGCTCACAAGCCTGCTAGGCCCGCCCCCCTAGGCCGGGCCTGGTGGGGTTGTGACCTCCTCCGAGGTCCCCTGCCTTGGTTCTCAAGTCTCACGCGTGTCTTCTGTCATGGAAAAAATCATTCCGCAGATTTTATTCCGTTTGGACTCCATTTAAAATTCTCCTCTGAAAAGGGTCAAAAACACAGAAAAAACAGGAACTGGCACTTGGCACTGAGTTAATAAGTTAGTCCCAAAAAAATATAAAAGGCATACAAAACGTCCAAAGTTTGACAAGATAATAGCTTGAAACCATCAAAAATTATAGATACGTTGGAGACGTATCAGGTAGTCGCACCCATGTTTGTCACCGGCATGGTAAGAGGAAGGGGAGGAGTGCGAGGGCAACCTGATCTACACCGGTGGTCACGAGGCTGATAGGCGCGCGAGTCGGAGTGCGGTCCTGAGACCATCACCGGCTGGTGCGAAACGGGATGGAGATGGGGTATGGAGGCGGAGGTGGAGGTCTGCTCCTCGACCTCGATCCCGTCGACTGGCGTCGTGACGGGGACGAAACCGCCCGGATCCGTCCCGTGAGGAGGTGCGTGGGGAAGGTGGTGGTCAGTAGCGGGGATCAATGTGTCGCGGAGGCACGGGGAAGTGGTGGTGTGCCGACCTGGGGGGAGAGGAGTTGGTGCGGGGGCACGGGGGAGGAGCTGGTGCGGCAGCCCGGGGGAGAGGAGCTTTGTGTGGCGGCACGGGGAGGAGCTGACTCGGCGGCGCAGGGGGAAGAGCGTGCAGTGGTGGAGGACGGGGCAAGAGATTGGAGTTGGCCGGGTGGGTTTCAAGAGGATAACATGGGGTGGGGATGTTTGTTCTTTTTATTTTGCACTTCGTTCGTTTCTTTTTGTGGTTAGATTTTAGCTACCGGTGCAGGTCATATGTGTGTACAGAATAAGCGGTTTGTGCGTAGAATATATATATATATAGAGAGCATGGATTTGCTATCAACACTAGCTAGGATGGTTGCTATCTGAACCCTTTGTTTGCCTCGAGATCCGAACTTTCTTGTAGATAAGGTTCCTATTTCTTGAATTTTTAATGATGTCAATTACCAAAGAGGAAGCCATGTGGGGGTCCTTTATAAAGCAGCAAGCCAAAACAGTAGCCTATGACCTATGATGGCGGGATTATTCACATAATGCACACATGCCCTTTCTAGCATTGGTCTTTGAGCATGAACAGTTTTGGGTAAGCATGTGATATAAGTTTTGTTGTATAGTTAACCACCTCTCTGTCTTACACACATACACACACACACATGCACGTATGGGACAAGTTAACAGTGAAGTGTGGTCCAATTCATCTATATGAGGAAATAACAATCAACCACTGAATATATAGGAAATGAAAAAGAGGAAAGAGAAGGGACCAGATCCCAACACATTATGTATAGTTATATCTTCACTTTTGTCTATATATATCACCAAATATATATATAGACAAAAGTGAAGATATAAAGTTTCGTTGCAACGACTCCAATCAGTGTTGTACGTTATATGTTGGGATCTGGTCATATATTATATATATATATACATATATATATATATACTCTATTAGGCACCCACGATGAAGAATAAGTTATTCCACACCCTAGCCATTTTAGCGAGCCACATTTATTCTCACATGCAGAAAGTAACTTTTTAGCATGCATGATGTAAAATTACCTCACTTCTAATATAAAATTACCGAAATAACTTTTAGTATTATATTGTCGTACCATATTTTTTCATACATGCAGAACGTAACTTTACATCACGCATGTTGTAAAATTACCTCACATCTTTTCATACGGTGAAAGAGAAACTTCCTTCCTCAAGAGTGTAATATTACCTCAAGTATAATTTTTTCTTACGTTTTCACGTCATGGTTGTAGAATTGGACAGGGGTGAGGAATAAGAATTCCTCACCCAGGGTGACGAATAGCGCGACTCTCTCTCTCTATATATATACATACACACACACTTCCATAATGCCTACCGAAAATTGTCAAAAACATTTTTGCATATTACTACACATATGCATTGCTAGAAAATTGAAATCCAAAATATATTTGGCATTACATACCTGGAGGAGATTATACAAAAAAGCTAATAGTCGTCAATACGCAGCCTTCTAGCACTACCCAATGGATTGAAGGAAGAGGCCGGCAGTGTGTCATGTATACACACATATATTACATTAATGTCAAGAGATTGAGTATATAGTTGACCATCGGCGACCTATATATAGATGCAAATAGTTACGACGTTCTACATTTAGGAATGCTACCACAATATCTGCTCACCCCACAAAATATATCTATGGCATGTGATACATCTCCGTCGTTTCTATTTTTCGGAACTCTTTTGCCCTCGTTTTGGACTCTAATTTGCATGATTTGAATGGAACTAAACCGGACTAGCGTTGTTTTCAGCAGAATTGCCATGGTGTTGTTTTTGTGCAGAAATAAATGTTCTCGGAATGTCCTGAAAATTTACGGAGTTTTTTTTCTGGAATAAAAGAAAAATACCTGCACAAAGTTCCACGTGAGGGGCATGCGAGTGGGCCACAAGCCTACAGGCCGCGGCCACCCCCTATGGCCGCGCCGTGCAGGCTTGTGGGGCCCACGTGGCACCACCGCCCCCAATCTCAGTTCTGTATCTTTCGTTTCGCCTGGAAAAAAATCGGAGAGAAGGTTTCATCGCGTTTTGCGATACGGAGGCGCCACCACATCCTGTTCTTCATCTAGAGGGCAGATCTCGAGTCCGTCTCGGGCTCAAGGGAGGGGAAATCGTCGCCATCGTCATCATCAACCTTTCTCCATCGACAATTCCATGTTGCGCTTCATCGTTTGTGAGTAATCTCATCGTAGGCTTGCTGGATGGTGATGAGTTGGATGAGATCTATCATGTAATCGAGTTAGTTCTTGATGGGGATTGATCTATAGTATCCACTATGTTCTAGATTGATGTTGCTACTACTTGGCTATGCTTAATGCATGTCACTAGGGCCCGAGTGCCATGATTTCAGATCTAAACCTATTATGTTGACGCCAAAATATGTGTGTTTTAGATCCTATCTTGCAAGTTGGAGTCACCTACTATATGTTATGACCCGGCAATCTCGGAGTGACAATAGCCGGAACCACTCCCGGAGATGACCATAGTATGAGGAGTTCATGTATTCACCGCGTGTTAGTGCGTTGGTCCGGTTCTTTATTAAAAGGACAACCTTAATATCCCGTAGTTTCCATTAGGACCACGTAGCCATGGGAGGGATGGACAATAGATGTCATGTAAGTTCTTTTCCCTAAGAACGTATGACTATATACGGAATACATGCCTACATTACATTGATGAACGGGAGCTAGTTACATATCTCTCCGTGTTATAGCTATTACATGATGAATCACATCAGTCACACTTATCCATCACCGATCCACTGCCTACGAGTCTTTTACTATTGGTCCTCGCTACGTTACTTTGACTAGGCTTGTCCCTTGCTACAAGAGGGATTGGGCCACTTTGTTGCTGCTGTCACTTTGCTGTTGTCACTTTGCTACTGCTTTTACTTGTTACTTTGTTGCTTCTGCTACTACTCCGTGTTATAGCTATTACATGATGAATCACATCAGCCACACTCATCCATCACCGATCCACTGCCTACGAGTCTTTTACTATTGGTCCTCGCTATGTTACTTTGACTAGGCTTGTCCCTTGCTACAAGAGGGATTGGGCCACTTTGTTGCTGCTGTCACTTTGCTGTTGTCACTTTGCTACTGCTTTTACTTGTTACTTTGTTGCTTCTGCTACTACTGTTCCTTGCTAATCCGCTGTTACTTGTTGCAAGACTTTGTTGGCGCTAACATCCCGTCAACAAGGCTTTTTCTGGCGCCATTGCTGGGAATTGTCAAAGCTTTTTCTGGTGCCATTGCTATCATACTACCTTGCTACCGATACTTTGCTTGCAGACACTAATGTTTCAGGTGTGGTTGAATTGACAACTCAGTTGCTAATACTTGAGAATATTCTTTAGCTTCCCCTTGTGAGCGAATCAATAAATTTGGGTTGAATACTCTACCCTCAAAAACTGTTGCGATCCCATACGATTGTGGGACATCAAGGCTTTTTCTGGCGCCGTTGCCGGGGAAGCACAGCTATATTCTTTGAGTCACTTGGGATTGACGTCTGCTGATCACTATGAGGAATCCGAAAGATCCAAGAACTAAAATCCTGCCTTCCACTACGAGGAGAGGTAAGGAACTACCATCTAGCTCTGCACTTGATTCACCTTCAGTTTTGAGTAAGTTTGCGACTTCGCCTCCTCCTAGAAATCTTGATATGTCATCTGTGCTTGATGATGCTACTTCTGCTGCCCATGATGCTTATGATGCTATGCTTGATACTATGCCTGATCATGCCATGCTAGATACTATGCCTGATGATGCTATGCTTGATACTGCTTTGCGACTAGGTGCCCTTGATGCACGTATTACTAGAGTTGCTGCTAGATGTGATGATACTTCTGAAACTGCTGATACTATTGAAGTAGAACCTGATACTATGCCTGAATTGCCTGATATGCCTGATACGCGCTATGTTATGGAGGGAGAGATAGCTGAGGTTTTTCTTGCATGTAAGGATAGCTATGATGTTGAGAAACTTCTGCGCAAGTGGAAAGAAAAATCTCTGAACGCTAGGATGAAATACGACCCGAAGTTTGCCACTTCGCTTATCTTTGTGACCGGTAAGGATTATGAATTCTCTGTCGACCCTGAGTTAATCACTTTGGTCGAATCTAATCCCTTTCACGGTTACGAGTCTGAAACGGTTGTAGCCCATCTTACCAAACTGCACGATATAGCCACCTTATTCACTAGTGAGGAAAAGATCCGCCACTAATACATGCTCAAGCTGTTAAGGATGATGCTAAGACTTGGTTCACTTCTCTTGCTCCTAGTTGTGTCCGTAGCCCCCAGGATATGGTCTACTACTTCTCTGAAAAATATTTCCCTGCCCATAAGAAGCAAGCTGCCTTGCGGGAAATATACGACTTTGCTCAAGCTGAAGAAGAGAGTCTCCCACAAGCTTGGGGGAGGCTTATCCGGCTACTGAATGCTTTGCCTGATCACCCTCTTGAGAAGAACGAAATACTTGATATCTTCTATAATGGACTTACCGATGCTTCCAAAGACCACTTAGATAGTTGTGCCGGTAGTGTTTTTAGGGAACGAACCGTAGAACAAGTTGAGATTCTACTGAATAACATCTTGTGCAATGAGAATGCTTGGACTATTCCCGAACCACCTCCTAAGCCAACTCCGAAGAAAATAGGTATTCTATTCCTTAGTCCTGAAGATATGCAAGAAGCCAAGAAATATATGCGAGAGAAAGGCATTAAATCTAAAGAAGTCAAAAATCTACCACCTATCGAAGAGATCCATGGTCTTGATAACCCGATACAGGTAGTAGAAGTAAATTCGGTGCGTAGGTTTGATGAGAGTGATATTCCTTTTGATAAACCTGCTAGCTTATGCCTGGATGAATTTGATAGCTTCTTTGCCAAACAGCAAAGTGTCAATGATTATGTTAGCAGACAATTGGAACAGAATGCTCGTATGCTTAGTCATTTAAGTGCTTGTGTGGACAGAAACGTCAATGATCTTAAACTTCTGAGTAAACATGCTTCTATGGTTACTACTCAGGTAGAACAAGTACTTAAAGCTCAAAATGACTTGCTCAATGAGTTGAATGACAATTCCGTTAGAGTAGTCAATAGAGGCGGTAAAATGACCCAGGAACCTTTGTATCCTCAGGGTCATCCGAAGAGAATTGAACAAGATTCTCAAGGAGTTAGCACCGATTCACCTAGTCATCCTAGAAAGAAAAAAGATGATAGGAACCTGCACGCTGGCAACCCTGTTGCTGCTACACCTGAGAGTCCGAACGATGCCTCTATCTATGATGCTGAAACACAATCTGGTGATGAACATGAGCCTAATGATAATCTCAATAGTGATGTTCATGATGATGCTCAACCTAGCAATGAAAAGGATGTGGAGATTGAATCTGATCTTGATAACCCACAGCCTAAGATCAAAAGATACGATAAGAATGACTTCGCTGGAGGAAGCACGATAAAGAAAGGGAACCATGGGTTCAGAAACCTATGCCCTTTCCTCCCAAACCATCCAAGAAAAAGGATGATGAAGATTTTGAGCGCTTCATTGAAATGATCAGACCTGTCTTTCTGCAGATGCGTTTGACTGATATGCTCAAGATGTCTCCGTATGCTAAGTACATGAAAGATATTGTGACTAATAAGAGGAGGATACCTGATCTTGAGATCTCCGCCATGCTTTCCAATTACACTTTCAAGGGTGGAACTCCGAAGAAACTAGGTGATCCCGGTGTGCCCACTATACCTTGCTCCATTAAAGGCAACTACGTTAGAACTGCGTTATGCGATCTTGGAGCCGGTGTTAGTGTTATGCCTCTCTCTCTTTATCATAGACTTGAACTGGATAAGTTGACACCCACTAAAATCTCCCTGCAAATGGCTGACAAATCAACTGCTATCCCTATCGGCATTTGCGAGGATGTGCCTATTGTGTTTGCTAACACCACTATCTTAACAGACTTTGTTATCTTGGATATTCCCAAGGATGATGCCATGGCTGTCATCCTCAGAAGACCCTTTTTAAACACCGCAGGGGCTGTTATAGATTGCAACAAAGGCAATGTCACTTTCCATGTCAACGGTAATGAGCATACGGTGCACTTTCCGAAGAAACAATATCGAGTACATTGCATCAATGCTATCGAAAAAACTTCATCAATTCTTATTGGGAGCTTTGAATGCCCTATTCCTCGTGTCAAGATGAAGTATGACTTTCTTGTAGGGGAGATACACATCCCCATTGAGGTGACCTAGTGACTATTCGGAAATTCTCCATGTTCTTTTGCGATTCGAGAAAGTTTTGTCGAGGGGACTTGATCAACCCCATTGATGGATTTATTTCGATGACCATGAGATTGATGAATAGAGGAGTCACAAACCTCTGTTCCAAGCTTTCACTTTAGGTTGCTTAGAAGAAAAATGATAGGTTTAGTTTAGTTCTCCCAGTTTTTTGTTTTAATGTCCGGTAGAAAAGTACCCCGAAAATCAAAGTTCTCCGAACGTTGTGAAAATCAAGTATGATTTTTTCTAGAATATTTAAAAATACTGGGACAAAGAGTCTATCTGGGGGCCACACGAGTGGGCCACAATCCCTAGGGGCGCGGGCATCCCCCTGGCTGCGCCACCTAGGCTTGTGGGGCCCACAGGCACCCCCTCCACTCATTCTTGCTCCCATCCAGTTCTCCTACCTCCAGAAAAAATCGTTTCGCAGCTCAAACCCGTGTTCTTGCATGCTCCTCTTGCTGGGATTTTCGTTCTCTTTGCTCAAATCACCATTCTCCAAACTGTTTTGGGGAAATTACTCCTTGGTAAGTGACTCCTCCATTGGTCCAATTAGTTTTTTCTCTGGTGACTTATACTCCGCGTATTTTTGCTGCCTTGGTGACCATGTTCTTGAGCTTTCTATGCTGATTCTAACTGGTCCCAAGTAGTTTTGATGCGTAATATGGTCTCTAGGCACTTGTTGGAGTAGCTAATACAAGTTTCGTTGAGCCTTATTCACCTTCCCTTAGAATCACTAAAAAATTCAGAAATTTTCAAAGATAGAAAAGGGAAAGATGAGGAGGTTATTAAGAGGCTCGTCAAGCCGTGACCCCAAGGATGATGGGAGTGAGAAGAAGCTCAAGTATCCGGTCGCTCGAGTCGCAGAAGTTCAAGCGTGCGAGTGGCCAAGCGACGCGTTCTTGCGCGCCGCTGGAATTTATGAGGACTTTTATCACTTGGTGGAGAACACAGGCCTTACTGCCTTCGTTGAAGATAAGTGTCCGCAATACCTCCTCCTCACTAATATCTTCGTACAAAGCTTTAACTTCTATCCGAGGAAGAATCCTCCTATGGTTGAGTTTAAACTTTATGATATCCCCAGCGCATGTCACTCCAGGATTTTTGCAATGTTTGAAAATTACCTTACGTTGGGGATATTCATGAACCTCGTCCATGGGACCTGGAAGCTTTCATCGATACAATTGTCGTAGGAGAGGAGAGAGGAGTGTCCTGCGCTAGAGCTGCTAGCATTCATTTTCCCGTGCTTCGGTACTTCTCATTATTTGTGGGAAAATGTTTGATTGGCCGTGGGAAAGCTGGGTCACTTAGTTCCCCAGATCTTGCGGTCTTGTGCGAATCCCTTTATAACGATAAAACCTATAGCTTAGGCACTATAGTACCTCAACGGTTGAACCTGAATCGTCCTAAAGGTGTTGTCTATGAGGGTATCTACGCTACTCGTCTTGCTAGACACTTTGAGATACCTATTATACTGGAGGAGGAGGAAGAGATTCCCTTCCCGAGAGATATCTAGATTACGATAGCATGGTTCTCCATGACTTTCTTGATAGAGATATAAATAGAAGGATGATTTATAACCTTGTATTTAGTCAGGGTACTCGTGATACTATTACTTTGCCTGCTCCTTCTTTGTTCAATCTTCATGCAGGCAAGTACAATATTATGCCCTCGGACATCTACGCATATTAGGGCTTGGCCCAACCACAGGTGCCCGTGCCCGAGCCGCCAGTCGAGTACCAGACGCCAGTTTATCAGTGGGAGCCAGAGGATCTCACGCAACAGTGGCATCCTCAGTCCACTCCGGAGTACCCCGGAGCTGGTTCTTTCCCTCCTTGGGAGTAGACCAAGTTAGGCCAAAATCCTAAGCTTGGGGGAGTACGTGTTCTCAGTGACTTTACATCCTTGCTTATGCTTTCACTTTGTTAGCCGGTGTTCACACTTTGCCACTGTATCATCCATGCTAGTTTATTTTATTTTTCTCGTTTTCTTTTCATGTATCTGTCTAGTTTGAGAAAAACCAAAAAGATTTTCTTTTTCCTCTTTTCCTTGTTGGGAGCTTTCCCGTGTAGATAGTTTTCTTTTTTCTTTGGGTCAAGGTAGAAGATATTGGTTACACTGTTTAGTGGCTCTTGCATGCATACCTGTTTAGCTTTCAAAGAGCCATATTACTTTGTCTTCTCCTTTGTATTTGCTTGCAGATTCCAGCTTTAGTCCAATGCACGAGCACTCTTATTAGTGTTCACATCATTCGATCGTGCAAGTGAAAGGCAATAATGACGATATATGATGAAGTGACTGAGCCTGGAAAAGCTGGTATGTACTCGATCTATTTTGTTTTTGTAAATATGACTAGCTCATCATGCCTGATTCAGCTTTGTTGTGAGAGAAACATGTTTGCAATGACAACTTAGAGATCATAGTTTCTTATGCCATGCTTACATAGCTAGGAGCTTATAATGGTTTGCCTTGGTTGCCAACATGAATGTTGAGATGACTATGATGTAGTATGATAGGATGGTATCCTCCTTTGATTGTTTCAAGTGGCTTGACTTGGCGCATGTTCACGCATGTAGTTGAAACAAAATCAACATAGCCTCTATGATGTTCATGTTCATGGTAATTTATGTCCTACTCATGCTTGCACTCAATGTTAGTTACTCTCTATGCATTTTGATGACTGTTGTCGCTCTCTAGTTTGTCGCTTCCCAGTCTTTTGCTAGCCTTCACTTGTACTAAGCGGGAATACTGCTTGTGCATCCACCTCCCATAAACCAGAAGTTGTGCCATATGAGTCCACCATACCTACCTATGTGCGGTATCTACCTGCCGTTCCAAGTAAATTTGCATGTGCTACTCTCTAAATCTTCAAGAAATAATATGTTTTGCATCCCGAACCGCTCATGTGGTGACAGGGGGCTATTAGTATCTTCCGTGCTAGGCGTGTTATACTCGATATGTGTTTATTCACCATCATTCACGAGAAAGGGGACGGTAATTGGAATTCCCAGTTCCATGCTAGAATCAAAAAGATAATTACAAACAAAACTCCCCAAGGATTGATGTTGGTATGGACTGTACCCGAGGATTCGACTAGCTGTAGAGTGTGATTGATTGGTGGTGGGGGAGTCAAAACTTTACTTTTCTGTTTGGGAACCGCCTGTAGCATGTGTAGCGTGGAAGATGTTGAGAACTCTTAGTCATTGCATTGACAATGAAAGCATGCCACCCAAAATTATTATCTCTGTTTTCAAAAGCTTGAGCTCTGGCACCTCTGCAAATCAATGCTTCCCTCTGCGAAGGGCCTGCCTATTTATGTTCTTGTTGAGTCATCCTCCTCTTACAAAAGCACCAATTAGAGAGCACCTCTGTCATTTTTATGCTTTGCTTTTAACTGTGTTGAGTATGACTATGACTGGATTTTCATTGCCATGAATTACAATGTTTAGTCAGCCCTTGGTCTTTTAAGGTGCTCTGCATTTATGTTTTCCGGTCTCAGAAAGAGCTAGCGAGATACCATCTATTCGTACTGCTTCATGTTGTTTTGATTGAAGTGTCGACATTTGAGGCTTATTATTTGCTCGCTAGTTGATAGATGTCATTTTCTTATGTGGTTTGCTTGTGATGTTGCTGAAATTCTGGTTGTGAGTTAGACATAGTTGCAACAATGTTGACGTGCAACTATTCCTGACTTGATGCCTCCACGGCAATGGAGCCAGAAAAGAGCTGCTCCCAATTTCTCAACAATTAGAAATTGTCTTGCAATAGCCCACCAGCGCATGGGATCGAGGCAGTTTTCGAGGGTAGAGTATTCAACCCAAATTTGTTGGTTCGCACGACGGGAAGTGAAAGAATATTCTCAAGTATTAGCAGCTGAGTGCGTCAGATTCAACCAGACCTGAAAGATTAGTGTCAGCAAGCAAAGTGTCAACAGCAAAGAAGTATGATAACAACGGTGCCAGAAACGATCTGTTGATGGCAGACTATTCCTAACTGTTGTATTAATGGCGCCAGAAAAGTATTGTAGGAGGTAGCAGCAGTGTAGCGACTAGCAACAGTGGCAAGGAACAACAGTAGTGACAGCAGTAGCAAGTAGCAATTGTGCAGCAAGTAACAGTAGCAGCAACAGTAGTAAAAGCAGCAGAGCAAAACAAGTAACAGCAACAACAACAATAGTAACAGCAGCAAAGCAAAACAAGTAACAACAGCAGTGGGACAAACTCGTAGGCAATGGGTCGGTGATTTGTTGGATGACATTCATCATGCAACAGTTATAACACGGAGAGATATGTGGCTGGCTCCCGTTCGTCAATGTGATGTAGGCATGTATTCCGTGTGTCGTCATACGTGCTTAGGGAAAAGAACTTGCATGACATCTATTGTCCATCCCTCCCGTGGCAGCGGGGTCCAAAAGGATACTACGGGATATTAAGGTTCTCCTTTTAATAAAGAACCGGACCAACGCATTAGCACTTGGTGAACACATGAACTCCTCAAACTATGGTCATCACCGGGAGTGGTTCCGGTTATTGTCACTCCGGGGTTGCCGGATCATAACACATAGTAGGTAACTACAACTTGCAAGATCGGATCTAGAACACACATATATTGGTGACAACATAATAATTTCATATCTGAAATCATGGCACTCGGGCCCTAGTGACAAGCATTAAGCATGGCAAAGTAGTAGCAACATCAATCTCAGAACATAGTGGATACTAGGGATCAATCCCCGTCAAAACTAACTCGATTACATGATAGATCTCATCCTACTCATCACCGCCCAGCGAGCGTACGAATAGATTACTCACGAACGATGAAGAGATTCATGGAATTCGAGAGGGAAGAAGGTTGATGATGACGATGGCGACGATTTCCCCTCTCCGGAGCCCAAAACGGACTCCAGATCTACCCTCCAGATGAAGAACAGGATGTGGCGGTGCCTCCGTATCGCAAACGCGATGAAATCTTCTCTTCCGATTTTTTCTGGGACGAAAGGGAATAAATAGAGCTGAGTTTGGGGGCGGCAGAGCCACGTGGGCCAGACAAGCTTGGTTGTCACGGCTAGGGGGGGTGGCCGCGGCGACAGGGCTTGTGGCCCACTGGCCCGTCCCCTCAGGTGGATCTTTGCGCAGGTATTTTTCTTATTTTCTAGAAATATTCTCCGTAAATTTTCAGGACGTTCCGAGAACTTTCATTTTTGCACAAAAACAACACTATGTCAATTCTGCTGAAAACAGCGTTAGTCCGGGTTCGTTCCATTCAAATCATGCAAATTAGAGTCCAAAACAAAGGCAAAACAGTTTGGAAAAGTAGATACGATGGAGACGTATCAACCAACAAGATCAAACAGAGTTCGTCAAAGTTTTTCTTTTGTCTCTCTCAGTTTGTCAACTGAGTTGCTTGAGGACAAGATAGGCTTTAAGCTTGGGGAGTTGGTACGTCTCCGTCGTATCTACTTTTCCGAACTCTTTTGCCCTTGTTTTGGACTCTAATTTGCATGATTTGAATGGAACTAACCCGGAATGATGCTGTTTTCAGTAGAATTGCCATGGTGTTGTTTTTGTGCAGAAATAGAAGTTCTCGGAATGTCCCGAAAATTTACGGAGATTTTTTCTGGAATAAAATAAAAATACCTGCGCAAAGTTCCACGTGAGGGGGCGTGCCAGTGGGCCACAAGCTCACAGGCCGTGGCCACCCCCTATGGTCGCGCCATGCAGGCTTGTGGGGCCTACGTGGCACCACCGGCCCCAATCTCAGTTCTATATCTTCCATTTCGCCTGGAAAAAATCGGAGAGAAGGTTTCATCGCGTTTTGCGTTACGGAGGCGCCCCTACATCCTGTTCTTCATCTGGAGGGCAGATCTGGAGTCCGTTTCGGGCTCTGGAGAGGGGAAATCGACGCCATCGTCATCATTAACCTTTCTCCATCGACAATTTCATGATGCTCTTCATCATTCGTGAGTAATCTCATCGTAGGCTTGCTGGACGGTGATGAGTTGCATGAGATCTATCATGTAATCGAGTTAGTTCTTAACGGGAATTGATCCCTAGTATCCAGTATGTTCTAGATTGATGTTGCTACTACTTGGCTATGCTTAATGCTTTTCACTAGGGCCCGAGTGCCATGATTTCAGATCTGAACCTATTTTGTTGTCGCCAATATATGTGTGTTTTAGATCCTATATTGCAAGTTGTAGTCACCTACTATGTGTTATGACCCGGCAACCCCGGAGTGACAATAGCCGGAACCACTCCCGGAGATGACCATAGTATGAGGAGTTCATGTATTCAATGCGTGTTAATGCGATGGTCCGGTTCTTTATTAAAATGAGAACCTTAATATCCCGTAGTTTCAATCGGACCCCGCTACCACGGGAGGGATGGACAATAGATGTCATGCAAGTTCTTTTCCCTGAGCACGTATGACTACATACGGAATACATGCCTACAATAGATTGATGGACGGGAGCTAGTTACATATCTCTCCGTGTTATAGCTTTTACATGATGAATCACATCCGTCGCACTCATCCATCACCGATCCACTGCCTACGAGTCTTTTACTACTGGTCCTCGCTACGTTACTTTGCCTAGGTTTGTCCCTTGCTACTAGAGAGATTCGGCCACTTTGCTACAGCTGTCACTTTGCTGCTGTCACTTTGCTACTACTGTTACTTGTTACTTTGTTGTTGCTGCTACTACTGTTCCTTGCTAATCCGTTGTTACTTGTTGCAAGACTTTCTTGGCGCTAACATCCCATCAACAAGGATTTTTCTGGTGCCATTGCTGGGAATTGTCAAACCTTTTTCTGGTGACGTTGCTATCATACTACCTTGCTACTAATACTTTGCTTGCACACACTAATTTTTAAGGTGTGGTTGAATTGACAACTCAGATGATAATACTTGAGAATATTCTTTAGCTTCCCCTTGTGAGCGAATCAATAAATTTGGGTTGAATACTCTACCCTCAAAAACTGATGTGATCCCATACGCTTGTGGGACATTAGCATGCCACACAAGCTGAATGAGACAAGTACAGTCCATAGTACTCGCGTAGGAACATTGGTCACACCAACAATAATTTGCGGAAGGAGATGGCAATAGATTCCTCATACAAGTGACAATCGGCCGAAGTTAAACGCCACCACTATGTGATTTCCTATGGCGTATGAATTTAGCCAATGCTAACACTATTTGAAAATATTAGTGTTGGCATTGGTGAGAAATGGCGCTCCACGAACAAGAGTTGTGGCTAGCCATTTCTTCACTAGTTTAGACATTGAACAACTCGATCATATGCAAGCTGGTATTGCAAGAATATTGTCAAACTTAGAGATGTTCTTCCCATCGTCATTCCTTGATGTCATGGTCCATCTCACTATGCACCTTGTTGATGAGATAAAGTAGTGTAGCCCTTTGTTTCTTTGCAACATGTATACCTTCGATTAGTACATGGGAATATTGAAGCGCTATTTTCAGAATTGACGTCAACCATAGGAAAGCATCCTACAAGGTTATACCAAGAAGGAGGTGGTTGAGTTTTACACCGAATACATGAAACAAAGACCTATAGGTGCGCCCCTCTCTCGCCATGAGGGAAGGCTGACTGGTAAGCTGGTCCTTTCTGGCATGCGAGTTAGTGCACTTGGAGAATTGGCTGCTCAAGACCTTTATACGGTACTGCTTAACAGCCCGATAGTTGACGCTTATGCTAGAGAACACGTGAATATGATACGACAAAGTAACTTACCCAATGTGCTTTCACCGCCTATCGGGAAAGATGCACACAATAAGGACTTTGTAAGATGGTTGAAGGATCGTTTGGGACGCGGATCCGATCAGGACCTTGCAACGTGGTTGGCACGAAAGACATCACCCACGATTATGAAGTACCAAGCGTACGACATAAATGTCAACATGTTCTACACTAAGGAACGTGATGGTAAGACCTCGCATCAGAACAACTCTGTTTGAATATAATGCCTAATTGTAGACAAAGATGATAGACATGTATACTATGGAACTATTGAAAAGACTTGAGAGCTTGACTATGTGCAATTGTGGGTGACATTATTCAAGTGAAGATGGGTCCCTATTGGTAGTGTAAAGGTTAATGCTTGCATGAACACATATGTTGACTACAGAAATATGGCATATCACAAGGACCCATTTATTCTTGACAATTATCCTACATATCTCTTCTATGTGCAGGACTCCTTGCAAAATAACTGCCATGTAGTGATGTATGGGAAGAGGAGGTACTAGTTGTCGAGAATGTTGGTTATGAGTATGAGTACAATAAATATGATGAGTTGCCACGTGAGGGGCCACACGACAAAACAGAGGTGAAACTTAAAATCATCAGAAAACCTAAGTTCATTAGGGGTCAACCTAATGATAGTGATCACCTCGTGTACATCAGAATTAAGTTAAAAAACTAATCTTTATGTCTATTATACTAATTTTATGGATGTACTGAATCATGGGCGATGTGTACTCAGTTTGTTCTATTAGAAGTTCTGCATGTACTTCATTCCAAGGTATGCTCGGCCTTCTATTGATCTAGATTAATATGTTGTCAACCCTAACAGAGAATTTGAACTATTTATGATTATATACCCTATAGCTAGAATCCTTAATTGATCTCACTCCGACATGTATGAACTAAACATATGCAATCTGGTTTTCTGATCGCACACGGTTCATTCACTAAAGTTGTGTTCCTTCCAAACCATGTCTGGTGACCCCTAATGCATGCAACATGAGTCGTGCGTTCTAATTGGCCAAAACCCAAGAAACATGGATCGTATGTGCGCACAGTAGGATGCACCCAAATCAAACCACAGTCCTTATCCCTCTCGTCAACACACGTAGTTGTAGTTGGGGATTTGATTTATATGCACTAAATGCCACATAAATGATAAAAATTGCTTAAATATAGCAAGCAAGCCCACAAATGTGCTAGAAACTTAAACTTGGCATATATAGATGATTGCCTACTGTTGGAAAAAATTGGAGGACAGGCGATGAAGACACCGTAGATAGGAATTCGATTTGCGACTTCTCCGTTTGGAACTATGATCAATGGGGTCTCGAGTTCACGCCACGATGGCACAAGAATTTCCGTAATTTTTTGAGTCCATCTGCATTTCCTGTAATGACATTACCAGCATGCCTTATATAGGTGGACGTATTTACCATGATGTTTGCATACCATGGGAAAAAACGAGGTGAAATGATGAAGTCGACACTGATTTGAGTCCCAAATGCCAACTCTATTTTTGGAAACTACGATCCTTCTTATGAGATGCCTTTGTTTCCAAAGGGGTGGTCATCACAACTTCCGCCATAGAATTTTCCCCGTAAATGTAAATATGACTTAAATCTAGGAAATGAGCCTAGAAATGCACCGGAAATCAAACCTGGCGGATAATAAAGATTATCTACCATCAATACTAGAAAAAAGGCTATTAGTGGTGCACCTATTTCGCCTATTAACGGCGCACTATAGATGCGCCACTATTATCACGCCACTACTAATAAATAGTAATGGCGCACCACCAGGTGTGCCATTAGTAGGCCCATAAGTGCGCCACTGCTGTGGGTTTACTAATGGTGCACTTTTAGATGGTGCGCCACTACTATGAATATTAGGATTTTTTAGCACATTGTAGCACATCATCATCATCATCGTAATCATCATCATTGTAACCTATGCACTCTTAGATGGTGCACAGGTTACAAAATACATTGTAGCACATCATCATCATCATCGTCAACTCTAACACATTGTAGCACATCATCACATCATCTCGGAATAGCTAATAATCATCATAGTCATTACCACCAATAATATTTAATACATTGTAGCACATCATCGCATTAACACACTGTAGCACATCATCACATTCTAGCACATCATCACATTGTAGCACATAATAACACATTGAACCTAGGACCTACTCCTGTGCTTGGGTAGAATATCAAAAAACAAGATAGGCCCTCACTCTCCATTATGGAGAATGGATATCATCTTGTCTCCAATTCTTGGCCTACGCACAATGTTGATTCCAAGTAGCTCTCTAGGATAGACCATACATTTTTTCCAATCTTTGATTGTCATGCCTTCATCGGTTTTAGAAATCCGGTATGGACAGGAGTACATTAGATACCTAGGCTGACCTGGCCATGCTGGTCGTATCATCATAACATCAACGCGACCTCTTGGTAACATCAGATGAGGCACACAATCCTCCGGGATTTTCTGTTGGAAAACATAGTATTACCTTTTTAGCTAGCAATGTAGTTTAGTTTTACAAGAATTTATGCAAAGGATACATGGATGTCATAATAGTAGAAAATCTTACCATGCAATCTCCATGCATGTTACCGTAGTCCACCACGTGCACTAGTGGCACATATAGACCATAATGTTGGGAAGTTTGCTGATTGGTATTGTACTTCTCAAGATCAATGATAAAATGGACAAGATGGTGTATCTCCTGACAAGTTAATTCTGCTTCATCATTGTAGTAATAGGTTCTGTCTACCATTTTCCGTACATTTTTTGAAGAATGAAAATGATCTCTCAATGGAAATAAGTTGTCAACTATTTTTAAATAAACAATATAAATTACTTAATAAATGTGGTTGAAAACTCACATAATGGTAGAACTGGAGGCATCTGCACATCGACCCAGATGTCGATATTACCTTCAATTTCATCTTCTGGACGAATATCAAAGGTGATAAGCATATTAGGCTCAAATGCATAAGCCTTGCATAGTGCTACCCAAGTTTTGCATTCAAAAATGGAGTAGGTGTCTGCATTGTATAATTGTACGGCAAAAGTATAACCATGCTCGGTCCTCAAGTGAACTATCTTTACCTCCATAGTTTGTTCACTACTGAAACCAATCTTGTCCAACACATAATGTCTTGCATGGTAGGGGATACGCTAGTAGAATAGTAAAAAAAATAAAAATTATAAGTTGAAGAAAAAGAAGTCATGCTTAATTACGAAAAAAGACTTGTCGTTGTGACTTACTGTATCAACTTCGAAGTCCACATCCAACATGATGCTGAAGCGCCTATCATCAACTAGGAAAGGCGTGTCGCAAAGGCCACGCTTGTCTTGGTAGTATTCGCACATAACGTATTCGTTGTTAGAAGACAATTCCTAAAACAGAGAAAATTTGGGCATGACATTTACTAAAAAGTGGACATATGGAGCGCTTGAAATTTTCCAGAACGGAAATGAATCAACATTCCGGCAAAACAAGCAAACCTAACAAACATGAAGAGCACTCTTTCGGTGCAAGGGAAGTATCAAAAAGGAAAAGCATGAATGAACAAGAATAAATAACATCAGCATTCTACTTTCATCTTTGTCAGATAGTAATTGGTTCGGATAATAATTGGAAAACAACATATCATAGGAGGGGAATGTGAGGATTAAACAGCACCATCACAACTTAACAACAACAGGTATTTAGCTATCTACATCAACCAGAAAATGCATTTGTTTCATATCATGAAGGATTGGATGAAGTATCAAAAGGCACGTGCATCTGCGAGCGTTCTGCAACCATCCATAATTATTTAAAGAAGCTGCACGTGACCCGCACCACAAAAATGATGATGGTATAATTGAGAATTCTGGTAACATTATATTCCTTGCTTATTTCACATCGATCCCATATCCTTTTTATACAACCATTTGTCAAGTGTGCAATATTAGGCCCTCTGGTGTTATATTTGTAGTTAATCAAAGTTATCCAAGGCTTCTCTCATCCCTGTAGATATCTCTTAGACCAAGATGCAAGCAGGGCCATGTTAAACTCACTCAAGTTTATGACCCCCAGGCCCACAAAGTCCTTCTTCTGGAAACTAATCCCCAATTAGCAAGGTGGTACTTGTGAACCTCCCCCATGTTACACCAAAAAAGTGAGACATCTGATATGCAATGGTCTTAATTCACCATTCTGGAAATTTGATCAGAGACATCAAATACATAGGAATACTAGCAATGCAAGTGTGCAATAGAATCAGCTTAGCCTCAGGGACAATATCTTGTTTTTTTTATCAGAGGATTTTGAAAATATTCAAACTCAAAATTGAAAAGGGATTCAAAATAGAAAATTTTAGGAAAGTCATTTTATTCCCTCTCATTAATTATTTTTTAAAAAGTTTAAAAATCCACTCAATTCCAAACAATCAATCACATATCATTCAAACAATAAAATACTGAACCATCCAGCGAGCATGCACGTCGTGTGCGCTCTGCCGGTCGTTCCTAGTTGGCCCATGTGACATTTGGATCCCTTTTCTCCTCTTTATGTATATGTTTAGTCCCACATTGCCTAGCTATTGATCTTTAGACCTTCTTTCCACCTATAAATATAGACCCATAGGAGCATCCAAAAATCATCTATTTCGGGTTAAATCAATCTTTTGGTTTGACTAGGTTTATTACATAAAAATACTCTCTTCTCTTCGGCGGGATTTCTCTTAGTATTTTTTTACTCTGCATTGTAAAGGTACTTCTCTTAGTATTTTTTATACTCCCGTAGTTTATTATTTCTAGATTAGTATTCCTACACTAGTATATGGTAGAGTAATTAGATTTATCAATTAGTCACTGTATTTACACATTAGTCCTAGAATTCTTTTAGACATAGCATTTTTCTTCCGAAAACGGCTTGGCCCTGATTTTTTAAATAGCCATAACCTTTTACTCGTTTATCCGAATTAGATGAAACCAATGCCTAGAGTTTCGTCTTGATCCCACCTATCCGGTGAACCTATCGTATCAGCTTTTTGAAATTTTCAAATTTCGAAATTTGTACACACTCATATTCAAACTTCTTTTGATCATATCTTTTTATCTGTAGCTCCATTTTAGATGAATCCAATTGCGTCGGATTCGTATCAAAGTAATCTTGCCGTTTGTATCATTAGTTTTAACTTTTCAACTTAGAATTTTGATCAAATCAGATTTATCTATTAGTGCCCAAAAGTGTTCACATCGTTCAATGTTATATTGAAGTATTTGTATCTTTTGATCCGCTATTTCAAATCTAGTAATTCTTTTTTCTACACGCTCATATTAATCTCCTATGTCCAGTAGCATCATTAGTTTCGACCTTTGAACCTTACAAATTTGAGCGATTCAAATTTGTATTCGAACATTCATTTGATCTTATCTTGCAAATCGTACCACCTTTTCAATTGATTTCTTTTACCCCTAAACACTCATGTCATATATTTTTGTACATAACCATCGTACTTCAGTTCAACTTCTCTTGACCTTCTGAATGCAAATTCAATTCATACTTCAATTCGCTATAACTTGTGTTATAGTGCTCTATTTCAAGAAATTCTTTCTACAAATAAATTCTTATGTCTTATACTATTTGTGAAACAACATTCATGTTGTTCTCCCAATATTTTTTGATCATCTCCCATAGTGTATGCAAGTCGAGATTATATAGTGATAGTTGATCATCCTTTGACTCTTTTGAGTAGACCCCTTTCACCTGTTCTTTTACAACACCATAAGGCCCTATCTTTTCTTATTAAATCTTGGTATGTTGTTATTTTGCACCAAGACATGTTTTGTTCTTATGTTCTTTTGGTTCTTCCTTTTGGCATGAATATTTATTGAATGCTATTTCATTTTTGATAGATTGCTCGGAGTGTGACGAGTAGAATTATCAGGATTATGAGAGCGACTATCTTCATCAAGTAATACCAGGCAAGTCACGTTGATCATATTTTACCTATGTTTTATATGCATTGTAGTTCTGCCTTTCCTCACCCAATTGCATGCAAAGTAGGTACTTGGAAATTTTGGATCTTGATGTAGTATCATGTGGTAGGCACCCAACCCCCTTGTTACTTTGGCCGGGACATTATTATGCTATGCTCCTAGTAGACGGGGTTTTGGTTGAGGGTTTACCATGAGTGTTGTGAGAACTTAATAGCCAAGACCTGAAGAACTCCAAGACTTGCAAGACCTTAGAATGAAATATACCTCTGGGTGAAGGACGGTTTAGACGGGCTCCCTAGAGAAACCATTGGACGACCCGGGATGCATGGGGAAGCGCCATGATATCTTGCAGAAAGCTTCACCCAGGCTCAAAGAGACGGACGGATATTTTTAAGACCCAAGGCTTACCTGCACAGCCAGAAGTCATTATGGGCTCTGCCTTGGTTGGACAACGTGGTGACTCTCGACAGGTAGTGCTACGAGATGTAGAAGAACGGTAGGATTGGATGGGCACCGACAGAGGATCAGAGGAACCCGTTGAAAGACCATGTTTTGATCATCCGGCTTTCAAACACCCTGAAGTGCGAGGACATACACGGAGGCGATCAAATCTAATCGATTAGCCATGTCCACGGTCATGGACAACTTGAGCCAAAGGAACTGAAACTATCAGGAATTCTCAACACCATTATATATATTTTATGTGGGTAATATTGATAACTTGGGTATGAGAACTGGTTGGCCTAACCATCTCATTAACAACCAACAATGTAGTAACATTTTGCTTTTAGCCCCTCTCTTGTTGTAGGAGAAAACTTTGCTTTCCGCTAAAAACTTACAGTCCCACCTGCCATATATGCATATAGTATAGATGATATTCTTACCCCTCTCCTTTCTGATTTGCCGGCATATTCAATATGCTGACCTACACGGCTGCAACATCTTATGTTGCAGATATTTTCTTCGACGAGTAAGTGTACGGTTCAGGGTTACGGTCTGCACTCAACCTGCCGTTGGTGTTTATTGGGACTCCACTCCCTTGACAGCTTCCGCTGAGATTTTAAGGTATATATCAGTTTTACGTTATTTACATGTGATTGCACTTTGATATTGTAAGTGCATCTAGTGCCCCTTAGTGATTTTGGTGGTTTGAAGACTTATAGGTTAAGTATCTAATGTGTTTATGAGTGTACACAGGATCTATAATGTAGCGACCTGACTCAAGGCGAGTCAAGCCTCTGGTGTTTCCGTACCATCCCAAGATCATGCTGGTACACACACAGTACATAATGTATATATTCAAGAGTTCAATCACACCGCTTTATTAATCGAAATCTCATAAAAGTACTTTATTACAATAAAGGATTACAATAAAGTGGCTGAAGGCCATCTCATGAGATATCTAACGAAGACTAGCGGAAGCATCAGGTAGACGAGTCCATCCGACTCCAAGGGCATGTCGCTGAGCGTAGATCGTAGCCTCACTCCTGGTCGGAAAAGTACTCTGCAACATGATACATTGCAGCCGTGTAGGTCAGCATATTGAATATGCCGGCAAGTCATCAAAGAGAGGAGTAAAAAAATCAACTATCTCTACATGCATATTTGGCCTGTGGGGCTAAGTTTTGCATAAAGCCAGTTTTATCCTACAACAAGAGGGGTTGGAAGCAAAATATTACTACATTGTTTGTTGTTAACGAGATGGTTCCGCCAACCAATTCTCGTACCCGAATAGTTGTTAACACCCACATCATTATTAAGTTGTGTCGAGAGTCCAGGGGAAATTCAATGCCTTCGGCTCAAGTTGTCCATGACCGTGGACACGGCTAATCGATTAGGTTGGGCACTCTGCAGAGTTTTGCACACGTTCCCCACAAGATTTGATCGCCTCCGGATTTGTCCTCGCACTTCAGTGTGTTTGAAGACCGGATGATCAAAACATGGTCTTTCAACGGGTCCCTCTGAATCCCTGTCGGTGCCCATCCATTCCTACCGTTCTTCTACATCTGCTAGCACCGCCTGTCCAGAGTCGCCGCGTTGTCCAACCAAGCCAGAGCCCATAATGAATTGTGGCTGTGCAGGTAAGCCTTGAATCTTGAAGTCTCCATCCGTCTCTTCGAGCCTGGGTGAAGCTTTCCGCAGGATGACATGGCCTCTCCAGCATCCCGGGCATCCACTGGGTTCTCCAGGGAGCCGATCAACCGTCCTTCACCCAGATTTGCATTGCGTCCGAGGTCTTGAAAATCTTGTCTTAGCCGGTCTTGATTATTGAATCAACCTCGCATCACTCGTGATATACACTCAACCGAAAACCCGTCTACTCAAGCATAGCATTCAGGAATTGTCGTCCCGGGCCATGTATCGGGGTTGTTGTGTGCCTACCACATGATACTACAATTTATACTAAAGTTTCCAAGTACCTAGGCAGCATGCAAATGGGCAAAGAAAGGTGATCTACCATGCATCAAAAACATAGGTAAATAACATGATCAAAATGACTTGCCTTGATGATAGCTGTCTAGCTCAAGCGCTTCTAAGTAACACGCTTCGCACTCCGGATGATCTACCGATACAAACACAAAATGCACCATAAGCACTTCAATCAAGCAACAAGTAAAAATAACATCACAAGTAAGGATTTGCTAACGCCTAAGTAAAAGAATTCATCACGCGTCGTTATGGAAGAAACTTGTTTCTGTTGAAAACACCAGCAAAAATACTTTAAAAATTTTGAAACTTCTACCACAGTAATATTTAATCACTAGGAAGCAGTAGCAAAAGGAATCAACTCAAAATCATTTTTTAAACTCCTGGAATAGGCAAAACAAGGTTTAAACTAAATCTGATCTAACTTATATTTGCAAATTTCAAACATAGACAAATTATATGTTTTTAAAAACTACAGAAAAATTGGAGTCTACTGTAACAAGAATCAATGTCATTGGATTTCGGGATCAAAAGTTGTGGCCAAAACAAAACAGAAACTTTTCTGTTTTTGCAAATAGGTAGAAAAAATGAAGCTAACTAGTAACTAACAGGGGGTATACGTGGCGTGTTGCGATAGGCTGCGGAGGGTGTTTGTTGCAAGGTTAGGAGCAAACGGCCGAGGACTAGCAAAACTTGATGGCTAAAGAATAAGTGAACTAAAACTGCCGGTTTTCTACTCTAAACCAAAGAGGTATTCTAGGAACTAATCTAAACCATCTAATAAAGATCTAAGGGCTGCAAAAGAGAAGAAAAAAAGAAAGAACAACAGAGAGAGAGGAGCTACCATGGCTGGGCTGGCACTCCGGCGGGGGAGAGGTGGTCGCCGGCGAGGGGAGGGCTCCGGGGGGCGGTGGATAGGACGGGGCGGTGGCGGCGGCAGTCCTCCACCGAGGGGAGGCGTCGGGCGGAGTGGGGAGCGGCTCCGGGGTGCTGCTCCAGGGGGCCGAAGTGGAGGAGCTCGGGCTTGCCGGCGAGGTCGCGGCAGGGGCTCGGGGCGGCGGCGGTTCGGCGAGGCGATGGGAGGAACGGGGCTGCCGGGGGCGGGGGGGGGGGGTACTTATAGGCCAGGAGGTGGTGGGGAAGGAAAGAGAGGAGGGAATCGGCGAGGATCCCGAGTTCCAGGGACTCGGCTCGGTCTCGGCATGGATTTTTTGGAAGGAGGAAGGAGATGGCCGACGGGGTGGAGGGAGTCGGCCAGCGGGGCCCAGCGGCAGTGGGAGAGAGGCGGGTGGGGCAGGGTCGGTCGGCCGAATCCTAAGGGATTCGGTCCCGGCGGTGGAGATTCGGCCCATGGCCTTATAATGCGCTCGTGGCGGCGGCTAAAACTTTCCTATTTTTAAACCTATTCCGAAACAGAAAACAAAAACGAATAAAAGGAAATCAATAAAAATATTTAATCTAGGGTATTATATACGAAAAAAATCGGAAAAATATCCTCTTCCCGAATAACATTTTTCGAAAGCAAAAATAAAAACTTTTAAAAAATGTTTTTCCAGAAATTCCCAAATTTGCTTTATTTTCTTTTTGTAAATATTTTTGAAAATAAACTTTGTATTTCTTGGCTCCAATATTTCAGAAATTGCCCGCACTTTGGAGGGTCATTTTCCTCCGCTCTCTCTCTTGCGTGCAAGAGAGTATTTCTCCGGGCATTTCTCGTGCGAGGAAAAATGGTAATGCAAATCAAAAGACGAAGAAATCAAGTGCTAAATTTATTTCAAACGATATGCATAGATGCTTAGCTACAATGTAAAACATTCCCAATTAGGAAAATTGGGATGTTACAAACCTACCCACCTTAAGATTCGGGTTGGCTAGAAAATAGGTGTGGGTGGTCTCGACGAAGATCCTTTTCTCGTTCCCAGGTGGCTTCTTCCTCGGTGTGGTGGCTCCACAACACCTTGCAGAACATGATGATCTTGCTGCGGGTAACTCTATTGGCAGTCTCGAGAATCCTGATGGGTTTCTCCTCATATGTCAGATCACTGTCAAGCTGTATGGCCTCTAGGGGCACTGTATCTCTCAACGGAACATCGGCCATCTCAGCGGCGCATTTCTTCAACTGGGAAACATGGAAGACATCATGAACTCCGGACAATCCTTCTGGTAGTTCTAGTTTGTATGCAACTTTGCCTCCACGTTCAAGAATTTTGTAGGGGCCAATGAAACGAGGTGCTAATTTTCCTTTCACACCGAATCTCTTGATTCCTCGAAGTGGAGACACCCGAAGATATGCTCGGTCTCTCACTTCGTACGTTACTTCCTTGCATTTGCTGTCAGCATAACTCTTCTGCCTGGACTGAGCTATCTTGAGTCTGTCACGAATTAGCTTGACCTTCTCTTCAGAATCTCGGATAAGGTCGGGACCAAAAAGCTGTCGGTCTCCAACTCCATCCCACATCAATGGTGTTCTGCACCTCCTTCCGTATAGAGCTTCGAAAGGGGCCATCTTCAAACTGGTCTGGTAGCTATTGTTGTATGAGAACTCGGCATAAGGTAAATCGTCATCCCAACTAGACCCAGGTCTGTCCATCTGTCTGTGGGTGAAAAGCGGTACTGAACTCCAGTCTTGTTCCCAAGGTTTCATGCAGTTGGTGCCAAAATTTTGATGTGAACTGAGTCCCTCTATCTGACACAATGCTCTTCGGTACTCCGTGCAGACATACAATCCTCGTCATATATATCTTGGCCAGCTTGGCACTCGTGTAAGTAGTCTTCACCGGAATGAAGTGAGCTACCTTGGTCAAACGATCGACCACAACCCAAATAGAATCATAGCCAGAACGGGTCCTGGGTAATCCTGTGATGAAGTCCATACCAAGCTTTTCCCATTTCCACTCGGGTATTGGTAGAGGTTGGAGCAAACCTGCTGGCTTCTGATGCTCGGCTTTTACTCGCTGACAAACATCGCATATTGCTACGAACTCGGCAATGTCTTTCTTCAATCATGTCCACCAGAAACTTTCTTTCAGATCCAGATACATCTTGGTGTTGCCGGGGTGTATCGAGTACGGGGAATCATGGGCCTCCTGAAGTATCAACTTCCTGAATTCGGGATCATTGGGCACATAGATGCGATCCTCAAACCATAAAGTTCCGTGTTCATCCTCACGAAAACCTTTAGCCTTCCTGTCTTCCATTTTCTGCTTAATCTCAGCTATCTCCTTGTCTGATTTATGTGCTTCGCGGATCTTTTCTGTCAAAGTAGACTGAATTTCCATAGTGGCAACAAATCCTCTTGGAACTATTTCCAATTTGAGCTCTCGGAGGTCGTCGACTAATTCCTGGGGTAATCGTCCAGCTATGAGTGTGTTCACATAACTCTTGCGGCTCAACGCATCGGCTACAACATTTGCCTTGCCTGGGTGATAATGTAATCTCATGTCATAGTCCTTGATCAACTCCAGACATCGCCTCTGTCTGAGGTTCAACTCCTTCTGGGTGAAGATATATTTCAGGCTCTTGTAATCAGTGTAAACATCACAACTATTTCTGATCAGGAAATGTCTCCAGGTCTTGAGAGCTTGCACTACGGCTGCTAGTTCCAAGTCATGTGTGGCATAATTCAACTCATGAGGTCTGAGCTGTCTGGATGCATAGGCTACAACTTTGCCTTCTTGCATGAGCACTCCTCCGAGTCCTTGACGAGAAGCGCCACAATAAACCTGGAAATCCTTCCGAATGTTCTGCAATATCAGCACTGGGGCTGTAACAAGACGTTTCTTCAGCTCTTGAAAACTGGTTTCACATTCCTCAGTTCAAATATACTTGGATTCCTTCTTCAACAACTCTGTCATGGGCTTGGCAATCTTTGAGAAATTCTCAATGAACCTCCGGTAATATCCGGCAAGTCCGAGGAAACTGCGGATCTCCTTGACTGAAGTGGGTGCTACCCATTCGGTGACTGCTGCGACCTTGGCAGGGTCCACTGCTATGCCTTCTCCTGAGATGACGTGTTCGAGGAATCCGACTTCCTTCAACCAAAACTCACATTTGCTGAACTTTGCGTATTGCTTATGCTCTCGAAGCTTCTCCAGAACTAGACGCAGGTGTTCCTTGTGTTCCTCTTCGTTCTTGGAGAATATCAGTATGTCATCGATGAACACCACTACAAACTTGTCCAAGTATTCCATAAATACCTTGTTCATCAGATTCATAAAATATGCCGGAGCATTAGTCAGTCCAAATGACATGACCGTGTACTCATACAAGCCGTACCGAGTGGTGAAGGCTGTCTTGGGTATATCCTGTTCACGAATTTTCAACGGATGATACCCGGATCGAAGATCGATCTTTGAGAATACGCGAGCTCCAACTAAGTGATCAAACAGATCATTGATCATCGGCAAGGGGTACTTGTTCTTGATGGTCACATCGTTCAATGCACGATAATCGACAACCATTCTCAAGGACTTGTCCTTCTTTTCAACCAAGAGCACTGGGCTCCCCAAGGTGAAGAACTTGGGCAAATATACCCTTTGTCCAATAACTCCTTAATTTGCTTCTTGATTTCTATCAAGTCATTTGCGGGCATCCGATAAGGTCTCTTGGATATCGGGGTTGTTCCGGGCAATAGCTCAATCAAGAACTCAATCTCTCTATCGGGTGGCATGCCCGGCAATTCCTCCGGAAATACATCTGGGTACTCCTGTACAATCGGTACTTCCTCCTGGACTACTCCTGTGAGAGAGTTTACTCGCTTACTCCGTGTCGGGCACTGAGACACGTACTTAATCCGCTTCTGCTCGGGGGTGGTGAGCAAAATAGACTTAAGGGCACAATCGATATTCCCTTCATACTTGGCCAACCAATCCATGCCTAGGATTACATCCAATCCCTAGGACTCTAATACGATGAGGTCGGTGGGAAAATTATGGTTCCCGATGTTGAGACTCAAAGCATGGCATCCTATCCCGGCTGTCATCATGCCTCCTGGGGAACTGACCTTAATAGGCTGGCTGAGGGTTCTAGTTGGCAAACTATACTTTTCCACAACTACCCTTGATATGAATGAATGTGTTGCACCAAAATCAAAAAGTACCAATACTGGACGTGAATTTAGCAAAAACTTACCAACCACAGTATCGGGGTGATCGTAGACCTCTTCAACATCAATGTGGTTCACCTGAGCTCGAGGAAAAGGATTGGGCTTCTTTGCTGCAGAGTTGCCGTTGCCGTTTCCATTTCCCTGCTTGTTCTGGGGACATTCAGTGGCATAGTGTCCCATCTTCTGACACTTGAAGCAGGTGACGTGAGTCAGATCCTTCTAAGCTGGAGCTGAATGTTGCTGAGTGCCAGTACCGCCATTCTTGAAGTTGCTGTTCTTGCGGTGGTTCCCATTTCCTCCATGGTTGTGGCCTCCATGGTTGTGCACCGGGTGGTTATGTTGAGTGTGTCCTCCAAACTTACCGGATCCAGTCCCGGTATTCCCTGAATAAGGGGTGTAGCAAGGCTTCTGCTGAGTGCCGGAGTTGAACTTTCCAACCCCATACTTTCGCTTGCGGTTCTCCATCTGCTGGTGTTTCCCCTCCAAGATGAGGGCCTTATCAACCAGCTCCTGGTAGTTGTTGAAGGTGGCTACAGTCAACTGAATGCTTAGCTCATCATTGAGTCCCTGCAGGAACTTTTCCTGCTTGGCCGCATCATCGGCCACATCTCCAGGTGCATAACGGGCGAGCATGCTGAATTCATCGACGTACTGGGCCACAGAGCGATTCCCCTGGCGTAAGTTGCAAAAATCACGCTTCTTCAGACTCACTGCACCAGCTGAGACATGCGCAGTGCGGAAGGCTTGCTTGAATTGCTCCCAAGTGACTCCAGCAATGGGATAAGTGGTGGTGTAGTTCTCCCACCAAGCAGCTGCAGGGCCTTCAAGTTGATGCGCGGAAAAGCGCACCTTCTCAGCTTCAGAACAACCAGCAGTGATAAGTTCACGCTCCATGTTGCGGAGCCAATCATCTGCCACAATGGGCTCAATGCTGCTGGAGAAAGTTGGAGGGTTCAACCTCAGGAAACGGGTGAGATTGTCAGCCTGGGGTGGATGATGGTTGTTGTTATTGTTCTAGTTCTAGATGATCAGCTGCATCAGGGTGTTTTGTTGCTGGATCAACTGGGTGAGTTCCGGCGGAAAGTTGGACTCAGGGGCGCGTCTCGGAGGCATCTGATGTTTGTAGAGTGGTGAGATTAGCATAGAACAATGGTCTAAGAGTCATTACACTACCCATATGAATGCAACACACAAGTACCACACCACACATTTTATTCAATATCGTCACAAAGGTTCACACTGGGATACAAAATTCGATAATCCTAAACATCGGCCTAAAACGTATAACGATAAAGTAAATTTGGTGGTCTAGTCTAAGTGTCCTCCTCAGAAAAGCATGGTGATGGGTCCTTCGGTGGAGCTTTCTTCATAGTCCTCGTCGTTGCTGATTAAGGGGGCTACGTCTCCTTCCGGATGAAGGTTCTCGCCCATGTCTAGTTCCTCCTCCAGGTATGCAACTCGAGTCTTCAGCTTCTCGATCCGCTCCAGAAAGTCCTTCACCTCCAGTTCATGTTCATAGTGGGCATCTCGGGCTGCTTCTTCAAGTTCAAGCTCGCGGAGTGACAGTTGCTTGATCTTCTAGGCGTCCTTGATCACACGATGCTCCAGAGTCCCGCTGTGCTTCTCCAAAGGTCTGGGCATAATACAAGAGAGCGTCCTTGGTCTTGCTTGAGATGATATCTCCGTCTTCGTTTCTCCGGGATATGGTGAATAGGTCTGGAGAAATAGGGCAGCCTTTGTATTCTTCCTTGATACGTCCGAGTGCACAATGGATCGCCATGTCCCTTCCGAGAATCCAGTTGGGTGCGATGAACTTGAAATCCATCGGCTCAGCGCGCGGCTAGAATGTCCTTCCGGGAACGTGCACCTCGATCCTGTAGCGTGAATCCTCTGGGTAAGACGAAGTTGGCTTCCCTGTGATAGTTGGCAGAGCAATCCTCAAATCCTTGGTGATCTGCACCAGCTCCTTTCCGAACGGCATAGTGGTGTCAGGCTGGCAAAACTCCGTGAACTTAACAGGGACAAAGGTGGCCATCTAAACATTGGAAAATCGGAGAGAAGTCAGAAATTATCAGAAGAGGAAATAGAATATTTATAGACATAAGAGAAAATAGTTTTCTTCCTAAGGCTTTTCCATTCCTAGAGGTTACGTCCTGAGGTCAGCGTGTGCTCTGAATACCATTTCTGTAGCGACCCGACTCAAGACGAGTCAAGCCTCTGGTGTTTCCGTACCATCCCAAGATCATGCTGGTACACACACAGTACATAATGTATATATTCAAGAGTTCAATCACACAGCTTTTTTAATGGAAATCTCATAAAGAGTACTTTATTACAATGAAGTGGCTGAAGGCCATCTCATGAGATATCTAACGAAGACTAGCGGAAGCATCAGGTAAACGAGTCCATCCGACTCCAAGGGCATGTCGCTGAGCGTAGAACGTAGCCTCACTCCTGGTCGAAAAAGTACTCCGCAACATGATACGTTGCAGCCGTGTAGGTCAGCATATTGAATATGCCGGCAAGTCATCAAAGAGAGGAGTAAAAAAAATCAACTATCTCTACATGCATATTTGGCTTGTGGGGCTAAGTTT
Source organism: Hordeum vulgare subsp. vulgare (assembly GCF_904849725.1). Classification (NCBI taxonomy): domain Eukaryota; kingdom Viridiplantae; phylum Streptophyta; class Magnoliopsida; order Poales; family Poaceae; genus Hordeum; species Hordeum vulgare. Next base: position 103,805,230 of record NC_058520.1, read on the forward strand.
TGCATAAAGCCAGTTTTATCCTACAACAAGAGGGGTTGGAAGCAAAATATTACTACATTGTTTGTTGTTAACGAGATGGTTCCGCCAACCAATTCTCGTACCCGAATAGTTGTTAACACCACATCATTATTAAGTTGTGTCGAGAGTTCAGGGGAAATTCAATGCCTTCGGCTCAAGTTGTCCATGACCGTGGACACGGCTAATCGATTAGGTTGGGCACTCTACAGAGTTTTGCACACGTTCCCCACAAGATTTGATCGCCTCCAGGTTTGTCCTCGCACTTCAGGGTGTTTGAAGACCGGATGATCAAAACATGGTCTTTCAACGGGTCCCTCTGAATCCCTGTCGATGCCCATCCATTCCTACCGTTCTTCTACATCTGCTAGCACCGCCTGTCCAGAGTCGCCGCGTTGTCCAACCAAGCCAGAGCCCATAATGACTTGTGGCTGTGCAGGTAAGCCTTGAGTCTTGAAGTCTCCATCCGTCTCTTCGAGCCTGGGTGAAGCTTTCCGGAGGATGACATGGCCTCTCCAGCATCCCGGGCATCCACTGGGTTCTCCAGGGAGCCGATCAACCGTCCTTCACCCAGAGTTGCATTGTGTCTGAGGTCTTGAAAATCTTGTCTTAGCCGGTCTTGATTATTTAATCAACCTCGCGTCACTCGTGATATACACTCAACCGAAAACCCGTCTACTCAAGCATAGCATTCAGGAATTGTCGTCCCGGGCCATGTATCGGGGTTGTTGTGTGCCTACCACATGATACTACAACTTATACTAAAGTTTCCAAGTACCTAGGCAGCATGCAAATGGGCAAAGAAAGGTGATCTACCATGCATCGAAAACATAGGTAAATAACATGATCAAAATGACTTGCCTTGATGATAGCTGTCTTGCTCAAGCGCTTCTAAGTAACACACTTCGCACTCCGGATGATCTACCGATACAAACACAAAACACACCATAAGCACTTCAATCAAGCAACAAGTAAAAATAACATCACAAGTAAGGATTTGCTAAAGCCTAAGTAAAAGAATTCATCACGCATCGTTATGGCAGAAACTTGTTTCTGTTGAAAACACCAGCAAAAATAATTTAAAATTTTTGAAACTTCTACCACAGTAATATTTAATCACTAGGAAGCAGTAGCAAAAGGAATCAACTCAAAATCGTTTTTTAAACTCCTGGAATAGGCAAAACAAGGTTTAAACTAAATCTGATCTAACTTATATTTGAAAATTTCAAACATAGACAAATTATATGTTTTTAAAAACTACAGAAAAATTGGAGTCTACTGTAACAAGAATCAATGTCATGGGATTTCGGGATCAAAAGTTGTGGCCAAAACAAAACAGAAACTTTTCTGTTTTTGCAAATAGGTAGAAAAAATGAAGCTAACTAGTAACTAACAGGGGGTATACGTGGCGTGTTGCGATAGGCTGCGGAGGGTGTTTGTTGCAAGGTTAGGAGCAAACGGCCGAGGACTAGCAAAACTTGCTAGCTAAAGAATAAGTGAACTAAAACCACCGGTTTTCTACTCTAAACCAAAGAGGTATTCTAGGAACTAATCTAAACCATCTAATAAAGATCTAAGGGCTACAAAAGAAAAGAAAAAAAGAAAGAACAACACAGAGAGAGAGAGGAACTACCGTGGCTGGACTGGCACTCCGGCGGGGAAGAGGTGGTCGCCGGCGAGGAGAGGGATCCGGGGGGCGGTAGAGAGGACGGGGCGGTGGCGGCGGTAGTCCTCCACCGAGGGGAGGCGTCGGGCGGAGTGGGGAGCGGCTCCGGGGTGCTGCTCCAGGGGGCCGAAGTGGAGGAGCTCGGGCTTGCCGGCGAGGTCGCGGCAGGGGCTCGGGGCGGCAGCGGTTCGGCGAGGCGATGGGAGGAACGGGGCTGCCGGGGGCGGGGGGGGGGGGGTACTTATAGGCCAGGAGGGGGTGGGGAAGGAAAGAAAGGAGGGAATCGGGGAGGATCCCGAGTTCCAGGGACTCGGCTCGGTCTCGGCATGGATTTTTTGGAAGGAGGAAGGAGATGGCCGACGGGGTGGAGGGAGTCGGCCAGCGGGGCCCAGCGGCAGTGGGAGAGAGGCGGGTGGGGCAGGGTCGGTCGGCCGAATCCTAAGGGATTCGGTCCCGGCGGTGGAGATTCGGCCCATGGCCTTATAATGCGCTCGGGGCGGCGGCTAAAACTTTCCTATTTTTAAACCTATTCCGAAACAGAAAACAAAAGCGAATAAAAGGAAATAAATAAAAATATTTAATATAGGGATTATATACCAAAAAATTCAGAAAAATATCCTCTACCCGAATAACATTTTTCCAAAGCAAAATAAAAACTTTTAAAAAATGTTTTTTCAGAATTCCCAAATTTGCTTTCTTTTCTTTTTGTAAATATTTTTGCAAATAAACTTTGTATTTCTTGGCTCCAATATTTCAGAAATTGCCCACACTTTGGAGGGTCATTTTCCTCCGCTCTCTCTCTTGCGTGCAAGAGAGTATTTCTCCGGGCGTTTCTCGTGCAAGGAAAAATGGAAATGCAAATCAAAAGACGAAGAAATCAAGTGCTAAATTTATTTCAATCGATATGCATAGATGCGTAGCTACAATGTAAAACATTCCCAATTAGGAAAATTGGGATGTTACATATAAGTCATTGAGGAGTTTGAGATATTTGAAGAATATTGACCCCTAAAAATATAGATCTTCGGTTGAAGAAATTGGTCTAAAGCTGAAGAAATGAATCGCGAGGAATCTGCGATGAAATTGATATTCCTCATGAAGATACTGAAATCGAGGAATTCGGTGTGACCTAAAGAAAATCATTTTGAAGACTTTGAAGCATGAAGATTTACTCTTTCTGTTTATTTTCTTTGCATTTGAGTAATAGGAACACCGTACTGTTAAAGGGGGTCGAAGTTACACTTTGGAATGAATTTCCTCATGAAGCTCAACCCAAGCCTAATCCGACCAAAAGCCTCAAGTGAGGAATACGAGTGACATGAGGACTCTCAGAGTTGAGGGTTCCGACTGTTTCGATAGCCACGCCAAGTCATTGGTCTTATCCACTCCAATGGTCATATTATTTAAGGGCATTAGTGTCAAATAATGTTGGGATGCTCCCAGGCTATAAATAGCCACCCCCCACAACCATTAGCTGGTTGGCTGCTCCATTAGAAACTGACACTTGTCATAAGAGCAACCCAATTCCTCAGAGTCTTCGAGAGTAATTCATCATTAAGGAAATACCCCATACACCGAAACCACAAACAAAACCTAGTGATTGAGCATCACTGAAGAAGTTGTTCCTGTGTGGGACTGAAGCCTTTTACCTTTGAGGACTGTGCATCCTCCAGACGCTTAGGCCTCATGGTCTAGAGCTTTCCAGCAGTCAATCGCCGGGTGACCAAGTTTGTGAGGGTTTGGAAGTCTGCCCTGAAGACTTACCACGAGTGTTGGGCGAGGACTGTGTGTTCTTAGCCCAAGGAGAACACGGTAGGGATTGTGTGTCCCAGGACTGTGTGTCCTTTGGTTTCAATACCAAGCCGCTCCAAACAAGATGTACGACTGTCACAACAGTTGGAACTGGGTCATCAACGACTGTCTTCACTGAGAAACGGGTTCTTATTCCTCAACTCCTTACTTTCCTTGAATTATGTGTTGATGACTTTCACTGCTACTTTTTGAAGAATTTGCTGAAGATATTCTCTGAATTTCCTCAACCCCAAATTCTTCACGTCAGTTAATCCTCATCTGTATTCTACGTGCCTGCTCACAGTGCAATCTGTTTTCACATTCCTCACTCTGAAAAACTGTTGTTGTGAAACTTTGCACTTCTGATCCTTTACTGTTTCCGCTGTAAGTTAGTCATCAGTGAGGAATTTCCTCAAAAGGAATTTTCTCAGTGATGAAATTCTAAAAATCTCCTATTCACCCCCCTCTAGTCGATATAACACACTTTCAATTGGTATCAAAGCAAGGTACTCCCTTGTTCTGTGTGATTTTGGTTTAACCACCTGGAGTTTTAGTTATGTCGACTGCAGGCATGTTTAATGTGACTGTAGCATGTCCTACCTTCGAAGGAAAGAACTTTCCCTTCTGGAAGAACAAAATGCAAATGCATCTACAAGCTATTGATAATGATCTCTGGTATATTGTGGAACATGGAGTCCCCATCATCTCTGCTAGTGTCTCTGCTGCTGATGTGAAGAAATTCAAGCAACTCGATTCTCAAGCGAAGAATATCATCTGTGGCCATCTGAGCCCAGGCCAGTTTGGAAGAGTAAGTGCTTTGGGCTCTGCAACACTGATCTGGGAGAGACTGTGCAAAGTAAATGAAGGAGTATCAACCCAGCATGACTCTCGTGTTGATACTCTTCGCAATCTCTTCAATCGCTTTAAGAGACATGACAATGAAAGTTGCCAAGACACCTTTGATCGCCTCGGTGACATATCAAATGAACTGCAAGCACTCGGAGCTCGAGACATCACTGATCACTAAGTTGTGAAGAAACTACTGAGATCTTTGGATTCTTCATTTGATACTTTAGTTCTCATGATTCAAGAAAGACCAGACTACAAGATGCTTGATCCAGCTGATATACTCGAAAGGCTAAATACTCATGAATTCCAGCAAGAAGAAAAGAAAGATCTATATGGACCAAGCTATTCCAGACCACGTGCACTGAAGGCTAGAGCAATTTCCTCATCTGAAGAAGAAGACACAGATGACAACATTGGTGACCCTGAAGAATTTGGACATGAGCTTGCAATAATCGTAAGGAAATTGCAGAGATTTACACGACGTGGCCAGTTCGGTAAATCTTCAAGAAGATACATGAGGAAATCAGAATCTTCATCTGAGGACTACAAGAAACGAACCTGCCACAAGTGCAAGAAATTAGGTCATTACATTGCTGATTGTCCCCGTTGGGGAAAGGAATCAAAGAAGAAGAAATACAAGGATGACAGTTGTGATGACTCGAAGAAGAAGAAGAAATCTTCAAAATCCTCATCTTCAAAGCCCTCATCGCACAAGAACACTAGTTTCAGAAAGGCTCGGGCACTTATTCCCAAGGAAATGGACTCAGAGGCACAATCAAGGAAGGTGATGAAGAAGAGGGTTCTGATGAAGACTTAGAATCCGGACAGGCTAGTCTTGCACTGGCAACCACTTTCGTCAGCAAGTCAATCTTTAATATTGAAGAAAATGATTGCACCATCCACACTGATGACTATGCTGATGACTTCGCTCCAACCTATTGCTTCATGGCGAAAGGTTCAAAGGTACCAACTAATGCCTCCTCCTCTAATTCAAGTGACTGTGAACCTGATGATTACAAAAAACCCAGTTACAGTAAACTTGCTATCATTGCCACTAAACAACAAACTGCCCTGGAAAAGCTTCAGAAACTGCTAGATAAAAGTGATGATCTATTGAATGATGAAGTGAACCTTACCCAAATCCTCAGTGAAGATGTGAAAAGTCTTCAGTCTAGATTTGATAATCTTCAGGATCGTTATGATACACTCCTCACTGGTCATGAGAAGCTTTCCTGTGAATTTCTACAAAGGAAGCTTGATCTTGAGAAGCTGAGGATGTCTCATGATGATCTTCGTATGGAAAATGATTCATTACTAGCTCAACAGATCAGCGATGGTCAAGTTGAATTCATTCCTCCATGTCTTAAATGCATTGAACGCGAAACTGCTAATTCCTCACCAGAATCATCAAATGCTACTATTGCTACAAATTCTTCAACTGCACCTGTTGTGTCTATTTCCTCACTTGAGGAAAACACAAATGTTACTGATGAAAATGCAGGGTTGAAGGAATTGTATGTGACATGCATATACAAAAGCTTCAAAGGACATCAAACCCTTTGTGATGTGCTGAAAAAGCAGATCTTGAACAGGAACCCGAGGAAAGAAGGAATTGCCTTTGAGAGGAAATTAAATGGAGATGAATCGTATTGGAAACCTGAGCACTATCCCAAAACCTCATAGGTTGTTGCTACTAGGCCTCCTTTTGATCCATCTAATCTAACTGGGTTTTCATGTGAACTATCCTATTCCTTAGATGAGTCATTTGACTCCAACTATAAACTGTTCAAAAATCAATCTGGTGAAGTATTTGCTCGATATGTTCGAACTAACTGCAGGAATGGCCCTCCCTTGAGGAAAATCTGGGTTCCCAAAAGCTGTCTTGAAAATCTTCAGGTGAATGTCCTCATGACACCACCACTGAAGAATCTGAACCCCAGATCAAATTCCTCAGGAGGACCAAAGTCTTCAAGAGGATTAAAATCCTCAACTGGTCAAAATTATGCTCGTACCCGTGCTAATGCGTCTAACATGCAGGGAAATTACAAGGAATATGAGTACGAGCGCTACTCTTCAAATCATTATGTTCATAAATTCCCAAACCAGTTCTGTGCATATTCATATGAGTACTTTAACCCCGCCTACTGTTAAGAGAAGTGCATTAGCTTCAATGCCACCTTTTTATATGGTGCTCGCAGGATGATGAATGCTTTGCCACCCCTTCAGATGTGGGTGGTGAAGAAATCGAACTAATCACTTCTGCAGGTCAGGTCTCCAGATGAAAATCATTATCTGAAGAATTTGCTGGAGACCTGAGGAAATGCTTGGTAGGACGCCAGCTAATGATTGATGAAATAGAAATATTTCACACGTCCTTATATTTCTGTTGTGATGAAATTCTTATCTGATGAAATTAATATCATATTCTTCAAATCTGAAGCATAGGAGATGGTAAGCTGTACTAATTCATCTGCAGGATGACAAACCCAAGAATACTGAGTGGGTTCTTGATAGTGGCTGCACACATCACATGACTGGTGATAAAAGCTTACTGTTGAATATGCCACTAACTCCATCACCTCTGAAGCAAATCACATATGCTGACAAAGGTAAAAGCAAGGTATTGGGACTTGGCAAAGTGGCTATTTCCAAGGATAGGTATATGGACAAAGTGATGCTTGTTGAATCCCATGGTTTTAACCTCATGTCAGTCTTGATGCTTTGTGATCTTGATATGATTGTTATCTTTGGTAGATATAGATGTGTAGTCATCATGGAATCTGACAGATCCAAAGTCTTCGAAGGTGTAAGAAGAGGGGATTTGTACATTGTTGATTTCTCTACAGGTCCTCCACCAGCCACTTGCTTACTAGCATAAACCTCAGAAGGATGGTTGTGGCACCGAAGACTAGGTCATGCAGGCATGAGGAATTTGCACACGCTCGCGAAGAAGAAGCATGTCATCGGCATCGAATAATTCAAATTCCTCAAGGATCATCTCTGCGGTGCTTGTGAATCTGGGAACATGACCACATCCAAGCATCCCTCGAAGACTATCATGACCACTACATGTCCATTCGAATTGCTTCATATGGATCTACTTGGACCTACGCACTATGCCACACTAACCAATGCATCATCTTTATATGGCTTTTTCATAGTTGATGATTATTCCAGATATACATGGCTGCATATCATAGTGTATAAAACTGAAGTGCAGGAAATCTTCAAATGATTTTCTTCAAGGGCCTCGACGATATTTGGCACCAAGATCAAACATATCAGGAGTGATAATGGAACCGAGTTCAAAAACACTCGTCTTGATGATTATCTTGTTGAACTTGGTATTACTCACGAATTATCTGCTCCTTATACTCCTGAGCAGAATGGTGTCGTCGAAAGGAAGAACAGGACTCTGGTTGAAATGGCAAGAGCTATGCTTGAAGAATATCAGACTCCTCGTCGCTTTTGGCCTGAAGCAATCAACACTACATGCCATATCATCAAGAGGGTATATCTTCACAAATTCCTCAAGAAAACCTCATATGAACTCCTCACTGACAAGAAACCCAATGTAAGTTATTTCAAAGTCTTCGGTGCAAAATGTTGGATTAGAGATCGTCACCATAGCTCAAAATTTGCACCTCAGGCACATGAAGGTTTTATGCTCGATTATGGAAAGGACTCGCACACTTATAGAGTCTTCAACAACTATCACAACAAATTTGTTGAGACGTAGATGTGCGGTTCGATGAAACTAATGGCTCGCAAAGAGAGCAATTGCCTTCTAATCCAGATAAGCTATCACCTGAGGAAGCAATAAAGCTCAAACCTACTGAAGACATTGTCCCCACTGAGCAAATTGGTGAAGAAACGATCCCCATCACTCATGAGCATCAAGAAGATGCTCCTGAGGAAATTGCACCAGAACCACTTCCTCAGCCCAGACAAAATCCTCAACCAGCTCATCCGAGGATTGCAAATGAAGTAGAACTTGACAAAATCCTCAACGACATCAACGCGCCAAGTCCTCTCACACGCTCAAAAGCTTCACACTTAGTAAACTTTTGTGGGCATTTTTCCTTTGTATCCATCACAGAACCCTCAAAAGTTGTTGAAGCTTTTCTGGAACCAGAGTGGATCCAAGCTATGCAAGACGAACTTCTTCAATTCATGCTGAATGACGTATGGGAGCTCGTCAAACGACTAGATCCTCGCAAGCACAACATCATCGGCACCAAGTGGATTTTCCGAAACAAGCAAGATGAGGATGGTCAAGTTGTGAGGAACAAGGCACGACTTGTAGCCCAAGGCTACACCCAGGTTGAAGGAATAGATATCGATGAAAATTTTGCACCTGTTGCTAGACTTGAAGGTATTCGAACACTACTTGCTTATGCTAATCATCATAACATCATCTTATATCAAATGGATGTGAAAAGTGCATTCCTCAATGGTAAGCTTTAGGAAGAAGTATATGTTGCTCAGCCCCCAGGTTTTGAGGATCCAAAGAATCCAGACAAAGTCTTCAGACTCAAAAAGGCTCTCTATGGTCTCAAGCAAGCCCCTCGGGCATGGTATGATACATTGAAGGAATTCCTCATGAAGAAAGACTTCTAACCTGGTTCACTCGATCCATATCTTTTCACTAAATCCTATGATAATGAGCTATTTGTGTGTCAAATATATATCGATGATATCATATTTGGCTGTACTGACAAACGATACAGTGATGAATTTTCTTACATGATGAGTGAAGAATATCATATGTCCATGATGGGAGAGCTGAAATTCTTCTTAGGTCTTCAAATTCGTCAATAAAGCAATGGAATCTTCATATCACAGGAGAAATACCTCAAGGATGTTCTGAGGAAATTCGACATGCATGAATGCAAAGGTGCCAAGACTCCAATGCCTACCAACGTCCACCTCAGCACTGATGAAAATTGTAAAGATTTCGATCAGCAGGTATATCATTCTATGATTGGCTCTTTATTGTATCTATGTGCATCTAGGCCAGATATAATGCTTAGTGTTTGCATGTCTGCACGTTTTCAAGCAAAACCGAAGGAATCACACCATAAGGTTGTGAAGCATATTCTTCGATACTTAGCTCACACACCAACACTAGGATTATGGTATCCCAAGGGCTCAAATCTTCATTTGGTAGGGTGTTCTGATTCTAACTATGCTGGTGACCGTGTGGATCGCAAGTCAACTTCTGGCACATGCCATTTCCTCGGAAGATCACTAGTTTGCTGGTCCTCGAAGAAGCAGAACTGCGTATCACTCTCCACTGCCGAAGCTGAGTACATTGCTGCTGGTTCATGCCGTGCTCAATTACTATGGATGAAGCAAACCCTCAAGGACTACGGCATCAACATGAAGAATGTGCATCTCTACTGCGACAATGAGAGTGCAATCAAGATTGCATACAACCCAGTACAGCACTCGAAGACCAAGCACATCCAGATTTGACGTCATTTTCTTCGGGGCCATGTCCTCAAGGGCAATATCCTCATCGACCATGTGAAGACTGATGATCAACTGGCAGATATCTTCACTAAGCCCTTGGATGAGAAAAGGTTTTGCAAGTTGCGGTGTGAGCTAAATATCTTAGAATCTTCAAATGTTTTGTAAAAGCATGCACACATCCTAACACTTATGCAAAATCTATGACTTAGATGTGCAACACATGACGAATCGAATCTCTTCAACTGATGAAGAATGTCACTCTGGATGTGAAGAAATCAACGAAGAAATTGATTCTCAGGGCCCTACGACAATTGTACGCAGCGTCTGTAATCAACATTCTTATATCGTGGGTCACGCCACCGCCCAATGTGAGATTCCTCAAGTTGATTTTCTTCAAATGTTCCATTTCCTCAAAATGTGTTTTTCTTCAAAACAGTTGTTCTTCATTGTGACGATTTATCACAAAATCTTCAAAAACACTTGATGACTTTCATTTGACTAGATAGACTCTGATTTCAAGTCCTCAACAACATTCACTTATAGCTATTTCTTCAAGTTGATATTTCTTCTAAGTGAATGTGATCGGACCCTACTTTCCCTCTATGCTATACTCATCCAGTCTATTCAATTCTTCATGGGCGTTCTACTTGAAACTTTGTTTAAAATCCTCACTACGTCCTTGTCAGCTGATGATTTTGTAACGAAAATCCTCAAATCTTCAAAAATTGTTTCTTTAATGCACAGTAACTGAACCCCACTTCCCACGTTCGGATAACCACGATCTCCACTATCTCCACCGCCTTGTTCGGGAACTACACGTGTCCTGCGGAGACGTAGAGGCAGGGGCTGTTTGGTCTGAAATCTTCGTGCCAACAGTAACTGTCTGGCTATAAATATGTCCCTATCCCCCTCGGCAAACTCTTCTTCGCCCCATCGCTCTCTTGCTACAGCAAAAAACACCGAACCCTAGCGCCACCGCTGGAAGTTTCGTCGCCGGTGAGGAAGAGCTTCACTGCCTTGACTTCTCCGTCGCCGGAACCACGCCGGAGTCGGACCATTTTCGTCCGCCGCCACCGTAGACGTCCTCTGTCGCCGTGTTAGGGCGCATTGAACACGCGACCGAAGAGCCTCTCTACACAACTTCTCTGTGTTCTTCGTGTGCTATTTCAAGGGTAAATAAAATCCCATTTTTACCGCAAGTTAGATCTACAATTTTACATCTTGTATGTGAAATCTATTTTTCCTCAAGAATCGATAAGCACTTGATTCCTCAAACACTGTCTATCACCACATCATTGATGAACTATACTAAGCATCTAAGATTTTCACGAGATTCCTCAATTGTGCGAATTTTCGGATCTGTAAAACTCTGGAACCCAAGAACAGCATGCTTAGGCAAATTCCTCAACCACTGGTTAAATTTCTCAACTCTCAAACTTTTCCATTTTCTTCAAATCTGAGAACGCATATGACCTCTCCAAATTCCTTGCAACTATACTTTGTTCACAGGTACACACATGTCAGCTGATGAATCTTTCGGTTCTCATCACATTAACTCATTTGCAGCGTTTCTTGAAGAAAATCTTCAAGTCTCATCAGAATCCTCAAGAGTTCAATCTCATCAGCAAAATCCTCAGCTGAAGAAAATGGGGGATGACAGAAAACAGAAGGGAGGAAAGAAACTTGAGCAAAACACAGTTGCGGATATCCCTGAGGATATTTACTTGGACTATTGCACACCTGATGAAAATGAGACAATGGCCAAGAGAAAGATCCGGCTGTAGAAGATAGAACGCCGATGGGCGAAGGAATTGAAAGAATACAGGTTTGTAACTGCCAAGTATGCGAAGAAATTCGCTCTAAAGCCCCCTGGCAAACGGGCCCCACTTGAGGCTCATCAAGTAGCACATCCCTCAAGCCTCAAGACCTTTGATGACTATCCAGATGAGAAGGAAAAGCATCTGTCTAAGCTCAAGAAGCATGCAGATCCTGCAGTGAGGAAATTCAGTGAATCCTCAGCTGCTGCCTCAGCTGCAGTTACTTCCTCTGCCGCTGAGACCTCTGGTTCAACAATTCCTCAACCGCAGTCTGTGTCATCAAAGCCAAGGGCTCCAAAGCCTCAAGAGAAGTCTGCTCAGGCATCAGTTACAAAACCCTCAGCTCCAAAACCCTCAGCACAACCACCAAAGCCTCAAGAAACACCAATACCGAAGCCAGTCATGAAGCCAATGACCGCCACCTCCAGCTCCTCACTCCCTGCTGCAACCAGCTCGGAGACAAAGTCTTCACCACCTCCGGTGAAGACTCAGGTGTCTGCTGAAAGAGCAACTCTACCGAGCCCTAGCAAAATCATCACCGTCGCATCAGCATCAGAGGGCAGTGATGAGTATGATGATCAAACCCTGCAAGCCATAATCAGAAACAAGCAGGAGAGAGTAGCTCAGGCATCAAGCAGGACCATTCCTCTGGCCATGGACCCCAAGGTCCTCCTAGACTACATCAACATATGGTATGAGGACCCAAACACTCTGCTTGATGATTTGAAACTTCCCCCTGGCATCAGCCACATGGTGGCCACTTTCATCAATGAAGCCAAGTGGAAAGAACAGCAGGCCAAGCAGACCAAGGTTGCAAAGCTTAAAAAGGAGAAATTCCTCAAGCAGAACCTCCTCAGTTTGACGCGTGATGCACTGCTGTCAACACAGGCAAAGCTGAAGAATTTGACTGACAAGTACTCCAAGCTGTCAGATCGTAAGACTCTAAAGAGCAATTTCATCAAGCTGGCCACTAAAGCTGTTGATGACTACAACAAGAATGTTGCACCTCCAGCACCAACTTCCCAACCCTGATTGAGGAGCCAGCAGATGAGTCTCCTCATGCTGAGGAAACTCCTCAAGCTGAGTAAATACACCAAGAAAGCCATGTAGATGTACCGGCTATTGCAGAAATCATCATGGAAGCTCCAGCTGATGAATCTGCTGCCGCTGATGAGACTGCCCCTGAACCAGCTGCTTCATCAAAGCAAGCTGATGACTCTGTTCCAGCTGGTTCCTCAAAATCAGTTGAAGAATCTGTCGAGAGAACACCTTCACCAAAAGCTTCAAAGGTGAAGAATATGACTCCGTCTGCATCAGACGTGAAGAAAACCAGGGTTGCTGAGAAGGAAGCCAAAAAGAGAAAGGCCTCTTCAGCAGAAGAAGAAACAGAGGCCAAGCGCCTCAAAGCGCTTGAAGAGACTACCCCTCTAGACCCTGAGCCCCTAAATGTCGCTCCTTCTTATGAAATGGTCATCCTTGATGATCAAGCGAAAGGGGCAGATGAGGAAATGAAGGATGCTGCCGCTGAGGAACACACCGACGAACAAATTCGTATTGACGACAGTCCTCAGCCCTTCATTCCTCAGAAAGACACTGCTCAAGGATCAGCTGCACCAGCTGACGAAACTGCGTCTGCCACCAAGCCAGCTGAGGAAGAACAAACTGAATATCCTCACGCTGATGAAATTCAAAGCTCTGAGCAAAATCTTCAAGATGAGGAACAGGCTGACCCAACTCCTCCACCTGAGCGAGATGAAACTATTCCTCTGCCTGACGCCCAGCCAGAGCCATCTCCTCAGCCTGAAGTCCCAGCTGCTAAAATTCCTCACCCTGAGGAAAATGCTGAGGAAAATGCACCGGACTAAGACAATGCATTCGTCGTGCTCAACCCCGAGACTGCAATTGTTGTCTCCCCTCCTGTTCCTCAGCAAAATCTTCAGCCAGTTCAGCGTCAGCCATTCTGCAAGCGTCCAAAGTTTCAAAAGGAGAATTTCTTTGAAAACGCATGTACTTCATTGGAGAGAACCCCTATGACAAGCCTCAAACGAGGCATCTGAAGTTTTGGACTAGGACACAGATGAATTACTATGCCTCTGTGCTGTGTGGAAGAAACAAGATATTCCAGCACAGGCATATTCCTCATGTTGAACTTGAAGCTATACCGTGCCTAGAGCCAGTCCTCAATGTACTCCATGATGTTGGTTTACTACCAATGTGCTCCGACATCTCTGACTAGAACAACGAGCTCAATCTTCAGTTCTATGCCACTCTTCACATCTCTGGCAACCCTGAAGACATTAACACTTGGGTGTTTGATTGGATGACACAAAACACTCACTACAAGGCTCCTGCTAATGAGCTTCGTCGTGAACTGCCTGTACCAATTCCCTCAGAGGAGGCTGTGAAGCTTTATGGTGAGCGTGAGCTTCCCAATGGGATGATGGAAGTCCTCATGAAGCCTTTGGCTGAAGGAAAATCATCGAGAAAAACATTCCTCGTCCACGAGCTCAAGTATACACCCAGGTCTGTCTACAGAATCCTCTGCAGTTTGCTCGCGCCGATCAAAGGCCATGATGATGAAGAAGATGTCGTAGGCCTCATGAAGAATATCCTCTTCAACATCATTCATGGTATTCCTATCAACATCCATGATTTCTTCTTGACGACTTTGGCCGACAATGATATGTGTCCTTTTGATCACAAGATATATGCCCCTTGGATCATGAGATTCATCAGGACAAAGACATGCATCAACTTTCTCGCTGAGTGCCAAAACCATGTTGGTTATATGCCTCCTATCCGGGTCAACAAGAAGTCTTTCGAGCCCATTGAAGGAAAAGGCAAATCAATGATTGAAGAAGGCAGTAGGCGCCTTGATGGCCAGTTCAGAGAGCCAGAAGCTTATTCTTCATGGGATGATACTGAGACTCGTCCGGCAAGCCCCGTTCCTCCTCGAGTGATGAATACAAGAGAGCTCCTCCTAAGTCTTCACCAGAAGTTGGATCGCAATCACAAGTGGGTCAAACGCCAGTTTGGCGCCATTGTGAAAACCCTCACTGAAACACAGAACTCTGTGAAGCTCAACCATCACTATCTGCATGAGGTTTTTGATTGCACCTGGGCTACACTTGCACATCTGAAGACTCAGACTGAGGTTGAAGAAATGAACTTTGAGCGAGACTTTGACTGGTCGTGGCCTCCCAAGAAGAAGTTCAGGCCCATTCCAGTTCCAGAACTTGAAGACAGCTCCTTTTCTTCATTCAGCACTGCTAAAACTGATGAAGAGCAGCTCGACACTGCTACCGGTCCAAGGAAGAAGACTACTCCCAAGAAGCATCACGGCTCTTCCTCAACCGCCAAGAAGTGAAGTCTTCACGGGCGTTAGTCCTCAGTTTGTCCCTTTTTTGTCACTTGATGACAAAGGGGGAGAAACTTGAGAGTTAGTCTTCAAACGGGATATTTTTGGGGCTTATGAACTATATTTAAGTTACAAACTCTTGGCTCTTCTGAAGTTTTTATGTAATGAGTTGTAACTTAAGCCCGATGGTACTCTGATGCTTTTGAATGTTTTTCTTCGCATGCTTATTCCTCAAGTTTTAATGCACGCATGCTAGAATTCGTGAGATACCTTTTGTCATCATGCATTTTCATTTTCTTCATATGATAAGTTACATCTATGCATGATTTACAGGACTCAGGGGGAGATCTACATGATATAAATCATCAATGTGCATTTGGTGTGAAAAGCAAAATCCTCACGATATGCACATCTTCAGGGGGAGTCTCTCTGATTCTTGATTTCAAATTCCTCAAATGAGTATTTACACTTCATATTTTTGATCCCTGTTGAAGACTTAACCTAATTGTCATCAACCACCAAAAAGGGGGAGATTGTAAGTGCATCTAGTGCCCCTTAGTGATTTTGGTGGTTTGAAGACTTATAGGTTAAGTATCTAATGTGTTTATGAGTGTACACATGATCTATAAGTCATTGAGGAGTTTGAGATATTTGAAGAATATCGACCCCTAAAAATATATATCTTCGGTTGAAGAAATTGGTCTGAAGCTGAAGAAATGAATCACGAGGAATCTGCGATGAAATTGATATTCCTCATGAAGATACTGAAATCGAGGAATTTGGTGTGTCCTGAAGAAAATCATTTTGAAGACTTTGAAGCATGAAGATTTACTCTTTCTGTTTTATTTTCTTCGCATTTGAGTAATAGGAACACCGTACTGTTAAAGGGGGTCGAAGTTACACTTTGGAATGAATTTCCTCATGATGCTCAACCCAAGCCTAATCCGACCAAAAGCCTCAAGTGAGGAATACGAGTGACATGAGGACTCTCACTGTTGAGGGTTATGACCGTTTTGATAGCCACGCCAGGTCATTGGTCTTATCCACTCCAACGATCATATTATTCAAGGGCATTAGTGTCAAATCATGTTGGGATGCTCCTAGGCTATAAATAGCCACCCCCACAAGCATTAGCTGGTTGGCTGCTCCGTTAGAAACTAACACTTTTCATAAGAGCAACCCAATTCCTCACAGTCTTCGAGAGTAATTCATTAGTGAGGAAATACCCCATACACCGAAACCACAAACCAAACCTAGTGATTGAGCATTATTGAAGAAGTTGTTCCTATGTGGGACTGAAGCCTTTTACCTTTGAGGACTGTGCATCCTCCAGACGGTTAGGCGACATGGTCTAGAGCTTTCCATCAGTCAATTGTGGATCGGCGGGTGACCAAGTTTGTGAGGGTTTGGAAGTCTGCCGTGGAGACTTACCACGAGTGTTGGGCGAGGATTGTGTGTTCTTAGCCCAAGGAGAACACGGTAGGGACTGTGTGTCCTTTGGTTTCAATACCAAGCCGCTCCAAACCAGATGTACAACTGTCAACGACTGTCTTCACTGAGATACGGGTTCTTATTCCTCAACTCCTTACTTTCCTCGAATTATGTGTTGATGACTTTCACTGCTACTGTTTGCAGAATTTGCTGAAGACTTTTTCCTCGACCCCAAATTCTTCACGTCAGTTAATCCGCATCTGTATTCTGCGTGCCTGCTCACAGTGCAATCTATTTGTACATTCCTCGCTCTGAAAAACTGCTGTTGTGAAACTTTGCAGTTCTGCTCCTTTACTGTTTCCGCTGTAAGTTAGTCATCAGTGAGGAATTTCCTCAAAAGGAATTTTCTCAGTGATGAGATTCTGAAAATCTCCTATTCACCCCCCTCTAGTCGATATAACGCACTTTCAGATATATACATTGATGTAATGTGTGTGCCAGCATACTGATCCAGGGATGGCACAGATACATAGAGGCTTGACTCGTTTTGAGTCGGGTCGCTACACTGCCTCTCCAACCACAAATTCTTTTAATGATTTTATAAATAATAGGTTGAATATTTTACCCCCTTCATTTCAGGTAATGAAGCGGTACTCCAAAATATTTCAGGAGGAAATCCCGTACTTTACAACAAAAAATTTGAGAAAGAGTCTTAATATCGTCTTCTCCTAAAGTTGATCGCAACACGTTCACATTTATCATAATTAATTTTCATACGGGAGAGATTCTCAAAACAAGCCAATAGGCATTTAAGGTTTTTTAGAATTATTGGCATTCGGATATAGGAATAAAATTGTGTCATCCGCATACTACATGCTAATTAAACTATCAGGAATCACATCTAGGAGGATCCATGCGTTGAAGTTCACACTAGTCGCTTTGGCAAGCATGCACATAAATAAATCTGCCACATAATTAAACAGAGCTTTGCTTAAGTAAAATATGGGCCTTAAAATAATCTATTTTAAAACTTTTCCACCCAGAAAATATGGGCCTACAATATCATTGATTTTGACAGCAAAGGAGCTTTGCTTAAGTAAAGAAAAAAACCAATTATTCCATTTATTACCAAAACCTCTAGATGTCTACATATCCAAAAGGAAATCCCAATTAATCCTATAATATGCTTTTCCATAGTTTAACTTCAGGATAACATAGGATTTCCTAGATTTATGCACCTCACGGATTGCCTCATGTGCTGTGAAAACACTTTCAAGAATGAAATGACCATGGAGAAACGCGGTTTGGCAAGGTGACAGCAGCCGCTGGCTGAGGGGGGAAACCTATTAACGATGGCTTTGCTAGAAATTTTCACCAAAACGATATTTATGCACCTTGTAGTTTGTATAATTTGCGACCAACCAACCAAACTGAGCATGGAGTTTACTATTTGTTTTTGAGGTAATTATTTCAAAAATGCGGGGGAGGGACGGGGAAAACCTCGCGGCCGAAAGAGGGGAGCGTGGCAGAGGCAGTGGGGGGAGGCGGTGGCGCCCTTGTCGTCGCCCACCGTCGGGGGTTCCTGGCGGCGGTGGGGAGAGGTAGCGAGCGGGGAGGGCGTGGTGCGAGGCGGACGGTGGCACAGTGGCAATGGGGAGCAGGGGGTTCAGCCGGCGGCGGCAGGTGCGGTGGCGGAGGTGGCCGGAGGGCCAGCCGGCGGCTGCAGGTGTGGTGGGAGGGGCGGCCGGAGGGAGGAGAGCCACGAGAGCGGGAGTTCTGGATTGGATCGTCAAGAGAGCCACGAGGGGAGGGAAGCGGGAGTTTTTTTCACTTCTGGTTATCAATGGCGCACCCACCTAAGAATGCACCATTGGTAACCAGGGTTACTAATGGCGCACCTCGTAAGAATGCGCCATTAGTAGTTTTGAAAAAAAACTGAAAAAACAATTGTTAGTTCTGGTGCACCGTGGATGTGGTGTGCCATTACTAGTTAAAACTAGTAATGGCGCACTTACCCTGGTGCGCCACTAATATGTCTAGCAAAGGGTGTGGGGCCAGGACAAAGATAGTAACGGCGCACCACACACAAGGTGCACCATTAGTAATATGGACACTAATGGCGCACGAGTCTCTGGTGCGCCACTACTAAATAGCAGTGGAGCACCACATACATGGTGCGCCATTAATATCCATATTAGCTATAGCCCTTTTTCTAGTAGTGCGTGGAAAAAAATAAAGGAGAGGCGATGAAGACACCGTCGATTGGAGTTCGATTTGCCACTTCTCCCTTTGGAACTATGATCCTTCTACTAAGATGCTATGTTTTCCAAAGAGCGATCAATGTAATTTGTGCCAAAGTTTACCAAAAAAATCAACGGGCTCTCGAGATCATGCCACGATGACACACTAATTTCCGTAATTTTGTGAGTCCATCTGCATTTCTTGTAATGAAATTACCAACATGCCTTATGCAGGTGGACGCATCTCGCAACCGAAATGTTAGAAAATTCATTTCATTCCTTAGACAATGAATGAAAACACACAAAGTGACACATAAATGATTTTAATTGCCTTCTTTGCCAGCACCCACATGTAGTTGCAGTTGGGATTTCATTTATATGCACTAAATGTCCGATAAATGGAAAAATGGCTGAAAAATATCAAATTACACATGAGATGCTGCAGATCAATACTCGGGGTACAACAGTAGCAGCGTACCATAGGAAAACTTTCAAGACAAAAAGATGAGATCATGCCTACATTTCAAAGTTGCCATGTTTTCTTTTCAAACGAATTTATGTTGCTTTGTGCACATGGGTTACTATACAAAATTGTTTGCATAGGCCTTTGCCCCCGATGCTCTTTTTTCACCGTTTTCACCGAAGCCGCCAACATGCCTCCCACCTGCGCCCTCCCCCGTTTCTCCCAGTAGTGCATATATTCTATCCAAACTATGCCGACAACTCCCTCCCATCCCCTAGATCCACACCAGAACCCTTTTTGGCACCGTCGTGCTCAACCTGCCCGTGTACCCGCTTCCTGATGTCAAACATGTCCTTCACTGCTATTCTGAAGACGCGGATGCCTGCGCCTCGTCGTGTTCATTTGCTCGCTAGTCGCCCTCGAACATATCAATCATGTACACCATCGCCTCTTCTATCGGGTTTGCACAAAAAACCTATTAGTTGTTGCCCTCCATCATTGTGAGGTCTATTATCTCGTGGTCCATTTTCCTATTTGGTTTGGTTTGTCCCCAAATTAGTTATAAAATAATGGAAAGCATATTTATGTTCATCACCTACCTTCTAACTACATATAAGTTGTATTTGTATCAATTAGTTATTCTCGAGTTACATATCATGTGCGCACAAGTCATCGAAAATGACCAAATTAACCATACATTTCCAAATTATCAAATGCCATGTTCAGATATCTTGCTGCCAAACTTTTACCTTTAGTTTATGTGTATCCCCCCTTTTTGAATTTTTCATTTGTCCTCTATAGATGTCGATTAGCAGCGTTGATAGTCATACTTCTGTCAATGTATCTTCATCTAAGTCTGAAACCAACATGTGTGCACGACATGATCATGGATCAAGAAATGAGGAACGAGATAGAGCTACCACATTCACCCTTCTGGAAAATATATGAAAGAATGCTCCAAGAAAACCCACACACCAGCTTAAATGTGTATACGAAGTAGATTACATCGATTTGACGTCTTGGGCTCCAACTAGACTAGAGAAAGCACACACGAGGTTTAGGAGTATGTGTGGATTTGTTGGCAGGGCAAGGCTCAACATTAATCTACTAGGATTTCAGAAAGCCTGTACAGAAACACGACAAATGATAGTCTGGGAGATCATGGAACACTTCAACATTCCTGAGGAGTGGAGAGAGCAGGTGAAACATGCTGCACTAAAGAAGGCCAGGGATGCTTGGAGCAACTAGAAGCATGTGTTGTACAAGAAGTACTTGAGTCAAGGAACGAACCAAATCCCGTCATACCCCCAAATTACAAAGGAAGATTGGACAGAATTCAAAAGGTCCAGGACCAATGAAGAGTGCCATGCAATGGGAACTTTAGAATGAGAACACCCACACCGATCGTATGGGTGTGGCAGGATACTATGGCATGAAAGTGACATGGGATCAAAAGGACAAAAAAGTAGTAGATGTAGGTGGAAAACCGCCCTTTAGTGAAATTAGTGACATCCGTGCTAGGGACTACTTGCGGGCACGTTCAAAGATGCATGAAAATGGTTCTTTTTTTACTTTGAAAACTCAGGAGACGAAGAATTTCATAATGTGATGGTAGAGGCTTACAAAACCCTAGAAGGTTTTGTAGAGGAACTCGGGGCCATGTGACATTTTGTACGAGGCTCTAGATATCAAAGAGCCCCCTGGCCATGCAAGGGGTATTGGGGTCAATGTCCCACACAAGAGGGATTTCTCACGCAAAGATGAGAGGCTTAGCATGAAAAAAGCTAGGAGTGAAAGTAAGCAGAATTAGTTGTAGGAAAGGTTTAAGAGGGACATGTATCCTGGAATTCGAAAGGAGGATGAGCGGTGTTTTATGCACCAGAAGAAACTAACACTAAGAGATAGCTAGGAGCCGCAACGGGATTTGGGCATGGATGATGGCACTTATTGTATGGCAACATTGTACAAGAGTTGTGCATCAGCTCACCCTAACTACACTGAGTCTGCAGCTGGACATGATATTGCTATGTCTAATCTGTATGGATAGGGGGAGAGTGAAAGTCGTGCTTAAACATTATGAAGGTACTTTAAGATGTGCAACAACGTGTGTTTACAACCCTCACTTGGACGGGGGACTCTTCTTGGGAAATGTGCCATTGAATCCGGGTTGTTTGAAGTGCTACGTGCTTGAAATAAAGCCTCGATTCAGTAATTTTTCCGTGAAAAATGTCCTAGGGGACCCTGATGGGTAGAGGAACTTGGAAGAAACATGATTAAATCATATCTAGTGGCTACAAATATATATATACTTCCTAGATGAGATTCCTCCACCCCCCCCCACACACAAAAGCAACCAATGTTGCCCTCGAACCAATGAATCTCTTCTCGCCACAACAGATCTTGTCTAACTCCCGCGATGAACATACTAGACTTAATCCAATGTCCGAGGCATCAACCTGTGATAACCCCGCATGACTTCCTAACATACAAGATAGGTCATCATCCGCTCCTCAGATGCCTGTGGCAAGGCCTACAACTGCTGAAAATGCATTATAGGTTCACATGCCTACCACTGAAGCAGAAAGGGCACACACATCGGCATTGCATGCTTAGTAGAAAAACCCAATGGAACCCCTGCTAAGGACTCTGAAAGTTTGGAACCGCCTGTTAAGAAGTAGAAAAGTCCAGAACCGCGTACTAAGCATTCCAAAAGTTAGGAACCACTTTCTCATTAGTCCAGTGGTTTGCACCCGCCTGAGAAGCATACCAATGTGATGACACTACGTGTTGAGCAAGCCAATGCGTAGTCACAGCCGCATCAACACACCGACATGTTGGCACCAGCTGCTCAGCAGCCCGACATAGCTTCAACAGATGGTCAGCTATCTGGCGCCTCTCCTACTACAGCTCAGCAGTCCGTCACAGCAACACCAAATGTTCACCATTACATAATACCTTCACCGGCTGCTCTGCAACATATGTCGTTCACATAACCGCACGACAAACAGGAAGTGCTTCAGCTAATAAGAGGAAAGCATGCACAGTTGGACACACGAAGAAGAGGCCCACAAAACCAAAGAGGGATGGGAACAATATCCTCCAACTACAAAGACTCATCACACATAATTAAATTAACAACATGTTTTCCGAAGGGATGGGTAATCACGGTTCTGGCAGCATGCCCGATGAAAAAGTTGAAAAGCTACTTGCTAGTAAGAAAGCGGACCCATTTGAAGCACACAAGAACAAGCAAACCCAACCATTTCTTGTTGGTGAAAACTTTGAGGAGTGCAGTTCGAGTTGTCTCAAGTTACATAAATATTGCATGGACAAAATGTTAGAAGGAGAAGATCATAACATTCTGGAAGTGCACTACAACAATCAGAATTTCTCTCACCTTGTAGGTACCATTAGTGTGGAATTCGAGGACTTTCATCTCTTCTTCAACTTTGATGAGCTTGTTGCCACTCTTGTCAAATGCTTGATGTTGTAAGTAGTACACAAACTCCTATCAACTTCTCCATACAAGGTTGTAAATGAAAAAAACTATTTGTATTCTATTCTCCTCACGGCATTAACCACGCAGAGATCAATAAGGATGCATGCGTATTTCCTAGATCGTAATTTAGCAAATGTTATTTTGTTACATAATAATGGTACTCACAAGGATTCCATTGAACATGTGGCCACTATCTTGTGCCGGTTACATGTAGGAGAATTCTTCATGTGGCCATATCACGAAGGGTAAGTTAAATATACAACCACACATACATTGATCATCTTTAAGTTTTTGACATAGTTGGTGAGTTCAAGGTTTTCTTAAACTATAGCCATTGCTAGATCTTGGTGGTCATTGTTCCAAAACCCAACATAGTTTACTACATGGATTCTCTCACAGATTTAAATAAGCCTCAGGGTCTGAATCATCTTCAGGATTTCATGGATAGGTATTGAATTCTTTGGTATTATTATGTTGTATTCATATCTGGTTCAAGAATTGAAAATGTGAAAATTCATCTTCATTTGTAGCATATTGTCAAGGAACATGACTTTAGGAGGGAGGCAGATCGACCGCCAGCTACCTCTGCGACACGTGCTCGTTTCTCCAGTAAGACAGTAAAATCAGTTATTTTCATAAAATGCTAGTCAGATGTTCAAGTTTCTAAGTAAACCTCTTTCTATTTCTCCCCAAAGAATAAAAGAAACAACTTACACTTGTTAGTTTGTTCCTAACAGGGCAAATACATGACTAACTCTGTACAAAAAAATTAGTGTCCTCAACAACAAGAAGGGACCAACCTATGTGGATACTACGTGTGCACACACATGATGAACCTATACATACATCTTGAATGTGGTGTCGATGCTAACAAAATAGAACCAATAAATGTGTTTCTCAATTAATATCTTCTAGTCCACACGTATGTTACATTCTGATCTAACAATAATGCAATTGATCTTTGGACCTGTGACCTCTAAACCGCTCACCCTAGATGAATTATTGTCTGCTAGGAAATTTATCAACACATTCTTTATGAAATACTATATCAAGCCTAGTCCAGACTGTGAAGATCTCAACATTCATACCTTCCAAGAATAAGTATGCATTCATATAGTGTTATCAACTAAGCATATACGCATGGATGCATTGTTTTCCACATGATCATGTCTTCATATTTCATATGCTATGATTATGTACTGCATATGTCCATCCATCTGTGGAATTTAGCTAGCATTTGTTAAAAAGCATATTGTCGCAAATTTTGATGTATGTTCTTCTCTGGACACTATTTGTTCAATTCCATATTGTGTGCATTTTGATCAATGTTGTTCCTGTCGACACTAATTCTTCAATTGCATACTATGGAGATGTCGGGACCCCGATCCTAAACCATAGGAATCCAGCCTGTAACACATTGCATCCCTTTGCGGTCTCACGCACGGTTATCCCCACGGCTGCCACCTTTCCTTAGGAGGGACCGTTTGCGCCTTTTGACTCATGTATGCATTAGTGTCTCTAGAATTCCAATGTCAAAGAACCCGGGTCGACATATCTAGTCATAAACACAAGTGGCTCGGCTTTACAGAGACATGCATACATAACACAGCAAAGCAGATGTCGGTCAACAGCGAGTGTAGACGAGTCGTAGCAAGCTACAAGGACTCCATTACACCATGTGACATTTCCCTGTAGGGACAAACACATCAGCTAAGAAGGATACATGTCGGTCAACCAATGTGTCAGGAGCAGTAGCGAACTACCAAGGCTCGGTGGAATCACAAAGGGGCATTTCTCTGTATAGAGAGCTATTAAGGAATACGACCAGGTGTCGAATCCCATACATATCACAGTGCATCACATGTACGCATGACATACTAGATATGCATAGATACAACAATGGCATCACAACATAACCATACAACATCACGACATTTATTTAGAAGACTCGGAAGAGTCTTGCATAATATGTTCATACAAGAAGGGGTCACACGACCCGACACTCAAAGTCATACAAACAAAATCATACAAACCAACGAAAGCATAGAAGTAGTCTGAGTACAGACAGATGAAAGGATAAGGCATAAAGCCTGACTATCTACAGATCCCTTCTCAAAGGGGGCAGGTGGTAGCTGGGACACCATCTAATCATCATCTTCGATGTCTAGAAAGAACCCACCTGTTGGCTCGTCGGTATCCTCTGCAACAAATATTAAGCAAACATGAGTACAAGAGTACTCAGCAAGACTTTAGAACAGATCTATCTACTCATGCTCAGGTATCAATAAAGGGGGTTGTGGTGTTTCATGCAGCAAGCCAGCTTTGACTCTTGGCTAGACTAAACTACGTTTTTAAATAGTTTTATCAACTTTGATTTCTCGCACACGAGTCCACTAACTCCACAGCAATACACCATCATGGAATCATTCCCGTCTTCCTACGGAAATGCCATCCATGACACTCACACTTATCTTGATACTTTTATGAGTAGCCATTAACGTTATCTATGAACAACATATGTCTCCAAGTAGTCCATATCCGCGGACGCAGCTATTCGAATAGATCATAACCCTGCAGGGGTGTACTTCTTCACACATGGTCTAGCCACTTATTGCCATGTGCACGTCATGCACATCGGCAACCTTCAAGCGGAAGCCCAGCGAGGTAGTCGGCCACGACTGTTAACCACATTAGTACCTAGTCGAGGTTTATCGCCTATCTGAGAGTAACCCGCATGGAAGTCCGGCCGAGGTTTCTGCCACGGCCCCAAACGATGTGCGCAGGGTTCCCAAGCCCACCATCTGATTGCCACTTGGTACACCATGCCACTGTCTACCGCATCATATCTCACCTCTAAGGTCAGCACTATGCACGACCTCCAGCATGACTATAAACACCAGAAACTACTTGCCACTCCTGGATCGAGTACTAAGCGATTAATAAGTTGATCGGGGTCATATTTCAGGGCCCAACTCAGTTCCTAAGGCTGGTTTGTAGCGACCCGACTCAAAACGAGTCAAGCCTCTGTGTTTCTGTGCCATCCCTGGATTAGTATGCTGGCACACACAGTACATCAATGTATATATCAAAGTGCAATTACATGTAAATAGCGTAAAACTGATATATACCTTAAAATCTCAGTGGAAGCAGTCAAGGGAGTGGAGTCCCAATAAACACCAATGGCAAGTTGAGTGTAGACCGTAACCCTGAATCGTACTCTTACTCGTCGAAGAAAAATATCTGCAACATAAGACGTTGCAGCCGTGTAGGTCAGCATATTGAATATGCCGTCAAGTCACATAATAGAGGGGTGAAAAGTAATCATCTATACTATATGCATATATGGCAGGTGGGGCTATAAGTTTTCAGCGTAAAGCAAGTTTTCTCCTACATCAAGAGGGGGCTGAAAGCAAAATGTTACTACATTGTTGGTTGTTAACGAGATGGTTCCGCCAACCAGTTCTAGTACCCGAGTTGTCAATATTTACCCTCATCCGATATATTTAATGGTGTTGAGAAATCCAGATAACTTCAGTTCCTTTGGCTCAAGTTGTCCATGACCGTGGACACGGCTAATCGATTAGGTTTGAGTACTCTACAGAGTTTTGCACACGTTCCCCACAAGATTTGATCGCCTCCGTGTATGTCCTCGCACTTCAGGGTGTTTGAAGACCGGATGATCAAAACATGGTCTTTCAACGGGTCCCTCTGAATCCCTGTCGGTGCCCATCCAATCCTACCGTTCTTCTACATCTGCTAGCACCGCCTGTCCAGAGTCGCCGCGTTGTCCAACCAAGCCAGAGCCCATAATGACTTGTGGCTGTGCAGGTAAGCCTTGGGTCTTGAAAATATCCGTCCGTCTCTTTGAGCCTGGGTGAAGCTTTCCGCAGGATGTCATGGACTCTCCAGCATCCCGGGTCATCCACTGGGTTCTCCAGGGAGCCGATCAACCGTCCTTCACCCAGAGTTGCATTGCGTCCGAGGTCTTGAAAATCTTGTCTTAACCGGTCTTGATTATTAAATTATTCTCGCATCACTCGTGGTAAACTCTCAACCAGAATCCCGTCTACTCAAGCATAGCAATATGAAGTTTATCGTCCTGGGGCCAAGTATCGGGGTTGTTGTGTGCCTACCACATGATAGTACAATCTATACTAAAATTTCCAAGTACCTAAGCAGCATGCAATTGGGCATAGGATGGTAAAACTACGATACATAAAACATAGGTGATAGTATGATCAAAATGACTTGCCTGGTGATGTTGACGAAGAAGAATTTCTCGAGAAATAACTTGATAGACTACTCGTCACTCTCCGATGAAATCTATATAACAAACATATCATTCACATAAGCACTTATACTAGCAATCATTCTAGCAATCAAAACAAAAGAGAGAGCGAATAAGAATCCGAAAGAAACTTCAAACAAGACTAGGGAGTCTTCTACTACGTCAAACACTAAATAGTTTTTGTCTAACAAAAAATAATAACAAGGAACTAAGATATAAGTTTAACTAAGATAAAATAAAGTATTTTTCACAAAACTTTTTGAAAGTATTCACAAACGGGATTTGAAACAATGCGGAGACCAATTGCAAGTTACTAAGGAACTAGAATTGATTTCATGAAAACAAAATAAAATTAAAATAAAAACTTGTTGCAAAACTACTGTTAACTAACAGAAACAAAACATAATAATGTTTCTGAAATAATAAAGAAAATATTTTAAAACAAAAGTAGAAAAGGAATTAGCCGAAATCCTAAAAGAGGTGAAACAGAAATTGTTTCACATGAAACAGTGAGCTAAAATACTCAAACAAATCTGAAATTTGTACCACTGATAAATAAGATCACTAGTGATCAGTACCATAAGGAATCAAATTAAAAGCTATTTTTAAACTCCTGGAATAAGCAAAACAAGCTTTAATTCAAATCTGATCTAACTCAATTTTTATAAATCCAAACATAGACAAATTATATATCTACAGAAACTGCATAAAATTTATGATCTAACGCAAAAAGAATCATCTAATTTGGAGTTACACACTAATAGATATGAATTTTCTAAGATTGCAATGTTCTTAAAAAACTGCAATACGGGATTTTGTGGATCTCACCGGAGTTAGTCGCCGGACTTGGAGAAGACGGCGGGAAGGTTGCTCCGGTGGCCGGCCGAGGCGGTGGAGGATTCCAGGTGATGGAGGAGGGCTCGGGCGGAAGGTTGGTGGCGTCGGTGGGGCGTGGGGGCGACGGGAGGGAGCAGCAGGAGCTCCGGTGAGTTCTTGTTGGAGACGAACTCCGGCAAGGTGGGGGCTGCGTTCCGACGAGGGGAGGGGCTAGGCTATGGGGAAAATGGGGAGAGGAGGTTGAGGGGAGTATTTATAGGGGCTCGGGGTGCTCGAAGAAGGAAGGAGCAAGGAGATCGGGAAGGTGGAGATTCCTCTCACCATTGCTATGGAAGTTTCGTGTGCACGTGAGGAAGGAGATAGAGGAAGAAGAAGATCCTGTTGGGCCTGTTTTTGGAAATGTCTTAATGGGCCACCGTTTATTTCCATTTAAACACGATTTCTTTCCTTTTTCAAAACTAGGAAACTAAAACGATAAAAGGGAAATCAAATCAATCGGAATATAGTGTTTCTATATACTAAAATTATCAGAAAAATAAAATCTAAATGATGGGCATTTTTTCCACGGCCAAAATAAAAACTAAAAAAAGCGTTTTCCCAAAAAATCCCTAAAAGCACTATTTCTTTTTGCAATTATTTTCTCAAATTAAATTTTGTTTCCTTGGCTCAAAATACTTCAACAAATGCCCCTGGCTCTCGAGGGTCATGTTCCTCCTCTCTTTTCTGTTTGACAGAATATTATTCCCCGGCATTTCTTGGGTGGAGGGAAAATAGAATTTGCAAATTAAAATCGAAGGAAATTCAAATGCCAGCTCCATTCAAATTCTTTATAGTTGAAGAAGTCATGTCATCTTCTCTCATTGCTTTTAAAAGATTGAATTTGAATTCATCGGTGATGGGGAAAGTCATTTTATTCCCTCTCATTCGAAAGTTTTTGAAAAGTTTCAAATTTCACACAAGTTTCAATCACCCAAGCAAACAAACAAACAAACTAATAATTATTTTAACATTCCAAAATTTGGGATGTTACAAACCTACCACACTTAAAATGAATCTCGTCCTCGAGATTCGAAGGGGCTAGAAAGAAAGGTTAGGGTTTGGGGGTCTTCTAACAATTCCAATCTTCGGTAAGGTGGGATGCTACCAGACTTAAAATGAGAGATACTGGTCCCTCAAAATTCTTTAACGATCCTCTGGGGTTTTGGCAACTGACATCGCACAGTCTTCATATTAAATCCTTTGGTGATGCTCTCCCGTTGATATAAGCTTCTTCCATCACTGGGTCTTCTTAACTAACAGTCTCGTGGTCAATTCTAAATAACATATTGATGGTTCTCATGGTGGTCTACTATTTGTGGTTATCCTGCAGAGAGAGGGGTCTTGGTTTCATTCTCACCGTAAAATTTCCTACGCGTGGCAACAAATGCCATGTACTTGGGGCGTTCATCATACCATTCTAAGGCTTAACCAAAAGCTTCAAAGAACGTCGTCTCTCACTATGGGTAAGTCTCTCAGATTTACCATTCCGAATAGCAAGATAAATGATAAGAGTAAGTCGTCATGGTGATCAATCCATTCCGCACCCAAATCATTTCTCTGTATAAGGTTTAGCGAATCTTGCATTCTAACACTTGGGCATCCTCACAAGCGTTGCAGAATTTCTCTTGTCCACGAACGAAGTTCGGATAATCCATTGGTTCTGCAAGCTGAACGAAACATCTATCGTATCTTCACAACTCTCAGGTTTTCGTATGCTCCTAAGAAAACATTTGCTGAAACAAGTTTCCTTCTCCAAAAAGATAGTACTTGGTCCTTGTTAGTCCCGGGGTCTGTGGGTTTCAGGCATACTTGGGGTAAATGTGACACGCCGCTGGGTGGTGGGTGGTTTCTTCACACAAGAAACAAGTCACCTGACTAGTTGGGCATTCCTCAGCTGGGTGATTTTCTTCACAATGAGTGCATCCATCCTTGTGTTCTTCCTGGGTGTGTCCTATTTCTCCACAGATCTTGCATGCACAAGTCTTCTCCTTCGGATTGTCATAGCACTTCTGAATAAGTCGGGATCTTAACAGAGTGTTCTTGTATTCGTCCCAAGTTTCTGCTCCACTAAATCCTTGTATGGCATGGTGCATTTTCCACCAGATTGCAGCACTTTGGGTAAAGTACTGGAGAGCATGTTCCACTTCATACTTCCTTGAGATCAAGTTGCTCCCGAAGTGGTTCTCCATGTTCTGAATCCATATTTCAGCCTCCAGTTAGGTCATTGGTCCAGAGACTACAAGTCCAGCTTCATACTCCATCTGGTAGGGTTGAGGTTTTGGGGATGAGACGGGTAAGAGAGGGAGGAAGATACACACAATATAAAAAATATTTTTGAGAATAGGTTTTATTTGTGGTCGTCGGAAAACACACACCAATGACGGCTCACAAATCATCGTATCAAACGTGAGTATATAAAAGGGGTTTGGACTTCTAATGGTCATATAATTATTCGAACACTTCAGGGTCTTCGAGTTCTTCGGGTCTTGGGAGTCTACTGTTGGTGTAGCTTCAATTCTTCAAATGCGTGGTGAAATCCTCTTTACTTTGAATTAGAACTCCGTTGATTCTTCATGAGGTCAAAGGGGTAAGGGTGTTGTCTAATTTTTTGAGGTGAGAGAGAACATTTGATGAAATCAGAAGAGATGAGAAGTAGAAGGTGTTGTTGAAAATAAAAATTTTGAGAGATCCTTTCCTAAGAAATTTCCAGTTTCTAGGGTCACGTCCTACAGTCAACATGTACTCTGATACCATCTCTGTAGCGACCCGACTCAAAACGAGTCAATCCTCTGTGTTTCTGTGCCATCCCTGGATCAGTATGCTGGCACACACAGTACATCAATGTATATATCAAAGTGCAATCACATGTAAATAGCGTAAAACTGATATATACCTTAAAATCTCAACGGAAGCAGTCAAGGGAGTGGAGTCCCAATAAACACCAACGGCAAGTTGAGTGTAGACCGTAACCCTGAATCGTACTCTTACTCGTCGAAGAAAAATATCTGCAACATAAGACATTGCAGCCGTGTAGGTCAGCATATTGAATATGCCGGCAAGTCACATAAGAGAGGGGTGAAAAGTAGTCATCTATACTATATGCATATATGGCAGGTGGGGCTATAAGTTTTTAGCGTAAAGCAAGTTTTCTCCTACATCAAGAGGGGGCTAAAAGCAAAATGTTATACATTGTTGGTTGTTAACGAGATGGTTCCGCCAACCAGTTCTCGTACCCGAGTTGTCAATATTTACCCTCATCAGATATATTTCATGGTGTTGAGAAATCCATATAACTTCAGTTCCTTTGGCTCAAGTTGTCCATTACCGTGGAGACGGCTAATCGATTAGGTTTGAGTACTGTGCAGAGTTTTGCACACGTTCCCCAGAAGAATTGATCGCCTCCGTGTATGTCCTCGCACTTCAGGGTGTTTGAAGACCGGATGATCAAAACATGGTATTTCAACGGGTCCCTCTGAATCCCTGTCGGTGCCCATCCAATTCTACCGTTCTTCTACATCTGCTAGCACAGCCTGTCCAGAGTCGCCACGTTGTCCAACCAAGCCAGAGCCCATAATGACTTGTGGCTGTGCAGGTAAGCCTTGGGTCTTGAAAATATCCTTCCGTCTCTTTGAGCATGGGTGAAGCTTTCCGCAGGATGTCATGGCCTCTCCAGCATCCCGGGTCATCCACTGGGTTCTCCAGGGTGCCGATCAACCGTCCTTCACCCAGAGTTGCATTGCGTCCGAGGTCTTGAAAATCTTGTCTTAACCGGTCTTGATTATTAAATTATTCTCGCATCACTCGTGGTAAACTCTCAACCAGAATCCCGTCTACTCAAGCATAGCAATATGAAGTTTGTTGTCCGGGGGCCAAGTATCGGGGTTGTTGTGTGCCTACCACATGATACTACAATCTATACTAAAATTTCCGAGTACCTAAGCAGCATGCAACTGGGCATAGGATGGTAGAACTACGATGCATAAAACATAGGTGATAGTATGATCAAAATGACTTGCCTGGTGATGTTGACGAAGAAGAATTTCTCGAGAAATAACTTTATAGACTATTCGTCACTCTCCGATGAAATCTATATAACAAACATATCATTCACATAAGCACTCATACTAGCAATCATTCTAGCAATCAAAACAAAAGAGAGAGCGAATAAGAATCCGAAAGAAACTTCAAACAAGACTAGGGAGTCTTCTACTACGTCAAACACTAAATAGTTTTTGTGTAACAGAAAATAATAACAAGGAACTAAGATATAAGTTTAACTAAGATAAAATAAAGTATTTTTCACAAAACTTTTTGAAAGTATTCCCAAACGGGATTTGAAACAATGCGGAAACCAATTGCAAGTTACTAAGGAACTAGAATTGATTTCATGAAAACAAAATAAAATTAAAATAAAAACTTGTTGCAAAACTACTGTTAACTAACACAAACAAAACATAATAATGTTTCTGAAATAATAAAAAAAAAATTTAAAACAAAAGTAGAAAAGGAATTAGCCGAAATCCTAAAAGAGGTGAAACAGAAATTGTTTCACATGAAACAGTGAGCTAAAATACTCAAACAAATCTAAATTTTTTACCACTGATAAATAAGGTCACTAGTGATCAGTACGAAAAGGAATCAAATTAAAAGCTATTTTTAAACTCCTGGAATAAGCAAAACAAGCTTTAATTCAAATCTGATCTAACTCAATTTTCATAAATCCAAACATAGACAAATTATATAGCTGCAGAACCTGCATAAAATTGGCGATCTAACGCAAAAAGAATCATCTAATTTGGAGTTACACACTAATAGATATGAATTTTCTAAGATTGCAATTTTCTGAAAAAAAAACTGCAATACGGGATTTCGTGGATCTCACCGGAGTTAGTCGCCGGAGTTGGAGAAGACGGCGGGAAGGTTGCTCCGGTGGCCGGCCGAGGCGGTGGAGGGTCCAGGTGATGGAGGAGGGCTCGGGCGGAAGGTTGGTGGCATCGGCGGGGTGGGGGCGACGGGAGGGAGCAGCAGGAGCTCCGGCGAGTTCCTGTTGGAGGCGAACTCCGGCGAGGTGGGGGCTGCGTTCCGACGAGGGGAGGGGCTGGGCTATGGGGAAAATGGGGAGAGGAGGTTGAGGGGAGTATTTATAGGGGCTCGGGGTACTCGGAGAAGGAAGGAGCAAGGAGATCGGGAAGGTGGAAATTCCTCTCACCATGGCTATGGAAGTTTCCTGTGCACGTGAGGAAGGAGATAGAGGAAGAAGAAGATCCTGTTGGGCCAGTTTTTGGAATTGTCTTAATGGGCCACCGTTTATTTCCATTTAAACACGATTTCTTTCCTTTTTCAAAACTAGGAAACTAAAACGATAAAAGGGAAATCAAATCAATTCGGAATATAGAGTTTCTATATACTAAAATTATCAGAAAAATAAAATCTAAATGATGGGCATTTTTTCCACGGCCAAAATAAAAACTAAAAAAAATGTTTTTCCAAAAAATCACTAAAAGCACTATTTCTTTTTGCAATTATTTTCTCAAATTAAATTTTGTTTCCTTGGCTCAAAATACTTCAACAAATGCCCCTGGCTCTCGAGGGTCATGTTCCTCCTCTCTTTTCTGTTTGACAGAATATTATTCCCCGACATTTCTTGAGTGGAGGGAAAATAGAATTTGCAAATTAAAATCGAAGGAAATTCAAATGCCAGCTCCATTCAAATTCTTTATAGTTGAAGAAGTCATGTCATCTTTTCTCATTGCTTTTAAAAGATTGAATTTGAATTCATCGGAGATGGGGAAAGTCATTTTATTCCCTCTCATTCGAAAGTTTTTGAAAAGTTTCAAATTTCACACAAGTTTCAAGCACTGAAGCAAACAAACAAACAAACTAATAATTATTTTAACATTCCAAAATTTGGGATGTTACATGGTTCCAACGAAACAACCCGCCATGTACTCCTACATAGCCTTTCATCGGTACCTTTACCAAATCAGGTTCCACACTTAATCCTTGTCACTAGAACACATTCATCCATTCCTGTTCATCACCCAGATGAAACAGACCTGACACAACTCTAGGCATAGCAAGCATAGCAGGAATAAACACATCACAGCTCAAGCATCTACCAGGTATGCTAGGTTGCATGGTTTGGCTATTTACTGTGACAATGTCAGGTCATGCAAAGGAATAGGTTCAGCTACCGAAGTAAAGCATTTCAAATATTTTTGTCCTACTGTAATAAGTGGGAGCAGGAGCAAGAACATGGGATTATATCGGGATGATCAAAAGGGTGCTTGCCTTGTTGCTCAGCAGAGGGGTAATATCCGTCAGTCGGATATTCAGACGTATCCGGAGGGGCAAAGCCTACCGAAAATAATATCAATCAATCAATAAGAAACATATGCAACAATATGATGCATGATCATGGCATGAACTGAATTGTAGCATGGGTTAAAGTGGTTATCAAACTTATAGGATGATATTGATTTGAATTCAAAATCAAATATTAATTGAATTAACATTTTTATCATAATAATTTAATTGATTGACCTGATGCTGTTTTATAACTTTGTTTTTCATGCATGAAAGTAGCACCATTGTGTTCATTGAATCTTTCTGATCAATTTGCACATATTATTTGTCAGATTTGGAGGTATGATCAAATTTCTATGAATTTTCAAAGTTTTGCACTTATTTTGGAATTATATTAATCAGAATTGGGATTATTGCATCAGCGTGACATCAGTAGGTCAGTGACTCTGGCCAGAAATTAGTTAAAATTTAAACTAATTAGGTATTTAACAGGGCTGGACCCACATGTCAGTGTCTGTTTAACTTTTAATATTTTCATTCTTTCTATTTTGACTATTCTTAATTAGCCACGGGGCTGGCCCCACTTCCCAGTGACTCAAAGGAGTCAACCCCACCGGTGATGGGGTCAAACCCACCGGCGGAGAGGCTCCGGCGACCACCAGAACGGCGGAGGGCATCGGGTTTATGCTTCCGGCGACCAAACGAGCGGCGGAGGGCACCAAACGAACGAGCAGACGATCGCGGTTCCATTTTTCCACAGCGCATGGGGCTAAGATGGCCGGGGATGACGCCGGAGACAAGCTCGGCGGCTGCAGGAGCTCGGGCCTGGTCGAGGTCATCGAACCAGTGGCTAAAAGGGGCACGGCTTAGATCCTACGGCATTTACACGTTGCACTGAAGCTGACGGTGGCCTCAGATCGACTAGCCGATCACCGGAGAGCCACGGGCGACGAGCTCCCGCGGCGGATCTCGTCGGGCTCCGGTCCAATCGGATGATAGAGAAAGGAATCGAGGGGGAAAACAAGGGGGAAAGATTCCTAGGCTCACTGGGATTGCAGGGGCGTCGACATCGAGCTCGGAGATGCACTGAGGAGGGAGAACGACGGTGATGAACTCCGGGGATCCGAGGAGGAAGACGGTGGCGACAACTCAATGCAGGGCTCGAGGGCTTGCGTGGCTCGCTGGGAAGCTTCAGGGGGTCGAGGCGGTTCTTTTGCGCGGCTAAGAAAAGTCGTAGAGGTACTGGAGCGACGGGGAGCTCGAGCTCGAGCTCGCTCCAATGGCGGTCCAGTGGGGAAAGAGAAGGGGGCGAATGGCGAGGGGATGAGCACGGGGGAAGGCTACGGGAGCTTACCTCCTTCATGCCAGCGAGATGTGGCGGCCAGGCAGGTACGCAGGTGCGTGGCCGCGCTGGAGGGAGCGGCGGCTACCTTGTGCTGCCGACTAGCAGAAGGTTGGCGAGAGGAGGGGAGGAGCTGGGCTGGGTCTGAGCGAGGTATAGTTTTTTTTCATTTTTCTTTCTTTCCTAGTTTCTGTTTTATCTTTTCTGACTTAGTTTTATTTTATTTTTGGCTCCAAACTAATTCTAAAATATTTTGAATAATGTTGGGGTGTTATTTGGAATATTTCCAAACCCAGATAAAGTTTTCAACATTTTATGGGAATCTGAAATATTTGAAATCAAATATAGAATTGATTTCAGTGAATTTTATAATTAAAATAAAATGCTAGAAGTATTTCGAAAATATATTTCACATTTCACCCCTGATATTTTGTTTCCATGAATTATCAGAACAGATGAACTTTTATGAAGGCCATTTTGGGTTCATTGATTTGTCACCTAGTTTGAATTGTTTTGAAAATAGAGTTGTTAGGGTTTGCTCTTGTTTTCATTTCTTTCTTTTGACTTCATTTCATTTTCTTGGATACCATGAATAAGACATGAGCACAATCTGGCTAAACTCTATTTAGGGATTCCACGGATGTGACAACTCACCTCGACTCAAAATAACCTCGTCCTCTGGTTTGGAAGTCGTCGGGAATAGCGCGGGATACTCAAGTCGAAGACGATCCTCTCTTTCCCATGTTGCCTCTTTTTCAGAATGATTTGACCATTGAACTTTAAGAAACTTGAGGTTTCAAAGTCGAGTGATACGCTCAGCTTGATCAAGAATGCAAATAGGGTATTCTCGGTATGAAAAGTTATCTTGGAGATCAATCGTTTCGTGGTCCATGATACGTCTCCAACGTATCTATAATTTTTGATGGTTCCATGCTATTATCTTGTCAACTTTGAATGTTTTGTTTGCATGAATATGCTATTTTATATCTTTTTTGGGACTAACCTATTAACTCAGTGCCAAGTGCCAGTTTCTGTTTTTTTTGTGTTTTTGTCCTTTTTCAGAGAGGAATATCAAACGGAGTCCAAATGGAATAAAACTTTCACGATGGTTTTTTTTGGACCAAAAGAGACCCCGAAGCTTTGGAAGAAGGCCAGAAGAGCCACGAGGGAGTCACAGGCCCAGGAGGTGCCCCCCTAGGCCGCACCTACCAGGCTTGTGACCTCCTCGTGGGCCCAACCAACGTAATTCCACCGGCAAAAATTCCTATAAATTCAGAAACCCCCAAAAAGAAACCTAGATCGGGAGATCCGCCGCCGCAAGCTTCTGTCTCCGCAAGATCCCATCTGGGGACCGTTCTGGTGCCCTGCCGGAGGGGGGATTCAAACACGGAGGGCTTCTTTATCAACACCATTGCCTTTCCGATGATGCGTTAGTTGTTCACCACAGACCTTCGGGTCCATAGCTAGTAGCTAGATGGCTTCTTCTCTCTCTTGGATCTTCAATACAAAGTTCTCCATGATCTTCATGGAGATGTATCCGATGTAATCTTCTTTTGCGGTGTGTTTGTCGAGATCCGATGAATTGTGGATTTATGATCAAATTATCTATGATTATTATTTGAGTTTCCTCTGATCTCTTATATGCATGATTTTGTATCCTTGTAATTCTCTGCGAGTTGTGGGTTTTGTTTGGCCAACTTGATCTATAATTCTTGCAATGGGAGAAGTGCTTGGTTTTGGGTTCATACCGTGCGGCGTCCTCACCCAGTGACAGAAGGGGTAGCGATGCACGCATCGTGTTGTTTCCATCAAGGGTAAAAAGATGAGGTTTATATCTATTGCATTAATTTATCCCTTTACATCATGTCATCTTGCTTAAGGCGTTACTCTGTTTGTTATGAACTCAATACACTAGATGCATGCTGGATAGCGGTCGATGTGTGGAGTAATAGTAGTAGATGCAGAAAGTATTGGTCGACTTGTCTCGGACGTGATGCCTATATGTATGATCCTTGCCTTAGATATCATCATGACTTTGCGTGGTTCTATCAATTGCTCGACAGTAATTCGTTCACCCACCTTAATATTTTCTATCATGAGAGAAGCCTCTAGTGAACACTATGGCCCCCGGGTCTACTTCACATCATATTTTCAGCTCTACACTTTTACTTTGTTGCACTTTCCACCTTCAGATATCACCTAGCAATTAATCGTGAAGGGATTGACAACCCCTTTATAGCATTGGGTGCAAGTTTGTTTGTTTTTGCGCAGGTACATTGGTGACTTGCCTTGATACTCCTACTGAATTGATACCTTCGTTCTCAAACTGAGGGAAATACTTACTGCTACTGTGCTGCATCACCGTTTCCTCTTTAAGGGAAAAATCAACGCAAGATCAAGAGGTAGCAAGAAGAATTTAAGGCGCCGTTGCCGGAGAGTATCAAGTCAAGAATAGTCTCCCTTCAACGTGTCAATTTCTAGCACCGAGGACTATTCTATGTGAAGCTTATCCAAGTAACTGTCGCAAACTCAGCTCTTGCATTGACTTCTTTTTTTGCCTTTTGCCTCTCGTTTTCCTCTCTCCCACTTCTGAAAAAACAAAATTTACAAAAGTATTTGCCTTTTTCGTTTGCCTTTCGTTTGCTTGTGTGCTATGTGCCTTCAATATGCTTGCATCTTCGCTTGCTGAAAATCTATTGATATGGATCCTCATCGACGTGCTAATCTCTTTAAGAGATCCAATTATGTTGAACCAATTGCAAGTGATTTGAGTGAACTTGACTATCTTTATGGAGATTTGCTTGAGATGCGTGAATCTGAAAATCATGATGAAGAAATTTATGATGTGATTCACGAGGGCTCCTTGAATGAAAAGCATGATTGCAATGATTTCATTATAAATTCTATTAATGACAATCATGCTATAAATATGCAAAACCCTAAGCTTGGGGACGCTAGTTTTGCTTTGTCCACTACTTGTTGCAATGATCGTGATTGGGGTGATAATTTTTATTATGATCTTGAAAATTTGTTTAACCCTCATGATGATTATGATGTTTGCAATAATATTGAAAGTGGGTTTGGAGAAGTCATGACTTTAGTTGATGATAATCCCACCATTTTCGAAGAGCGTCAACTTTGCATGCATGTGGATCAAGAAAAGAATATCCTATGTGATAGCTATATTGTTGAATTTAAATATTATCCCACATGTAATTGTTATGAGAGAAGAAAATATTGTGGTAGAAACTTTCATATCACTAAATCACCTCTCGTTATGTTGAGATTGCTATTGTCTCTTTCGTCTTCCTTGCATATGGTCGTTATTGCTTGTCTTGATAATTTGTTTTCCTATAAAATTCCTATGCATAGGAAGTATGTTAGACTTAGATGTGATTTTCACATGCTTTATGATGCTCTCGTTGTGCTTCAATTCTTGTCTTTTATGTGAGCATCATTGAATTATCAATGCCTAGCTAAAAGGCTTTAAAGAAAAGCGCTTGTTGGGAGGCAACCCATAGAATTTATCTTTGCTTTTTGCTTACTGTTTTGTTGTGTCCACACCATCATAATTCTGTTATGATTGTGTTTTTTATGTTTTTTTAGTGTTTGTGCCAAGTAGAACCTTTATGACTAGTTTTCGTGATGGTTGTTTGATCTTGCTGAAAAAGACAGAAACTTTGCACTCACGAAATAATTTTAAATTCCTATCCAAAAAGGGCTTTTGAGTTGATTCTTTTTGATTTTGGTTGATATGCGAATTGCCCCAATTGTCATAATTGTTCAGAATTTTTGAGATACCAGAAGTATACGAAGTATACACATTGCTACACACTGGTCTGTTTTTGACAGATTTTGTTTTTGTTGTGTTGATTGCCTATTTTGATGAAACTATGGATAGTATCAGGGGGTACTAGATATGGAAAAGTGAGAATATAGTAATATAACACCAATATAAATAGAAATCAAGTTTGCTACAGTACCTAAAGAGGTGGTGGTTTGTTTTCTTGTGCTAATGATATCACGAGTTTCTGTTTAAGTTTTGTGTTGTGAAGTTTTCAAGTTTTGGGTGATGTTCTCATGGAGAATGGGATAAAGAGTGGAAAGATCTCAAGCTTGGGGATGCCCATGGCATCCCAAGCCAAATTCAAGGACACCAAAAAGCCTAAGCTTGGGGATGCCCCGGGAAGGCATCCCCTCTTTCGGCTTTAATCCATCGGTAACGTTACTTGGAGCTATATTTTCATTCACCACATGATATGTGTTTTGCTTGGAGCGTCGTGTATTATAGGAGTCTTTTATTTTTGTTGTGTCACCATCATCCTTGCTGCACACCTTTTTGAGAGAGACATGCACTCATCGTGAATTTGCTAGAATACTCATTGAGCTTCGCTTATATCTTTTGAGTTAGGCAATTTAGCTCGCATGTGCTTCACTTATATCTTTTGAGCTAGATAATTTTTCTCTAGTGCTTCAATTAGATCTTTTTAGAGCACGGTGGTGTCATATTTTGGAGAAATAAGAACTCTCGATCTACACTTATATCTTTTTGAGAGTGCTCTCTGTGAGTAACTTGGTAATTGGCTTGTGCTATAAAGTAGTCCTAAATATGTTAGGCATCCAAAGAGGATATAATAAAAACTTCCATATTCATGTTCATTGATTAGTAAAGAGAAGTTTGATTCCTCTCAATTAGTTTTGAGATATGGATTTGGTAATATTAGAGTTATGTTAGTAGGGTGTTGTGAATCTAGAAATACATGTGTTGAAGTTAGTGATTCCCGTAGCATGCACGTATGGTGAACCGCTATGTTAGGAAGTCGGAGCATAATTGATTTATTGATTGTCATCCTTTGTGTGGTTGTCGGGATCGTGCAATGGTTAACACCTACCAACCCTTCCCTTTGGAGTATGCGTTTAGCACTTTGTTTCGATTACTAATAAAACTTTCGCAATAAGTATATGAGTACTTCATGACTAATGTGAGTCCATGGTATAGTTGCACTTTCACCTTCCACCGTTGCTAGACTCTCTAGTGTCGCGCAACTTTCGCCGGTGCACAAACCCACCATATACCTTCCTCAAAACAGCCACCATACCTACCTATTATGGCATTTTCATAGCCAATTCGAGATATATTGTCATGCAACTCCCAGCGTTCCGTCTCATGACTTGTGCCGTCACTTACATATTGATATTGCATGATCGTAAGATTGCTAGCGAGATGTTTCAACGTCACACGCCAAGCTAGATCGTTGCACATCCCGGCACACTGTTGGAGGCATTTCCTATAGACTAATCATTGCTCTAAGTATTGAGTTTTGAGTAAATAAAAGTGTGATGATCATCATTACTAGAGCATTGTCCCATGTGAGGAAATAAAAAATAGAGGCCAAAGATGCCCACCAAAAAATGAGAAGTGGTCAAAGAGACCATCCAAAAAAGAGAGAAAAAGACAGAAGGGACAGTGCTACTATCTTTTTCCATACTTTTGCTTCACAATAGCACCATCTTCTTCATGATAGAGAGTCTCTCGTTTTTACAATCCATATAGTGATGGGAATCTTTGTTATATAACTTGGCTTTGTATAATCCAATGATGGGCTTCCTCAAAATTGCCCTAGGTCTTCGTGAGCAAGAAAGTTGGGTGCACACCCACTAGTTTTCCTTTTGAGCTTTCACACACTTATAGCTCTAAGTGTATCTGTTGCATGGTAATCCCTACTCATTCCCATTGATATCTATTGATGGGCATCTGCATAGCCCTTTGATATGCTGAGTCGATGTGAAAATCTCCTCCTTTTTGCCTGACAACCTCCACCACACTCTATTTCACCTATAGTGCTATATCCATAGCTCACGCTCATATATTGCGTGAGAGTTGAAAATGGTTTCAGAACGTAAGAGTGCGAAAACAATTACTTAGCCAATACCGGGGTTGTGCATGATATAAATTTGTTGTGTGGGGATGATGGAGCATATCCAGACTATATGATTTTGTAGGGATAACTTTCTTTGCCTTGTTATTTCGAAAGTTCATGATAGCCTTGCTAGTTTGCTTGAAGTATTATTGTTTTCATGTCAATAGCAAACTATTGTTTTGAATCTTACGGATTTGAACATTCATGCCAAAAGAAAGAAGTTACAAAGGACAAATATGTTAGGTAGCATTCCACATCAGAAATTCAGTCTTTATCACTTCCCTACTGGAGGACGAGCAGGAGTTAAGCTTGGGGATGCTTGATACCTCTCCAACCTATCTATATATTTTGATGGTTCCATGCTATTATCTTGTCAACTTTGGATGTTTTGTTTGCATGAATATGATATTTTATATCTTTTTTGGGACTAACCTATTAACTCAGTGCCAAGTGCCAGTTTCTGTTTTTTTGTGTTTTTGACCTTTTTCAGAGAGGAATATCAAACGGAGTCCAAATGGCATAAAACTTGCGCGATGATTTTTTTGGACCAAACGAGACCCCCGAAGCTTTGGAAGAAGGCCAGAAGAGCCACGTGGGAGTCACAAGCCTTGGAGGCGCCCCCCTAGGACGCACCTACTAGGCTTGTGACCTCATCGTGGGCCCAACCAACGTAATTCCACCGCCATAAATTCCTATGAATTCAGAAACCCCCAAAAATAAACCTAGATCGGGAGTTCCGCCGCCGCAAGCTTCTGTCTCCGCAAGATGCCATCTAGGGACCGTTTTGGTCCCCTGCCGGAGGAGGATTCGGACACGGAGGGCTTCTTCATCAACACCATTACCTCTCCGATGATGCGTGGGTAGTTCACCACAGACCTTCGGGTCCACAGCTAGTAGCTAGAAGGCTTCTTCTCTCTCTTGGATCTTCAATACAAAGTTCTCCATGATCTTCATGGAGATCTATCCGATGTAATCTTCGTTTGCGGTGTGTTTGTTGAGATCCGATGAATTGTGGATTTATGATCAGATTATCTATGTTTATTATTTGAGTTTCCTCTGATCTCTTATATGCATGATTTCGTATCCTTGTAATTCTCTTCGAGTTGTTGGTTTTGTTTGGCCAACTTGATCTATAATTCTTGCAATGGGAGAAGTGCTTGGTTTTGGGTTCATACCGTGCGGTGTCCTCACCTAGTGACAGAAGGGGTAGCGAGGCACGCATCGTGTTGTTGCCATCAAGGGTAATAAGATGGAGTTTATATCTATTGCATGAATTTATCCCTCTACATCATGTCATCTTGCTTAAGGCGTTACTCTGTTTGTTATTAACTCAATACCCTAGATGCATGCTGGATAGTGGCCGATGTGTGGAGTAATAGTAGTAGATGCAGAAAGTATCGATCTACTTGTCTTGGACGTGAGGCCTATATGTATGATCATTGCCTTAGATATCATCATGACTTTGCGCGGTTCTATCAATTGCTTGACAGTAATTCGTTCACCCACCGTAATATTTGCTATCATGAGAGAAGCCTCTAGTGAACATTATGGCCCCCGGGTCTACTTCACATCATATTTTCAGCTCTATAGTCTTACTTTGTTGGACTTTCCACCTTCAGATCTCACCTTGCAATTAATCGTGAAGGGATTGACAACCCCTTTATAGCGTTGGGTGCAAGTTTGTTTGCTTTTCTGCAGGTACATTGGTGACTTGCCTTGATACTCCTACTGGATTGATACCTTGGTTCTCAAACTCTGGGAAATACTTACTGCTACTATGCTGCATCACCCTTTCCTCTTCAAGGGAGAAACCAACGCAAGCTCAAGAGGTAGCAGTCCACTTCACGGATAGGATCCGAAAAGCAACGCCTGAGTTGCGAGACGTGGAAAACATCATGAACCTTGGAAAGATGCGGAGGCAACTGGTAGGCAACTTCTCCTTGTTTGGGAAGAATGCGAAAGGGACCGATATAACGAGGAGCCAACTTGCCCTTGATACTGAAACGATGGGTACCCTTGAGAGGTGTAACCCGAAGGTAAGCCTTCTCGTCAACTTCAAAGGTCACAGCCTTATAATGACAATCATATTGGCTCTTTTGACGAGACTGGGTTGTTTTCAACTTTTCATGAATAATGCGAACTTGCTCTTCTACTTCCTGGATCACATCCGGACCAAAGAGTTGCCTCTCTCCGGTTTCTGACCAATTAAGAGGTGTTCGACATCTTCGTCCATAGAGAACTTCAAAAGGGGCTTTGCCCAAGCTTGATTGATAACTATTGTTATAAGCAAATTCTGTGAATGGAAGGCACTTCTCCCAATTCATGCCAAATTGATATAACACAAGCTCGGAGCATATCTTCTAGGATTTGATTCATTCTTTCTACTTGACCACTTGATTGAGGATGGAAAGCAGTGCTAAAAGATAGGTGAGTCCCCATGGCATTATGAAAAATTTCCCAGAAGCGAGAAGTAAAAATACTTCCACGGTCTGAATTATTCTCCAGAGGAACACCATGAAGAGACACTATTCGAGAGATATATAACTCTGCTAGCTGGCTAGCTGTTATACTCTCACGAACTGGAAGAAAATGAGCTACTTTGGAAAGACGGTCAATGACCACGAAGATAGCATTATTTCCTTTCTTGGTCTTGCGAAATCCAATGATGAAATCCATACTTACTTTATACCATTTCCATTCAGGAATAGCTAAAGGTTGAAGGGTGCCAGCAGGCGTTTGATGTTCCGCTTTAACTCGACGACAAACGTCGCAGTTAGCAACGAACTCAGCAATTTCTCTCTTCATCCTAGTCCACCAAAACCTCTGGCGTAGGTCTTGATACATCTTAGTACTACCAGGATGAATGGTGAGAGGAGAACCATGAGCCTCCTTAAGGATCAACTGCCTTAGATGTGGATTCTTAGGAACCACTAGACGATTCTGGAAGAACACAACATCTTGATCATTCATGGAGAATTCCTTAGCGTTTCCGCTAATAATATTCTCCTTGATCCGTGGTATACCCTTATCACGCTTTTGGCCAGCTATGATTTGATCCCTAAGAGTAGGTTTCGCCACCAGATTAGAAAGGAATCCTAGCGGAACAATGTGAAGATTTAACTTCCGAAATTCCTCATAGAGATGTGGTTGACCTCGTTGTAGCATCAGATTGTTACAATAAGACTTATGACTTAGTGCATCAACCATAACATTGGCCTTCCCCGGGGTGTAAGTTATCCCTAAGTCATAATCTATGATCCACTCAACCCACCGTCTTTGCCTGAGATTCAAATCCGGCTGGGTGAAGATATATTTCATACTTTGGTGATCAGTGAATATTTTGCAACGATTACCAAGAAGGTAATGTCGCCAGGTTTTAAGTGCATGGACTATAGCTGCAAGCTCAAGATCATGTGTCGGATAATTATCCTCATGTGGACGCAACTGTCGAGATGTG
Organism: Hordeum vulgare subsp. vulgare; assembly: GCF_904849725.1. Lineage (NCBI taxonomy): Eukaryota > Viridiplantae > Streptophyta > Magnoliopsida > Poales > Poaceae > Hordeum > Hordeum vulgare. The sequence goes on from NC_058520.1 coordinate 103,850,024, forward strand.
TATGCAACCACATCACGATCCTGCATGAGAATGCAACCTAATCCTTCTCACGAGGCGTCGCAATAGATAACAAAGTCCTTAGAAATATATGGTCGTAGCAACACAGGTGCGGAAGTCAGGCGTCTTTTCAGTTCCTGAAAACTATGCTCACACTGTGGTGTCCACTCGAACTTGTTATCTTTCCTGAGGAGTTCAGTTAGAGGCTTTGCAACCTTGGAGAAATTCTCGACAAAGCGGTGACAATAGCTCGCTAGACCAAGAAAACTCCTAACTTGCTTAACCGATTCAGGTTGAGTCCAATCAAGGACAGCTTGAACTCTCTCAGGATTGATAACAATACCCTTACGAGAGATTACGTGGCCTAGATAGGTCACTTCTGGTAACCAAAATTCACATTTCGAAAACTTGGCATAAAGGTGATGCTCTCGAAATTTCATCAATACCAGCCTTAGATGCTTGGCATGTTCTTGTTCGTTCTTGGAGTAGATGAGAATATCATGGAGGTATACTAGGACGAATTTATCCAAATACTCCATGATGATTGAATTCATCAAGAGAGAGAAGGTGGCTGGGGCATTGGTTAAACCGAAGACATGACGGTGTACTCGTATTGGCCAAAACGAGTAACGAAAGCCGTTTTTGGAATGTCCCCGTTCTTGATCTTGATTTGATGGTAACCAAACCTCAAATCCATTTTGGAGAAGACTGAGGATCCAGTGAGCTGATCATACAAATCGTTGATCCTGGGGAGCGGATACTTGTTCTTTATGGTGACTAGGTTAACTGGTCGATAATCTACAACGATCCGGTCCGTTTCATCCTTCTTCTTGACGAAGAGGATGGGACAAGCCCAAGGAGAAGAGCTAGGACGAATGAAACCTTTATTCAAGGCCTCATCTATTTCCTTCTTAAGTTCGGCTAGCTCCAAGGGTGCCATCTTATAAGGTATCCTGGCTATTGGAACAGTTCCTCGAGCAAGGTTTATCACAAACTCTACATCTCTGTGAGGTGGAATTCCTGGCAGTTCTTCTGGAAAAACATCCGGGAAGTCACGGACTACCGGAATGTCTTCAAGTTCTGGAAGAGGATTCGCATTGAGGGAATAGAGTTGGCATTTGGCAACTCGAGTAGGGACATTAACTATCTCACACAAGGGATGGGTAAGCTGAACATTTCTAGAGTGAGTATCAATCTTGGCATAATGAGGTGTCATCCAGTCCATACCCAGGATGATATTGATATCCGAGGATTTCAGGGCTATCAAAGATGCTAGAAAAAGTAGCATGTCTACTAGGATTTCATTGTCATAGCTTATCCTAGAAGTTTGCCATTTACTACCAGGGGTTTGGAAAACTAATGGGATTGGCATATCACAAAAGGACATGTTATGCAACTTTGCATAACTTTCGGAAATGAAGGAATGAGATGACCCAGTGTCAAAAAGGACAGACGCTGGGTGATGATTGACAAGGAGCGTACCCAATATGACGTCGGGGTCCTCTGCAGCTTCTTCTGCTGAAACATAATTCGCGCGGCCATGTGCAGGAGTTGGCTTCACATAGTAAGCTTTGCCCGACTTGCCTTGCCCAACGGACTTTCCAGGTTGCTTGGCACCTATATTCTGGGGACACTCTCGTGAGTAGTGCGCTGGTTCTCCACACTTGTAACAGATCACCTGATTGGCACATGGTGCAACATTGTTAGCTGGACCACCATAGGTCTTTGCTGGAGGGTTGGTCTGGTTCGCCTAAGGCGCCACATAGGATGGCCTCTGGGTATATCTTGGCGGCAGAGAGCTATTTGGGACCCAAAGCCTGCGTTTTGGAAACACAGAAACAGATGAGGAGCCAGAGTCGCGACAGTGCTTCTTCGTGGCTTCATAATCGGTATGACCAGTCTCGGCACTGATCGCCTTGTTGACAAGAGATTGAAAGCTTGTAAATTCATGGAGGCGCAGGTTGCTACCTCTTGAGGTTGTGTTGGTTTTTCCCTTGAGGAGGAAAGGGTGATGCATCACAGTAGCAGTAAGTATTTCCCTCAGTTCGAGAACCAAGGTATCAATCAAGTAGGAGTATCAAGACAAGTCTCCAAAGTACCTGTGCAAAAATAGCAAACTTGCACCCAACGCTACAAAGGGGTTGTCAATCCCTTCAAGATTGATTGCAAGGTGAGATCTGAAGGCGGAAAGTGCAACAAAGTAAAAGTGTAGGGCTGAAAATATGATGTGAAGTAGACCCGGGGGCCATAGTGTTCACAAGAGGCTTCTCTCATGATAGCAAATATTACGATGGGTGAACGAATTACTGTCGAGCAATTGATAGAAACGTGCAAAGTCATGACGATATCTAAGGCAATGATCATACATATAGGCATCACGTCCGAGACAAGTAGACCGATACTTTCTGCATCAACTACTATTACTCCACACGTCGATCGCTATCCAGCATGCATCTAGTGTATTGAGTTCATAACAAACAGAGTAACGCCTTAAGCAAGATGACATGATGTAGAGGGATAAATTCATGCAATAGATATAAACCCCATCTTTTTACCCTTGATGGCAACAACACGATGCGTGCCTCGCTACCCCTTCTGTCACTAGGTGAGGACACCGCACGGTTTGAACCCAAAACCAAGCACTTCTCCCATTGCAAGAATTATAGATCAAGTTGGCCAAACAAAACCCACAACTCGAAGAGAATTACAAGGATATGAAATCATGCATATAAGAGATGAGAAGAAACTCAAATAAGATTCATAGATAATCTGATCATAAATCCACAATTCATCGGATCTCCACAAACACACCGCAAAAGAGGATTACATCGGGTAGATCTCCATGAAGATCATGGAGAACTTTGTATTGAAGATCCAAGAGAGAGAAGAAGCCATCTAGCTACTAGCTATGGACCCCGAAGGTCTGCGGTGAACTACTCACGCATCATCGGAGAGGCAATGGTGTTGATGAAGAAGCCCTCCGTGTCCGAATCCCCCGTCCGGCAGGGCACCAGAACGTGCCCCATTTGGGATCTTGCAGAGACAGAAGCTTGCGGCGGCGGAAAAGTATTTTCGTGGCTCTCTCCCATGGTTTCAGATTTTTCAGGGATTTATAGGCGGAAGAAGTAGGGCAAAGGAGCCACGGAGGGCCCACAAGTCTGCTAGGTGTGCCCCCCCCCAGGCCGTGGCTAGGGGGCTTGTGGCCTCCCCCGGGACCCTTTGTCTTGGTTCTCAAGCTCCCTGCCTATCTTCTGTTCCGAAAAAAAAATCTTTTCGGAGGTTTTATTCCGTTTGGACTACATTTGATATTCTCCTTTGAAAAAGGTCAAAAACACGAAAAAAACAGGAACTGGCACTTGGCACTGACTTAATAAGTTAGTCCCAAAAAGATATAAAATGCATACAAAACATCCAAAGTTTGACAAGATAATAGCATGAAACCCTCAAAAATTATAGATACGTTGGAGACGTATCAAGCATCCCCAAGCTTAACTCCTGCTCGTCCTCGAGTAGGGAAGTGATAAAGACTGAATTTTTGATGTGGAATGATACCTAACATATTTGTCCTTTGTTACTTCTTTCATGTGACATGAATGTTCAGATCCGTAAGATTCAAAACATTAGTTTGCTATTGACATGAAAACAATAATACTTCAAGCAAACTAGCAAGGTATCACAAACTTTCGAAATAACCAGGCCAAAGAAATTTATCCCTACAAAATCATATAGTCTGGCTATGCTCCATCATCCCCACACAACGAATTTAAATCATGCACAACCCCGGTATTGGCCAAGTAATAGTTTTCGCACTCTTACTTTCTCAAACTTTTTCAACTCTCACGCAATACATGAGCGTGATCCATGGATATAACACTATAGGTGGAATAAAGTATGGTGGAGGTTGTGAGGCAAAAAGGAGGAGATGGTCACATCAATTCGGCGTATCAACGGGCTATGGAGATGTCCATCAATAGATATCAATGTGAATGAGTAGGGATTACCATGCAACCGATGCACTTAGAGCTATAAGTGTGTGAAAGCTCAAAGGGAGAAATAGTGGGTGTGCACCCAACTTGCTTGCTCACGAAGACCTAGGGAAATTTGGAGGAAGTCCATCATTGGAATATACAAGCCAAGTTATATAATGAAGATTCCCGCTAGTATAAGGAGGTGAAAAAACAAGAGACTCTCAATCATGAAGAACATGGTGCTATTATGAAGCACAAGTGTGGAAAAAGATAGTAGCAATGTCCCTTCTCTCTTTTTTTTGTTTGGGCTCTTCGGCCTCTTTTCATTTTTTTATTTTTTTTGGTGGGCATCTTTGGCCTCTATTTTTTATTTCCTCACATGGGACAATGCTCTAATAATGATGATCATCACACTTTTATTTACTCACAACTCAACACTTAGAGAATGATGACTCTATAGGAAATGCCTCTGGTAGTGTACCGGGATGTGCAAAGATCTAGCTTAGCGTATGACGTTGAAACATCTCGCTAGCTATCTTACGATCATGCAATGGCAATATGAAAGTGATGGGACATGTCATGAGACGGAACGACGGGGGTTGCGTGGCAATATATCTCGGAATGGCTATAAAAAGGCCATGATAGGTAGGTATGGTGGCTGTTTTGAGGCAGGTATATGGTGGTTTCGTGCACCAGCGAACGTTCCGCGGCACTAGAGAAGCTAGCAATGGTGGAAGGTGAAAGTGCATCTATACCATGGGCTCACATTAGTCATGAAGAACTCATATACTTATTAGGAAAGTTTTATTAGTAATCGAAATAAAGTGCTAAATGCATTCTCCTAGGGGAAGGGTTGGTAGGTGTTAACCACCGCGCGATCCCGACCGCCACACAAAGGATGACAATCACTAAATCAATTATGCTCCGACTTCCTAACATAGTGGTTCACCATACATGCATGTTACGGGAATCACTAACTTCAACACAGGTATTTCTAGATTCACAACACCCAACTAACATGACTCTAATATTACCATATCCATGTGTCAAAACTAATTGACAGGAATCAAACTTCTCTTTACTAATCAATGCACATGAATATGGAAGCTTTATTATATCCTCTTTGGATGCCAATCATCTTTAGGACTACTTTCATAGCACAAGCCAACTACCGAATTACTCAGAGAGAGCACTCTCAAAAAGATATAAGTGAAGATCAAGAGTTCTTATTTCTCCAAAATATGACGCTGCCATGCTCTAAAAATATCTAAGTGAATCAATAGAGGAAAGTTATCTAGCTCAAAAGATATAAGTGAAGCACATGCGAGCTAAATGGCCTAACTCAAAAGATATAAGCGAAGCTCAATGAGTATTCTAGCAAATTCACGATGAGTGCATGTCTCTCTCAAAAGGTGTGCAGCAAGGATGATTGTGACACAATAAAAAGAAAAGACTCCTATAATACACGGCGCTTCAAGAAAAACACATATCATGTGGTGAATAAAAATATAGCTCCAAGTAACGTTGCCGATGGATTGAAGACGAAAGAAGAGATGCCTTCCCGAGGCATCCCCAAGTTTAGGCTTTTTGGTGTCCTTGAATTTGGCTTGGGATGCCCAAGCTTGAGCTCTTTCCATTCTTTATCCCATTGTCCATGAGAACATCACCCAAAACTTGAAAACTTCAGAACATAAAACTTAAACGGAAACTTGTGATATCATTAGCACAAGAAAACAAACTACCAACTTTTTAGGTACTGTAGCAAACTTGATTTCTATTTGTATTGGTGTTATATTACTGTATTCTCACTTCTGCATGGCTAGTACACCCCCGATACTATCCATAGTTTCATCAAAATAATCAATCAACACAACAAAATAGAATGTGTCAAAAACAGACCAGTCTGTAGCAATCTGTATACTTCATATACTTCTAGTTTCTCAAAAATTCTGAACAACTATGACAATTTGACAAATTGGCATATCAACCAGAAACAAAAAGAATCAACTCAAAAGCTCTTTCTAGTTAGGAATGAAAAATAATTTCGTTAGCGCAAAGTTTCTGTCTTTTTCAGCAAGATCTAACAACCATCACCGAAACAAGTCATAAAGGTTTTAGTTGGCTCTAACACAAAAAGCACAATCATAAAAGAATTATGATGGTGTGGACACAACAAAATAGAAAGCAAAAAAGCAAAGATAAATTCATTGGGTTGCCTCCCAACAAGCACTATTGTTTAACGCCCTTAGCTAGGCACAAGGCGATAGAATCACGTATCGTCATCTTTGGTGCTCAAACCATAAGTAGCCCTCATCATGGATTCATAAGGCAATCTTATTTCATTTCTAGGGAAATGTTCCATGCCCTTCTTTAATGGAAATTGAAATCTAATATTCCCTTCCTTCATATCGATGACAGCACCAATAGTCCTTAGGAAAGGTCTACCAAGAATGATGGGACATGTAGGATTGCAATCAATATGAAGCACAATGAAATCTACAGGTACATAGTTCCTATTTGCAATAATAAGAACATCATTGATCCTTCCCATAGGTTTCTTAACAGTAGAATCCGCAAGATGCAAATTAAGAGAGCACTCATCAATCTCATTGAAGCCTAGAACATCACATAAAGAGTTTGGAATAGCGGAAACACTAGCACCCAAATCACACAAAGCATTGCATTCATAGTTTTTTATCTTGATTTTTATAGTAGGTTCCCACTCATCATGAATCTTTCTAGGAATAGAAACTTCCAATTCAAGTTTCTCTTCAAGAGATTTCATCATAGCATCGACGATAGATCGGTAAAGGCCTTATTTTGGCTATAAGCGTGTTGAGAGTTTAGCATGGATTGCATCATGGAAATACATTCAATCAAAGAGCAACTATCATAATTGAATTCCTTGAAATCTAATGTAGTAATTTCATTACTACTCAAAGTTTTGATATCCTCTACTCCACTTTCAATGCTTTCAGCATCAAGATAGATAGACTCAGAATCATTGGGGGGTTTTTCAACCAAAGTGGATTCATATCCAGCCCCATAATCTTTAGGTTTGAAATTAGAAAACAAGGATTCAATGGGAGTCACACCAAGCACTTTAAGATCTTTGTGATTCTCATCACGAGAACAAGCCTTTTTAAGCCATTCATGTCTAGCACGAATTTGGGCGGTTCTTTCTTTACACTCATTCATGGAAACACGCATAGCTTTCAAAGTTTAATCCATATTGATCTTGGGAGGAGCACATCTCAATTTCAAAGCATAAATATCAAGAGACATTCTATCAACGGTCCTACCCAAGTCATCAATTTTGAGTAGTTTTTCTTCTATGGATGCATCGAAAATCTTTTGCGAGTTGATAAACTCTTTAATATTACTCTCTAGATCATAGGGTAATTTATTGTAATTTCCATGAGCATCGTTGTAGGAATTACCAAAGTTATTAGAGGGATTACTAGCAAAAGGCCTAGGAATATAGTTACCTCTAAAAGCATTGTTGTGGCCAAAGTTATTCCTACCAACAAAATTAACATCCAAGCTCTCATTGCTACTGTCAATCAAGGAATACAAGGGCATATCATTTGGATCTAAAGGAGCACCTTTACTAGCAAACAATTTCATTAATTCATCCATCTTAGCACTCAAAGAGTTAATTTCTTCTAATAACATGCACTTTTTTACTAGTAGGTGACCTTTCAGTGTGCCATTGAGAATAGTTTGTCATGATATTGTCTAGGAGTTTTGTGGCTTCTCCTAATGTGATTTCCATGAAAGTTCCACCGGAGGCAGAATCAAGGATATTTCTAGAAGCAAAATTCGAACGAGCATAGAAGATTTGTATAATCATCCAAAGACTCAAGCCATGAGCGGGACAATTTCTAATCATCAATTTCATTCTCTCCCAAGATTGTGCAACATGTTCATGATCCAGTTGGTTAAAATTCATGATAACGTTATGGAGAGAGATAATCTTAACCGATGGAAAATACTTGGATATATAAGCATCTTTGCACTTGTTCTAAGAATCAATACTATTTTTGGGCAAAGATGAAAACCAAGTTTTTGCTCGATCTCGCAATGAGAACGGAAATAGCTTCAATTTAATCACATCATTCTCCACATCTTTCTTCCTTTGCATATCGCATAACTCAGTGAAGGTATTAAGGTGGGTTGCGACATCTTCAATACGAAGGCCGGAAAATTGTTCTTTCATAACAAGATTCAACAAAGCAGCCTTGATTTCATATGATTCCGCACTAGTGGCGGGATCAATCGGAGTACTAACAAAATCATTATTATTAGTATTCGAGAAGTCACAAAGTTTGGTGTTTTCACTCATGGAGACTTCAACAAGCAAGACAAGCACACAAGTGAACAGAAAGCAAGCGAAAGAAAACGGAAAACAAAAAAGGAAAATATTTTTGTAAATTTTTGTTTTTCAGAAGTGGGGGAGAGGAAAACGAGAGGCAAAAAAAGTAAATCCAAGAGATGAGTTTGCGACAGTTACTTGGATAAGCTTCACTTAGAATAGTCCTCGGTGCCAGAAATTGACACGTTGGAGGAAGACTATTCTTGACTTGATACTCCCCGGCAACGGCGCCAGAAATTCTTCTTGCTACCTCTTGAGCTTGTGTTGGTTTTTCCCTTGAAGAGGAAAGGGTGATGCAGCACAGTAGCAGTAAGTATTTCCCTCAGTTTGAGAACCAAGGTATCAATCTAATAGGAGTATCAAGGCAAGTCTCCAAAGTACCTGCGCAAAAACAGCAAACTTGCACCCAACGCTACAAAGGGGTTGTCAATCCCTTCAAGATTGATTGCAAGAGGCTTCTCTCATGATACAAAGGCGGAAAGTGCAACAAAGTAAAAGTGTAGGGCTGAAAATATGATGTGAAGTAGACCCGAGGGCCATAGTGTTCACTAGAGGCTTCTCTCATGATAGCAAATATTACGGTGGGTGAACGAATTACTCTCGAGCAATTGATAGAACTGCACAAAGTCATGATGATATCTAAGGCAATGATCATACATATAGGCATCACGTCCGAGACAAGTAGACCGATAGTTTCTGCATCTACTACTATTACTCCACACATCGACCGCTATCCAGCATGCATCTAGTGTATTGAGTTCATAACAAACAGAGTAACGCCTTAAGCAAGATGACATGATGTAGTGGGATAAATTAATGCAATAGATATAAACCCCATCTTTTTACCCTTGATGGCAACAACATGATGCATGCCTCGCTACCCCTTCTTTCACTCGGTGAGGACACTGCACGGTATGAACCCAAAACCAAGCACTTCTCCCATTGCAAGAATTATAGATCAAGTTGGACAAACGAAACCCACAACTCGAAGAGAATTACAAGGATATGAAATGACGCATATAAGAGATCAGAAGAAACTCAAATAAAATTCATAGATAATATAATCATAAATCCACAATTCATCGGATCTCAACAAACACACCACAAAATAGGATTACATCGGATAGATCTCCATGAATATCACAGAGAACTTTGTATTGAAGATCCAAGAGAGAGAAGAAGCCATCTAGCTACTAGCTATGGACCCGAAGGTCTGTGGTGAACTACTCACGCATCATCGGAGAGGCAATGGTGTTGATGAAGAAGCCCTCCGTGTCCGAATCCCCCCTCTGGCAGGGCACCAGAACGTGCCCCAGATGCGATCTTGCGGAAACAGAAGCTTGCGGCGGCGGAAAAGTATTTTCGTGGCTCTCTCCCGTGGTTTCAGGTTTTTGAAGGATTTATAGGCGGAAGAAGTAGGGCAAAGGAGCCACGGGGGCCCACAAGCCTGCTAGGCGCCCCCCAGGCCGTGGCTAGGGGGCTAGTGGCCTCCCCGAGGACCTTTTTCCTTGGTTCTGAAGCTCCCTGCGTATCTTCTGTTCTGGAAAATTCTTTTCGAAGGTTTTATTCCGTTTGGACTCCGTTTGATATTCTCCTCTGAAAAGGTCAAAAACACGGAAAAAAAGGAACTGGCACTTGGCACTGAGTAATAAGTTAGTCCCAAAAAAGATATAAAATGCATACAAAACATCCAAGGTTTGACAAGATAATAGCATGGAACCATCAAAAATTATAGATACGTTGGAGACGTATCACAGGTCACGACGAAGTTCAGGGCTCAGACCCTTTCGGAATCTTGCTTTCTTCTTGGCATCAGTTGACACCTCTTCAGTTGCGTAGCAAGCGAGATTACCGAACTCGCGGCTATAAGCATCCACGGTCAACTTTCCCTGGGTGAAGGCACATAATTCCTCTCTCTTACGGTCCATCAGACCCTCTGGAATGTGGTGCAGACGGAAGGCTACACTGAAGTCTGCCCATGTGGCTGCTGGTCCGACAGGACGCATAGCCTCAACATTCTCCCACCACAGATTGGCGGGACCTTCTGGAAAGTATGCAGCAAAGGTTACCTTGTCGGCCTCTGAACATTGGCAAGAGTGAATCTTGCGCGATATACTGCACAACCAGTCATCATCGTCAAGAGGATCGACGGAGTGATGGAACCTCGGGGGATTCAGCTTCACAAAGTCATTGAGGGACACCTCGTCATTCCGCGGCTGACGAGCCATATTTTGCTCAATATACTCTAGCAGACGGTTGGTCTCTCTTTTGTTTCTTTCCGCCTCAAGCATAACTTCCGCCAGAGAAGGCGAGTGAGGTAATTCCTCCTGTGATGTCTGACTACCCTCTCCCAGCTCATGGGTAGGGGCACGGTTCAGCCTGATGAACACCATGCTAGCAAACAAACTCACAGCTTAGACTAATATCAACATCAATACTAGCTATGGATTATGAATGCACTAAACACATGGAATGCAGAAATGAACATCGAAACAACATGGTAACAAGCAACTGCTATATATACACCATGGTTCATACACACCATTACATAGTTCAGTACAACCTCAACCGAAGAGCAAGCTACTGAAAAGATGATACTACTCAGCAGAGGCTTCCGACCTTCCTATACATTATTTATCTATGCCTCCGGAACTCATCTCACGACATAAGCATACTACACAAGACACACGGGACTGTGGAAGTACAACTACTACCATACTATTCTTCCACTCACGGGTTCAAGCATCCGCATAAAACATCTCATAAAGGTTGCCTCCATGTCTTGGGAGCTCAACCTGTGGATCAGGAAATACTCGAGCCTGAGACCCCTGGGAACCGTAAGGACATGGGTGTGGCCTTGGTCCCTTGACTGGTGGTAGTAGAGGTCCCCGAAGAGGGGTGACTCCTCCTATAGCAGGCCAGTCAACATCAGTTCGAATATGGGTCCTAACAGGATTCAACATCTCCATATCTCCATACCATGTCTGAACTACTGGTGCCAGCTGTGTCAAAGCTGTCCACAGACGGGCACATGTAGCATAGAGCTCCATACGAAGGGCACGAGCATCTCTTTCTCTATTCTCTAACATCTCAACGGTGGACTGCAGCACCGGATCCTCCATAGAGGAATCAAAGTAGACCCCACTCAGGTATCCTTCTTCTCCTGGCTGAGAGGCGGAAACATAGCAGAACTCTGAATTCTGCAGCAGTGCATGTTTGGCACTCATGAGTGTCAACATTGAATAGGCAGCATCTTGTACCGCCATGTCAACAGTAAACCCCAATCCATAAGACCAATGGATCGGCTCCTTGGCTCCAGGGTAATCTGGGAATACCTTAACAGTGCACAGGTACTGACTCTGGTTGAAATCCCGGTACTGCTTTTCCACTTTATACTCTGGGTACCAGCGGTAACCGGCTACTAACATCATCCTAACCAGCATGGCCGTGTAACCCGGCACATCAATGCACCTGGTGAGACGGACCACCAGACAAGAAGGACAGCCAGGCATCTGAAAATAGAGAGTAATGCAAAAGGCATTAGAGCTCTGGAGACAAAATTGGGCAACATAACGGCTGTAAATGCTCAAAAAACAATTTTGAGACAAACCACAAAAGATAGGATAGCATAACCACTCAACTATCCTGTTCAATTGCATGGTGATCAAAACTAATTTTCTTTTCCTTGGGACAAAAGAAACTTGGAGTAACTCTCGACTCGTTTTCCCTATAATCTATCGATTAGTAATACACGATCCTCAGAGAAAGATAAGTAACCTAGTTCTTAATCGACGCAAAAAATACGAGGATGACCAGAATAGAATGACTTCAGAAGAGAAGCAAGAATCTTACGTTCCGTTCCACAAACAATTCCCTTATATATAACTAAAGAAATTCTAGACTCAACTTCGACCGGTTTGGCTTGGTAATCCTACAGTCACTTAGGCTCTGATACCAACACTGTCGGGACCCTGATCCTAAGCCATAGGAATCCAGCATGTAACACATTGCATCCCTTGGTAGTCTCACGCACGGTTATCCCCATGGCTGCCACCTTACCTTAGCCGAGATCGTTTGCACCTTTTGAGTCACGTATGCATTAGTGTCGCTAGCATTCCAATGTCAAAGAACTCGGGTCGACATATCTAGTCATAAACTCAAGTGGCTCGACTGTACAGAGACAGGCATACATAACCCAGCAAAGCAGGTGTCTGTAGCGATCCGACTCAAAACGAGTCAAGCCTTTGTGTATCTGTGCCATCCCTGGATCAGTATGCTGGCACACACAGTACATCAATGTATATATCAAAGTGCAATCACATGTAAATAGCGTAAAACTGATATATACCTTAAATATTTCAGCGGAAGCAGTCAAGGGAGTGGAGTCCCAATAAACACCAACGGCAAGTTGAATGTAGACCGTAACCCTGAATCGTATTCTTACTCGTCGAAGAAATATATCTGCAACATAAGACGTTGCAGCCGTGTAGGTCAGCATATTGAATATGCCGGCAAGTCACATAAGAGAGGGGTGAAAAGTAATCATCTATACTATATGCATATATGGCAGGCGGGGCTATAAGTTTTTAGCAAAAAGCAAGTTTTCTCCTACATCAAGAGAGGGGCTAAAAGAGAAATATTACTACGTAGTTGGTTGTTAATGAGATGGTTCTGCCAACCAGTTCTCATACCCGAGTTGTCAATAATTACCCTCATCAAATATATTATTTGTGTTGAGAATTTCAGATAACTTCAGTTCCTTTGGCTCAAGTTGTCCATGACCGTGGACACGGCTAATCGATTAGGTTTGAGTACTCTGCAGAGTTTTGCACACGTTCCCCACAAGATTTGATCGCCTCCGAGTATGTCCTCGCACTTCAGGGTGTTTGAAGACCGGATGATCAAAACATGGTCTTTCAATGGGTCCCTCTGAATCCCTGTCGGTGCCCATCCATTCCTACCGTTCTTCTACATCTGCTAGCACCGCCTGTCCAGAGTCGCCGCGTTGTCCAACCAAGCCAGAACCCATAATGACTTGTGGTTGTGCAGGTAAGCCTTGGGTCTTGAGAATATCCGTCCGTCTCTTTGAGCCTGGGTGAAGCTTTCCGCAGGATGTCATGGCCTCTCCAGCATCCCGGGTCATCCACTGGGTTCTCCAGGGAGCCGATCAACCGTCCTTCACCCAGAGTTGCATTGCGTCCGAGGTCTTGAAAATCTTGTCTTAACCGGTCTTGATTATTTAATCAACCTCGCATCACTCGTGTTATGCACTCAACCGAAATCCCGGCTACTCAAGCATAGCAATATGAAATTTGTCGTCCCGGGGCCAAGTATCGGGGTTGTTGTGTGCCTACCACATGATACTACAAACTATACTAAAATTTCCAAGTACCTATTCATCATGCAATTGGGCATAGGATGGTAGAACTACGATGCATAAAACATAGGTGATAGTATGATCAAAGTGACTTGCCCGGTGATGTTGACGAAGAAGAATTTCTCGAGAAATAACTTGATAGACTACTCGTCACTCTCCGATGAAATCTATATAACAAACATATCATTCACATAAGCACTCATACTAGCAATCATTCTAGCAATCAAAACAAAAGAGAGAGTGAATAAGAAACCGAAAGAAACTTCAGATAAGACTAGGGAGTCTTCTACTATGTCAAACACTAAATAGTTTTTGTCTAACAGAAAATAATAACAAGGAACTAAGATATAAATCTAACTAAGATAAAATAGAGTATTTTTCACAGAACTATTTGAAAGTATTTCCAAACGGGATTTGCAACAGTGCCGAAACCAATTGCAAGTTACTAAGGAACTAGAATTGGTTTCATGAAAACAAATAAAACTAAAATAAAAACTTGTTGCAAAACTACTGTTTAACTAACAGAAACAAAACATAATATTTCTGAAATATAAAAGAAAATAATTTAAAAGTAACTAAAGAAAGTAAATTAGTCACAATCCTAAAAGAGGTGAAATAGAAATTGTTTCACCAGAAGCAGTGAGCTAAAATATTCAAACAAATCTGAAATTTTTACCACTAAAAATTAAGATCACTAGTGATCAGTAGCAAAAGGAATCAAATTAAAAGCTATTTTTAAACTCCCGGAATAAGCAAAACAAGCTTTAATTCAAATCTGATCTAACTCAATTTTTATAAATCCAAACATAGACAAATTATATATGTACAGAAACTACATAAAATTTGTGATCCAAGCAAAAATAATCACCTAATTCGGAGGTATAGACTAATAGATATGAATTTTCTAAGATTGCAATTTTCTGAAAAAACTGCAATACGGGATTTCGTGAATCTCACCATGGGTGACACAGAGGAAGAACTCCGGCGAGGTAGCTGCTCCGGCGAGGTGGGGAGGTCGCCGGCGGGGTGGGGAATCGGCGGAGAAGTAGCACGGCAGGGGGTGGGGCGCTGGAGAGGCTCGGCAGGGGTGATGGGGAAGCGCCACGAGACCTACTGTACTCCGTTCTTGACAGGAAGATGAGGATGGTGGCGCCGTGGCTTCGAGCATGGGAACGGGGCGTTTCTCGAGGCGAATGGAACGAGGAGGACGAAGGGATCCTTTATAGGTGGCGAGGAGGTGCTGGGAGGGAAGGAGATTCGCGAATTCCGGAAGGGGAGGATCTCTTGGTTCCTGCCATGGAAGTTCCTGGTAACGTGAATGACTAGAGGAAGGAGAAGATACTAAACGGGCCAGATTTGGAAACTCCTTACTGGGCCAGCTCTTTATTTCCTATTAAACGTGATTTCTTTCCTTTTTTCAAAATTAGGAAACTAAAACGATAAAAGGGAAATCAAATCAATTCAGAATAAAGAGTTTCTATATACTAAAATTATCAGAAAAATAAAATATAAATGATGGGCATTTTTCCACGGCCAAAATAAAAATTTCAGAAAAATTATTTTCACAAATTTGCCTAAAAGATTTATTTTCTTTTGCAAATAATTTTCAAATGACCCTCTAAGTTTTAGGGTTCAAATAACTTTCAAAATGCCCATGTTTTTGAGGGTCATGTTCCTCCGCTCTTTCTTGCGTGCAAGAATTTTGTCGGGGCATTTTCTCGGGGAAGAAAAATATAGAAGCAAGGGCAAATATTTTGAAAGGATTCAAATGCAAACTCCGTTCAAATTCTTTATAGTTGAAGAAGTCATGTCATCTTCTCTCTTTGATTTTTAAATGATTGAATTTGAATTCACCGGAGAAGGGGAAAGTCATTTTATTCCCTCTCATTCAAAAGTTTTGAAAAATTTCAAATTTCCACTCAAGTTTCAATCACACAAGCAAACAAATAGACAACTAATAATTATTTTAACATTCCAAAATTTTGGATGTTACAAACCTACCACACTTAAAATGAATCTCGTCCTCGAGATTCGAAGAGGCTAGAAAGAAAGGTTAGGGTTTGGGGGTCTTCTAACAAATCCAACTTCCGGCAAAGTGGGATGCTACCACACTTAAAATGAGTGCTACTGGTCCCTTAAGATTTTAACAAACCTCTGGGGTTTTTCGCATCTGACTCCTCACAGTCTTCATATCTTCCGCTATATTCGTAACGTTTCCATTAAAATGAGGGTCCTTCTGTTGATATAAGCTTCTTCCTTTACTGGGTCTTCTTAACTGACAGTCTCGTGATCAATTCTAAATAACCTATCGATGATTCTCATGGTGGTCTACCATTTGTGGTTATCCTGCAGAGAGAGGGGTCTTGGTTTCATTCTCACCGTAAAATGTCCGACGCGTGACAACGATTGCCATGTACATGGGGTTTTCATCATACCATTCTAAGGCTTAAACAAAAGCTTCAAAGAACGTCGTCTCTCACTATGGGTAAGTCTCTCAGATTTACCATTCCAAATAGCAAGAGAATGATAATAGTAAGTCGTCATGGTGGCCAAGCCATGTCGCACTGAAATCATTACCTTGTATAAGGCTTAGTGAATCTCATATTCTAACACTTGGGCATCCTCACAAGCGTTGCGGAATTTCTCTTGTCCACGAACGGAGTTCGGATAAGCCATTGGTTCTGCAAGCTGAACAAAACATCTATCGTATCTTCACAACTCTCTGGCTTTCGTATGCTCCTAAGAAAACGTTTGTTGATCCATGTTTCCTTCTCCAAAAAGATAGTACTTGGTCCTTGTTAGTAACGGGGTCTATGGGTTTCAGGCATACTTGGGGTAAATGTGACACGCCGCTGGGTAGTGGGTGCTTCCTTCACACAAGAAACAAGTCACCTGACTAGTTGGGCATTCCTCAGCTGGGTGATTTTCTTCACAATGAGTGCATCCATCCTTGTGTTCCTCCTGGGTGTGTCCTATTTCTCCATAGATCTTGCATGCACAAGTCTTCTTCTTCGGATTATCATAGCACTTCTGAATAAGACGGGATCTTAACAGAGTCTTCTTGAAATCGTCCCAAGTTTCTGCTCCACTAAATCCTTGTATGGCATGATGCATTTTCCACCAGATTGCAGCACTTTGTGTAAAGTACTGAAGAGCGTGTTCCACTTCATACTTCCTTGAGATCAGGTTGCTCCCGAAGTGGTTTTCCATGTTTTCAATCCATATATCAGCCTCCAGCTGGGTCATTTGTCCAGAGACTACAAGTCCAGCTTCATACTCCATCTGGTAGGGTTGAGGTTTTGGGGATGAGATGGGTAAGAGAGGGAGGGAGATACACACAATACAAACAATATTTTTGAGAACAGGTTTTATTTGTGGCCGTCGGAAAACACACACCAATGACAGCTCACAAATCATCGTAACTAACATGGGTATATAATTGGGGTTTGGAATTCTAATAAACATTGGAACGTTTCGGGGTCTTCGAGTTCTTCGGGTCTTGAGAGTCTTCAATTGGTGTAGCTTCAACTCCATGATGAAATCCTCTTTACTTTGAAGTGGGAGTCGGTTGGTCCTTCACGTGGTCAAAGGGGAAAGGGCGTTGTCTAACTATTTGAGGTGAGAGAGAACGTTTGATGAAATCAGAAGAGATGAGAAGTAAAAGGTGTTCTTGAAAAATAGAAATATTGAGAGATCCTTTCCTAAGAAATTTCCAGTTTCTAGGGTCACGTCCTATAGTCAACATGTGCTCTGATACCATTTTTGTAGCGACCCGACTCAAAACGAGTCAAGCTTGTGTGTATCTGTCCCATCCCTAGATCAGTATGCTGGCACACATAGTACATCAATGTATATATCAAAGTGCAATCACATGTAAATAGCATAAAACTGATATATACCTTAAATATTTCACCGGAAGCAGTCAAGGGAGTGGAGTCCCAATAAACACCAACGGCAAGTTGAGTGTAGACCGTAACCCTGAATCGTATTCCTACTCGTCGAAGAAAAATATCTACAACATAAGACGTTGCAGCCATGTAGGTCAGCATATTGAATATGCCGGCAAGTCACATAAGAGAGGGGTGAAAAGTAATCATCTATACTATATGCATATATGGCAGGCGGGGCTATAAGTTTTTAGCGAAAAGCAAGTTTTCTCCTACATCAAGAAACGGGCTAAAAGCGAAATATTACTACGTAGTTGGTTGTTAATGAGATGGTTCCGCCAACCAGTTCTCATACCCGAGTTGTCAATAATTACCCTCATCAAATATATTATTTGTGATGAGAATTTCAGATAACTTCAGTTCCTTTGGCTCAAGTTGTCCATGACCGTGGACACGGCTAATCCATTAGGTTTGAGTACTCTCCAGAATTTTGCACACGTTCCCCACAAGATTTGATCGCCTCCGAGTATGTCCTCGCACTTCAGGGTGTTTGAAGACCGGATGATCAAAACATGGTCTTTCAACGGGTCCCTCTGAATCCCTGTCGGTGCCCATCCATTCCTACCGTTCTTCTACATCTGCTAGCACCGCCTGTCCAGAGTCGCCGCGTTGTCCAACCAAGCCAGAGCCCATAATGACTTGTGGCTGTGCAGGTAAGCCTTGGGTCTTGAAAATATCCGTCCGTCTCTTTGAGCCTGGGTGAAGCTTTCCGCAGGATGTCATGGCCTCTCCAGCATCCCGGGTCATCCACTGGGTTCTCCAGGGAGCCGATCAACCGTCCTTCACCCAGAGTTGCATTGCGTCCGAGGTCTTGAAAATCTTGTCTTAACTGGTCTTGATCATTTAATCAACCTCGCATCACTCGTGTTATGCACTCAACCGAAATCCCGTCTACTCAAGCATAGCAATATGAAATTTGTCGTCCCGGGGCCAATTATCGGGGTTGTTGTGTGCCTACCACATGATACTACAAACTATACTAAAATTTCCAAGTACCTACTCAGCATGCAATTGGGCATAGGATGGTAGAACTATGATGTATAAAACATAGGTGATAGTATGATCAAAGTGACTTGCCCGGTGATGTTGACGAAGAAGAATTTCTCGAGAAATAACTTGATAGACTACTCGTCACTCTCCTATGAAATCTATATAACAAACATACAATTCACATAAGCACTCATACTAGCAATCATTCTAGCAATCAAAACAAAAGAGAGAGCGAATAAGAAACCGAAAGAAACTTCAAATAAGACTAGGGAGTCTTCTACTATGTCAAACACTAAATAGTTTTTGTCTAACAGAAAATAATAACAAGGAACTAAGATATAAATCTAACTAAGATAAAATAGAGTATTTTTCACAGAACTATTTGAAAGTATTTCCAAACGGGATTTGCAACAGTGCCGAAACCAATTGCAAGTTACTAAGGAACTAGAATTCATTTCATGAAAAAAAATATAAAAAAATAAAAACTTGTTGCAAAACTACTGTTTAACTAACAAAAACAAAACATAATATTTCTGAAATATAAAAGAAAATAATTTAAAAGTAACTAAAGAAAGTAAATTAGTCACAATCCTAAAAGAGGTGAAACAGAAATTGTTTCACAAGAAACAGTGAGCTAAGATATTCAAACAAATCTGAAATTTTGACCACTAATAATTAAGATCACTCGTGATCAGCAGCAAAAGGAATCAAATTAAAAGCTATTTTTAAACTCCCGGAATAATCAAAACAAGCTTTAATTCAAATCTGATCTAACTCAATTTTTATAAATCCAAACATAGACAAATTATATATGTACAGAAACTACATAAAATTTGTGATCCAAGCAAAAATAATCACCTAATTCGGAGGTATAGACTAATAGATATGAATTTTCTAAGATTGCAATTTTCTGAAAAAACTGCAATACGGGATTTCGTGAATCTCACCATGGGTGACACAGAGGAAGAACTCCGGCGAGGTAGCTGCTCCGGCGAGGTGGGGAGGTCGCCGGCAGGGTGGGGAATCAGCGGAGGAGTAGCACGGCAGGGGGTGGGGCGCTGGAGAGGCTCGGCAGGGGTGATGGGGAAGCGCCACGAGACCTACTGTACTCCGTTCTTGACAGGAAGATGAGGATGGTGGCGCCGTGGCTTCGAGCATGGGAACGGGGCGTTTCTCGAGGCGAATGGAACGAGGAGGACGAGGGGATCCTTTATAGGTGGCGAGGAGGTGCTGGGAGGGAAGGAGATTCGCGAATTCCGGAAGGGGAGGATCTCTTGGTTCCTGCCATGGAAGTTCCTGGTAACGTGAATGACTAGAGGAAGGAGAAGATACTAAACGGGCCAGATTTGGAAACTCCTTACTGGGCCAGCTCTTTATTTCCTATTAAACGTGATTTCTTTCCTTTTTTCAAAATTAGGAAACTAAAACGATAAAAGGGAAATCACATCAATTCGGAATAAAGAGTTTCTATATACTAAAATTATCACAAAAATAAAATATAAATGATGGGCATTTTTCCAGGGCCAAAATAAAAACTTCAGAAAAATTATTTTCACAAATTTGCCTAAAAGATTTATTTTCTTTTGCAAATAATTTTCAAATGACCCTCTAAGTTTTAGGGTTCAAATAACTTTCAAAATGCCCGTGTTTTTTAGGGTCATGTTCCTCCGCTCTTTCTTGTGAGCAAGAATTTTGTCGGGGCATTTTCTCGGGGAAGAAAAATATAGAAGCAAGGGCAAATATTTTGAAAGGATTCAAATGCAAACTCCGTTCAAATTCTTTATAGTTGAAGAAGTCATGTCATCTTCTCTCTTTGCTTTTTAAATGATTGAATTTGAATTCACCGGAGAAGGGGAAAGTCATTTTATTCCCTCTCATTCAAAAGTTTTGAAAAGTTTCAAATTTCCACTCAAGTTTGAATCACACAGGCAAACAAATAGACAACTAATAATTATTTTAACATTCCAAAATTTGGGATGTTACAGTGTCGGTCAATAGCGAGTATAGACGAGTTGTAGCAAGCTACAAGTACTCCATTACACCGCGTGACATTTCCTTGTAGGGATAGACACAGCGGCTAAGAAGGATACGTGTCGGTCAACCAATGTGTCCGGAGCAGTAGCGAACTACCAAGCCTCGGTGGAATCACAAGGGGGCATTTCTCTGTATAGAGAGCTACTAAGGCATACGACTAGGTGTCGTATCCCATACATATCACAGTGCATCACACGTACGCATGACATACTAGATATGCATAGATACAACAATGGCATCACAACATAACCATACAATATCACGACATTTATTTCGAAGACTCGGAAGAGTCTTGCATAATATGTTCATACAAGAAGGGGTCACACGACCCGACAATCAAAGTCATACAAACAAAGTCATACAAACCAACAGAAGCATAAAAGCTGTCTGAGTACAGACTGATAAAAGGATAAGGCATAAAGCCTGACTATCTACTGATCCCTTCTGAAAGGGGTCAGGTCGTAGCTGGGACACCACTACTCGTCACCATCGATGTCTAGAAAGAACCCACCTGTTGTCTTTTGGGTATCCTCAGCAACAAATATTAAGCAAAAATGAGTACAAGAGTACTCAACAAGACTTTGGAACAGATCTATCTACTCATGCTCAGGTATCAATAAAGGGGGTTGTGGTGTTTCATGCAGCAAGCCAGCTTTGACTCTTGGCTAGACTAAACTACGTTTAAAAATAGTTTTAACAACTTTGATTTCTCGCACACGAGTCCACTAACTCCACAACAATACACTATCATGGAATCATTCCCGTCTTCCTACGGAAATGCCATCCATGACACTCACACTTATCTTGATACTTTTATGAGTAGCCATTAACGTTATCTATGAACAACATATGTGCCCAAGTAGTCCATATCCGCGGACGCGGCTATTCGAATAGATCATAACCCTGCAGGGGTGTACTTCTTCACACACGCTCTCGCCACTTATCGCAATGTGCACGTCATGCACCTCTGCAACCTTCAAGCGGAAGCCCGGCGAGGGAGTCGGCCACGACCGTTAACCACATTAGTACGTAGTCCAGGTTTATCGCCTATTTGAGAGTAACCCGCACGGAAGTCCGGCCGAGGTTTCCGCCACGGCACCAAACGATGTGCGCAGGGTTCCCAAGCCCACCATCCGGGTGCCACTTGGTACACCGTGCCACTGCCTACCGCATCATAGCCCACCTCTAAAGTTAGCACTATGCACGGCCTCCAGCATGACTATAAAGACCAGAAACTACTTGCGACTCTTGGATCGAGTACTAAGCGATTAATAATCGAGTGGGGTCATATTTCAGGGCCCAGCATGTGGTAGTATCTCGTCTTGGATTACATACAAGGAACTCTGTTCCTAAGGACGCTTCCAATGAATCAAACCGCCCTGTACTCCTACATAGCCTTTCATTGGTAACTTTACCAAATCAGGCTCCACACTTAATCCTTGTCACTAGAACACATTCATCCATTCATGTCCATCACCCAGATGAAACAGACCTGACACAACTCTAGGCATCGAAAGCATAGCAGGAATAAACACATCACGGCTCAAGCATCTACCAGTTATGCTAGGTTGCATGGTTTGGCTATTTACTTTGACAATGACAGGTCATGCAAAGGAATATGTTCAGCTACCGAGGTAAAGCATTTGAAATATTTTTGTCCTAATGCAATAAGTGGGAGCAGGAGCAAGAACATGGGATTATATCAGGATGATCAAAAGGGTGCTTGCCTTGTTGCTCAGCAGAGGGGTAATACCGTCAGTCGGATATTCGGATGTATCCGGAGGGGCAGAGCCTACTGAAAATAATATCAATCAATCAATAAGAAACATATGCAACAATGTAATGCATGATCATGGCATGAACTGAATTGTAGCATGGGTTAAAGTGGCTATCAAACTTATAGGATGATGGTGATTTGAATTCAAATTCAAATATTAATTGAATTAACATATTTATCATAATCATTTAATTGATTTGACGTGATGCTGTTTCATAACTTTGTTTTTCATGCATGAAAGCAGCACCATTGTGTTCACTGAATTTTTCTGATCAATTTGCATATATTATTTCTCAGATTTGGAGTTAGAATCAAATTTCTATGAATTTTCAAAGTTTTGCACTTATTCTCGAAGTATGTTAATTAGAATTGGGATTATTGCATCAGCATGACATCATCAGGTCAGCTCGCCGTTTGAAAGTCAAACCTGACCAGTGGGACCCACTCGTCAGTGACTCTGGCCAGAAATTAGTTAAGTTTTAAACTAATTAGGTATTTAACAGGGCTGGACCCACATGTCAGTATCTGTTTAACTTTTAATATTTTCATTATTTTATTTTGACTACTCTTAATTAGCCAACGGTCTTGCCCCACTTGCCAGTGACTCAGTGGAGTCAACCCCACCAGTGATAGGGTCAAACCCACCGGCGACGAGGCTCTGGCGACCACCAGAACGGCGGAGGGCTTCGGGTTTCTTCTTCCGACAACCAAACGAGGGGCGGAGGGCACCAAACGATTGAGATGACGATCGTGGTTCCATTTTTGCATAGCGTAGGGGCTAAGATGGTCGGGGATGATGCCGGCGATGAGCTCGGCGGCTGCCGGAGCTCGGGCCGCGTCGAGGTCATCGAACCAGTGGCTAAATGGGGTAGGGCTTAGCTCCAACGGCAGCTATGCGTTGCACTGAAGCTGACGGTGGCCTCAGATCGACCACCAATCACCGGAGAGCCAACGGCGGCGAGCTCCCGCGGCAGATCTCGTCGGGCTCTAGTGGAATCGGCTGGTAGAGGAAGCAATCGAGGGGGAAAACAAGGGGGAAAGATTCCTAGGCTCACTGGGATTGCAGGGGCGTCGAGATCGAGCTCGGAGATGGACTGAGGAGGGAGAACGACAGCGCCGAACTCCGGGGATCTAAGGAGGAAGACGGCGGCGGCAGCTCAATGTAGGGCTCGAGGGCTTGCGTGGCTCGCATGAGAACCTTCACGGGGTCGAGGCAGTTCTTCTGCGCGGCTCAGACAAGTCGGAGAGGTACTGGAGCGACGGGGAGCTCGAGCTCGATCTCACTCCAATGGCAGCCGAGAGGGGGAGAATGGCAAGGGGATGAGCATGGGGGAAGGCTGCGGGAGCTTATCTCCTTCACGCCAGCGCGATGCAACGGCCAGGCAGGTACGTAGGTGTGTGGCCACGCCGGAAGGTGCGGCGGCCAACTCCTGCTGCCGACTGGCAGAAGGTAGACGACAGGAGGGGAGGAGTTGGGCTGGGCCTGAGCGGGGTATAGTTTTTTTTCATTTTCTTTCTTTCCTAGTTTCTGTTTTATCTTTTCTAACTTAGTTTTATTTTATTTTTGGCTCCAAACTATTTCTAAAATAGTTTGAATAATGTTGGGGTGTTATTTGGAGTATTTCCAAACCCAGATAAAGTTTTCAACATTTTATGGGAATCTGAAATATTTGAAATCAAATATATAATTGATTTCAGTGACATTTATAATTAAAATAAAATGCTAGAAGCGTTTTGAAAATATATTTCACCCCTGATATTTTGTTTCCATGAATTATCAGAAAAGATCAACTTTTATGAACGCCATTTTGGGTTCATTGATTTGTCACCTAGTTTGAATTATTTTGAAAATAGAGTTGCAAGGGTTTGATCTTGGTTTCATTTCTTTCTTTTGACTTCATTTCAATTTCTTGGATGCAGTGAATAAGACATGAGCACAATCTTGGTAAACTCTATTTAGGGATTCCAGGGATGTGCCACGAGAATTATGATGAATGTTCTTCATGTGAAACTATTTACTCGATTGCATCCGTGGAGAATTTGGTATTCACACGGTGATTCAAATTCTGTATCTTATAATAACCTGGTCATTTATGCACACACGGATCAAGCAACTAAGTGTGTGCAATCTAGAATGGAAAGCACACATAACTCATAGCGCAACCGCCTTTGATCTACAAGAAAAGCACACGATATATAAACTGAAACGTTGGTGATACATATGAACCACAGATGATTTGCAGCACTTCTACGTGTATGTAGGAGGTCCTCAATCGTTTGCGATAGCACTTTATCTCACACATGATCCAACAGGAAACCGCGCTCGATGCAAAGATGATCCCATGAGTAAATTGTTCAGGAAATGTGTGTGATGATATCATGGATGGCCGACGCTTGCCAGAGAGAACTCGGGTGCAATGAGGCAGATATCACATAGATTTTCCACAATGGCCTTTGTGGATTAGATAAAAAAAAATTCAAACGGTTAAAGGTCAGACACTTTTTGTTTTCCATGAGAAATTAGACGTGTTTGACTCATGATAGACGTGTGTGATTAATCTCCAATCTCACACGTACACCAAAAATATAGTGTGTGCGATATGTTCCTGCATCGCACAAAATTGTATTTGGCAAAGTGTCTGCACCATCGGTCATCATCGCCGACGATTTTTTCGTGTTGTGTGGGATGGACCCCCTATCGCCCACAAAGGCAAGGCAACAGTTTAAAACTACGTCTTTGAAAGGGGTTAAAAACATTTGCATAGCATGTCACTTCACTAGTGATGTGATCAGCAAAAGATCGCCCACCGATTAAATTTCACGTCATCAGTGATGTCCACATCAATGGCTATGAATGAGATAAGGATCTTGAATAACTTAAAATCAATTATGAGAGATATTGATTTGAGTGGAAGTACAATTTTGAATTAATTAAATTTAATCACTAGTGCAATTAATTATGAATAATTGCTATGTGTAGTTTGCATTACAGTTGTAGAATAATGGCTCACGGTTCCACCTTTTATGTTGAAATTGATTAGCTATTTTTATTATCTGTGCTGGTTGTATCTTTATAATTGGTAAACGAAATAAGAGGATCATCCTCTAGAGCGCGAAGAAGGATTTTGTAATACTGTATGCTTACCATACTCCCCCGCTAATGCTATGGATGACACCTCACGTCCTTTGATCCAAAAGGCTACATTCCTATTATGGTATGCTTGCTTGCAAGAAACCCGAAATTCAAAATGTTTTGGATAGTTATGTGATATTCTTGGAACTGAAAATTGTTTTCAAAAACATACAATGGTTAAAAGATATGTGATATCTAAAGAAATGTTTTGTTTGCAAGATCTAGTGAAGTGTTCAACTATGTTTAAGACTAAAATACATAGAGCATGGAAGAACACCAGTCATGAGTTGATGGTGAGAACTTGAAGAAAAAGAACAAATCTGAAGTATATATTGAGACTTATATGCGTTAGGAAGTTTGGATCTCACGACAACCTTAAAGTTGAATGCTTCTTCTATGAGTAGCAGAAATATTGAAAGTAAAACTATAAGAAGTTAAAAGGCAGAAAGAAAGAAGACTGGAATGTCAATCATGCCACACATATGAATGTCGTACAAGTTATGATATGAAGGAAAAGTTGGTCAAGTAATATTAAATCTTGGGAATTATGATTATATTGTTGATCACAAATTCTTCGACTTTGTAGTTAAAATTGATCACAAGGAAATTGAGTGGATTGCATATTGTTGTGAATCAATGCAAGCATTACTATGGACTAAATGACCAACAAATAATGAGGTCAAAATATGTGATGAAAGCTTGTAAAATTTATGATATTTTTCATCTGCATATTACTTCAATGTTTATTTTCATATTTAATTATAGGGTTTTGTACACTCTAACACATTGCATAATAGTTCAAAACAGGTTGTTCATGAGAGAACCATAAGTTGTTCGATGTTATGAACAAAAGGTCATACTACTATTGTGAGTAGTATGTATGTTATGAATGTTGATGCTAAAATTTTACATCCATAACACTAACACTACATGTCGCGACACTAAAAGAAAACCACATATGTGTGCCATTGCATTTAGTCACCTTGTACATAATCGCATGGAGAAATTCCATAGTGATGGATTTTGAAGTCATCTCATTATGAATCATCTCACACTTGCAATGTTTGTCCAAATAGTGAAGTAAACTAAAAAACATTCACATGCCAAAAAGAACGAGCAAAAAATTGGAAACATGCATATTGATGTGTGTAGTCAAATAAGTGTTGTTGCGAGCACTAGATTTATCTGTCTTCAAAGATGACTCAAAGATCTTCGAGACATAAATATGGATCATTTGAAATGTTTCAAAATGTTTTCAGAATAAAGTAGACATTATTGTAACAAGAAAAAAATATGTTTATATAATTTGATGGAAGAAAAGAATATTTGAGTTACAACTTTACTGAATGTCTGGTGAGCTATGAAAAGAACTTATAGCTTGCACCTCCCGGAACACTACTAAGAGTACATAGGTTTGAGTACAAAATGACATGGTAAGATCAAAGAATACATTAATCAATTCTCGATATACTTTTAAAGTGTTCCTTTACAGATTGTGGTTTTACACTAAAAAAGGAGCGCAATCAAAACTTTTGAAATGACACCATATAAGATATGAAATTATAAAGTGCTACTTTGTTGGTTATCCTAAATGGTTAGGTATTCCTCAATCACTATGTCGAGGCAAAATGTTTTGCCGCAGAGTGCGACTTTTTTAGAAAATGGTTTCTATAAAAGAGAGAGTGGGAGGACAATGCAACTACACACAGAATTGTTGATGGGCCCTGACTCTGGATATTGGCATATGGTAAAATATTCTGAGATAGTATCCACATACCTGAATCAAGTTTAGAACTTTATGAACCCTCTAAAAGACTTAGAGTCTAATGTATATTAATGTATCTACAAAGTGAGAAAGATAAAAAGGTTTTATAGAGCTTGCCTTGTTGCAAAATTTTATACGAGATCAAGGAATTGACTATAATGAAGTTGTCTCATCATAGTAATACTTCAAATTTAGTTCAGGTTAAAATAGCACTTACTACATATTTCAATTATGAGATAGGCAGATATGGATGTCAAAATTATTCCCATTAGATGGATATAGAACCAAGGTTGTATATTTGATATGGTCCAAGGTAATTTTGTGAATCCAAAGGATCCATGTAAGCGTGCAAACTTCAAGAGTTCTTATAATGGATTGAGCATGCATATTGGAGTTGGAATCATTGTTCGGACGAAATGGTCAAATAAATTTGTGTCATAAAGAAATAAAAGATGCTTGTATTTTCAAGAAAGTAAGTGGGAGCATAAAAATATTTCTAAACACTATGTGTTCATGACACATTTTTAATTGGAAATTATATAAATTTCTTAGATAGATGTATACTTTATTGAAACTAGTTTTCACGCATTATAAACTATGGAGATAGTATTTTCTAAATAGGCTTAGCCAAAATACATCTTGACAAAATACTAAAGTAGTTTAGTATGAAAAGCCAATAATAGTTCTCGTCGAATTCGCATGGAAAGGAGATTAAGCAAGAATCGGTATCCTAAAATACTCATGAGTGAAATACATGATTTCAATCACACTTGTGTTAATTATATTCCATAGTACGTAAATGACAAGATATGTACAGTACTCCAAGTAACTTGTGGGTAAAGTTACCAAAATGGTTAAATTGTTGATCATAGGACAACAATAATACTATCGTTAAGTACTAACGACATGTTTCTCGCATACAAAAAAAATCAAGAGATTGTGTAAGGGATTACATTAATACATGCTCAATGAAAGTAGTACATCAACAAAATCTTCATCGATGCTCCAACCAATTTTTTATTTCAGTTAAATGATTTATGGTGCCACTTTAAGTTGGAATTGGTCCCACGGAGTTTCTCTAGTAAATTCTATAATAGAAGGTTGACTATATTGTCACTCTAGAAGTAAAAATGAAGTATTAAGAATGAAAAGTTTATTAATGAAGTAGGCATGATTTCGAGGTGATTGTGCCAATGGAACACTATTCTTAAAAGTGGTTCCATAGCTAAGTCTAGGAAATAAAAGGTTTTAACCGTGATTCAATATATACAAGGCAAGTTTTACAAAATTTGGATTCTTGTGAAAGCATAGTAGATGCACTGAAGTGCAAATGATGCACATGGATCTGAAGTTATCAGATTTTATAGTAGAAAGGCTATACCACAAGCAAAGCATGGAATCACATTGGTGGTGTGAAAGTAAAATATGCTAACTAGATTATTGACTCTAGTGCAAGTGGGAGATCGTTGGCAGTACGCCCTATTATTTATTTATTTTAATATTCATAATTAAGACTTTATATTCTATGTTATAACTGTTATGATTATGGAATATATGATCCAGTGGAATACTTATATGCACGTGTGGAATGATAAACGGTAAAATAAGGTTCCGAGTCTTGCATCTAACAGAGGCTCAAGTGTTGTTGGTAATCAAGTTTTCCATATCTTAGGATATCGTTAAGTGTAATGATGATCCTAAAACAACATTGAGAGTATGTCATTACAAGAACGATCATGCTGAATCGACCCAAACTTGTTTGTTATACTTTGAAATAATATCGTCTAAATCAATAGTTATAACATGGAGTGTTACAGTATGCTTTTGTCCCTTAGACCATGAGAATATCATAGTCACTTGTTACGGTACAATGAGCTTTGGGGTTGCTCAAACATCATTCGTAACTAGGTGATCACAACGACAACTTACAGGTTCATCGAAAAGTTTGACAAGGGACTAGATAGCCCGAGACTGGGATTTTTGTTGGAAATATGCCCTGGAGGCAATAACAAATTGGTTATTATTATATTTCTTTATTCATGATAATCGTTTATTATCCATGCTGGAATTGTATTGATTGGAAACTCAAATACATGTGTGGATACATAAACAACACACTGTCCCTAGTGAGCCTCTAGTTGACTAGCTCGTTGATCAAAGATGGTCAAGGTTTCCTGACCATAGACAAATGTTGTCACTTGATAACGGGATCACATCATTGGGAGAATGATGTGATTGACAAGACCCAAAACTATGAACGTAGCATATGATCGTGTCGGTTTATTGCTAATGTTTTCTGCATGTCAATGTATCTGTTCCTATGACCATGAGATCATGCAACTCCCGGACACCGGAGGAATACCTTGTGGGTTATGAAATGTCGCACCGTAACTGGGTGATTATAAATGTGCTCAGTAGGTATCTCCAAATGTGTCTGTTGGGTTGGCATGGATCAAGACTGGTATTTGTCACTCCGTGTGACGGAGAGGTATCTCGGGGCCCACTCGGTAATACAACATCACAACAAGCCTTGCAAGCAATGTGGCTAAGGAGTTAGTTACCAGATCTTGTATTACGAAACGGTTAAAGAGACTTGTCGGTAACGAGATTGAACT
Organism: Hordeum vulgare subsp. vulgare; assembly: GCF_904849725.1. Classification (NCBI taxonomy): domain Eukaryota; kingdom Viridiplantae; phylum Streptophyta; class Magnoliopsida; order Poales; family Poaceae; genus Hordeum; species Hordeum vulgare. Next base: position 103,880,002 of record NC_058520.1, read on the forward strand.
AGGTATGGAGATACCGACAATCGTATCTCGGGGAAGTAACATACCGAAGGACAAAGGGAATAGCATACGGGGTTAACTGAGCCCTTGACATAGAGGTTCAATCGATAGAGATCTTCGTAGAATATGTGGGAGCCAATATGGACATCCAGGTCCTGCTATTGGTAATTGACCGGAGAGTGTCTCAGGTCATGTCTACATAGTTCTCGAACCCGCAGGTTCTGCACACTTAAGGTTCGGTGATGTTTCGATATAGTTGAGTTATAAGTATTGGTGACCGAAGGTCGTTCGGAGTCCCGGATGAGAGCCCGGACGTCACGAGGAGCTCCGGAATGGTCTGGAGGTAAAGATTGTGTTAGGCTCATTTGTAGTGTATAAGGAGTGCCGGGAGGGGTGCCGGGGACCATCGGGAGGGGTGTCACGCCCCAAGGAGCCTCATGGGCTATGGGAAGAGATAAACCAGCCCCTAGTGGGCTGGAATAAGTTCCCACTAAGTCCCGTAAGGTTTGAGAAGGAAAAAACACAAGGTGGAAAGAGTTTCCAAGTGGGAAGGAGGAATCCTACTCCAAGTTGGATTGGAGGAGTACTCCTCCTCTCCTTCTTGCGCAAGGGAAAAAAGGCAGCCCTAGGGCACAACCCTATCACTCCTCTCCTCCTATATATACTAAGGGTTTTGAGGGTTTTAGATATAACAGAAAACAGCCACGTGCTGCCATCTCTCTCTCTAGATCTGTTTCTCCTCTGGTTTCAGCGGTGCTTAGGTGAAGCCCTGGTGGAATAGCACCACCACCACCACAACCATGCCGCCATGTTGGAGAACTCATCTACCTCTCCGCTCCCACTTGCTGGATCAAGAAGGTGGATATCGTCATTGAGTTGTATGTGTGTTGAACGAGGAGGTGCCGTCCGTTCGGCACTAGATCAGGAAGGATCCTGATGGGATTGCGTGACGGATCGTGATGAGATCGTGGGACGGGCTGCGATTTCGAAGATGTTCCACTACATCAACCGCGTTATATACGCTTCCGCTTAGCGATCTACAAGGGTATGTAGATTCACTCTCCCCTCTCGTAGATGATATCAGCATGGATAGGTATTGCGTGTCCGTAGCAAACTTTTTTTTCCCATGCAACGTTCCACATCAGTGGCATCATGAGCTAGATTCATGCGTAGATGATATCTTGAGTAGAACACAAAAGAGTTTGTGGGCGTTGATGTTCGATTTGCTGCCCTCCTTAGTATCTTCTTGATTCGGCGGTATTGCTTGATTGAAGCGGCCCAGACCGACCTTACACGTACGCTTACGAGAGACCGGTTTCATCGACTAACATGCAACTTGTTGCATAAAGATGACAGGTGGGTGTCTGTTTCTTCAACTATAGTTGAATCGAATTTGACCGAGGCGGTTGATGACCCACAAGTATAGGGGATCAATCGTAGTCCTTTCGATAAGTAAGAGTGTCGAACCCAACGAGGAGCAGAAGGCTCTGATAAACGGTTTTCAGCAAGGTAATAACTGCAAGCACTGAAAGTAGCGGTAACAAGTGATGGTGTAGTGAGGTGAAACGTAGCAAGTGAAAGGTAACAAGTAACAAGTAGTAGCAACGGTGCAGAAAAGTGGCCCAATCCCTTTTGTACCAAGGGACAAGCCTGGGCAAAGTCTTATAGGAGGAAAAACGCTCCCGAGGAAATACGGGAATTTCTGTCATGCTAGTTTCATCATGTTCATGTGATTTGCGTTCGTTACTTTGATAGTTTGATATGTGGGTGGACCGGCGCTTGGGTACTGCCCTTACTTGGACAAGCATCCCACTTATGATTAACCCCTCTCGCAAGCATACGCAACTACGAAAGAAGAATTAAGACAACGTCTAACCATAGCATTAAACTAGTGGATCCAAATCAGCCCCTTACGAAGCAACGCATAGAGTGGGGTTTAAGCTTCTGTTACTCTAGCAACCCAACATCTACTTACTACTCCCCAATGCCTTCCTCTAGGCCCAAATATGGTGAAGTGTCATGTAGTCGACGTTCACATAGCACCACTAGAGGAAAAGACAACATACAGCATATCAAAATACCAAACGAATACCAAATTCACATGACTATAACATGAGCCCAATGATAATATCAATAGTGATGTTCATGTTGATGCTCAACCTAGCAATGATAAGTATGTGGAGATTGAACCTAGTGTTGATCTTGATAACCCACAGCCTAAGAATAGAAGATACGATAAGAATGACTTCACTTCTAGGAAGCATGGTAAAGAAAGGGAACCATGGGTTCAGAAACCTATGCCCTTTCCTCCCAAACCATCCAAGAAAAAGGATGATGAGGATTTTGAGCGATTCGTTGAAATGATCAGACCTGTCTTTCTGCAAATGCGTTTGACGGATATGCTCAAGATGTCTCCGTATGCTAAGTACATGAAATATATTGTGACTAATAAGAGGAGGATACCTGAGGTTGAGATTTCCACCATGCTCGCTAATTATACCTTCAAGGGTGGAACTCCCAAGAAACTAGGTGACCCCGGTGTGCCCACTATACCTTGCTCCATTAAAGGCAACTATGTTAGAACTGCGTTATGCGACCTTGGAGCCGGTGTTAGTGTTATGCCTCTCTCTCTTTATTGTAGACTTGAACTGGATAAGTTGACACCCACTGAAATCTCTCTGCAAATGGCTGAAAAATAAACTGCTTTCCCTATCGGCATTTGCGAGGATGTGCCTGTTGTGGTTGCTAACACCACTATCTTAAAAGACTTTGTTATCTTGGATATTCCCGTGGATGATGCCATGGTTGTCATCCTCGGAAGACCCTTTTTAAACACTGCAGGGGTTGTTATAGATTGCAACAAAGGCAATGTCACTTTCCATGTCAACGGTAATGAGCATACGGTGCACTTTCCGTAGAAACAATATCGAGTACATTACATCAATGCTATCGAAAAATCTTCATCGATTCTTATTGGGAGCTTTGAATGCCCTATTCCTCGTGTCAAGATGAAGTATGATTTGCTTGTTGGGGAGATACACATCCCCATTGAGGTGACCTAGTGACTGTTCGAAAATTCTCCGTCCTCTTTTGCGATTCGAAAAGGTTTGTCGAGGAGACTTGATCAACCTCATTGGCGGATTTTCTTTCGATGACAATGAGATGGATGAATCAAGGAGTCACAAACCTCTGTTCCAAGCTTTCACTTTAGGTTGCTTAGAAGAAAATTTGTAGGTTTAGTTTATTTTTCCCTGTTTTCTGTTTTAGCGTCTGGTAGAAAAGAACCCCGAAAATAAAAGTTCTCCGAACGTCGTGAAAATCAAGTATGATATTTTCTGGAATTTTTGAAAAAATCTGAGACAAAGAGCTTGTGTGGGGGCTGCACCAGTGGGCCACAAGCCCTTGGGGCGCGGGCACCCCCCTGGCCGCGCCACCCAGGCTTGTGGGGCCCACAGGCACCCCCTCCACTCATTCTTGCTCTCATCTGGTTCTCCTATCTCCAGAAAAAATTGTTTCGCAGCTCAAACCCATGTTCTTGCTCCTCTTGTTGGGATTTTTGATCTCTTTGCTCAAATCACCGTTCTCCGAACTGTTTTGGGGAAATTACTCCTTGGTAAGTGACTCCTCCATTGGTCCAATTAGTTTTTGCTCTAGTGCCTTATACTACGTGTATTTTTGTTGCCTTAGTGACCATGTTCTTGAGCTTTGCATGCTGATTTTAGCTCGTCCCAAGTAGTTTTGATGCGTAATACGGCCTCTAGGAACTCGTTGGAGAAGTTGCTACAAGTTTAGTTGAACCTTGTTCACCTTTCCTTTGGGTCACTGAAAATTTCAGAAAAGGAAGATGTTCAAGAGAAACTTTCATGGTGGTTCCTCAAGCAAGAGAGGTCCCCGTCTTGCGATTCGGGAGCCTGATCCTTACCAACCTTGGGACGCGCAGGTACAACCATGTGAATGGCCTTCTGATGAATTTATGATTGAGGCAGGTTTCAAAGACGAGTTTGATGCACTTGTTCGCAACGTCGGACTTGAAGAATTCATCTCCAAAAATGTGAACAGTAAAACGGAGATATTACATAACCAGAGGAGAGGCATTGGAGTATGAGAGGGAGGCAAAGGCTGCTCGTCTCCGTGAGCCAGCTATTCAGGCAATGGCTGCAGCGCTCCCGTATAACCCCCATTATGATTTTGGGTTTCGCCCGGACCATCCTTGGGAGTAGACCAACTTAGGCCAAAAGCCTAAGCTTGGGGGAGTACGTGTTCTCACCGACTTTACATTCTTGCTTATGCTTTCACATTGTTCGTCGGTGTTCACACTTTGCCAATTTATCATCCATGCTAGTTTATTTTCTTTTTCTCGTTTTCTTTTCGTGTGTCTGTCTAGTTTGAGAAAACCCAAAAGGATTTTCTTTTTCTTCTTTTGCTTGTTGGGAGCTTTCCTGTGTAGATAGTTTTCTTTTCCTTTGGGTCAAGGTAGAAGATATTGGTTACAATGTTTAGTGGCTCTTTCATGCATACCTGTTTAGCTTTCAAAGATCCATATTACTTTGTATTCTCCTTTGTGATTGCCTGCAGATTCCAGCGTAGTCCAATGCACGAGCACTCTTATTATTGTTCACATCATTCGGTCGTGCAAGTGAAAGGCAATAATGACGATATATGATGAAGTGACTGAGCCTCGAAAAGCTGGTATGAACTCGATCTATTTTGTTATTGTAAATATGACTTGCTCATCATGCCTGATTCAGCTTTGTTGTGAGAGAAACATGTTTGCAATGACAACTTAGAGATCATAGTTGCTTATGCCATGCTTACTTAGCTAGGAGCTTATAATGGTTTGTCTTGGTTGCCAACATGAATGTTCAGATGACTATGATGTAGTATGATAGGATGGTATCCTCCTTTGAATGATTCAAGTGGCTTGACTTGGCGCATGTTCACGCATGTAGTTGAAACAAAATCAATATAGCATCTATGATATTCATGTTCATGGTGATTTATGTCCTACTCATGCTCGCACTCAATGTTAGTTAATCTCAATGCATTTTGATGACCGTTGTTGCTCTCTAGTTGGTCGCTTCCCAGTCTTTTGCTAGCCTTCACTTGTAATAAGCGGGAATACTGCTTGTGCATCCACTTCCATAAACCCAAAGTTGTGCCATATGAGTCCACCATACCTACCTATGTGTGGTATCTACCTGTCGTTCCAAGTAAATTTGTATGTGCCACTCTTTAAACCTTCAAGAAATAATCTGTTTTGCATGCCCGAACCGCTCATGTGGTGACAGGGGACTATTGGTATCTTCGATGCTAGGCCTGTTATCCTCGATATGTGTTTATTCACTATCATTCACGAGAAAGGGGCCGGTAATTGGAATTGCCAGTTCCATGCTCAAATCGAAAAGATAATTGCAAACAAAACTCCCCCAGGATTGATGTTGGTATGGACGGTACCCGAGGATTCGGCTAGCCGTTGAGTGTGATTGATTGGTGGTGGGGGAGTCAAAACTTTACTTTTCTATTTGGGAACCGCCTATAGCATGTGTAGCGTGGAAGATGTTGAGAACTCATAGTCATTGCGTTGACAATGAAAGCATGCCACCCAAAATTATTATCTCTGTTTTCAAAGCTTGAGCTCTGGCACCTCTGCAAATCAATGCTTCCCTCTGAGAAGGGCCTGTCTATTTGTGTTCCTGTTGAGTCATCCTCCTCTTATAAAGCACCAATTAGAGAGCACCTCTATCAGTTTTATGCTTTGCTTTCAACTGTGTTGAGTATGACTGTGACTGGATCTTCATTGCCATGAATTACAATGTTTAGTCGGCCCTTGGTCTTTGAAGGTGCTCTCCATTTATGTTTTGCGGTGTCACAAAGAGCTAGCGAAATACCATCTATTCATACTGCTTCATGTGTTTTTGATTGAAGTGTTGACATTTGAGGCTTACTATTATTTGCTCGCTAGTGGATTATGCCATTGATATGAGTTTACCGTGAGACCTAGATGTCATTTGCTTATGTGGTTTGCTTGTGATCTTGCTGAAACTCTGGATATGAGTTAGACATAGTTGCAACAACAAGATCAAACAGAGTTCGTCAAAGTTTTTTTCTTTGTCTCTTTCAGTTTGTCAACTGAATTGCTTGAGGACAAGCAAGGCTTTAAGCTTAGGGGAGTTGATACGTCTCCATCTATCTACTTTTCCGAACTCTTTTCCCCTTGTTTTGAACTCTAATTTGCATGATTTGAATGGAACTAACCCGGACTGGCGCTGTTTTCAGCAGAATTGCCATGGTGTTGTTTTTGTGCAGAAATAAAAGTTCTCGGAATGTCCTGAAATTTTATGAAGAATTTTTCTGGAATAAAATAAAAATACCTGCGCAAAGATCCACCGGAGGAGGCGTGCCAGTGGGCCACAAGCCTCTAGTGAACACTATGGCCCCCGGGTCTACTTCACATCATATTTTCAGCTCTACACTTTTACTTTGTTGCACTTTCCACCTTCAGATCTCACCTTGCAATTAATCGTGAAGGGATTGACAACCCCTTTATAGCGTTGGGTGCAAGTTTGTTTGTTTTCGCGCAGGTACATTGGTGACTTGTCTTGATACTCCTACTGGATTGATACCTTGGTTCTCAAACTGAGGGAAATACTTATTGCTACTGTGCTGCATCACCCTTTCCTCTTCAAGGGAAAAACCAACGCAAGCTCAAGAGGTAGCAGGTAGCAGCATCTATAGGATAACATAGAGATTTGTAAAGCAAACACGGATCTGAAATGTTCAGACCCATTGACTAAAAACCTCTCTCACAAGCAAGATATGATCAAACCCCATAACTATATGGGTGTTAGGTTCATTGCAATCACATAGTAATGTGAACTACATTATTGACTCTAGTGAAAGTGGGAGACTCTTGGAAATATGCCAAAGAGCCAATAATAAATTGTTTATTATTATATTTCTTTATTCATGATAATCGTTTCTTATCCATGCTGGAATTGTATTGATTGGAAACTCAAACATGTGTAGATACATAGACAACACACTGTCCCTAGTGAGCCTCTAGTTGACTAGCTGGTTGATCAAAGATGGTCAAGGTTTCCTGACTATAGACAAGTGTCGTCACTTGATAACAGGATCACATCATTGGGAGAATGATGTGATGGACAAGACCCAAAACTATGAACGTACCGTATGATCATGTCAGTTTATTGCTACTATTTTCTACATGTCAATGTATCTGTTCCTATGACCATGAGATCATGCAACTCCCGAACACCGGAGGAATACCTTGTAGGTTATCAAACGTTGCAACATAACTGGGTGACTATAAAGGTGCTCTACAGGTATCTCCAAAGGTGTTTGTTAGGTTGGCATGGATCAAGACTGGGATTTGTCACTCCATTTCACAGAGAGGTATCTCGGGGCCCACTCGGTAATACAACATCACAACAAGCCTTGCAAGCAATGTGGCTAAGGAGTTAGTTATGGGATCTTGTTTTACGGAACGAGTAAAGAGACTTTCCGGTAACGAGATTGAACTAGGTATGGTGATACCGACAATCGAATCTCGGGCAAGTAACATACCGAAGGACAAAGGGAACAACATACGGGATTAACTGAATCCTTGACATAGAGGTTCAACCGATAGAGATCTCCGTATAATATGTAGGAGCCAATATGGACATCCAGGTCCCGCTATTGGTTATTGACCGAAGAGTGTCTCAGGTCATGTCTGCATAGTTCTCGAACCCGCAGGGTTTGCACACTTAAGGTTCGGTGACGTTTCGGTATAGTTGAGTTATAGGTGTTGGTGACCAAAGGTTCTTCGAAGTCCCGAATGAGAACCCGGACATCACGAGGACCTTCGGAATGGTCCGGAGTTAAATATTGATATATAGTAAGTCCTGTTTTGGTCACCGGAAAGGTTTTGGGCTCATCGGCAATGTACCGGGAGTGCCGGGAGGGGTGCCGGGGACCATCAGGAGGTGTGTCACGCCCCAAGGGGCCTCATGGGTTGTGGGAAGAGATAAACCAGCCCCTAGTGGGCTGTAATAAGTTCTCACTAAGGGCCATAAGGTTTGAGAAGGAAAAAACACAAGGTTGAAAGAGTTTCCAAGTGGGAAGGAGGAATGGTACTCCAAATAGGATTGGAGGAGGACTCCTCCTCTCCTCCTTGTGCAAGGGAAAAAAAGGTAGCCCTAGGGCGCAGCCCTCTCCCACCTCTCCTCCTATATATACTAAGGGTTTTGAGGGTTTTAGATATAACAGAAAACAGTCACGTGCTACCCTCTCTCTCTAGATCTGTTTCTCCTCTAGTATCAGTGGTGCTTAGGCAAAGCCCTGCTGGAATAGCACCAGCAACACCACCACCATGCCGCTGTGCTAGCAAACTCATCTACCTCTCCGCCCCCTCTTAATGGATCAAGAAGGTGGAGATCGTCATCGAGTTGTATGTGTGTTGAACATGGAGGTGTCGTCCGTTCGGCACTAGATCGGGAAGGATCGTAATGGGATCGCGGGACGGATCGTGATGAGATCGCGGGATGGGCTGCGATTTGGACCGTGAAGATGTTCCACTACATCAATCGCGTTATATACGCTTTTTCTTAGCGATCTACAAGGGTATGTAGATTCACTCTCCCCTCTCGTAGATGATCATCACCATGGATAGGTATTACGTGTGCGTAGGAAAATTTTTGTTTCCCATGCGACGTTCCCCATCAATTTTCTCCTCCACCGATGGAGAGATATTATTTGGTCCCTCTTGGTGTGATGGCATCAATCATCGTATGGCCTAACAGAGGTGACTATGTGATGGGATTGCCGGAACACATCAACGAGAAAGAAGAACAAAATCGATAGCGAGAATAAATGGTATGTGAGCATGTGGATAACTCAAGAGGATATCGTTGCTTCTAGGGTTTTGTAAAGTATCGTGAAGCAAAGGGAATTTCACATGATAACCAAAGGCTCACTCGAATATCATTCATGTACTCATAGGAATCGGTATTGATGTCCATGGTTCTATTATCAATCATTGAACAAAGGAGTTCCGTTCATGTTTATGAGTTACCGAACCTAGAAGGTCACACACTTAAGTTAATCATGATCTGATGAGGGTTAGTAGGATGAGAGTATCGAGCATTTATTTCTGGAATTGTTTCATTAATATTTGGAATAGTTTCGAGAGGCACCAAAAGCATTCTGGGGTGATCGAAAGAGTTCCAGATGTTTTCATAAATGTTATTGTACGAGGACACATTGGCTGGGCCAAGGGGTAGGTCCCACGAGGCTTTAGCTCGGTGCAAAAGTAGTTTTTGCGGAGGACACATGCCAAGGTCCCTAGCGTGTGGCCCAGACACCAAGGTCCGTGGCGTTCATATTGATAACCGAGGAGGACACTTCCTTACGTTCCAAAACCAACTTTGGGGAGGCCCTCACCCAAGTTACAACCCCAGGTGTTGTGGTTTTGTCACGGCAGATGCCCTCATGAAAGGACTTAGTGTTGGAGCCATCGCACCTTGGTGGCAACTCAAAGGGGTTGAACGGGAGTGGGACAGAGATTTACCCAGGTTCGGCCCCTCATGAGGAGGTAAAATCCTACGTCCTGCTTTGTGTTGTATTGATGGTGTTTCGATTACAAGGAGGGCGTAACTCGACTAACCTAGCACTCGATGATTTCTAACCTAATCTCTCCTTCCCCGGGACTCGCCTTTATATACAGGTCGAGCCCTTAGGGTTTACAAGAGTCCTTGCCATTAGGCAGGACATGATTCTTTCTATCTCTAAGTCGTCGTGCTTTCTAAGACTCGAAGACCTTCCCAATGATCGACTCTTCCCCAGGATCTTGAACCGCCATCTAGCTCCTGGGCTTTATTGGGCCAAAGGTTGAATCGCCAAAGGATGAGTCGCCCGCTTGGTGACCCGGCCCAACCAGGGCGGGTCACACAACAGATAATATCCCCAACACCGGGGCTCAACATATAAATACATGGAACTCTGATCTCAATCTACATCATCATGGTCTTCTTCCGGTGCAACTCGATGACGGTAACGGATCGTGATCCCAACTATTATTGTATCTTTATAGTGTTCTTGGTTGATAGAAGGGCGAATTTTTTGTTTTCTACTACATTTTCCAGCAGTCATTGTCTCAAAAGAAGGAATAAAGTCGACCTTTCCTAGATGTGTTTATGTTTTGCAGGTCGCAATTACACAAAGGTGAGTCTCATACCACTCACACACATGTGATTTGTAAGAAAGTATAAAAATAAAAAACACAAAGTTGTGCGCATGTTGAAATGGTTGCAATTGCATATGGATGCATCACACGCAACTCCCGCACATGCAACTAGTACGTGCTTTGTTCTGAGTAAGGCAAAATAATATGGCACACAAATAAAGAAAAGAATTAAATATACGTGTTGTCCTAATCTTGTGCACCTTTATTTTCTTTTTTTTTGAAAATCTTGCCGCTCTTATTAACTCTTAAACAAGGTTTGGAATGTCAATAGCGATCACATCCAGAATGCAATCTGGAGGAGATCCCTGCCATACAGAACATAGTTCTTCTCCTACTCCTATCTTAGCTAGCTTATGCGCGGCAACATTAGCAGAACGCCGAACCCAAGAAACTCGGAAATCAACGAACCCACGAAGCTGAGATTTGATGTTCTCAACCCATGATCCCGAGGCCGATAAGTCCTTCCCTTGGTGATTGCTCTTTTGCACTAGAGCCTGGCAGTCCAGCTCCAGGTGGATTCTTTGGACTTGTATATCTGCCGCGAATTTCAGAGCCCTCCGACATGCCATAATCTCCGTCGATTCAGGGTCACCCATGCAAGGGAAAAAATTGACATATCCCTGCTAGAAAACCCCCTTGGTCAGTCCTGAACACAGCTCCACCTCCACCATTGCGTCCATGCCTATCTGTGGCTCCATCGGAATTAACCTTCGTCCAGCCTTCTTGTGGAGGGCAGCAGCGCTGTTTCAACTCATGTTTCGGCATCGGAGCCCTTGCAGCGTGTATCCCTCTCCATTCCTCTATGTATCCACACACTCGAGCTATGATTTCATGTGGAGCTTCTATTTTCCTCCCCTCCTTTGTCTCATTGCGTGCCAGCCACAGCGCGTAGGTAGATTGAATCATCGTTTCCCTTTGCTCGTGCGAAGCATTAGGAACCACCCCAACAGCCAGTTGGCGAGAGCACTCTGGGACGCAATGGTGCAAGGCGGCGCCACGATGCTGGTGCCCTGTTGAACACGTAGCTGATCCCAGAACTGGCTAGAATGCTGACATGTCCAGAATTGGTTTAGGGATGTCTCCTCTCTCCCGCACACGCAGCAAAATACACCCGGTTTTATCCTTCGTCGATGAAGTTCAGTCCCTACCGCCAGTCCATTACGGATCAGCCTCCACATATGGATCTTTGCTTTAGGAGGGGCGTTCGTATCCCAGAGCCCCAGGAAACCTTTGTGTTTATTAACCAGCGACGATGATTCCGGCTGTCCAGATCGTGTCTTGTTTTGGGCCGTCCTCAAGTGGTATGCAGATCGCACCGAGAAGACTCCACTCTTAGTATAATTCCATGCCAGGTAGTCATCAGTTCCCTGTCCCCCGATCGCTATTTGTTTGATGTCCACAGCTTCATCCAGCGGGAAAACTTCTGCAAGCTTTGTATCATCCCACTCCTCTCCTTCTGAGGTGAGCAAGTCTGCGACCCTCGTGATCGCATTAACATAGACTGCACCTAGGGGTTTAAGGCTACCACTTCTTGGTATCCAATTGTCATGGTGGATATTAATTTTACTACCATCCCCAATTCGCCATATCAATCCCAGATTCAGGAGCTCTCTACCATGGATAATGCTTCTGAAAGTGAAAGAACCATTTGCGGGGCACGTTGCAGACAGTATTGAGCAGTCTGGGAAGTATCTTGCTTTGAGCACTTGCGCACACAGTGATAAAGGGGCCTGCAGAATCATCAACGCTTGTTTAGCCACGAGGGCTTGGTTAAACGCCTCCATATCACGAAACCCCATCCCTCCATCACGTTTGGCAGCACACATTTTTTCCTAGGAGATCCAATGCACCTTCTTTTGACCATTCGTTGCACCCCACCAGAATTTCGAAGAGATCGAAGTCAGGTTCCGGCATATTTTCTTTGTGAGATGAAAACAACTCATGGTAAATGTAGGTGTGGCTTGGAGCACCGATTTAACTAAAACCTCTCTAGCTGCCTTAGAGAGTCCCTCTCCCTTCCAACCATTGACCTTTCCTTTCGAGCATTCAGTAATATAACTAAAGGTCCCATATTTTGAGCGCCCAACCAGTGTTGGCAAGCCCAAATATCTCTCACTGAGAGCTTCATTGTCCACTCCAAGAATGCCTTTCAGTTCCTCTTTGTTTGCTTCCTGTATTCCCCTACCGAAGAAAATAGATGATTTTTGAAGGTTGATGCGTTGTCCCGATGCACTCTCGTATTGCTGCAGAATATTTGTGTGCACTTCCATGTTCGATCGTGTTCCCTCAAGGAAAACAATACTGTCGTCCGCAAAAAGAAGGTGGGTAATTTGGGGGCCAGTGCTCCCAAACTTAACTCCAGAGAGAAGTTGCTCTTCTTGTGCTCGCCTTAACAGTGCAGAGAAGCCCTCTACACAGAATAGGAACAAATATGGAGAAAGAGGGTCTCCCTACCTGAGGCCCCGGGAAGGGGAGAATCTCCTCGATAGGCCACCATTTAGTCTCACCGTGAACCTTGCTGTTTTAACACATCTCATAATCATATCAACCCATTCATGACCAAACCCAAATCACATCATCATTTGTTCCAAAAAGCTCCACTCAACAATGTCATACGCCTTCATCATATCGAGCTTGACTGCACAGAATGGATGTTTCCTTTTCCTTGTCCGTATCGCATGAACACACTCGTAAGCAACCAAGACATTGTCCGTAATTAGGCGCCCTGGAACAAAAGCGCTTTGCTCCTCTGAAATCATAATCGGAAGGATGCCCTTTAACCTATTTGCCAAAACCTTTGTAGCAATTTTATACAACACATTACATAAACTTATCAGGCGAAATTGAGAAAGCAGCTCCGGTGAGTCGACTTTCGGAATCATGACAATAACCGTGTCGTTAAAAGATTCTAGGGCCGATACTCCATTCAGAAAATCATGCACCGCCCTGCAAACATCATCCCGTACCAAAGACCAGTGTCGTTGGTAAAACAGAGCTGGCAGCCCATACGGCCCTGGCGCCTTTGTCGGACCCATCTGAAAGAGCGCCTCTTCTATCTCCTTGTCCGAGATAGCCATGGTTAACTTCCCATTCATATCTCCAGACACCAAAGGTTGGATGTGATTCAGCAGTGAGGTAGCTCCATTTGATCCTTCCGATGAAAATAACTTCTCGTAGAAGGTCGCTGCCAACTCTCTCATCTCCTCATCTACCATACACTTAGTCCCATCCTCTCTTTGAAGGGCCCTGACAGTGTTTTTCCTCTTCCTATGAGACGCCCTACTCTGGAAGTACTTTGTATTAAGATCACCAACTTTGAGCCAGTCTACCCTCGAACGCTGCCGGTATAGAACTTCCTCCCTAGCATAAATCTCTCTCAGCTGCTCTTCTATGTCCCTGGTTTCTTGCATTGAGCCTGTCGTTGCATCCCTTCTTTTTGATTCAACAAGATCAATCTTAAGTCGTGAGATATGTTTCGTGATAGAACCAAACACCTCTCGAGCCCACCTCTTCATGTTACCCGAGATATCCCTCAGCCGTCTCCAGACAGCTTGCACTCATGTGTGTCCCCGATCCGAAGCTTCCCACGCTTCCGCCACCATGTCGTCATATTTTTCGTGTCTTGTCCAAGCCTCCTCAAACCGAAAGGGTCGTTCTCCTCGCTGATTCAGGTTTGGAGCTGTCTCCAAGGCCCTTATCAGCAACGCTTGGTGATCGGATTCCTCAGTCATGACGTGTTCCACCACGGTATCGGGAAACATCTGCGCAAACCCCTCATTGCACATTGCTCTATCCAGGCGGACCTGGATATTGTGTTCGCCATCTCTCTTGTTATCCCGTGTAAATGGGTATCCCGAGAATCCCAGATCCACGAGGCTGCAGTCAGCCACGCAGTCCCGGAAGTCCTCCATCTGTTGGAAACTCATGATATTGCCCCCTTGTTGATCAGTTAGGAACAACACTTCCTTAAAATCCCCTTCACAAATCCAAGGTAGATCATCCTGCGCCCTCAAGTACCGGAGTTTCTCCCATGATCGCATGCGGAGCTCTGTTCTTGGTTCCCCGTAGGAACCTGTAAACCTGCACGTTTTACCCTCCCATGCGATCTCAGCGTCGATGAAGTACTGGCACCACGGTCTGATCGTCACTTTAAGGTTATCCCTCCACCACAGTGCAAGTCCACCGCTTTTTCCTTTGCAAGCCACTGCCATCCCACATCTGAATCCCATACTCCACCTCAGTTTCTCCATAGCTATCGCAATCTTCTTTGTCTCGCATAAAAACACCACCCCGGGGTTGTATGACCTAATCAGGTCTCGCAATTCGCCCACTGTCGAGTCCAACCCCAATCCCCGATAGTTCCAGGCAAGGAAATTCATTGTGTCCGGCGGCCCTGCTCCGCAGGGTCCGCCGATATGTCCTTGTCCTCCGAGATGCGTTCAAACACTAAAGACGTCTTGCGTCTTGTATCACGAATGAAGGCATCATGAATAATCTGTCTATCCGGGTCATCTTTTGCTACCCAAAGCTGCGTAGGTCGTCGTTTCCTACTGTCTTCTTCTCCCTGCCTCCGATAAGCACTCTGTGATACAGGTCGATATTCCTGTCTCGGCCTCCTTGTGCACCTTTCAAGTGTCAACATTCCATGCAAAAACATTGTACCTCGTGGAAAATTTCTTCCCTAAAAACAATAGGTATGGGCTTTCAAACAAAAATGGGATCTAACACAAAAATATAAATAAAAGAGGCAGGTAACAATTACAAAAAATAAAATACAGAAGGTGAAATAAGTTACTAGAAAGTAGAAAAATCAAGAAAAAGGAGAAGTAAAATTGAAAAGAATACAGGAAAGATGAAAAGTCAAATAAAAAAGGTTCAAACTTATTACTAATATGTTGTATATACCTATACAAAAGATGATATTTCCCAGTCATCACACGTTATAGCTCTAGATGGCAAAAAAGAACATGAAAAGCACCACGTTCACTGAACATTGTTGGTTCCAATTTCAGAAAAAAAAAACTACTTCCCCTGTCCTATAATATAAAACATTTTACAGGCTAGTTTAGCTTCCACAAATGTATTATATTATGAGACGTAAGAAATAGAAAAGGCATAAGGGCACATACAATGGAACGCTATCAGTAGACGTTGGGGTCTAATTACCGGCTATTTTGATCAATTCCGAGTCGAACCTAGCATTTTTGTTTGTGTTGACGCCTGTTTTGTCGTCGAGCACTCCAAGTATACCATGAGTTTGTTTCAAATAGTCAGGCATCCAGATGCTCCTTCTAGTGTTGGATCCAAGTACTCTTACCCAGGTGCTTGGCACAATTTGTTTTTTCATTTTCTCAAGCGCCTATAGAAGCATCTTCCCATTGAAGCTGCCCTAACAACACACACATGATGGGAACATAAAAGTGTATTTGGTAGCCTACACACACATGACGAGAACATAAAAGTGTATTTGGTAGCCTACATAAGCCTATATGTTTCGTACTCGACATACTTTTCGCTATTCGGTAGCCTGCGGGGGGTCTCCTTAGCTATGCTCCGCTCACCCCGAATACCTCCGCATCCACGCTTGGAAGAGAATCTCTGAAAGGAGGTTCCTTGGTGAGAATGCACGTGTTTGAAGACTCATAAAAAACCCATCATTGTTTGACAAATGAGATAACTATGCGGCTTGATATATAAACAAGACTCGCCGGGCACAAGGGATAAAGAAAACGGTTAGCCATGTGGCTTACGTTTTAATAGAATAAATGAACTAGGAAATGAGACCGGACTAAATTTCAGCTAACTTAGTTTTAACAATCCCGTAAAAAACCGAGTAGGGCAACATAATCAGATGCTTCCTTGGCAGAATATAAAGCAACTTGTGACCTGGGTGGAACCAACCCACCACGATTCAAGTTCTAGATTTGTCATTGGTGGTTGAGTTTCTCTGAATTTATTTTGGACGTTCCGACAATATGCTTTCAATATAAGGAGATGTTTTCGTCGACTATGAAGACGTCTGTAACTGTTGAGGAACGTTGTATGGGAAACAAAAAAATTCCTACGCACACGAAGACCTATCATGGTGATGTCCATCTACAAGAGGAGATTAGATCTACGTACCCTTGTAGATCGCTAAGCAGGAAGCGTTTAAGAAACACGGTTCATGTAGTGGTACAGCTTCATGATTCAAATCACCGTCGTCCCATGATCCGTCCCACGATGCGTTCCGATCTAGCGCCAAACGGACGACGCCTCCGCGTTCAGCACACGTACAACTCGATGACGATCTCGGCCTTCTTGATCCAGCAAGAGAGACGGAGAACTAGATGAGTTCTCCAGCAGCGTGACGACGCTCCGGTGGTGATGATGATCTACTCCTGCAGGGCTCCGCTGGAGCTCCGCAGACATCCGATCTAGAGGAAGAACTACGTGGTATAGGTTTAAGTTGCACGTGGCAAAGTTGTGTCTCAAAAGCCCTAAAATCACCAGTATATATAGGAGGAGGGGAGGGGCTAGTCTTGGGGCTCAAGGATCCCCAAGGTGCGCTGGCCAAAGGGGAGGAGGTGGACTCCCACCCCAATTCGGTTTGGGGGAAGGAGTCCACTCCTTCCTCCCCACCTCCCTCTTTCCTTTTTACTTTCCTTTGGTGTTTTTCCACTTGTGGCACCATGACCCTATTGGGTTGGCCTCACCAGCCCACTAAGGGCTGGTGCACCACCCTAGGGTCACTGGGCTCACTCCCGGGTGGGTGGGCCCCTCCCGGTGAATACCCGGAACCCATTCGTCACTCCCGGTACAGTGCCGGTAATGCCCGAAACTTTCGGGTGACCAAATGAAACCATTCTATATAAATTTTTGTTTCCGGACCATTCCGAGAACCCTTGTGATGTCTGTCATCTCATCCAAGACTCCGAACAACAGTCAGTAACCACACATATAACTCAACTATACTAAAACATCATCGAACCTTAAGTGTGCACACCCTGCGGGTTCGAAAACTATGTAGACATGACCCGAGACACTCCTCGGTCAATATCCAATAGCGGGACCTGGATGCCCATATTGGATACTACATATTCTCCGAAGATCTTATCGGTTGAACCTCTGTGCCAAGGATTCATATAATCCCGTATGTCATTCCCTTTGTCCTTCGGTATGTTACTTGCCTGATATTCGATCATCGGTATCCGTATACCTATTTCAATCTCATTACCAGCAAGTCTCTTTACTCGTTCCGTAGTACAAGATCCCGTGACTTACACTTAGGCAAATTGCTTGCAAGGCTTGTTTGTGATGCTGCATTACCGAGTGGGCCCCGGGATACCTCTCCGTCATACGGAGTGACAAATCCCAGTATTGATCCATACTAACTCAACGGACACCTTCAGAGATACCTATAGAGCACCTTTATAGTCAGCCAGTTACGTTGCGATGGTTGATACACACAAGGTATTCCTCTGGTGCCAGTGAGTTATATGATCTCATGGTCATAGGAATAAATACTTGACACAAGAAAACAATAGCAACAAAATGACACGATCACATGCTACGTTCATAGTTTGGGTCTAGTCCATCACATGATTCTCCTAATGATGTGATACAGTTATCAAGTGACAACACTTGCCAGTGGTCAGAAAACCTTGACCATCCTTGATCAACTGGCTAGCCAACTAGAGGCTTTCTAGGGACATTGTTTTGTCTATGTATCCACACGTGTATCTATGTTTTCATTCAATACAATTATAGCATCGATAATAAACGAATATCTTGAAACAGGAAATATAATAATAACTAGTTTATCATTGCCTCTAGGGCATATTTCCAACAGTCTCCCACTTGCACTAGAGTCAATAATCTAGTCCTCACATTGCCATGCGATTTGTATTTTAATAAATCTAACACCCATACAGTTCTGGTGTTGATCATGTTTTGCCCGTGGAAGAGGTTTAGTCAATGGATCTGCTACATTCAGATCCGTGTGCACTTTGCAAATATTTACGTCCTCTTCTTCGACGTAGTCGCGGATGAGGTTGAAGCGTCGTTTGATGTGCCTGGTCTTCTTGTGAAACCTTGGTTCCTTTGCTAAAGAAATGGCACGAGTGTTGTCACAAAACAGAATTATTGGATTTTGTGCGCTTGGCACAACTCCAAGATCCGTCATGAACCGCTTCATCCAGACACCCTCCTTAGGTGCCTCTGAGGCAGCCATGTACTCCGCTTCACATGTAGAATCTGCTACGACGCTTTGTTTGGAACTGAACCATCTTACCGCACCACCATTAAGAATAAATACGTATCTGGTTTGAGACTTAGAGTCATCCGGATCAGTGTCAAAGCTTGCGTCGACGTAACCCTTTACGACGAGCTCTTCGTCACCTCCATAAACGAGAAACATTTCCTTAGTCCTTTTCAGGTACTTCAGAATATTGTTGACAGCCGCCCAGTGATCCACTCCTGGATTACTTTGAAACCTGCCTGCCATACTTATGGCCAAGCTGACGTCTGGTCTAGTGCACAGCATTGCATACATGATAGAACCTATGGCTGAAGCATAGGGGACAGAACTCATTTGTTCTCTATCCTCCGCAGTTGCTGGACACTCAGTCTTACTCAATTTTATACCTTGTAACACTGGCAAGAACCCCTTCTTGGACTGTTCCATTTTGAACTTCTTCAAAACTTTATCAAGGTATGTGCTTTATGAAAGTCCTATGACGCGTCTCGATCTATCCCTATAGATCTTAATGCCTAGAATGTAAGCAACTTCTCCTAGGTCCTTCATAGAGAAACTTTTATTCAAGTAATCATTTACGCTCTCCAAAAACTCCACGTTGTTTGCAATCAGTAATACGTCATCCCCATATAATATTAGAAACGCCACACATCTCCCACTCACTTTCTTGTAAATACAAGATTCTCCAACCACTTGTATAAACCCAAATGCTTTGATCACCACATCAAAGCGCTTATTCCAACTCCGAGATGCTTGCACCAGTCCAGAAATGGATGGCGTGAGCTTGCATACTTTGTTAGCATTCTTTGGATCGACAAAACCTTCGGGTTGCATCATATACAACTCTTCCTTAAGAAAACCGTTAAGGAACGCCGTTTTGACATCCATCTGTCAGATTTCACAATCGAAAAATGCAGCTATTGCTAACATGATTTGGACGGACTTAAGCATCACTACTGGTGAGAACGTCTCATCGTAGTCAACTCCTTGAACTTGTGAAAAACCCTTTGCCACAAGTGGAGCTTTATAAACAGTCATATTACCGTCCGCGTTCGTCTTCTTCTTAAAGATCCATTTGTTCTGAATAGCCTTGCGGCCTTCAGGTAATACTTCCAAAGTCCACACTTTGTTTTCATACATAGATCCTATCTCATACTTCATGGCCTCCAGCCATTTGTTGGAATCTGGGCCCACCATTGCTTCTTCATAATTCGCAGGTTCATTGTTGTCCAACAACATGATTGATAAGACAGGATTACCGTACCATTGAGGAGTAGTACGTGATCTTGTCGACCTGTGAGGCCCGATAGGAACTTGATCCGAAGTTTCATGATCACCATCATTAACTTCCTCCTCAACCAGCATCGCTTCGACAGAGGTTTCCCCTTGCCCTGCGCCACCATTTAGAGGGATTAGAGGTTCGACAACCTCATCAAGTTCTATCTTCTTCCCACTTAACTCTTTCGAGAGAAACACCTTCTCAAGAAAAGCTCTGTTCTTAGCAACAAATACTTTGCCCTCTGATTTGAGATAGAAGGTGTACCCAACTGTCTCCTTTGGGTAACCTATGAAGACGCACTTTTCCGCTTTGGATTCCAGCTTTTTAGGCTGAAGCTTTTTGACATAAGCATCACATCCCCAAACTTTAAG
This sequence comes from Hordeum vulgare subsp. vulgare, assembly GCF_904849725.1. Taxonomy (NCBI): domain Eukaryota; kingdom Viridiplantae; phylum Streptophyta; class Magnoliopsida; order Poales; family Poaceae; genus Hordeum; species Hordeum vulgare. The sequence continues at coordinate 103,900,128 of NC_058520.1, forward strand.
AAACGACAACTTTGGTATTTTGCCATACCACCGCTTGTATGGTGTCGTCTCAACGGATTTTGATGGTACCCTATTTAAAGTGAATGCAGTTGTCTCTAATGCATAACCCCAAAATGGTAACGGCAAATCAGTAAGAGACATCATAGATCGCACCATTTCTAACAAAGTACGATTACGACATTCGGACAAACCATTACGATGTGGTGTTCCATGTGGTGTTAACTGTGAAACGATTCCACATTGTCTCAGGTGAGCACCAAACTCGAAACTCAGATATTCACCCCCACGATCAGAATGTAGGAACTTGAACTTCTCATTACGATGATTTTCAACTTCACTCTGAAATTGCTTGAACTTCTCAAACATTTCAGACTTGTGCTTCATCAAGTAGATATATCCATACCTATTCAAATCGTCGGTGAAGGTGAGAAAATAACGATATCCACCGCGCGCCTCCACACTCATCGGACCGCACACATCGGTACGTATCATTTCCAACAAGTCACTTGCACTCTCCATTGTTCCGGAGAACGGAGTCTTAGTCATCTTGCCCATGAGGCATGGTTCGCACGTGTCAAGTGATTCAAAATCAAGTGACTCCAAAAGCCCATCGGAATGGAGTTTCTTCATGCGCTTTACACCCATATGACCTAAGCGGCAATGCTACAAAAACATGGCGCTATCATTATTAACTCTACATATTTTGGTCTCAGTGCTATGTATATGTGTATCATTGCTGTCAAGATTCAATATGAACAATCCTCTCACATTGGGTGCATGACCATAAAATATATTACTCATAGAAATAGAACAACCATTATTCTCTGACTTAAACGTGTAACCGTCTTGCAATAAACAAGATCCAGATATAATGTTCATGCTTAACGTAGGTACTAAATAACAATTATTTAAGTTCATAATTAATCCTGATGGTAACTGAAGTGAGACTGTGCCAACGGTGATTGCATCAACCTTGGAACCATTTCCCACGTGCATCGTCACTTCATCCTTCGCCAGCCTTCGTCTATTCGACAGTTCCGGCTTCGAGTTGCAAATATGAGCAATAGAACTAGTATCAAATACCCAGGCACTACTATGAGAGTTGGTTAAGTACACATCAATAACATGTATATCAAATATACCTGATTTTTCCTTAGCCGCCTTCTTATTAGCCAAATACTTGGGGCAGTTGCGCTTCCAAAGACCCATTCCCTTGCAATAATTGAAGGGTAACGTAGCATAAATTCAAAAATTTCCTACGCCATATTCAGATCTTCCTATGGAGAGACCAGCAACGAGAGACGGGAGTGCATCTTCATACCTTTGAAGATCGCTAAGCGGAAGCGTTGCTAGAACGCGATTGACGGAGTCGTACTCGCGGCGATTCAGATCGCGGTGTGATTACGATCTAGTGCCGAACCACGGCACCTCCGTGTTCAACACATGTGCAGCCCGGTGACGTCTCCTGCACCTTGATCCAGAAAGGAGGAGGGAGAGGTTGGGGAAGATCTCCGGCAGCACGACGGAATGGTGTTGGTGGAGAGACGAGGTCTCCCGGCAGGGCTTCGCCAGGCACCATGGGAGGATGAGGAAGGAGAGGAGCAGGGCTGCACCGAGGGAGAGAAGAAAACGGTGTGCAAAACAGCCCCAAACCCCTAGGTATATATAGGAGGAGGGGAGGGGGTGCCACCCCTAGGGTTCCCACCCTAGGTGGTGCGGCAGCCCCCAGATGGGACGTGCGGCGGCCAGGGCAGGGGGAGGGGGAGGCTGTAACATCCCAAAATTATAAATTTTGGAATGTTAATATAATTATTATTAGATTGTTTGTTGGTTGCTTGAGTGATTGAAACTTGTGTGAAATTTGAAACTTTTCGAAACTTTTGAATGAGAGGGAATAAAATGACTTCCCATCTCCGGTAAATTCAAATTCAATCTTTTAAAAGCAAAGAGAGAAGATGACATGACTTCTTCAACTATAAATAATTTGAATGGAGATATTTGCATTTGAATTCTTTTGCATTTCCATTTGTTTTCTTCGTGCAAGAAATGCCGGGAAAATACTCTCTTTCACGCAAAAGAGAGAGCGGAGGAAAATGACCCTCCAAAGTGTGGGCATTTCTCAAATATTTGGAGCCAAGAAATCCAAAGTTTATTTGCGAAAATTATTTGCAAAAGAAAATAAATCTTTTAGGCAAATTTGTGAAAATAATTTTTTCTAAAGTTTTTATTTTTGTCGTGGAAAAATGCCCATCTTTTATATTTTATTTTTCTGATAATTTTAGTATATAGAAACCCTTTATTCCGAATTGATTTGAATTCCCTTTTATCGTTTTAGTTTCCTAATTTTGAAAAAAGGAAAGAAATCGCGTTTAATAGGAAATAAAGAGCTGGCCCATTAAGGAGTTTCCAAATCTGGCCCGTTTAGTATCTTCTCCTTCCTCTAGTCATTCACGTTACGAGGAACTTCCATGGCAGGAACCAAGAGATCCTCCCCTTTCGGAATTCGTGAATCTCCTTCCCTCCCAGCACCTCCTCGCGACCTATAAAGGATCCCCTCGTCCTCCTCGTTCCATTCCCCTCGAGAAACGCCCCGTTCCCATGCTCGTAGCCACGGCGCCACCATCCTCATCTTCCTGTCAAGAACGGAGTACAGTGGGTCTCGTGGCGCTTCCCCATCACCCCTGCCGAGCCTCTTCAGCGCCCCACCCCCTGCCGTGCTACTCCTCTGCTGTTCCCCCTCCCCGCCGGCGACCTCCCCACCTCGCCGGAGCAGCTACCTCACCGGAGTTCTTCCTCTCTGTCACCCATGGTGAGATTCACGAAATCCCGTATTGCAGTTTTTTCAGAAAATTGCAATCTTAGAAAATTCATATATATTAGTCTATAACTCCGAATTAGGTGATTATTTTTGCGTTGGATCACAAATTTTATGCAGTTTCCGTAGATATATAATTTGTCTATGTTTGGATTTATAAAAATTGAGTTAGATCAGATTTGAATTAAAGCTTGTTTTGCTTATTCCGGGAGTTTAAAAATAGCTTTTAATTTGATTCTCTTTGCTGCTGCTTCCTATTGATCATATCTTTGAGTAGTTCCAGTTTCAGTTTTTTTTAAATATTTTTACTTGGGATTTTTACCAAAACAGATTCTGTTTTAGTTCTTTTAGGATTATGGCTATTTCTTTTTCTATAATTGTTTTTAAATTAATTTCTTTTATATTTCAGAAAGTTTATGTTTAGTTTCTGTTAGTTAAACAGTAGGTTCTCAACAAGTTTTTATTTTTATTTTATTTGTTTGCATGGAATCAATTCTAGTTCTATACTAACTTGCGAATTGATTGCATTGCTAGTTTGATTTCCTATTTTGAAAATACTTATAAAAAATATTGTTTTGTAAATTTTACTTATGTTATCTTAGTTATTTTATATTTTGTTTTCTGTTATTTTTTTTATTTTAGGGTTTTATTTTCAGTTAGAACAAAAACTATGTAGTGTTTGATGTAGTAGAAGGCTTCCTAGCTTCTTTGAAGTTTCCTTTGGATTTTTATCCGCTCTCTCTTATTGATTTTTTGATTGCATCAACTTTTATTGATGTTTGTTAATTGATTGCTAGAATGATTGCTAGTGTGAGTGCTTATGTAAATACTATGTTTGATTATATTGATTTCATCGGAGAGTGACGAATAGTTCTATCACGTATTTCCCGAGAACGAAAATTCTTCTTCGTCAACATCGCCAGGCAAGTCACTTTGATCATACTATCACCTATGTTTTATGCATCGTAGTTCTACCATCCTATGCCCAAATTGCATGCTGCTTAGGTACTTGGAAATTTTAGTATAGATTGTAGTATCATGTGGTAGGCACACAACAACCCTGATACTTGGCCCCGGGACGACAAATTTCATATTGCTATGCTTGAGTAGACGGGATTTCGGTTGAGTGCATAACACGAGTGATGCAAGGTTGATTAAATAATCACGACCGGTTAAGACAATATTTTCAAGACCTCGGACGCAATGTAACTCTGGGTGAAGGACGGTTGATCGGCTCCCTGGAGAACCCAGTGGATGACCCGGGATGCTGGAGAGGCCATGACATCCTGCGGAAAGCTTCACCTAGGCTCAAAGAGACGGACGGATATTTTCAAGACCCAAGGCTTACCTGCACATGCACAAGTCATTATGGGCTCTGGCTTGGTTGGACAACGCGGTGACTCTGGACAGGCGGTGCTAGCAGATGTAGAAGAACGGTAGGAATGGATGGGCACCGACACGGATTCAGAGGGACCCGTTGAAAGACCATGTTTTGATCATCCGGTCTTCAAACACCCTGAAGTGAGAGGACATACACGGAGGCGATCAAATCTTGTGGGGAACGTGTGCAAAACTCTGCAGAGTAGTTAAACCTAATCGATTAGCCGTGTCCACGGTCATGGACAACTTGAGCCAAAGGAACTGAAGTTATCTGGATTTCTCAACACCATTAAATATATTTAATGAGGGTAATTATTGACAACTCGGGTACGAGAACTAGTTGGCGGAACCATCTCGTTAACAACCAACAAAGTAGTAACATTTTGCTTTTAGCCCTCTCTTGTTGTAGGAGAAAAATTTGCTTTACGCTAAAACTTACAACCCCACCTGCCATATATGCATATAGTATAGATGACATTTTACCCCTCTCTTATGTGACTTGCCGGCATATTCAATATGCTGACCTACACGGCTGCAACGTCTTATGTTGGAGATATTTTTCATCGACGAGTAAGAGTACGATTCAGGGTTACGGTCTACACTCAACTTGCCGTTGGTGTTTATTGGGACTCCACTCCCTTGACTGCTTCCGCTGAAATATTTAAGGTATGTATCAGTTTTCCGCTATTTACATGTGATTGCACTTTGATATATACATTGATGTATTGTGTGTGCCAGCATACTGATCCAGGGACGGCACAGATACACAGAGGCTGACTCGTTTTGAGTCGGGCCGCTACAGAAATGGTATCAGAGCACATGTTGACTGTAGGACGTGACCCTAGAAACTGGAAATCCCTTAGGGAAGAATCTCTCAAAAAATTATTTTCAAGAACATCCTTACTTCTCATCCCTTCTGATTTCATTAAACGTTCTCTCTCACCTCAAATATTTAGACAATCCCCTTACCCCTTCGACCTCATGAAGAATCACCGAAGTTCTACTTCAAAGTAAAGAGGATTTCACCATGCTTTTGAAGAATTGAACCTACACCAACAGTAGACTCTCAAGACCCGAAGAATTCGAAGACCCTGAAGCGTTCGAATATTTATATGACCATTAGAAGTCCAAACCCCTGTAATATACCCACGTTAGATACGATGATTTGTGAGCCGTCGTTGGTGTGTGTTTTCCGATGGCCACAAATAAAACCTATCTCAAAAAAATATTGTTGTATTGTGTGTATCTCCCTCCCTCTCTTACCCGTCTCATCCCCAAAACCTCAACCCTACCAGATGGAGTATGAAGCTGGACTTGTAGTCTCTGGACCAATGACCCAGCTGGAAACTGAAATATGGATTCAGAACATGGAGAACCACTTCAGGAGCAACTTGGTCTCAAGGAAGCATGAAGTGGAACACACTCTTCAGTACTTTACACAAGGTGCTGCAATCTGGTGGAAAATGCATCATGCCATACAAGGATTTAGTGGAGCAGAAACTTGGGACGAATTCAAGAACACCCTGTTAAGATCCTGTCTCATTCGGAAGTGCTATGATAATCCGAAGGAGAAGACTTGTGCATGCAAGATCTGTGGAGCAATAGGACACACCCAGGAAGAACACAAGGATGGATGCACTCATTGTGAAGAAAATCACCCAGCTGGGAAGTGCCCAAGTAGTCAGGTGACTTGTTTCTTGTGTGAAGGAACCACCCACTACCCAGCTCAGTGTCACATTTACCCCAAGGTGCAACAAGTTGTCAAGCAGCAGAAATATGCAGTGAAGGAAACCCTCAAGAAGAAGATTCTAGAAGAACCGGTGATGAACGAATATATTGAAGACCCTGATGGACAAGGTCTGACCAGATTTTTCTCCAATGCATGCTACTCATGCGGAGAAGAAGGACATTATTCACAGGACTGCACGAAGAGAAGCCAAGAGTATCTGGGAAACTTCCCGACGGAAGAAGTGGAGTTTGATCCACTTGAAATAGAAGAACTGGCCAAAATAAAGGAGTCCGAAAAGAAGAAAAAGTACCCTCGGAAGAACCAAATCTCTGCAGACAAAGACCTGAGTCATGTCAGATGTTACAAGTGTATGAAATTTGGCCACCACAAATACATGTGCTCAGGAAGGAAGCCGGGAACCCAAGGAGCAAAAGCAGAAGCTAAGAAGCCTCGAGACTTGTCAGAAATCATTTGTTTTTGTTGCAAGGAAGCATCCCATTTTGCCAGCGATTGTCCACAAAGGAAGAAAGCTAGAATGGAGTAGTTAAGTTTTGACCGTGGCAGTAAGTGTAATCCGAAGCACTCCTGTTTTTCATAAGATCATGGAGTGAAATTTTTGTAACAGAAGTCCCTGAGATTGTAATAACATCATGAATAAATGGAATTTATTTTCTCATGATTGCCTATGTTGAACTGTATGCGTTGTTTTCTCTACGAGTCATTCCTCAAGGGCCCAGAAACGATCATGACCCTAACCAGTGATCATGATTACCCAAAAATCCTGAAGGACATGATGAAGCACATTCACCTGGAAGGAGATGCAGTCTACAAAGGCTACCCATTTGTGGAAAATGGAGTGGAACTTTGGTACGTGGAAGTACACCTCCACCATGTGAAAGGAGTTTGTCCAAAGACTATGGGGCAATACTTTTTCATTTCACGTGTACCACGAGCAACCTTCTTTGATGTTGTTCGTGAAGCTGCCATGGAAGCCATATGTCAGATCGGAGAAATCCTTGAAGCAAGACTCCGTCATACCGAGGAATACCTGAGTGAAGTGCATGCGGAGATGATGGAGATGAAGCTCATGACCACCATGATGAAGCAAAAGATGGATGATTTCAAGGAGCGCATTGGAAAGTTCGAGTGGAACTAAAGTACCTCCAAGAGAGGCAGATGAATAAAGTTGGCAGAAATGCTCGACCATACCGAACCATGTGGATGGCAGCATTTGTAATAGAGTACTTTTGAATTGGAGTTTTGGAGGATAAATGTAGGATGTAATAAAGGATTGATTATGAAATGCATATGATTTATGGAAGAAGCTACGTTGGATCAGCAAACGTTTTCTTAGGAGCATACGAAAACCGAGAGTTGTGAAGATACGATAGATGTTTCGTTCAGCTTGCAGAACCAATGGATTATCCGAACTTCATTCGTGGACAAGAGAAATTCTGCAAACGCTTGTGAGGATGCCCAAGTGTTAGAATGCGAGATTCGCTAAACCTTATACAGAGAAATGATTTGGGTGCGGAATGGATTGATCACCATGACAACTTACTCTTATCATTTATCTTGCTATTCGGAATGGTAAATCTGAGAGACTTACCCATATAGAGAGACGACGTTCTTTGAAGCTTTTGTTTAAGCCTTAGAATGGTATAAGAAAAGCCCATGTACATGGCACCTGTTGTCACACGTAGGAAATTTTACGGTGAGGATGAAGACAAGACCCCTTTCTCTGCAGGATAACCACAAATGGTAGACCACCATGAGAACCATCGATATGTTATTTAGAATTGACCACGAGACTGTCAGTTAAGAAGACCCAGTGATGGAAGAAGCTTATATCAACGGGAGAGCATCACCAAAGGATTTAATATGAAGGTTTTGCGATGTCAGTTGCCAAAAACCCCAGAGGAACGTTAAAGCATTTTGAGGGACCAGTAGCACTCATTTTAAGTGTGGTAGCGTCCCACCTTGCCGGAAGTTGGATTTGTTAGAAGACCCCCAAACCCTAACCTTTCTTTCTAGCCTCTTCGAATCTCGAGGACGAGATTCATTTTAAGTGTGGTAGTTTGTAACATCCCAAAATTATAAATTTTGGAATGTTAATATAATTATTATTAGATTGTTTGTTGGTTGCCTGAGTGATTGAAACTTGTGTGAAATTTGAAACTTTTCGAAACTTTTGAATGAGAGGGAATAAAATGACTTTCCCATCTCCGGTAAATTCAAATTCAATCTTTTAAAAGCAAAGAGAGAAGATGACATGACTTCTTCAACTATAAACAATTTGAACGGAGATATTTGCATTTGAATTCTTTTGCATTTCCATTTGTTTTCTTCGTGCAAGAAATGCCGGGAAAATACTCTCTTGCACGCAAGAGAGAGAGCGGAGGAAAATGACCCTCCAAAGTGCGGGCATTTCTGAAATATTTGGAGCCAAGAAATCCAAAGTTTATTTGCGAAAATTATTTGCAAAAGAAAATAAATCTTTTAGGCAAATTTATGAAAATAATATTTTCTGAAGTTTTTATTTTTGCCGTGGAAAAATTCCCATCTTTTATATTTTATTTTTCTGATAATTTTAGTATATAGAAACCCTTTATTCCGAATTGATTTGAATTCCCTTTTATCGTTTTAGTTTCCTAATTTTGAAAAAAGGAAAGAAATCGTGTTTAATAGGAAATAAAGAGCTGGCCCATTAAGGAGTTTCCAAATCTGGCCCGTTTAGTATCTTCTCCTTCCTCTAGTCATTCACGTTACCACGAACTTCCATGGCAGGAACCAAGAGATCCTCCCCTTCCGGAATTCGCGAATCTCCTTCCCTCCCAGCACCTCCTCGCCACCTATAAAGGATCCCCTCGTCCTCCTCGTTTCATTCCCCTCGAGAAACGCCCCGTTCCCATGCTCGTAGCCACGGCGCCACCATCCTCATCTTCCTGTCAAGAACGGAGTACAGTAGGTCTCGTGGCGCTTCCCCATCACCCCTGCCGAGCCTCTCCAGCGGCCCCCCACCCCTGCCGTGCTACTCCTCCGGCATTCCCCCTCCCCGCCGGCGACCTCCCCACCTCGCCGGAGCAGCTACCTCGCCGGAGTTCTTCCTCTCTGTCACCCATGGTGAGATTCACGAAATCCCGTATTGCAGTTTTTTCAAAAAATTGCAATCTTAGAAAATTCATATCTATTAGTCTACAACTCCGAATTAGGTGATTCTTTTTGCTTTGGATCACAAATTTTATGCAGTTTCTGCAGATATATAATTTGTCTATGTTTGGATTTATAAAAATTGAGTTAGATCAGATTTGAATTAAAGCTTATTTTGCTTATTCCGGGAGTTTAAAAATAGCTTTTAATTTGATTCCTTTTGCTGCTGCTTCCTGTCGATCATATCTTTCAGTAGTTTAAGTTTCAGTTTTTTTAAAATAATTTTACTTGGGGTTTTTCCCCAAAACAGATTCTGTTTTAGTTCTTTTAGGATTATGGCTATTTCTTTTTCTATAATTGTTTTTAAATTAATTTATTTTATATTTCAGAAAGTTTATGTTTAGTTTCTGTTAGTTAAACAGTAGGTTCTCAACAAGTTTTTATTTTGATTTTATTTGTTTGCATGGAATCAATTCTAGTTCTATACTAACTTGCGAATTGATTGCATTGCTAGTTTGATTTCCTATTTTGAAAATACTTATAAAAAATATTGTTTTGTAAATTTTACTTCTGTTATCTTAGTTATTTTATATATTTTTTCTGTTTTTTTTATTTTAGGGTTTTATTTTCAGTTAGAACAAAAACTATGTGGTGTTTGATGTAGTAGAAGGCTTCCTAGCTTCTTTGAAGTTTCCTTTGGATTTTTATCCACTCTCTCTTATTGATTTTTGATTGCATCAACTTTTATTGCTGTTTGTTAATTGATTTCTAGTGTGAGTGCTTATGTGAATACTATGTTTGATTATATAGATTTTATCGGAGAGTGACGAATAGTTCTATCACGTATTTCCCGAGAACGAAAATTCTTCTTCGTCAACATCGCCAGGCAAGTCACTTTGATCATACTATCACCTATGTTTTATGCATCGTAGTTCTACCATCCTATGCCCAAATTGCATGCTGCTTAGGTACTTGGAAATTTTAGTATAGATTGTAGTATCATGTGGTAGAACACAACAACCCCGATACTTGGCCCCGGGACGACAAATTTCATATTGCTATGCTTGAGTAGACGGGATTTCGGTTGAGTGCATAACACGAGTGATGCAAGGTTGATTAAATAATCAAGACCGGTTAAGATAAGATTTTCAAGACCTCGGACGCAATGCAACTCTGGGTGAAGGACGGTTGATCGGCTCCCTGGAGAACCCAGTGGATGACCCGGGATGCTGGAGAGGCCATGACATCCTACGGAAAGCTTCACCCAGGCTGAAAGAGACGGACGGATATTTTCAAGACCCAAGGCTTACCTGCACAGCCACAAGTCATTATGGGCTCTGGCTTGGTTGGACAACGCGGCGACTCTGGACAGGCGCTGCTAGCAGATGTAGAAGAACGGTAGGAATGGATGGGCACCGACATGGATTCAGAGGGACCTGTTGAAAGACCATGTTTTGATCATCCGGTTGCAGATATTTTTCCACTCCCTTGACCGACATGGCTGCAACGTCTTATGTTGCAGATATTTTTCATCGACGAGTAAGAGTACGATTCAGGGTTACGGTCTACACTCAACTTGCCGTTGGTGTTTATTGGGACTCCACTCCCTTGACTGCTTCCGCTGAAATATTTAAGGTATATATCAGTTTTACGCTATTTACATGTGATTGCACTTTGATATATACATTGATGTACTGTGTGTGCCAGCATACTGATCCAGGGATGGCACAGATACACAGAGGCTTGACCGAGTGGGCCCAGAGATACCTCTCCGTTATACGGAGTGACAAATCACGATCTCAATTCGTACCAACCCAACAGACACTTTCGGAGGTACCCGTAGTGCACCTTTATAGTCACCCAGTTACATTGTGACGTTTGATACACCCAAAGCACTCCTACGGTGTCCGGGAGTTGCACAATCTCACGGTCGAAGGAAAAGACACTTGACACTAGAAAAGCTTTAGCATACTAACAATACGATCTAGTGCTATGCTTAGGATTGGGTCTTGTCCATCACATCATTCTCCCAATGATGTGATCCCGTTATCGGTGACATCTAATGCCCATGATCTGGAAACCATGATCATCTATTGATTAACGAGCTAGCCAACTAGAGGCTTGCTAGGGACAGATTGTGATCTGTTTATTAACACATGTATTACTGTTTCCTGTGAATACAATTATAGCATGAACAATAGACGATTATCATGAACAAGGAAATATGATAATAACCATTAAATTATTGCCTCTAGGGCATATTTCCAACAGTCTCCCACTTGCACTAGAGTCAATAATCCAGTTACATTGTGATGTATCAAACACCCATAGCATTATGGTGTTGATCATGTTTTGCTCGAGAAAGAGGTTTAGTCAACGGGTCTGCAACATTCAAATCCGTGTTTACTTTACAAATATCTATTACTCCACTCTGGACATGGTCCTGGATGGAGTTGTAGCGGCATTTGATGTGCTTGGTCTTCCGGTGAAACCTGGGCTCCTTGGCTATGGCAATGGCCCCAGTGTTATCACAGAAGAGTGTCATTGGACCCGACGCGCTTGGAAGCACTCCAAAGTCGGTGATGAGCTCCTTCATCCAAATTCCTTCATGAGCCGCTTCTGAAGCAGCTATGTACTCCGCTTCACATGTAGATGCTGCCAAGAATTCTTGCTTTCTGCTGCACCAGCTCACTGCCCCACCATTCAAAACATACACATATCCGGTCTGTGACTTAGAGTCATCCGGATCTGTGTTGAAGCTAGCATCGATGTAACCCTTTACGACGAGCTCTTCTTCACCTCCATAAAAGAGAAACATCTCCTTAGTCCTATTTAGGTACTTCAGGATATTCTTGGCCGATGTCCAGTGTTCCATATCGAGATCACTTTGGTGCCTCCCTACCAAACTTATGGCAAGGTTTATATCAGGTCTGGTACACAGCATGGCATACATTAGAGAGCCTACGGTTGAAGCGTAGGGGAGAGTACTCATCTTCTCTCTATCTGCTGCCGTGGTCGGTGACTGAGTCTTACTCAATCTCATACCTTGCAAAACTGGCAAGAACCCCTTCTTTGAGTTTTCCATATTGAACTTCTTCGATATCTTGTCAAGGTATGTACTTGGCGAAAGACCTATGAGGCGTCTCGATCTATCTCGATAGATCTTGATGCCAAATATGTATGCAACTTCTCCAAGGTCCTTCATTGAAAAACTCTTGTTCAAATAGGCCTTTATGCTCTCCAACATCTCTATATTATTCCCCATCAATAATATCATCCACATACAGTATGAGGAAAGCTACAGAGCTCCCACTCACTTTCTTGTACAGACAGGCTTCTCCATAAACGTGTATGAACCCAAATGCTTTAATCACCTCATTAAAGAGAATGTTCCAACTCCGAGAAGCTTGCACCAACCCATAAATGGAGCGCTGGAGCTTGCACAGTATGTTAGCACCCTTAGGGTCAACAAAACCTTCTGGTTGCATCATATACAACTCTTCCTTAAGATTCCCGTTAAGGAACAGTGTTTTGACGTCCATTTGCCAAATTTCATAATCATAAAAGGCGACAATTGCTAACATGATTCGGACTGACTTCAGCTTCGCTACGGGAGAGAAAGTCTCTTCGTAGTCAACTCCTTGAATTTGTCGAAAATCCTTTGCGACAAGTCGAGCTTAATAAACGGTCACATTACCGTTTGCATCAGTCTTCTTCTTGGAGATCCATTTATTTTCTATGGCTCGCCGATCATCGGGCAAGTACACCAAAGTCCATACTTTGTTCTCATACATGCATCCTATCTCGGATTTCATAGCCTCAAGCCATTTGTTGGAATCCGGGCCCGCCATTGCTTCTTCATAGTTCGAAGGTTCATCGTTGTCTAACAACATGATTTCCATCACAGGGTTGTCGTACCACTCTGGTGCGGAACGTACCCTTGTGGACCTTCGTGGTTCAGTAGCAACTTGATCCGAAGCTTCATGATCATCATCATTAACTTCCTCTTCAGTTGGAGTAGGCGCCACAGGAACAATTTCCCGCGCTGCGCTACTCTCCGGTTCGAGAGGGGGTGTAATTACCTCATCAAGTTCTACTTTCCTCCCACTTACTTCTTTCAAGAGAAACTCTTTCTCTAGAAAGGATCCGTTCTTGGCAACAAAGGTTTTACCTTCGGATCTAAGATAGAAGGTATACCCAATAGTTTCCTTAGGGTATCCTATGAATACGGATTTCTCCGCTTTGGGTTCGAGATTCTCTGGTTGAAGTTTCTTCACATAAGCATCGCAGCCCCAAACTTTAAGAAACGACAGCTTAGGTTTCTTGCCAAACCATAGTTCATACGGTGTCGTCTCAACGGATTTAGACGGTGCCCTATTTAAAGTGAATGCTGCAGTTTCTAATGTGTATCCCCAAAATGACAGCGGTAAGTCGGTAAGAGACATCATAGATCGTACCATATCTAATAAAGTGCGATTACGATGTTCAGACACTCCGTTGTGTTGCGGTGTGCCAGGCGGCGTGAGTTGTGAAACGATTCCACACTTCCTTAGGTGTGTGCCAAACTCGTGACTCAAATATTCTCCTCCACGATCAGATCGTAGACACTTAATTTTTCTGTCACGTTGATTCTCAACCTCACTCTGAAATTCCTTGAACTTTCCAAACGTCTTAGATTTGTGCTTCATCAAGTAGATATACCCATACCTACTCAAATCATCGGTGAGAGTGAGAACATAACGGTAGCCACCGCGAGCTTCAACGTTCATTGGACCACACACATCAGTATGTATTATTTCCAATAAGTCGGTCGCTCTCTCCATTATTCCTGAGAATGGACTCCTAGTCATCTTGCCCATGAGGCACGGTTTGCATGTGTCAAATGATTCAAAGTCAAGAGACTCTAATAGTCCATCAGTATGGAGCTTCTTCATGCGCCTAACACCGATATGACCAAGGCGGCAGTGCCACAAGTATGTGGGACTATCATTATCAACTTTACATCTTTTGGTACTAACACTATGAATATGTGTAACATCGCGATCGAGATTCATCAAGAATAAACCATTCACCAGCGGAGCATGACCATAAAACATATCACTCATATAAATAGAACAACCATTATTCTCTGACTTAAATGAGTAGTCGTCTCGCATTAAGCAAGACGCTGATACAATATTCATGCTCAAAGCTGGTACTAAATAACAATTATTAAGGTTTAAAACTAATCCCGACGTTAGATGTAGAAGTAGCGTGCCGACGGCGATCACATCGACCTTGGAGCCATTCCCGACGCGCATCGTCACCTCGTCCTTGGCCAGTCTCCGCTTATTCTGCAGTTCCTGCTTTGAGTTGCAAATGTGAGCAACAGCACCGGCATCAAATACCTAGGAGCTACTACGAGCGCTGGTAAGGTACACATCAATAACATGTATATCATATATATATTTAACATTGCCAGCCTTCTTGTCCGCTAAGTACTTGGGGCAGTTCCGCTTCCAGTGACCTTTTCCCTTGCAATAGAAGCACTCAGTCTCAGGCTTGGGTCCATTATTTTTCTTCTTCCCGGCATCTGGCTTACCGGGCGCGGCAACGGCTTTGTCGTCTTTCTTGAAGTTCTTCTTACCCTTGCCCTTCTTGAAACTGGTGGTCTTGTTGACCATCAACACTTGATGCTCTTTCTTGATTTCTACTTATGCAGACTTGAGCGTCGAGTACAACTCGGGAATGGTCTTATCCATCCCTTGCATGTTGTAGTTCAGCACGAAACCTTTGTAGCTTGGTGGGAGAGACTGGATGATTCTGTCAATTATAGCATCATCCGGAAGTTCGACTCCAAGTGAAGTCGGACGATCTTGTAACCCAGACATTTTGAGTATGTGCTCACTGACAGAACTGTTCTCCTCCATCTTACAGCTAAAGAACTTGTCGGATACTTCATATCTCTCGACACGAGCATGAGCTTGAAAAACTAGTTTCAGCTCTTGGAACATCTCATATGCACCGTGTTGCTCAAAACGCCTTTGGAGCCCCGTTTCCAAACTGTATAACATGCCACACCTAACCAGAGAGTAGTCATCACTCCGCGTTTGCCAGATGTTAAGAATGTCCTGGGCTGCTGCGGGAGCAGGAGGGTCACCTAGCGGCGCATCAAGGACATAAGCCTTTTTAGCTGCTTCAAGGATGAGCTTCAAGTTGCGAGCCCATTCTGCATAGTTGCTACCATCATCTTTCATCTTGTTTTTCTCCAGGAATGCGTTGAAACTGAGGTTGACGTTGGCCATCTACAATATTTATAAAGACAACTTTTAGACTAAGTTCATGACAATTAAGTTCATTTAATCAAATTAAGTATGAACTCCCACTTAAATCGACATCCCTCTAGTCAGCTAAGTGATACATGGTCCATGTTGACTAACCCGTGTCCGATCATCACGTGAGACGGACTAGTCGTAATGGTGAGCAACTTCATGCTGATCGTATTCAACCATACGACTCATGTTCGACCTTTCGGTCTCTTGTATTCGAGGTCATGATTGTACATGCTAAGTTCGTCGAGTCAACGTAAGTGTTTCGCGTGTGTAAATCTGGCTTACACCCGTTGTATGCGAATGTTAGAATCTATCACACCCGATCATCACATGGTGCTTCGAGACAACGATCCTTCGCAACGGTGCACAATTAGGGGAATAAGTTCTCTAAATTTTTTAAGAGGGATCATCTTATTATGCTACCATCGTTCTAAGCAATAAGATGAAAAACATGATAAACATCACATGCAATCATATAGTGACATGATATGGCCATTATCATCTTTGCTCTTTCGGTCTCCATCTTCAGGCATCGCATGATCATCATTGTCACCGGCGTGACACCATGATCTCCATCATCGTGACTCTGTGAAGTCGTCACGCCAACTACTACTATAGCTAACCGTTAGCAATGAAGTCAAAGTAGTGAACACATGGCGTTGCATCTCATACAATAAATTAAGACAACTCCAACGGCTCCTGTCGGTTGTCATACTCATCGATGTGCAAGTCGTGAATCCTATTACAATAACATGATCATCTCATACATCACACTTGCAACATCACAACTTTGGCCATATCACATCACATGTCAAACCCTGCAAAAACAAGTTAGACGTCCTCTAATTGTTGTTGCAAGTTTTACGTGGCTGATTTGGGTTTCTAGCAAGAACGCCTTGTTACCTACGTGACAGCCACAACGATGATATGCCAAAGCTATTTACCCTTCATAAGGACCCTTTTCATCAAATCCAATCCGACTAGAGTGGGAGAGACACACACCCGCTAGCCACCTTTATGCACGGTGTGCATGTCTGTCGGTGGAACCAGTCTCACGTAAGCATACGTGTAAGGTTGGTCTAGGCCGCTTCATCCCACAATACCGCCAGAAAAGAATAAGACTAGTAGAGGCAAGCAATTGACAAATCATCGCCCACAACCTTTTGTGTTCTACTCGTGCACCGAATCTACGCATAGAAAACCTGGCTCGGATGCCACTGAAGGGTAATGTAGCATAAATTCAAAATTTTCCTACGCCATATTCAGATCTTCCTATGGAGAGACCAGCAGCGAGAGAGGGGTGAGTGCATCTTCATACCTTTGAACATCTCTAAGCGGAAGCGTTGCTAGAACAAGGTTGATGGAGTCGTACTCGCGGCGATTCAGATCGCGGTGTGATTCCGATCTAGTGCCGAACCACGACACCTCCATGTTCAACACACGTGCAGCCCGGTGACGTCTCCTGCACCTTGATCCAGCAAGGAGGAGGGAGAGGTTGGGGAAGATCTCTGGCAGCACGGTGGCATGGTGTCGATGGAGAGACGAGGTCTCCCGGCAGGGCTTCACCAAGCACCGTGGGAGGAGGAGGAAGGAGAGGAGCAGGGCTGCGTCGAGGGAGAGAAGAAAACGGTGTGCACAACAGCCCCAAAACCCTAGGTATATATAGGAGGGCGGGAGGGGGGTGCCACCCCTAGGGTTCCCAACCTAGGTGGTGCGGTAGCCGCCCCAGATGGGAGGTGCGGAGGCAAGGGCAGGGGGAGGGGGTGGCGCACCCCTAGGTGGGCCTTAGGCCCACCAGCACCTAGGGTTCCCCCCCCCCTCTCCACCTCCTGCGCCTTGGGCCCCTTTGTGGGAGGCGCACCAGCCCACTTTGGGTTGGTTGCCCTCCACCTTTTGGCCCATGCTACCTCTTGGGGCTGGTGGCCCCTCCCGGTGGACCCCCGGGACCATTTCCGATGGTCCCGGTACGCTACCGGTGACGCCCGAAACATTTCCGACGTCCAAAACCATCCATCCTACATATCAATCTTTACCTCCGGACCATTCCGGAGCTCCTCGTGACGTCCGGGATCTCATCCGGGACTCCGAACAACTTTCAGTAACCTCGTATAACCCTAGCGTCATCGAACCTTAACCCTAGCGTCATCGAACCTTAAGTGTGTAGACCCTACGGGTTCGGGAATCATGTAGACATGACCGAGACGCTCTCCGGCCAATAACCATCAGCGGGATCTGGATACCCATGGTGGCTCCCACATGTTCCACGATGATCTCATCAGATGAACCATGATGTCAAGGATTCAATCAATCCCGTATACAATTCCCTTTGTCTGTCAGTATAAAACTTGCCCGAGATTCGATCATCGGTATACCTATACCTTGTTCAATCTCGTTACCGGTAAGTCTCTTTACTCGTTCCGTAGCACGTCATCCTTTGACTAACTCCTTAGTCACATTGAGCTCATGATGATGTTCTACCGAGTGGGCCCAGAGATACCTCTCCGTCATACGGAGTGAAAAATCCCGATCTCGATTCGTACCAACCCAACAGACACTTTCGGAGGTACCCGTAGTGCACCTTTATAGTCACCCAGTTACGTTGTGACGTTTGATACACCCAAAGCACTCCTACGGTGTCCGGTAGTTGCAAAATCTCACGGTCGAAGGAAAAGACACTTGACATTAGAAAAGCTTTAGCATACGAACAATACGATCTAGTGCTATGCTTAGGATTGGGTCTTGTCCATCACATCATTCTCCCAATGATATGATCCCGTTATGAGTGACATCTAATGCCCATGATCAGGAAGCCATGATCATCTATTGATTAACGAGCTAGCCAACTAGAGGCTTGCTAGGGACACATTGTGATCTATTTATTCACACATGTATTACTGTTTCCTGTTAATACAATTATAGCATGAACAATAGACGATTATCATGAACAAGGAAATATGATAATAACCATTTTATTATTGCCTCTAGGGCATATTTCCAACAATAATAACACTCTGTTTCAGGCTTAGGTCTGGCCTTGGGTTTCTTCAACGGATTGGCAATAGGCTTGCCGCTCTTCTTGGAGTTACCCTTCTTGCCTTTGCCGTTTCTATTGAAACCAGTAGTCTTATTGACCATCAACACTTGATGCTCTTTCCGGAGTTTTGACTCTGCGACTTTCAGCATCGCGAATAACTCGCCGGGTGACTTGTTCATCCCTTGCATGTTATAGTTCAACACAAAGCTCCTATAGCTAGGTGGCAGTGATTGAAGAATTATGTAAGTGATAGCCTCTTGCAAGAGTTAAATCCCTAGCTCAGCTGGACGGTTCGAGTACCCAGACATTTTGAGCACATGTTAACTGACAGGCGAATTCTCCTCCATCTTGCAAGCATAGAATTTATCGGAGGTCTCATACCTCTCGATCTGGGCGTTCTTCTGAAAGATAAACTTCAACTCCTGGGACATCTCATATGCTCGATGACGCTCAAAGTGGCGTTGAAGTCCCGGTTCCAAGCCATACAAGACTGCACATTGAACTACTGAGTAGTCCTCCTTACGTGTTAACCAGGCGTTCAAAACATCTTGGCTAGACATAGCGGGTGGTTCATGTCCTAGCGCAGCATTAAGGACATAATCCTTCTTCCCAGTTTGCAGGAGCAGTTTTAGATTACGAGCCCAGCCTACAGAGTTGCTTCCATTATCTTTCAACTTAGCTTTCTCTAGGAACGTATTAAAATTCAGGGTTGCTACTGCGTGAGCATTGATCTACAACACAAATATTGCAAAGTGGACTTAGACTATGGTTAAGATAATTAGAGTTTAACTAATCAAATTACTGATAAACTCCCACTCAAAAAGTACATCTCTCTAGTCATTTGAGTGGTACACGATCCAAATCCACTAACTCAAGTCCGATCATCGCGTGAGTTGAGAATAGTTTCAGTGGTAAGCATCTCTATGCTAATCATATCAACTATATGATTCATGCTCAACCTTTCGGTCTTTGTGTTCCGAGGCCATGTCTGCACATGCTAGGCTCGTCAAGTTTAACCCGAATGTACCGCGTGTGCAACTGTTTTGCATCCGTTGTATGTAAACGTTGAGTCTATCACACCCGATCATCACGTGGTGTCTCGAAACGACGAACTGTCGCAACGGTGCACAGTCCGGGAGAACACAATTTCATCTTCAAATTGTAGTGAGAGATCACCTTATAATGCTACCGTAGTTCTAAGAAAAATAAGGTGCATAAAAGGATTAACATCACATGCAATTCATAAGTGACATGATATGGCCGTCATCTTGTGCTTCTTGATCTCCATCACCAAAGCACTGGCATGATCTTCTTGTCACCGGCGCCACACCATGATCTCCATCATCGTGCCGCCATCGAGGTTGTCATGCTATCTATGCTATTACTACTAAAGCTACAACCTAGCAAAATAGTAAACGCATCTGCAAACACAAACGTTAGTTTAAAGACAACCCTATGGCTCCTGCCGGTTGTCGTAGCATCCACGTGCAAGTCGATATTAACTATTACAACATGATCATCTCATACATCCAATATATAACATCACGTCATTGGCCATATCATATCACAAGCATACCCTGCAAAAACAAGTTAGACGTCCTCTAATTTGTTGTTGCATGTTTTACGTGGCTGTTATGGGTATCTAGTATGACCGCATCTTACCTATGCAAAAAACCACAACGGAGATGTGCAAATTGCTATTTAACCTCTCTCCACTGACCGCCTCGGTCAAAACCAATTCAACAAAAGTTGAAGAAATGGACACCTGCCAGGCATCTTTATGCAACGAGTTGCATGTCAGTCAATGAAACCAGTCTCTCGTAAGCGTACGAGTGATGTCGGTCCGGGCCGCTTCAATCCAATAATACCGCCGAATCGAGAAAAGACTAAGGAGGCCAGCAAATCGAACATCAACGTCCACAAAACCTTTTGTGTTCTACTCGAGATAACATATACGTATGAACCTAGCTCATGATGCCACTATTGAGGAACGTTGCATGGGAAACAAAAAAATTCCTACGCACATGAAGACCTATCATGGTGATGTCCATCTACGAGAGGAGATTCGATCTACGTAGCCTTGTAGATCGCTAAGTGGGAAGCGTTTAAGAAACATGGTTGATGTAGTGGTACAGCTTCGTGATTCAAATCACTGTCGTCCCACGATCCGTTCCGATCTAGCGCCGAACGGACGGCACCTCCGCGTTCAGCACACGTACAGCTCGATGACGATCTCTACCTTCTTGATCTAGCAAGAGAGAAGGAGAAGTAGATGAGTTTTCCGGCAGCGTGACGACGCTCCGGTGGTGGTGATGATCTACTCCTGCAGGGCTCCGCCCGAGATCCGCAGAAATCCGATCTAGAGGAAGAACTATGTGGTATAGGTTTGAGTTGCACGTGGCAAAGTTGTGTCTCAAAAGCCCTAAAACCACCAGTATATATAGGAGGAGGGGAGGTGCTAGCCTTGAGGCTCAAGGAGCCCCAAGGTGCGTCGGCCGAAGGGGAGGAGTTGGACTCCCACCTCAATTCAGTTTGGGGGAAGGAGTCCACTCCTTCCTTCCCACCTCCCTCTTTCCTTTTTTTCTTTACTTTGGTGTTTTTCCACTTGTGGCGCCATGGCCCTATTGGGATGTCCTCACCAGCCCACTAAGGGCTGGTGCACCACCTTAGGGTCACTGGGTTCACTCCCGGGTGGGTGGGCCCCTCCCGGTGAATACCAGGAACCCATTCGTCACTCCCGGTACACTGTCGGTAATGCCCAAAACTTTACGGTGACCAAATGAAACCATCCTATATATCAATCTTCGTTTCCGGACCATTCCGAAAACCCTCATGACGTTCGTGATCTCATCCAGGACTCCTATCAACATTCGGTAACCACACATATAACTTACCTATACTAAAACATCATCGAACCTTAAGTGTGGAGACCCTGCGGGTTCGAGAACTATGTAGACATGACACGAGACACTCCTCGGTCAATATCCAATAGCGGGACCTGGATGCCCATATTGAATCCTACATATTCTCTGAAGATCTTATCGGTTGAACCTCTGTGCCAAGGATTCATATAATCCCGTATGTCATTCCCTTTGTCCTTCGGTATGTTACTTGCCTGAGATTCGATTGTCGGTATCCGTATACCTATTTCAATCTCATTACCAACAAGTCTCTTTACTCATTCCGTAATACAAGATCTCGTGACTTACACTTAGTCACATTGCTTGCAAGGCTTGTTTGTGATGTTGCATTACCGAGTGGGCCCCGAGATACCTCTCCGTCACATGGAGTGACAAATCCCAGTCTTGATCCATACTAACTCATCATACACCTTCGGAGATACCTGTAGAGCACCTTTATAGTCACCCAGTTACGTTGCGACCTTTGATACACACAAGGTATTCCTCCGGTGCCAGTGAGTTATATGATCTCATGGTCATAGGAATAAATACTTGACACGCAGAAAACAATAGCAACAAAATGACACGATAACATGCTATGTTCATAGTTTGGGTCTAGTCCATCACATGATTCTCCTAATGATGTGATCGAGTTATCAAGTGACAACACTTGCATATGGTTAGAAAACCTTGACCATCCTTGATCAACTGGCTAGCCAACTAGAGGCTTGCTAGGGACATTGTTTTGTCTATGTATCCACACATGTATCTATGTTTTCATTCAATACAATTATAGCATGGATAATAAACAATTATCTTGAAACAAGAAATATAATAATAACTATTTTATCAATGCCTCTAGGGCATATTTCCAACAGTTATAACTTCATCGCTCAGTCTTTGAAAGGTGCTCATAGGCGTAGATATGTATGAATATATAAGGCAACTAACATGGGACAAGAGGACATCAATGAATTCATTGATGTGGTGAGGCTGGTTATAATGCGAGTATCATGACTAGTAGCATGCATGTCAACTAGACATTTTATTAACGTGTTACACAATTAAATAAGAAAAAAGTGAATTAAGTATCATAATATGATACCATATCATATTAAATAATGTATTATTGTCTGCCATGCATGATAATAAAAGATGTAAATTATATACTGAACTCAGGTAAAAGTATCTGTAATGATTAGTCGGTAATAAAAAGTCATAGCAAAACCGGTAGCAACTTATCCTAGAAAACAAGTAAGTGTAAGACTACCCACAATGAAAATAACATAGACAGTAACATAGATGCCACCTAAGAAAAAATATGATCTGACACTAATTAATGGGAAGAAAAAAATTAAGTACTATGAGTAACATAATGCATATCAAGACAAGATGAGTCTATAAGCTAATAAATTAAAGACTCGTTGTTACTACCCCTATGTTACTAATAACTGTGGAGATAGTAAGTTAGACTAGTAACATATGCATATAGTGGATGGTGGAGTGTCCATTCTACAGTACGCAGATGATACTATCATCTTCATGGAGCATGATCTGGCAAAAGCAAGAAATGTGAAGTTTTTGTTATGCTTATTTGAGCAGTTGTCGGGGTTAAAGATTAACTTCCACAAAAGTGAATTGTTCTGCTTTGAAAGAGCTAAAGACGAACAAGAAGCTTACAAACAACTGTTTGGATGTGGGTTGGCCTCGTTGCCTTTCACATATCTGGGCATACGGATTCATCATCATAAGCTCTCTAACAAAGAATGGAAGTGTATTGACGATCGATTTGAAAAGAAACTAAGTTGCTGGAAGGGCAAGCTTATGACATATGGAGGCCGACTAATTCTCATTAATTCGGTGCTCACGGGTATGCCAATGTTTCTCATGTCCTTCTTTGAGGTAAGTACCTGCATTCTAAGACATTATCACAGGTGACGGTCAGACCAACCGATTTGCCTTTTTGGAAAGGATTGATGAGAGTGAAATCAGCCTTCTTCCATAGGACAAAAATTATCATTGGTAATGGTACTTCTACGAGATTTTGGGAGGATACATGGCTAGGGGAGATGCCTCTAGCTATCCAATATCCTTCTCTCTATAATATTGTTCACCGAAGAGATGCTTATGTTGCAACAATATTACAGTCCAATCCTCTAAATATTCAATTCAGAAGAACGTTAGCCGGAAACCGTTGGGAAGCTTGGCTCCATCTTGCGAGAAGATTGATGGATGTCCACCTTTCTCAACAGCCAGATCAGTTGTACTGGAAACTAACCAAGAATGGAGTGTTCTCGGTAAAGTCCATGTATTTGGATATGATTAACTCAGTCTTTATCCCTCGATATGTGCATATCTGGAAAGTCAAAGTGCCCTTAAGAATTAAATTGTTCATGCGGTTTGTCCACAAATAGGTCATTCTCACTAAGGACAACTTGGCAAAATGTAACTGGTCAGGATCTAGAAGTTGTAGCTTCTGTGATTATGATGAATATCAAACACCTTTTTCTTGAGTGCCCAATGGCCAAAATTTTATTGTGGTATGTCCATATAGCGTTTAACATTGCTCCTCTCTCTACCATCCACACGTTATTTGGGAATTGGAGTTGACATAGAAACAACGAGACACATCCATTTAGGCGTATATGCGTTATTGTGGGTTATATGGAACTGCAGGAACGATTTGGTTTTTAACAGAACAACAAAATTTCATTTCTTGCAGATTATCTTCCGGGCCACTATGTTAATCCGTATGTGGTCGCTACTCACTCCGATGGATGCTAGGGAGCGTATGGTTACTGGGTATATCCGTTGAGAGATGGTAGCACAGGCTATCTTCAACCGGTTTGGATGGCAGTCATGTAATAGGATAGGTGTTTAGTTTCCTATCTATTTTTTACCGCCGGTTGTGGCTGTCCCGTTTCCCTTCTTCCTGCTCTTTGTGAGCCTTTTTGTAGCTTGAAGAATTAGTTGAACTATTTGTTTTTTAATAAAATGGCCGCATGCATCATTTTCATGCAGAGGCCAGGGATAACCTCCTTTTCTAAAATCCAAAACTATAATACACCCTATTGCCGCCAGCCTTAGACAAGGCTCTCCTCTCCATATGTTAGTATATTGTGTATATATAGAATGTGCTGAAGGAATAAGCCGACCATACTAAAGTAGTTGAATCACTGTGTGCCGCAGGAGGGAGGGCTAAAGCATGGATGTGCCTTCACATGGTTATCTTAGAGTCGGCACTGATTTCAGTTAAAACATATACATATGGTAAAGGAAATGAAAAATAAAAGAAAAAAGGTAGGCAGCGCATAACATGAATGTACACTAAAGTGTAACCAAGCAGTCAAATGTCTTGTGTGAGAATGTAATGCACCATCAATATCGAGCAGTTAACTATAGACACTTTGTGTGGTTACCTTTAGTTTGCATGTGTTGCACTCTAGCTAGTCCTCGTACATTGCGCCTCCCTCTTCTTTTCTATGTCACTCATCATGGACACCTTGGTTCTGAAGCTTTGTAGTTTCTTCTTAACATGAAGCGCATGCGCGTATATCCCTATCCAAATCAAATGGAAAGCAATGATCATTACCGGGTTTTCTTTTTGCGAGGGAATGATTGCATGTACCACTGTATGTACTCACAACTTTCACGCTCAGATTTGCCCATCAGGGTACCTTGCCTATGAGTCGAGCGAAGCATATGTCCTTGTTCCAAATTGTCATCAGTTTGTCTTTAAGAACCATGGATGAATTATGAGACAAGATGCTACTTTCGGTCACAGCATGATGCATGTGTGCACATTCAGCCTCGTATGAAACCAAACCTCTCCGACCCTACATCCACAGTCAAAGGCAACAACCTCACGCAACTAGATATGCGCATCCAAGATAGTATAAAACAAAAATAAAATATTCTATATGCGTGCATATAGCGGAAATTCCTAATAGAGCTCGGGCGCTATGGAGTATGTTTTTGAAAATTTTAAAAATAAACCTTCTTAGTTTCAAAAAATTCTGAAGAAAAATTCAACTGTTCTTAGGGGAGTATACTATATGTTTGTAAAATTTCATGATGAAATACGCTCAGATGTGAGCTACAAACAAAACATGACTTTCTAACATGGACTATTCACTATAAAGTTCATGATTTTGGTTTTTTTGTAGACCACGTCAAAAACGTATTTCATCCTCAAGATTTACAGAGATTAAGTATACATCTCTATATAAATGTGTACATTGTTTCAAAAAAAAGTTAAACTGTAAATTTCAATTTTTTATTTTTTCAAAATTTCTAGCTCCATGAAGCTTGGAATAAAAAAAATCACCATGGTCAATACATTGCGTGTCTCATACATTATTAGTTATTATTACGATACATTATGCGTACAAATTTCATGGTCACTCTGGTTGCGGAGTCCGGAGCATATCGCGCTCCTCCCACCCCGCCCCACCTTCGGACCAGCGACTTCCACCTCTACCACGCATGACCACCCATCAATCATGCATTTTCGGAAGCCTGCATTCTCGAAAGCCAAAGAAGAAGAAGGAGAAGAAGAGGCAGCTATGGGAGTTGCCCAACCTCCCCATACCAAGTTATATCAGGTCAAGCCTCAGGGCTCGTCGCCTTACTTGGAGCCTGAAGTGACATACTTCAGTTGTGGTCGGCCTGGGTACCATTCCTTTAATTAACCCGACTCCCCATGATTATATACGTCTAAGGGGGCCAGCCATAATGCGGATGATCGCCTTGATCGGCCCAATCTATATGAGATGCAAATGTTGGGGCACAACATCAAGGATCAAGGTTTCTTCTACATTGAGATGGACAACGAGGATGCTCCCAAAGACGGAACACTTGGCCCTGATCCCCAATCAAGCATGGATCCTCATTGGCAGCTATTATAGAGGCCAAGATGCGACACCTCACTGGTAAATCATGGCTCTGGAAGATCAAGAAAATTTCCACCACCGATTTCGTTGTGGCCTTTACTTCAAAGGAAAGCTTGCGGTTGTGCACTCACTCATGGTGAAATGATTTTAACCCTCAAGCAAATTCTAGCACAGTGCAAACTTCCACCAATGGCCCCGAGGGGTGTCACAGTTTGTGTGCGTCTTTCTGGCATCGGAAACGAAACCTGCAAGGATCTAGTGATTTGGTAGATGGCCAGACTCATTGGGAAGCTTGTCCTCATTGATGAACTATCTACAATTAATCTCGGGAAGGTGTGAAAATATGTGTTATTGGGACCCCATGAAGCTGAGGGGTAGAAAGGTGTTATAGTGGGGTTGGTCGCTTCATAAAGTCAGAGTCGGAGCTCGCACGTTGTACAACACCGTTGTTAGAGCATATTTCTTCATGTGTGGTTTTGGTAATTGATGCTAATCCATATGGACTAATGGTTGCTTTGAGTTTTACTTCAAGGATTTGTCCATATGCATTTCTTGAATACCATTTGTTGGTTTCATGGAGTTTATGTGATGACCAATGTGGTATTCAAGGATTTATCCAAAGATTGGTCATGTGAGAGTTGAGCTTATTACAAGCATGTCTTGAAGAAGAATATTGTTTGAACATTCATGGTTACCTTCAAGGCATCATCTTTATTAAGAGAGAAGATAAGATACAAGGTTGATCAAGACTAAGGCAAAGAGTGATTCAAGTTGATCGACACAGAAAGTATAGAATATGTACCAAATGGGATCAAGTGATATCATGTGGTATGGTAAGTATTGTCCATTACTCTTTGTGTACTAACCCATGAGCTTTGTGAGTGTTGTTTGTGGGATTAGATATGTTTCCATACGCATGCATTAAAAAGGAAGATCCCATACAACCCATGGAGGATGACATCCAGTGTTGGTCGTCATCAAGGTTGCAGTGTGCAAGTTCAACTGAAGCATTACGGAGAGATCACATGCTTGTATCTTTCCACCCATCATGGTGATAATGGACATGTGAAGATGTGCTAAAGAGAGACTCTCCCATAGTGGACTATGGGGGATCAATCTACTAGTCTTCATCGAGCCGGAGCAATCAAGAAAGGTGGTCCATCTTGAGGAGGAAAAGATCGTCACCATCCATCTCAAGTGGACTATGCGCAAGGCAAAAGTTTGCCCTTCATAGGTTGTCTATTTTACCGGTTTCATGGTGGTAGAGTTGGGAGACCGGGTTATAGGATCGATTGTTGTACTATCAAGGGGGTCTCTCAAGTAAGTAGCTTCATCGTATCGTTCGTAGAGAGCTCAAACCACTGCATCCTTGCAACGTATTTATTGGTTCTTATTTGCCTATTCTTTATGTGGGTTTTAGAGCTCGTGGCCATCTTCATGACAAGGTCGAGTTCATTAAAACTTAGTCCATATGCATATTCTATGATGTTCTTTATGTTGGAGATTTTACCGATTATTCATCCATAGAGGTATCACATCTCTATATCAGTGGCATTTTTATTCTACCATTTCTTAATATGACCTTGAGTTTGCTCAATTCGGAGCTCGTATGCGAACGTTATGGCAGATCAAGTTTTACTGTATCCATCTTTTCTACCTGGGATTCTCTGTAGCACTCCCACGATAGTGCCTCTCTGGAAAGTGGTAGTACATCTTATAAGTGGTACTTACGTTGTCTAGTACCGTGTGTACTACCGCTGCTTCTGGAGACTCAACTTTTCATGTCGGGTTTGCACGACAATGGAACAATAGTAGGAGCGGTAGTACCGTCCACCCACTAGATCCACTTCCATCTATCTATTTGCTATGTATTTGTCGCGCTCTCAGCCGTAATAAGGCAGCAGTGGGTGCGTGGTACTGCAGCTTATAAGCGGTAGTACCACTCACACCGGGCGGTAGTACCGTTGTTGTCATACTGCCGCACTCCACTAGCCTGCCCTATCTCCACAGGCCCTTGAGATGCAACCCTAGCGGTAGTATCATTAGGGAGAGCGGTAGTGTCACTCCAGCGGCACTACTATCCCGTGTCTACTCGCCATTTCACTGCTTTGTGGGTAATACCGTCCGAGCGGAAGTACCGCTCTCCGGAGCGGTAGTATCGCTTATGTGCGGGCTTTGAGCATAGCGGTTGGATTTGGAGGGCCTATTTAAGGGATCTTCTTCCCCAATGGTTCTTATCCTTTAAGATTGTGTCCCCCCCTATTGTTGACCTTCTTCGAGCTTTCTATATATCAATCCCTCCAATGATTCTTGGTTGTTCTTAAGGGAAAAGAGAGAGGAGATCCATGTCCATATTTCCACTAATCACTTTCTCCTCTATGTGAGGGGAACCCATTGGATCTAGATCTTGGATTTATTTGGGAGCTCCTTGTTCTTCCGCTCATATTCCTTCATAGGTTTTGTTGTTGTGGTGGGATTTGGGAGTGAGGGATTTGACCACTTTGTGTATTCTTTTCATTGCATTAGTTGCATCGGTCTGGATTCTCCACGGTCACTAGTGGAGAAATAGCTAGCCACAACTTACTGTTGGAAATATGCCCTAGAGGAAATAATAAATTAGTGATTATTATATTTCTTAGTTCATGATAATCGTTTATTATCCATGCTATAATTGTATTGATTGGAAACACAGTGCATGTGTGGATACATAGACAAAACACTGCCCCTGGCAAGCCTCTAGTTGACTAGCTCGTTGATCAAAGATGGTCCAGGTTTCCTGACCATAGGCAAGTGTTGTCACTTGATAACGGGATCACATCATTAGGAGAATCATGTGATGGACTAGACCCAAACTAATAGACGTAGCATGTTGATCGTGTCATTTTGTTGCTACTGTTTTCTGCGTGTCAAGTGTTTGTTCCTATGACCATGAGATCATATAACTCACTGACACCGGAGGAATGCTTTGTGTGTATCAAACGTCACAACGTAATTGGGTGACTATAAAGATGCTCTACAGGTATCTCCGAAGGTGTTCGTTGAGTTAGTATGGATCGAGACTGGGATTTGTCACTCCGTGTGACGGAGAGGTATCTCGGGGAACACTCAGTAATACAACATCACACACAAGCCTTGCAAGCAATGTGACTTAGTGTAAGTTGCGGGATCTTGTATTACGGAACGAGTAAAGAGACTTGCCGGTGAACGAGATTGAAATAGGTATACGGATACTGACGATCGAATCTCGGGCAAGTAACATACCGAAGGACAAAGGGAATGGCATACGGGATTATATGAATCCTTGGCACTGAGGTTCAAACGATAAGATCTTCGTAGAATATGTAGGATCCAATATGGGCATCTAGGTCCCGCTATTGGATATTTACCGAGGAGTCACTCGGGTCATGTCTACATAGTTCTCGAACCCGCAGGGTCTGCACACTTAATGTTCGACGTTGTTTTATGCGTATTTGAGTTATATGGTTGGTTACCGAATGTTGTTCGGAGTCCCGGATGAGATCACGGACGTCACGAGGGTTTCCGGAATGGTCCGGAAACGAAGATTGATATATAGGATGACCTCATTTGATTACCGGAAGGTTTTTGGAGTTGCCGGGAATGTACCGGGAATGACGAATGGGTTACGGGTGTTCACCGGGGGGGGCAACCCACCCCGGGGAAGCCCATAGGCCTTGGGGTGGCGCATCAGCCCTTAGTGGGCTGGTGGGACAGCCCAAGAAGGCCCTATGCGCCATAGGAAGAAAATCAAAGAGAAAAGAAAAAAAGAGGAGGTGGGAAAAGGGGGAAGGACTCCTCCTTCCAAACCTAGTTGGACTCGGTTTGGAAGGGGAGGGTTGCCCCCCTTGGCTCGGCCGAACCCCTTAGGGGTCCTTGGACCCCAAGGCAAGGCTCCCCCTCTTCCCCCTATATATACGGAGGTTTTAGGGCTGATTTTAGACAACTTTGCCACGGCAGCCCGACCACATATCTCCACGGTTTTACCTCTAGATCGCGTTTCTGCGGAGCTCGGGCGGAGCCCTGCTGAGATAAGATCATCATCAACCTCCGGAGCGCCGTCACGCTGCCAGAGAACTCATCTACCTCTCCGTCTCTCTTGTTGTATCAAGAAGGCCGAGATCATCGTCGAGTTGTACGTGTGCTGAACGCGGAGGTGCCGTCCGTTCGGCACTTGATTGTGGGACTGATCGCGGGACGGTTCGCGGGGCGGATCGAGGGACGTGAGGACGTTCCACTACATCAACCGCGTTCACTAACGCTTCTGTTGTGCGGTCTACAAGGGTACGTAGATCGAATATCCCCTCTCATAGATGGACATCACCATGATAGGTCTTCGTGCGCGTAGGAAAATTTTTGTTTCCCATGCGACGTTCACCAACAGTGGTATCAGAGTCAGGTTCATGCGTAGATGTCTTCTCGAGTAGAACACAAAAGTTTTTGTGGGCGGTGATGTGCGTTTTGCTGCCCTCCTTAGTCTTTTCTTGATTCTGCGGTATTGTTGGATTGAAGCGGCTTGGACCGACATTACTCGTACGCTTACGAGAGACTGGTTTCATCGCTACGAGTAACCCCGTTGCTCAAAGATGACTGGCAAGTGTCAGTTTCTCCAACTTTAGTTGAATCGGATTTGACCGAGGAGGTCCTTGGATGAGGTTAAATAGCAACTCATATATCTCCATTGTGGTGTTTGCGTAAGTAAGATGCGATCCTACTAGATACCCATGGTCACCACGTAAAACATGCAACAACAAAATTAGAGGACGTCTAACTTGTTTTTGCAGGGTATGCTTGTGATATGATATGGCCAACGACGTGATGTGATATATTGGATGTATGAGATGATCATGTTGTAATAGATAATATCGACTTGGACGTCGATGGTACGGCAACCGGCTGGAGCCATAGGGTTGTCTTTATACTAACGTTTGTGCTTGCAGATGCGTTTACTATTTTGCTAGGATGTAGCTTTAGTAGTAATAGCATGAGTAGCACGACAACCCCGATGGCGACACGTTGAAGGAGATCATGGTGTGGCGCCGGTGACAAGAAGATCGTGCCGGTGCTTTGGTGATGGAGATCAAGGAGCACGTGATGATGGCCATATCATGTCACTTATGAATTGCATGTGATGTTAATACTTTTATGCACCTTATTTTGCTTAGAACGACGGTAGCATTATGAGGTGATCTCTCACTAAAATTTCAAGAAGAAATTGTGTTCTCCCCGACTGTGCACCGTTGCGACAGTTCTTCGTTTCAAGACACCACGTGATGATTGGGCGTGATAGACTCAACATTCACATACAACGGGTACAAAACAGTTGCACACGCGGAACACTCGGGTTAAGCTTGATGAGCCTAGCATGTGCAGACATGGCCTCGGAACACATGAGACCGAAAGGTCGAGCATGAATCGTATAGTTGATATGATTAGCATAGAGATGCTTACCACTGAAACTATTCTCGACTCACGTGATGATCGGACTTGAGATAGTGGATTTGGATCATGTACCACTCAAATGACTAGAGAGATGTACTTTCTGAGTGGGAGTTCTTAAGTAATATGATTAATTGAACTAATTTTCATGAACATAGTCTAATGGTCTTTGCAAATTACGATGTAGCTTGCGCTATAGCTCTACTGTTTTTATATGTTCCTAGAGAAAATTTAGTTGAAAGTTGATAGTAGCAAACTTTGCAGAGGATTGTCCTCGTTGCTGCGCAGAAGGCTTATGTCCTTAATGCACCACTCGATGTGCTGCACCTCGAGCATCGTCTGTGGATGCTGTGAACATCCGACATACACGTTTCTGATGACTACACGATAGTTCAGTTGAAAATACTTAATGGCTTAGAAGCAAGGCGCCGAAGACGTTTTGAAACGTCACGGAACATAAGTGATGTTCTAAAGAGATGAAATTGTGATTTCATGCTTGTGCCCTTGTTAAGAGGTACGAGACCTCCGACAAGATTCTTTGTCCACAAAGTAAAGGAGAAAAGCTCAATCGTTGAGCGTGTGCTCAGATTGTCTGAGTACGACAATCGCTTGAATCAAGTGGGGGTTAATCTTCCAGATGAGATAGTGATAGTTCTCCAAAGTCACTGCCACCAAGCTGTGAGAGCTTCGTGATGAACTATAACATATCAAGGATAGATACAATGATCTTTGAGTGATTCGCGATGTTGACACTGCGAAAGTAGAAATCAAGAAGGAGCATCCATAGTTGATGGTTAGTAAAACCACTAAGTTTCGAGAAGGCAAGGGCTAGAAGGGATACTTCGTGAAACGGCAAAACAGTTGCTGCACTAATGAAGAGACCCAAGATTAAACCCAAACCTGAGACTAAGTGCTTCTGTAATGAGGGGAACAATCACTGAGGCAGAGCAACTCTAGATACTTGGTAGATAAGTAGGCTGGCAAAAGTCGAAAGAAGTATATTTGATATACATGATGTTGATGTGTACTTTACTAGTACTCCTAGTAGCACGAGGGTATTGGATACCGGTTCGGTTGCTAAGTGATTAGTAACACGAAATGATAGCTACGGCATAAACGGAGACTAGCTAAAGGCGAGGTGACGATACGTGTTGGAAGTGTTTCCAAGATTGATATGATCAAAATGTCGCACGCTCCCTCTACCATCGGGATTGGTGTTAAACCTAAATAATTGTTATTTGGTGCTTGCGTTAAGCATGAACATGATTAGATCGTGTTTATTGCAATACGATTATTCATTTAAAGAGAATAATGGTTACTCTATTTGCTTGAATAATCACCTTCAATGGTTTATTGAATCTCGATCGTAGTGTTACACATGTTCATGACATTGGTGCCAAAAGACACGAGGTAATGATGATAGTACCACTTACTTGTGGCACTGCCGCTTGAGTCATGTTGGTATAAATTGCATGAAGAGTCTCCATGCTGATGGATCTTTATACTCACTTGATTTTGAATCACTAGTGACATGCAAATCATACCACATGAGCAAGGCCTTGTTTTTCATTGAGATGAAACAAGATAGTAACTTGTTGGAAGTGATACATTTTGATGTATGCAGTCCAATGGGTGCTAAGGCACGCGGTGGATATCATTATGTTCTTACTTCAATGAAGTTTTGAGCAGATACAAGAGTATTTGCTTAATGAATCACAAGTCTGAAATATTGAAAAGTTCAATTATGTTTCAGAGTGAAGTTCGTCGTAACAAAAGGATAAACTGTCTACGATATGATCATAGAAATGAATATCTGAGTTACGAGTTTTGATACGCAGTTAAGACAATGTGGAAATTGTTTCGCAGTTCATGCCACCTGGAACATCATAGTGTGATGATGTGTCTGAACGTCATAGCCACGCACTATTTGGTATGGTGCATGCTATGATGTCTCTTATCGAAATACCACTATCGTTTATGGGTTATGCATTAGAGACAACCGCATTCACTTTAAAATAGGGCACCGCGTATTTCCGTTGAGATGACACAGTATAGACTGAGGTTTAGAGAAATCTAAACTGTCGTTTCTTGAAAGTTTGGGGCTTCGACACTTATGTGAAAAAGTTTCAGTCTGATAAGCTCGAACCCAAAGCGGATAAATGCAACTTCATAGGATATCCAAAACAGTTGGGTACATCTCCTATCTCAGATCCGAAAGCAAAGTGTTTGTTTCTAGAAACGGATCCTTTCTCAAGGAAAGGTTTCTCTCGAAAGAAATGAGTGGGAGGGTGGTAGAACTTGATGAGGTTATTGAACCATCACTTCGACCAGTGTGTAGCAGGGCGCAGGAAGTTGTTCTTGTGGCGCCTACACCAATTGAAGTGAAAGCTGATGATGGTGATCATCAAGCATCGGATCAAGTTACTACAAACCTCGTAGGTTGACAAGGTCGCGTACTACTGCAGAGTGGTACCGTAACCCTATCTTGGAGGTCATGTTGTTGAGCAACAGTGAACCTACGAGTTATGGAGAAAGCAATGGTGGGCCCGGATTCCGACAAATGGCTGGAGGCCATGAAATCCGAGAGAGGATCCATGTATGAAAACAAAGTGTAGACTTTGGAAGAACTACTTGATGGTCATAGGACTATTGAGTAAAGATGGATCTTTAAAAGGAAGACAGACAATGATGGTGATAAGTCACTATTAAGAAAAGCTCGACTTGTCGTAAAGATGTTTCCGACAAGATCAAACAGTTGACTATGATGAGACTTTCTCACTCGTAGCGATGCTAAAAGTCTGTTAGAATTATGTTAATAGTTGCTGCATTATTTATGAAATATTGCACGTAGGATGTCAAAACATTGTTTCCTCGACGGTTTCCTTGAGCAAACATTGTATGTGATACAACCAGGAGGTTTTGTTGATCCTGAAGATACTAGCAAGTATGAAAGCTCCAGTGATCCTTCAATGGACTGGTGCAAGCATCTCGGAGTTGGAATATACACTTTGATGAGATGATCAAAGATTTTGGGTTTGTACAAGGTTTATGAGAAACTTGTATTTCCAAAGAAGTGAGTGGGAGCACTATAGAATTTCTGATAAGTATATGTGGTTCGCATATTGTGGATCAGAAGTAATGTAGAATTTCTGTAAAGCATACAAGGTTGTTTGAAAATAGTTTTTCAAAGGAATACCTGGATTGCGCTACTTGAACGTTGAGCATCGAAGATCTATGCAGATAGATCGAAAGTGCTTAATAAAAGTTTCAACAAGATGCATGCCTTGACAAGTTTTTGAAGGAGTTCAAAATAGATCAGCAAAGAAGGAGTTCTTGGTTGCGTTGTGAAGTGTGGATTTGAGTAAGACTCAAAACCCGACCCCGACAAAATAAAGAGAATAGACGAAGGTCGTCTTCTATGCCTTGGCCGTAGAATCTGAAGTATGCCATGCTGGGTACCGCACCTGATGTGTGCCTTGACTCAAAGTCTGTTGAGAGGTACAGAAAGTGATCCATGATTGAATCACTAGCAGCGGTCAAAATTTATCCTTAGTAACTGATGGACTAAGGAATTTTTCTCGATTATGGAGGTAGTTAAAGAGTTCGTCGTAAAGGGTTACGTCGATGCAAGCTTTGACACTAATCCGAATAACTATGAGTAGTGAAACGGATTCGTATAGTAGAGTAGATATTTGGAGCATTTCCGAATAACACGTAGTAGCAACATCTATAAGGTGACATAAAGATTTGTAAAGAACGCACGGATCAGAAAGTTTCAGAACCGTTGACTAAAACCTCTCTCATGAGCAAGACATGATCAGACCCCATAACTATATGGGTGTTGGATTCGTTGGAATCACATGGTGATGTGAACTAGATTATTGACTCTAGTGCAAGTGGGAGACTGTTGGAAATATGCCCTAGAGGCAATAATAAATTAGTTATTATTATATTTCTTAGTTCATGATGATCGTTTATTATCCATGCTATAATTGTATTGATTGGAAACACAGTGCATGTGTGGATACATAGACAAAACACTGTCCCTGGCAAGCCTCTAGTTGACTAGCTCGTTGATCAAAGATGGTCAAGGTTTCCTGACCATAGCCAAGTGTTGTCACTTGATAACGGGATCACATCATTAGGAGAATCATGTGATGGACTAGACCCAAACTAATAGACGTAGCATGTTGATCGTGTCATTTTGTTGCTACTGTTTTCTGCGTGTCAAGTATTTGTTCCTATGACCATAAGATCATATAACTCACTGACACCGGAGGAATGCTTTGTGTGTATCAAACATCACAACGTAACTGGGTGACTATAAAGATGCTCTACAGGTATCTCCGAAGGTGTTCGTTGAGTTAGTATGGATCGAGACTGGGATTTGTCACTCCGTGTGACGGAGAGGTATCTCGGGGCCCACTCGGTAATACAACATCACACACAAGCCTTGCAAGCAATGTGACTTAGTGTAAGTTGTGAGATCTTGTATTACAGAACGAGTAAAGAGACTTGCCGGTGAACGTGATTGAAATAGGTATACGGATACTGACGATCGAATCTCGGGCAAGTAACATACCGAAGGACAAAGGGAATGGCATACGGGATTATATGAATCCTTGGCACTGAGGTTCAAACGATAAGATCTTCGTAGAATATGTAGGATCCAATATGGGCATCGAGGTCCCGCTATTGGATATTGACCGAGGAGTCACTCGGGTCATGTCTACATAGTTCTCGAACCCGCAGGGTGTGCACACTTAAGGTTCAACGTTGTTTTATGCGTATTTGAGTTATATGGTTGGTTACCGAATGTTGTTCGGAGTCCCGGATGAGATCACGGACGTCACGAGGGTTTCCGGAATGGTCCGGAAACGAAGATTGATATATAGGATGACCTCATTTGATTACCGGAAGGTTTTCGGAGTTACCGGGAATGTACCGGGAATGACGAATGGGTTCCGGGTGTTCACCGGGGGGGCAACCCACCCCGGGGAAGCCCATAGGCCTTGGGGGTGGCGCACCAGCCCTTAGTGGGCTGGTGGGACAGCCCAAGAAGGCCCTATGCGCCATAGGAAGAAAATCAAAGAGAAAAAAAAAGAGGAGGTGGGAAAAGGGGGAAGGACTCCTCCTTCCAAACCTAGTTGGACTCGGTTTGGAAGGGGAGGGTTGCCCCCCTTGGCTCGGCCGAACCCCTTGGGGGTCCTTGGACCCCAAGGCAAGGCTCCCCCTCTTCCCCCTATATATACGGAGGTTTTAGGGCTGATTTGAGACAACTTTGCCACGGCAGCCCGACCACATATCTCCACGGTTTTACCTCTAGATCGCGTTTCTGCGGAGCTCAGGCGGAGCCCTGCTGAGATAAGATCATCACCAACCTCCGGAGCGCCGTCACGCTGCCAGAGAACTCATCTACCTCTCCGTCTCTCTTGCTGGATCAAGAAGGCGGAGATCATTGTCGAGCTGTACGTGTGCTGAACGCGGAGGTGCCGTCCGTTCGGCACTAGATCGTGGGACTGATCGCGGGACGGTTCGCGGGGCGGATCGAGGGACGTGAGGACGTTCCACTACATCAACTGCGTTCACTAACGCTTTTGATGTGCGGTCTACAGGGGTACGTAGATCGAATATCCCCTCTCGTAGATGGACATCACCATGATAGGTCTTCGTGCGCGTAGGAAAATTTTTGTTTCCCATGCGACGTTCACCAACACTTACGTTGGTGGAGCGTCGTTTCTGGCCAACGCCAACATTATTATTTTCAAATAGTGCTCGCATGGGACAAATTTATACGCATAACTATTAGCTTAGTGCTGGCGCTGCATATTAGGCCCGACATTGCGCATTCACGCCCAATAGACCCACGACAACACTTTTGGCTCTGAGTGTAGTAAAAACCCTTTATTGATCGTGGACCTCACTATCTCGATCCCCTTAGCCGCCCCGCCCACGCCCAACGTCGCCCGTCGCCGCCATGCCCGACGCCCGATGTTGCATGTCGCCGCCCGTTGCCGCCCCGCCCGACGCCCAAGCCACACATCGCCACTCCGCCCGACAGAGACCGTCGCTGCCCGGCTCGACGCCCGACGTCGCCTGCAGACCCTCGTCGTTGCCGAGCACCTCTGCCCACAAACCCTCGTCTACCGGACTCGTATATATGTTTCTCTCGTCGCTTCTTTTTTTATGGTAGAATGTTGCTCTCTTCTTTCTTTTTTATAGATTTCATTATGCATAAGGATGTATAAAGACAAAATTTAGAATATAGATTCATTCATTTTTCTTCGTATGTACTCCCTTTGTAAACTAGTATGTACACCCTCTCTAAACTAATATAAGAGTGTTTAGATCAGTAAAGTAGATGAACTCGCGATGATAGATATAAATTGTTATACTACTACTATTTAGTTCATGAGTACTAGTAGATTACTAGAAACTAATTCGCCATGGTTCATGGAGTTTCATATTTGTACATAATTTTAAACATCACACGTAGACAATTCATCAAGCAACAAAGAATCAGTGGGCGATGTGGAGCGGTGGAATCAGTGTCTCTTAGAGTCGTTAGAGTGGAGCATAAAAAATCTCAAAAAAAGATAATGCCGTGGTGAAGAAATATATTGATAGTCTGCTCACAGACGGTGTTAATGCCCTCACTAAGTCAAACAAATGGAGGGGGGTGAGGGATCAGTTGACGGAGGGGAGGGATAAATTAAAGCTGAAGAAAAAACAACTCAGGACAGAGAGGATTAATCTACAGACAACAGTTGCTCATTTCAAACAAGATGAATAGAGCAATCGGGAAAAAGATGCGCCGGATTCGGATAATCCTTGATGATGAAGAGTAGTTAGTTGATTAGTAGTACTAGTTAAGTTTCAAACTATATGTTTATTATGACTATGTTTATGAGTATGTATGTTGAAATGATCAGTACTAAGTTTTAAACTATATTTTTATTATGAGTATGTTTAAATCATTAGTACTTTTGTGAGTTTTAACCTCTTAGTTTGTGAAGTAGTATTTTTTTATTATCAAAATAATATATTGTTGGCGTTGGGCAAATGGACACGCCATAAGCATGTAATATACTGTTGTTGTGGGACCCAACACCATCACTATTTTTTAATAGTGCCGCGATATTGGTGGCGTTGGGTGCCTACGCTAGCAAGGTCGTTTTAGCCACGCCATAGCTAGGCTTTTCTACTAGTGGGTGATACGTGGAAGTGAAGTTTGAGAAGCTTATTACTCTTGGGTGTCTGTACACCCTATAGCTTGATGTGCCTCTTGAGTGCTTTGGCGTCCTAGACAGTTGGTGGTGCCTTGAAGATCAATCATTGTACTGTAAAGCTCCAGACAAGCATTGGAGTCTCCAATTAGGTTGTGAAGATTGCCCTGAGCAATTTGTACGCGTTTCAGTGACCGTCCCCAAGGGTTACCAAAATGTACTGGTTTGGTGACCGTCCCCTAAGGGTTGCCATTTGTACGGGTTTGGTGACCACCCTCAAGGGTCCCTTAGTGAAATCACGGCATCTTGCATTGTATGAGGGCGCGAGGAGATTACGGTGGCCCTGGCGGCTTTTTGGGGGAGCATTGTACGTCCACACCACTCCAAACAAAGATTAGCATCCACAAGGGTGTGAAGTCCGAGATACATGTCGTCTTCGCATCCCTCGGTTTCTTTTACCCGAGCCCTTTAATTATACATTTTACTTTGTGATAGCCATATTATTTTATCTTATATATCTTGCTATCACTTAGTTGTTTATCTTTCTTAGCACAAGTTGTTGGTGCATATAGGTAAGACTGGTTGTTTAAGATTTTGTGCTTCACAAATTAAATGCTTGTTTTATTCCACATTTGTTCAAGCCTAAAGAGTAATTATTTTAAAGCGCCTATTCACCCTCACCCCGCTCTAGGCGACATCGACATCCTTTCAACCGTCACGACCTAACAATGGACCAAATTGTCACCTACCCAAGCATGATGATGGAGCTAAGGATGATGACCTCTCTGAACCTGACATGACCGGTGATGCTCGCAAAGGGAATTCTCCTATATGTGACATGGGAAAGGTTGTGCTACACCACCCATATAGTGCATCATCACACATGATGGGGGTTGATGCTACCCATTGATACACCCATTTTGCATTAATATTTCTTACTATTATTTCCATAATTATCCATGTTTTGTACATTATCATTTCATTCTAATACATTTTCGTCTTCATTTGCATGTCACAACGGAGCAGGGGAAATAATGAGATAACTGTAGAAAACTACCCAAAAGAAGGGAAGTGAAGAGTCTATTTTTTCATAGGTCAAAAAAATCACCAAAAAATAGTATGTCAGAATCTCCGGGGAAGAGAGCCAGGGGCACCTGTGGTGCCCATGCAGCCCAAACTTGGGCCCTCGCCATAGGCCGCGAGTCAGGGGTGCGTGGGGCCCACATGCCCAGTGTTGCCCTATAGTTCCACGTGTTTTATTTTAAGAAATTTTATGCTGCCATATTTTAAGCAAAAATAGAGCGAATCACTTACCTCTCCCAGAGGGCTGGTCTACCAGGATGCTTCCACTCCGGGTAGGGAAAATAGATGTTATCGACATCACCAACAACCTGTTCATTGTGGGTATCCTCATCACCAACTCCATATTCACCAAAACCGTCTCTATCATCACCTCCACATCCATTTCCTTTTCATTATATGAACTATTCTCAGATCTATTGAGATCAGTTCTTGGTGTTAAGTACTTCCTTGTAGTTGATGCTCAATTTTTTACCGGTGTAAGATTTGTAAGTTCATATTGTTATCCATATCACTACCCCACTAACCATGATCATTATGATGTCTTGTGAAATTTGTTACGTCCTTGGTCACCCGAGACTGAGAAAAACCAAGTTGTTAGTAACTATGTAAAATTGCATAAAGTTTAATGTCTTAATATTGTGTCATGATATAATTCTCTAGTGATGATGTGTGAACATCGATTACATGCCACTTCAGCTATAAGGGCCTAGA
Source organism: Hordeum vulgare subsp. vulgare (assembly GCF_904849725.1). NCBI lineage: Eukaryota > Viridiplantae > Streptophyta > Magnoliopsida > Poales > Poaceae > Hordeum > Hordeum vulgare. The sequence continues at coordinate 103,940,813 of NC_058520.1, forward strand.
GGATAACATTATGTAATTAGTTTGTCTATGATGGTTAGTTAAAATGATAGATACTACCGAACCTATGATTTATAAATTGCGACAGAGGAAATTCATAGGGACCCTAGATTTTAATGCTATGTTAGATCATCTCTAACCGATCCCCTAAAAAGCCATAGAGAGTAAATGTTAGGTTTTACTCCTCTAATCAGCATGAAGCCGATCTCGTAAACGGGTTAGAAGAGTAAAAAAAATTAATCCTCAAACCCGCGAAGGAATAAATAAAATATACCCGTCCTGGTGGCGACCGACTAAATCCCCCTCGCCATCCCTCCGATGCTGAATTCATAACTATGACAATTATTATGGATCAGAGGGAGTAGTTCCCGAGGCTCCGGGCACATTGCAAGGGTGGTCAAGAGAATTGTTACGCAAGTACGGAAAGTGCTCTTCTACACCCGAGCTCAAATGAGCTTGGGTGAACAGTAAATTCAAAAAAATATTTCTAAATTTTTTTTAAAAAATCTAATTTTTACAGTAAACTTTAATAAAATGTCTAAGAGCTCGCAAAATTTCAGTACGAAATCACATTTATGAAAGTCGTGACAAAAAAAACAAAATTGATGTTGCAAAATGCTTTTGAAAGTAGCATTTTCAGAGTTTTGATTTTGTTTTGTTACCACGACTTCCATAAATGTGATTTCATGATGAAATTTTATGAGCACTTAGAAAATTTGTCAAAGTTTGTTCAGAAAAAAATTCGAAATTTTTAAACATTTTTTCCCAAAATTACTGTTCTTGAGCTCGGGTGCAAAAACATCATGTCCAGCAAGTACACAAGACCCATCTACCAGAACAAGTGGCAATTTTGAGAAGGCAAAGCTAAAGCAGGTATGCAACACATGCAACCACATGGTCCTGTTCATTGTAACCCGGTGCGGTAGCATGAGTATCGCGAACTACTTTTGGCAGAGGTGTATGGACTCACCTCGACGACCGTGCTTATATACAAAACACTCTGCTTCAAGTTCTATATAAACCCCTCGAACTGTCCCATGTGATGTGCATCACGTAAGGGATCCAGCACTAGCTAGCTAGCCCTGGGCAGATCAGGAACACATTGCCCCCAAAGCCCCCAACGGATTAGAGATGGTGGCTGCCATAGTTGCCGTGGTTATGGTGGCGGTGTGCTTGCGGCTGCCGGCGGTGGCTCGCGCGCAGCTTCAGGTGGGCTTCTACAACACGAGCTGCCCGAACGCGGAGTCGCTGGTCCGGCAGGCTGTCGCCAGCGCCTTCGCGAACGACTCCGGCATCGCCGCCGGCCTCATCCGCCTCCATTTCCACGACTGCTTTGTCCGGGTACGTATCGCCTAGCTCCTAGATCCCTTACACTCTTCTTTAGCACATCAATATATATCCATCCTAACGAGTTTTTACCTAGCAACCTAAACTGAATTTGTACATCCTAACGAGTTTTTACCTACCAACCTAAGCTGAATTTGTTAACAGTACACGGCACTCTCTAGTCTCTATAGTACTAGTACTGTACTGGGAGGACAGTTTCTTTGTAGGTTTCCTATTCCAATGATTGGATCTACACCTTGTCCATGCACGGAAGAAGAGTGTATATTGATGTAGAAAGTTGAAAATACAAAGTGAAAGCACGGCCCCCTCTTGTTCCTGTCGTTTGAAGAGTCAAAGAATGCAACAACTTCAAGTGAAAGCAGGAGTATATAAGGAAAAAAGACGGTTGATTAAAGAGCAGCACGTCACGTTGATACGTTCAACATGCATATATACTCCTGCTTACTTTTGGTCTGCTCGTTCAGGGATGTGACGCCTCCGTGCTGCTCGTGTCCGCCAACGGCACGGCCGAGCGCGACGCGGCCCCGAACAAGCCCAGCCTCCGGGGCTTCGAGGTGATCGACGCCGCCAAGGCCGCCGTGGAGAAGAGCTGCGCGCGCACCGTCTCATGCGCCGACATCGTGGCCTTCGCCGCCCGCGACAGCATCAACCTCACCGGGCAGGCCGCGTACCAGGTCCCCTCGGGCCGGCGCGACGGCAACTTCTCCCTCGACCAGGACGCGCTCAACAACCTGCCTCCGCCCACGTTCACGGCGAAGCAGCTCGTCGACCGCTTCGCCAACAAGACTCTCACCGCGGAGGAGATGGTCATCCTCTCCGGCGCTCACACCGTGGGTCGCTCCTTCTGCAGCTCCTTCCTCGCCCGCATCTGGAACAACACCACCGCCACCGTACGTCCTCCGATCTTCCTAGCAGCAACACCTGCTGCATGTCCATGGTGACCATGTATGAATGTATGATGGATGTAACGCGAAGCTCCTGGCGTGCGCGCAGGTGGACACGGGACTGAGCCCCGGATATGCGGCGCTGCTGCAGGCGCTGTGCCCATCGAGTCCGAACGCGGCCACGACGACGGCGGTCGACCCGAGCACGCCTGCGGTGCTGGACAACAACTACTACAAGCTCCTGTCGCTCAACCTCGGCCTCTTCTTCTCCGACAACCAGCTGCGGACCAACGCCACGCTCAACGCGTCCGTGAACAGCTTCGCGGCCAACGAGACGCTGTGGAAGCAGAAGTTCGTGGCGGCCATGGTAAAGATGGGGAACATCGAGGTGCTCACGAGCACCCAGGGGGAGATCCGGCTCAACTGCAGCGTCGTCAACAACCGGTCGTCGGTGGCAGCCCCCGAGATTCAGATGTCTCGCCACTACTACTCGGGATCCACCGCCTCCATCGAGGAAATCGCGACCAGCTGATGACATTAATTTGCCATACGTGTGCACCTGCTTCCACCATTGCTAGTATGTTAGGTATGAATGTATCCGTACGGTGTACACGCATAACCGCTGCTTTTTCCTGCGCGTGAATAAAACGATGGTCTGTTCGCGCACCTTGATTGACTCATGGAAATCGGTACGCACATGCACATGAGGAAGCAGTGCTGGCACAGGCCCGATCTTGACAATGCAGTCGTCGAGTACTTTCCGACGATGCGCCTCGACCGATCGAGCTTACAACCAAGCCCTTAGTTACACAACCAAGTAGGCATGCGCCTCGACCGATCGAGCTTACAACCAAGCCCTTAGTTACACAACCAAGTAGGCAAACAGTTGGATGGATTTCTGTGTTGAGCTAGCTTAGCATTAGCCGGTTACACGCACAACACTCCGCCGGAATACAATACGCTGTCGCCCAAACACAATACGCTGACACGCCAAGTTGGCCAAAAGCCTGGTGTCGAGCCTTGCACTTTTATTGATCAACTCACGGTTCGGTCTGATTACAAGGGGCTGGTTTACACATATATTTATACTAGTACAACCTAGCTATGCAAACCTATTCGGTGATGATTTGAAACCTAACACGGACACACATGCATACGTATACGATAAGGACACATACATATTGTGTTTAACTTCAACAATCACCCCCTAAACACGACGTCGTTACGTTACAGTTCGACGCTAATCCTTCTTCGCATCTCAAAGAACTTCTCTCGATCTAAAGCCTTGGTTAGAATGTTCGCCAACTGATCATCGGTGCAATTATAGTTAACCTCTATCTTCTCTTCTTCCACGCAGTTCTTCATGTAATGATACATCGTATCAATGTGCTTGCTCCTGTCACGCGGCACTGGATCCTCGCGTAGGAAAAACATAGACTTACTTTCAACTTTGAGCACCACTTGTTCCGGATCTCGATCCATGAGATCACCGTGTAGCCTTAGCCACACATCTTGACACTCTGCTTCACTTGAAGTCGATGTCATCACTTTCTGCTTTCGTGATAGCCAGCTTACTACGCTTCCATCAAGGAAATATGCCACATCCGAGGTACACTTACGGCCGTCAACAATTCCTTCCTTGTCACTATCACTGTAGCCGAGTAGTTTCACCATCTCCTTCTTGCTCAGCTCAAGACGAGGTTCCATTGAAGCATCAATTGGATTGCAATCTTTCATGCCACAACTTTCAAGTACCTTCCTTACGTATGCCTCGTGGCATAATGTGATCCCTTCCGATTTTTTATGTACCTCTGGCCCGAGGTAGCAACTCAAAAGACCTAGATCATCCATCTTGAAAAGCTCCTTCATTTGTAGCTTGAACTTTGCAATCACCTCTTCATCTGCTCCAGTAATCAATAGATCGTCGCCATAGATGCCAACTAGTAGATGATCCCTTTCTTCACCTCTCGTGTACATTGCATATGCTCGAGTGGGGCTTTCTCAAATTCAAGAGAAATCATAGTCTGATCAAGTCTGATGCTCCAAGCCCGAAGGTCTTGCCATCGCCCATACAAGACTTTGTGTAGCTTTAACACCTTGTATTCTTCTCCCTATTTGATGAAGCTCGATGCTTTATTCACATACACATCTCCTTCTATCCCACTATTCAAAGACGTGGATTTTGCATCCAAGTGATGTATCTTCCATGATTCTTGAGCGGCGAGAGTGATGAGTAATCTCACCGATTCCATCTTTGCAACGGGTACGAACACTTCTTCAAAATCCACACCTTCCTCTTGTATGTACTCCTTGGCTCCTAGGCTTGCTTTGTGCATCACACGATTTCCTTCAGCTTCTTTCTTGATCGTGAATTCCCACTTGAGCTCCATAGTTTTTTCATTGTTGGGAAGATTCACAAGCTCCCATGCATTGTTGTCGTGGATCGACCCCAACTCTTCTTTCATAGCATGACGCCAACACTCCTTCGTATTTGCGTCTTCAAAATCTGCCAGTTTCTCGGCAATTGCTAGACACCTTCGCCCACTTCCTTTGATCTTTACCGGGTCAATCATCTGAAGAGTATCCTCTGGATATGGACAAAACACCGGCTGTAGCTTTGTGGATGTAGGTGGTGGTGTACTTTCCTCCATTACTATCGGAGGCGACATGAAAATTTCTGTTGCACGCGTTTCTTTTGGCGAAGCAAAAAAACAGTCCGAACTAGGCTTCCTAGTATCCCTGACCCTTCATTTGGATCACTTGATGCGTTGCATGTGCTCCCTCCAGCCATATGAACCACTTGTAGAGCTTCTTCATGTGATGGAACAAATCCACCATGTCCTGCTCCATGTCCTATTGCTGAAGACGTACTGCTACTACTACGTAGGATACTACAGCCTAGTCCACCTCCTTTGCTGCTGATCGGGACAGCCAGCTTCGGGTCTTCTGGCCGAGCGACCGTAGCAGACCGGACGACTGCTCGTCCGTGAATTCACGGTCCAAAATCTGGAATCTCCACAGCCACAGCCGGGAGTGGACTTTTTTCCCTCGCTTTGCCATCCTCTGACACGACGCGATTCTCATCAGGTCCGAGTGGCATAGCTCGTCGTGTGCTATGGTTTTCCGGCACCATCACAGGTGCGTAGTGTACTTCTGATACCATGTCTTCCTCTGTTACTGGACAACATGACAAAGCTGGTGCGCACGTGCCTCCTTTTGCATCAGCATACTTTGATTCGTGGTCTTCAGGCACCACGTACGCCGAAGTGACATTCATGTTCGTAGCATCGACACAAATTTCAGACTTATGCATCGCGTCAGTAGCTTCGACACGAATTTTGGAATCATCCCTCGTGTTTGTAACAAGGCCGCTTCTCCATGGCCGAGCGCATGCAATGAGCGCTTCCTTCGCGCCAGCAAAGATAGCACTTCCACCCGTAGCATTGATGTAAGTTTCGAAATCACCCCCCGCATCCGTAGCATCGACACGGGTTTCCGAACTATGATGTTGAGAGCAAAAAATTTCTTCATGTAGTGCGGCAATTTCTTTAGCCGACACTTGAAGAACTGGATCCTCCTCGTCCACGAGTTCACACATCAACATCATGTCACCGTCATCTCCTTGCTGGGCCATGAGCGCCTTCTCCTTTGGTGAATTCTTGCACTCCGACTTGAAGTGCCCCATGATTCCACAATTGTGACACTTCATCTTGCGCTTGTGGAACTTCTTCTTCTTCTTTAGAGCGCCATCGTTGGCGTCCTTTGGATTTTGTTCGTTTGACACACGATCTTGGCGAGCGTAACTGCTAGAGCCCTCCCCTTCTCTCCTTGAGTCCAACGCCTGCCACTGAGCTCGCGTGAGCATGACAAGCTCATCGTTCCTCCCGTCCCCGAGACTGTACCTCATACGCTCGTCGTGAGCCTTGTAGCGTCCGACGAGATCATCAATGGAGAGAGTCGCGAGATCAACGCACTCCTCGATCGCCGTGACAATTTGCAGGTACTGGGAAGGAGCCGCACGCAAGAACCGACGGACAACCGAGGCCTCCGTTAGATTCTCTCCAAGTGCATGGATCCGATTGACGAGAGTAGCTACCCGTGAAGCAAACGCGTCCACAACTCATTGTCGCCCATGATCAAAGTCTCATAGTTCCTTCAGAGAGTTTGGAGATTGGCTTGCTTGACGCGGTCGTGTCCCTGGAACATGAGCTCCAAGGTATCCGACACCTCCTTCGTCGTTTCTTTGGTGATCAGGTGTTGGAGGACATCCATCGGCATCACCGAGTAAATCGCTGACGCCGCCTGTCGATCCTTCCGGTGCTCGGCTCCCTCTTTCTTGAAAGCGTCGCCTCCTGGATCGACTCCGTCCCACAACACGTTGGCACGGAGACCACACTCCATCAGGGCCTTCAAGGCCCCGAAGTTCCCGCGATCAAATCGTGGATACGACGAACTCGTCGGAGCAGCAAATACTTTAGCCGCACCGGTATACTCCGCCAGCTGTTTGTCCTTCTCGTCGTCCGACATGATCTTCCGTTCCTAGAAGATCAACCTGGTTCTAGATATCAATTGCTGGCACTGGTCCGATCTTGACAATGCAGCGGTCGAGTACTTTCTGACGATGCGCCTCGGCCGATCGAGCGTACAACCGAGCCCTCAGGTACACAACCAAGTAGGCAAGCAGGTGCAAGGATTTTTGTGTTGAGCTAGCTTAGCACTAGCCGGTTACACGCACAACACCACGCCGGAATACAATACGCTGTCGTCAGAACACAATACACTGACACGCCAAGTTGGCCAAAAGGCTCGTGTCGAGCCTTGCACTTCTATTGATCAACTCACGGTTCGGTCTGATTACAAGGGGTTGGTTTACACATATATTTATACTAGTACAACCTAGCTATGCAAACCTATTCGATGATGATTTAGAACCTAACATGGACACACATGTATACGTATACAGCAAGGACACGTACGTATCGTGTTTAACTCCAACAAGCAGCGCCGCGACCCTTAAGAGATACAAGAAGCAACATTTCTCGCAGAAACATTCGCCCCTCCAGTCGTATGTATCGCCCAGTTATGCGTGCACAGTCTGAGCAAGGAAATGGGCGAGAAAGATGTATCGAGCCGAGATCTTCAGGAAGAACGCGCTTCGCGCTAAGAGCAACTCTAGGAGACCCTGCATTCGTCCGGCCCGCAAAACGTGTTTGCAGTTCGCGTAAAACAGCTTTTGCGGGTTGGTCCGGACTGGCACAGATGCAGACCCCCGAAACGGACCCGTAAGAGAGCATATTCGCGGAATATGCTTTGGTGGGGGAAAGCGCGGGCTGAAATGTCCCCCCATCAACCGTTTTCGCTTATATGCGGGACACCGCACCGGTGAGGTGGAAACCCGCGAATACGCAGGTTGGTGCCGAGATTTTGCCGTGCCCCGCAAAAATATTTGCGGACTGGGTCAGGAAGCGGGGTTTGATCGGGCAGGTGTTTCCACCCCAACCCGCATTTTGGCGGTTATTTTCCGGGCGGGGCGGGATGCGGGGTGTGCTAGAGTTGCTCTAACAACTCCAACCAAGTTCCTTTCGTGGTAAGAACTAGGGCGCGTTCTATTTGAGGCCACTGCAGCCATTTTTTTTGGGGTTTTTTTCTGTTTCCCTTTTTCTTTTTTTACAAATATTCTTTGACCTTTCCTTCTTTTTTTGTTTTCTTTTTTTCTTCTCCATTTTGTTTGGTTTTCTTTTTCTTTTCCATTTTTTGTTTGGTTTTTTCTTCATGTTTTCTTTTGTTTTTTGATGTCTCTTTTTGTTTTTTTTCTATGTTTTGGTATAGGTTAAAAACATATTTTTAATAAGTGATCAACATATTTGTCCTACACTTTGAACATTGTCGGAACACTAATTCAACATTTTCAAATACTTTTTTAACATTTTAATACTTATTAAAAAATATAATTTTTGATATGTTTTAAATAACCGTTCAACATTTTTAATACTTATTAAAAAATTCGAATACTTGATCAACATTTTTAGTACTTGCTTAATATTTTCAAATACTTATTTAACATTTTTTAAATACTCGTTCAACACCTTTTAATACTTATTCATCTTTTTTCAAATATTTGTTCAACAGTTGAATATTCAACGTATTCTCATGTTTAATTTTTTGAAATTCATGTTCGTCATTGTTAAGGGAGGGAGGGGGGAGGGAGGGAGATGGAGAGAGAGAGAGAGAGGAAGAGGGAGAGGGAGGGAGGGAGGGAGGGAGAGAGAGGGGCACAGGGAGAGAGAGAGAGACGGAGAGGAGACGGGGGAGGGAGGGAGAGAGAGAGAGTATTTTACAGCTTGAATAAAGTATGAAAATAAAGAAAAAAAACAGGAATAGAAAACAAAAAAAGTAGGATGTGGCCTTCCGTGCGGTTGGGCCGTCCCATCTGGGGTTCCCCCCCCCCCCCCCGACGCAAGAGTTTCCCTTTTCTCGCTTAAAGCGAGACATAGGTGCGCCTAGGAAGCAGCCCTGAATAGATTCCTACCTTGTTTTTGTTTTCTTTTCCCTTTGGGTAGAACACATGTATATACTCAGTCACATCTGTATTACAGTGAGTTCAGCTCAGTGAAACCAGACCAGAACCAGTCAGGTTACGGTTCTACTCTCTAGGGTAGCAAAGTTTGCAAGAAAAATGCGACCTTATTTTGAGAGCGTTTAATGTGAGTAACAAATTTGCTAATTCTTATCTAGATGAAAAATAAGCACATTGTAACGTTTGAACTCTTCCCTTCTAAATGATTTAAAATAGTTCATATTAGACCTCATATTAATTCAAACGTCATATCTAAGTTGTTCTTGTAGGCCTGGGCGCGTCGTTGTAAAGTTTGAACTCTTCCGTTCTTAACGAATCGACACATAATTTTCATCGGAGCTCCTATTTGACGTTTTCTGTGTCTCTTCGCGCTCCTCGCGCTCACGCGAGGAGTGTGCAAGAAAGGCAAAGTACCACAAATTATTGATTTAGGAATAGGAATGGCCCAAAACCCTAGGTTCTTCCTTATATAATTAATGGCTGAGAGCGTTTATCATATCCATATTTCCTGGGGCTTTCTAGTATCGTTTATAGATTCCTTGAGATGGAGACACTAGTGTGACTTTAGGTGACCTAAGTTACTTCAGATAACTTTCGGAGTCGCATCGTCTAGCGGGCCGGCCAGCAACCTCCTTGAAAAACAGACATGAAGAAAAAATATTTGCGAGAGACCTGGGAATCGGATCCACACACGAAGGTAGACGACCAAAAAAAAGACGCAATAACCACGTGTAACATCCAAAAAGTCAAAATTTTGGAATGTTATAGGTAAGTAATATTGATTGTTTTGTTTTGATATTTTTTGAATTTGAGTGGAGTTTTAAACTTTTGATAAGCTATTTTAATTTTAGTAGAGAGGAAACAAAGTGACTTTCCCAAAATGATCCATTTGGATTTCGGTTGCATTTGAGGTTTCATTTGGACGTAAAATATTCAAATAGTTTTCCAATTATAAAGAAATACAAATGAGGGAAGATAATATGACTTCTTCAAATTAAGTAATTGAGAAATGGTTTTGAATATTTATTTAGAGTTTATGAAATTTTTTTGAGCATTTTATAAACATTGAAAAACAAATTAGGGAGTTGTTATTATTGTTTAAGTTGGTATTATTGCATTTTGTGGTTAATTGAATCGTTATCATGATTTATTGCATTTTGGAGTTTATGATATTCAAAAACTTTTTGACTCAAGAAAAATAAAAGGGAGAGGATAAGATGACTTCCTCAAAAATACGAATGAGTGTGAAAGTGTTAGAATGTTATTTGGAGTTTTCGGAGTTCGGTTGATAAATATTTTATTGCCAAGAACTCCCTTTATTACATAAAACAAATGTTTTCTAAATTATGTGAGCAGAAAAAATGTTCACTATGCTCTATATTATCAATAGTGATTTTGGAAATTACTATGTTATTTTTTTGTTTATTTTGGTTTTGTTTTTAATTCAAAACACTTTATGTTAATAGAAAACACATGCATGCACGCACAGGGCAGCCAGGCCAGCCGGCCCAGCAGCCAGCCATGCCGCGAGCGCCCAGTGTCCCGATCGATCGCTCGCTCGCGAGCGCCTCCCCAAGCTCGCCCTCTTATCTCTCTCGCTCACCTGCGAGATGGGGCATCGTCCCTAACCTCCCGTGCTAGCCATGGGATAGAGCCGCGTTGCGCCCGCCCGAATCCGCCGACCGCACCTGGCAGGATAAGGCTTATCGCGCAGCCTCGCATCGCCTAGCCGCGCCTATATAAAGGCCCTCAAGCCCCTCGTTCCATTCAGCAACCCCGCTCCTCCTCTCGCCGCTTGTGGCCGCCGTCGTTGCAGTTTGGATCTCGCCAGCCGAAGCTTCTTCGCCATAGTCCCGTTGGTTCGCAAAAATCGGACACCCTCCAACATCGTGGACGACGGGCGACGGCTCCGGCATGTCCGTTTGAGTCGAATCTTTTTGCACTTCGTCACCCAAAATAAATCCTATGCCATGAATCATTGCCACAATATTTTCAGTCAATTAGTTTATGTCCATGATAAGTTTTACTAATATGACTTGTAGGAACACTCGTGCACATCACGAATTTTGAACCATATTTTCACACCTTGATTTAATAGAAAAATTGCATGCTATTTATGCGTATTGGATTTTATTTGGCTTTTGCGAATATTTGTGTTGCATGTTACTTTGTATTGTATGAATGTTTGTTTATGTGTATTTTTTTTACCTTTCCGCTAGATTGTTCGGAGTGTGAAGCCGAGTACTATCATTTTCTAGAACTTCACTCCCAATGCCAAGGCAAGTCTACGTCTTGATAATACCTACTGTTACCTATGTTTTTATATGCAGATAGTCCTTTGTGGTAGGATTTCATGGTAGGAAGTTTATGCCTGGTGGCTTTGCTTGTACCCAGTAGTTCATTTGAGGTAGGTCTGGACCGTACAAATTTGTCGTCACCGTGTTAAATTATTAATGCTTCGCCAAAGTAGACATGGATTGGGGAGTGTTTTCACATTGAGATATGACTGATAAAGTAGTAATCAAGACCAAGACTTTTATGAACTACCTGGATGGAAATTGGTTTGCATGGTGGCGAAGTACACTGGGAGCATTCATGGGAATCCATGAGAGTACACACTAGTGGTCCGTCCAGCCAGGCTCAAAGGGATTAAACGTGTTTTTATGTCAATAAGTTTTTGTGTGCAGCCACAAGCCAATATGGGCTCTGGCTTAGTTGAGTAGATGGTATGACCTCTTCCGGGATAGGCTAGCAGATGTAGATGATGTAGGTGTATCAGCCTATTTGTGGGTTAGGGGAAATGCTTTTGAAAGACTATGTCTCAATCTTCCAACTCTCAAACACCAAGTAGTGCGAGAACTACAAAGGAGGTGGTCGAGTCTTGGGAATGGATTGAGTTGGGATTTCCATCTCAGTCTTATGATATTTGTAGCAGTAGAATAATTATTTTTGTTAAGGCAACCAGCTTTACGAAAAACTAACATTAGAAATTTCCACCAGCCAAATTGCATGTACAAGTAGGCTCATTACTCTCTTATGATGTGACTTGCGAGTGCATTCCATGTACTAACCTACAGGGGTGCAAACTATCATGTTGCAGGATTTTTATTACGACGAGTAAGAGTTATGATTTAGGGTTACGGTCTACAGTCAACCTTCCATTGGTGTTGATGGGGACCCACTCCCGTTTGACTGTTACCGCCGAGACTCATGCGGTATATATATCAGTTTTATGTTATTTTACATGTGGTTGCTCTTTGATATATACATTGATGTACTGTGTATGCCAACATACTGATCCAGGGAAGTCACAAATGCATAGACGCTTGACTCAATTTGAGTTGGATCGTTACAGATGTGGTATCAGCGCACATGTTGACTGTAGGTCACGACCCTAGAAATTGAAAAGCCCTAGGATATATGATCTCTCTAAAACTTTATTTTAAAAAAGATCCTTCACTTCTCATCTTATCTGAGCTTTATCAAATGCTCTCTATTACCTCAAATAGTTAGACAATACCCTTTCCCCATTTGACCACATGAAGGATAAACCGAGATCACTTCAAGAAGGACAAGGTATCAAAATAACTGCTACAGAGTAAAGAGGATTTCACCATGCATTAGAAGAATTGAAGATGCAAAAGTTAAAGACTTTTAACACCCGAAGAATTCGAATAACCTGAAGAATTCCAAGATTCCCATGACACTTAGAAAACCAAAACCCCTATTGTATGCTCATGTTATATACGATGATTTGTGAGTTGTCATTGGGTGAATTTGTTTTTGACAGCAACAACAACAAAAAATAATAATTAACCTATTTTCAAAACTATTGATTGTATTGTGTGCATCTCCCTCTATCCCTCTCTCGTATCTCACCCCAAAACCCTCGGTCCCAATAGATGATGAAAGAAGATGGACTTGTAGTTTCCGGACCGATGAGCCAATTGGAGGTACAAAATGGATTAAGAAAATGGAGAACAACTTCGGGGAAATGTTGATTGCAAGGAAGTGTTAAGTTCAATACGCTCTTCAGAACTTTACACAAAGTGTTGCAGCTTGGTGGAAAATGCATCAAGCCATACAAGGACGTAATGGAGCGGAAACTTGGAAAGAATTCGAGGAGACTCTACTAAAATCCCGTCTCATCGGGAAGCACCATGATAAGACGATGAAGAAGTTTGGTGCATGCAAGATCTATGGAGGAATAGGACACTCCCATGAGGAACACAAAGATGGATGCCCTCATTGTGAAGAAAAAGACCCAGCCGAGGAATGCCCAACTAGTCAGGTGACCTGTTTCTTATGTGAAAGAACAACCCACTACCCAGCTCAGTGCCACATTTATCCCAAGGGGCAACAAGTTGTCAAGCACCAAAAAGAAGTAATAAAGGAAACCTTCAAGGGGATGTTTGAAGAACCTATGATGAAGGAAGATGTTGAAGACCCTGATGAACAAGGCCTAACCAGATTTGTCTTGAATGCCTTCTAGTCATGTGGAGAAGAAAGAAATTTTGCACAAAGTTGCACGAAGGAAAGACAAGAGTGTGTGAGAGACTTCTTGACAGAAAAAGTGGAGCTTGATCCCCATGAAATAGAAGAATTGATCGGAATGAAGAAGTCCAGGAAGATAAAGACCATGTATTCTCAGAACAACCCAAACCCAACAAAGAAGGATAAGAGTCATATTACCTGTTTTGAGTGTAAGGATACATGTCACTATGCCACTGATTGCCTAGAAAGGGAGCAGAGAACCCAAGGAGCAAACACAAGCACCAATAAGAAACGAGACTTGACGAAAGTTAATTGTTTTCGCTGCAAGGAAGCATGACATTATGCCAATAAATGTCCAGACAAGAAGAAGGCTAAATATGAGTACTTGAGTTTTGGATACTGGAAGCAATAAGTGTAACAAGGAGCACTCTTATTTTCATGAGATTATGGAGTTGAAGTTTGTAACGGAAGTCTCACAGATTTATGTGTCATGATTTTCGTGTGAGATCTTACTCTGTAAACAAAGGTCTTTGACCAATTTCGAGGAGATGATAAAATGGTCTATCCATTCATTTATATATTTCGTTTTAAGTGTGACAGTAGTCGGTAAAACCATAAGAGCCAAGGAAAAAGAACGTACAATTCATGCCAAGGAGTTTGGATATAGGAATACAGAAAAAAGAAATGCTAGACCATATCAAACTATGTGAATGGAAGCACTTTTAATAAAATACTTATGAAATTGGAGTTTTGGAAAGATATTAAGGAATGTAATAAAGGATTGAATATCATTACGGATGAAGCTATACCTTTTATTGGTAAACATACCAACGGAAAGGAAAATGTATTCCACTAAGGGAAGACCGTACCAAGAATAAGTCTCAGAATTATTTTATATGAAGGTTACCCCAAGAACATGAAGGAAGAAGTTGTGATTGGATCAACCGACGTTTTGTAGGAGGATACGGAAACGCGAGAGTTGTGAAGAAACGATAGATGTATTGTTTAGCTTGCAGAACCAATGGAATTACTTGAAAGCAATTTGAGGACAACATAAATTATGTAATGCTTGTAAGAGTGCCCGAGTGATAGCAATGCGAGATTCGCTAAACCTTATACAGGGTAATGATTCGGGTGCGGAATGGAATGATCACCATGCCGACTTACTCCTATCATTCACTCCTGCTATTTGGAATGGCAAGTCTAGAGTGACTTACCCATAGTAAAGAGACGCCGATATCAAAACCTTCTTTAAACCTTATAATGGTAGGATCAAGGATCCATGTACACGCAACCGTTGCCAACCATTGGATATACGGTGAGAATCAACTGACAATCCATTTCCTGTAGGAGATGTCATTGACTCCCCAAGAGATTTCCGATAGTTGTTATAGTATTGGCGACAAACCTATCGGTTAAGAAGACCCGGTCTTGGAAGAACTTTATTCTAACGAGAGGACTCAATATTTTGAGGGAAACGGTATGCGTATATCGGAGGAGCATCAGTGAAGGATTCATCCCAAAGATGTGAGAAGACCGACACTCCCAACCCAAAGGTTGGAGTACATGAGTTTTGTTGGAAACCGTAGCCATGCTTCTAAGGGTGGTAGCACCCGAGACCTTGTGATGACACATGGATTTTCGAAAAGACCCTAGACCTAACCTTTCTAGTCTCTTCGAATCTCGAGGGCGAGATTCGTGTTAAGGGTGGTAGATTCGTAACATCCCAAAATTCTAAATTTTGAAATGTTGTAATTAGGTAATAGTGATTGTTTTGTTGTGATATTGTTCGAATTTGAGTGGAGTTTTAAACTTTTTAGAAGCAATTTAAATTTTAATAGAGGGAACAAAGTGACTTTCCCAGAATGATGCATTTGGATTTCGGCTGCATTTGAAGTTTCAGTTGGACCTAAAATATTCAAATAGTTTTCCAGTTCTAAAGAAAGACAAATAAGGAAAGATAATATGACTTCTTCAAATTAAATAATTGAGAAATGTTTTTGAATATTTATTTAGAGGTTATGATTTTTTTAAGCATTTTATAAACAGTGAAAAACAGATTAGGGAGTTGTTATTATTGTGCAAATGGGTTTTTATTGCATTTTGCGGTTAATAGAATCGTCATTTCATATAATGATTTATTGCATTTTTGGGTCTATGATGCTCAAATATTTTTTCACTCAAGAAAAATAAAAGAGAAGGGATAAGACGACTTCCTGTAAAATATGAATGATTGTGAATGTGTTAGAATTTCACTTGGAGTTTATGAAGTTCGGTTGATACATTTTTTATTGTTAAGAACTCCTTTATATAAATGTTTTCTAAATTATTGTAGCACAACAAAATGTTCATTGTGCTCTAAATTACTATGTTATTTTTTTTGTATTTTGGTTATGTTTTTATTTGAAAACTCTTTATGTTAAAAGAAAACACACGCATGCATGCATACGGCAACCACGCCGGCCGACCTACTTCCTTCGTTTTTAAATATAAGATTTTAAAAGTTTTTATTAAAAAACTACATATAAATGTATATAGACATACATTAGAGTTTAGATTCACTTATTTTGCTTCATACGTAGTCTCCTAATGAAATATGTAAAAAAAAAATATATTTAGGAATGGAGGGAGTAGTAGCCAGCCATGCTGCCAGCCAAGCGTCCCGCTCGCTCGCTGGCGAGCACCTCCCCATGCTTTCCCTCATCTCTCTCTCGCTCCCGCACCTGCCAGGTGGGGCTCAGCACCATCATCCCTAACCTTCCCCGTTGGCCACGGCATAGAGCCGCCGCGCGCCCGCCCGAAACTGCCGGCCTCACCTTGCAGGATAACGCTTATCCCGCAGCCTCGCACCGCCTAGCCGCACCTATATAAAGGCCCTCGAGCCCCTCGTTCCATTCAGCAACCCCGCTCCTCCTCTCGCCGCTTGTAGCCGCCGTCGTTCCCATTTGGATTTCGCCCACCGAAGCTTATTCTTCGGAGAACTACAACGCCGATGAGCCACCATAGTCCTGTTTGTTTTCAAAAATCGGACCCCCTCATCCTGTCGCATCTTTCTGACATCTTCTTGGCCCCTAGGTTTCGTCGGAGCCGCCATACGAACGATGTCCGAACCACCGGAGCACCGGAGCTCAACCACTTCGCCGCTTTCCCTCCGGTCGTTGCTGCCGACCGCCGTCACCACCACCCGAAGGCCCTTGCCGAGCCGCACCTTCCCCGCCTCTCCGACGCCGCCGGCAATTGTCGGAGCCGCCGCCCGCCAAAGCTGAGCTCCCTGCCTTACGGGAGCTCCTCTCCTCTGTAAGCCGCCTCCTTCTCCTTCTTATGTTATGTAGAGTAGGTTGGTTTATTTTCCTTTAGATCGAACCGGTATTAGATCAAAGTTAGGTTTTTTAGTTGAACCAACCATTCGGTTTTCTTTTAGTTAGCCGAACCGCCTCCTTTTACCAAAGTGCGGACGTCCACTTCTTAGTGCCTGCAGTGAACACAGACAAACAACGAAGGCCGGCCACGTCGCGCTCCAGCGGCGAACGGCCTTGTTTTAGCATTTTCAAAAAACGTTGTCATGGCAGCCTTTTTAACAGAGTTGTTTCAAATTTTTAAATAGCCTCAACTTTTTTACGGTAGATCCAAACCAGATGAAACCAGCGGCAGATTCTCCGTCTTCAATAGATCTATCCAGAGAACCTATGCTTACAAACTTTGCAAGTTAAAAGTTGAATTTATTTCAAATTTGAATTCAAACTCTATTAGGCCATATCTCTTAAACCGTATGCCCGTTTGAGTCAAATATTTTTGCACTTCGTCACCCAAGATAAATCCTATGCCATGAATCATTGCCACAATATTTTCACTCGATTAGTTCCTATCCATGATAACTTTTACTAGTATGCCCTTTAGGAATACTCGTGCACATCACGAATTTCGAACCATATTTTCACACCTTGGTTTTATAGAAAAATTGCATGCTCTTTATGTGTGTTGGATTTTATTTGGCTTTTGCGAATATTTGTGTTGGTTGTTACTTAGCGTTCTATGAATGTATTTTTATGTGTATTTGTTTTACCTTTGCGATAGATTGTCCAGAGTGTGAAGCCAAGTACTATCATTCTCTAAAATTTTACTCCCAGTGCGAAAGCAAGTCTACATCTTGATCATACTTGTTGTTACATATGTTTTTATATTCACATAGTCCTTTATGGTAGGATTTCATGGTAGGAATTTTATGTCTGATGGCTTTGCTTGCACCTAGTAGTTCATTTGAGGTAGGTCTGTACCGTACAACTTTGTCGCTACCCTGTTAAATTATTAACGCTTCGTCAAAGTAGACGTGAATAGAGAGTGACAAAATTGTAATGAGGACCAAGACTTTAATGAACTAACTTGGTGAAAATTGGTTTGTATGGTGTCCAAGTACACTGGGAGCATTCATGGGAATCCATGGGAGTGCACATTAGTGGTCTCTCCACCCAGGCTTAAAGGGATCAAACGTATATTTATGTCTATAAGCTTCCGTGTGTAGCCACAAGACAATATGGGCTTTGGCTTAGTTGAGTAAATGGTATGACCTCTTTCAGGTTAGGCTACCAGATGTAGATGATGTAGATGTACCGACCTATCCGTGGGTTAGGGGAAAATGCTTTCGAAAGACTATGTCTCGATCTTCCAGCTCTCAAACACCAGGCAGGGCGACAACTACAAAGGAGGTGGTCGAGTATTGTGGGTAAAAGTGCACAAACCTCTGCAAAGGGTAAAACTAATTGATTAGCCATGTCCCCGGTTACGGACAACTTGAGCTTTTAGTAGTGGAAATGTCCGAAGATCTCATTACTCTTAATTTAATCAACTAGGTAATTGACAGATTCTTGGGAATGTATTGAGTTGAGGTTTCCATCTCAGTGTGATGATATTCGTAGAAGTAGAATAATTATTTTTGTCAAGGAAAACTAGCTTTACGCAAAACTAAACTTAGAGTTCCACCAACCAAATTGCATGTACACGTAGGCTCATTACTCTATTATGATGTGACTTCGAGTGCATTCCATGCCCTGACCGGCACCACTTCAACCTATCATGTTGCAGGATTTTTTTACAATGAGTAAGAGTTAAGATTTAGTGTTACGGTCTACACTCAACGTGTCGTTGGTGTTGATGGGGCCCCACTCCCGTTTGACTGTTTCCGTTGAGACTCATGAGGTATATATATCAGTTTTACGTTATTTTACATGTGGTGGCACTTTGATATATACATTGATGTATTGTATGTGCTTGCATACTGATCTAAGTATGACGTAGATAGACAAAGACTTGACTCAATTGGAGTTGGGTTGTTACACCACCACAACAGGACCTGCTTGGTTGTCTCTAATCTGAAAACAAAACTATTTAGTACTTCTTATAGTACAACATTAACTTAAATTTTGACCTACATAAATCATTTCAAAAAAGAAATCGTAAATTTCAAAATTCAAATCATAGATACTCAATAAAAAAATGTTCGCCACCACAGGAAAAGGTTCAGTATTCCTAAAATTTCATGGAATCCAAAAACGTTCATCAAATTTTAAAAAATGTTCAAGGGTTTTGTGAAAAAGTTCATAAACTCAAAAAATGTTCACATATTGAAAAAACTTTTTTGAAAAATGATCTTCGAATTTAAAAAAAATTCTTAATTTTAAGAAATAATTCATTGCTTTTTGAAAAATATCACCGTTTTTCAAAAAACATTTCATAGAATGTGGGAAGTTCATCATTTTTGAAAAACTTCATGAGATATGAAAAAAGTTCTTCAAATTTTAAAAGATATCATTGAATTTGATAAAAGTTCATTGAATTAAAAAGTTCATAGAAATATAAAAAGGCAAAGAAAAAACAAAAACAAAAAAAGGAAAAAAGGAAAATGAAAGGGCAAAGAAAGAAAAAACGAATAAAAACAGTCCGGAAAACTGCCCAATGAACTTGGAAAACCCGGTTTGGGAAGCTCATACAAGTTTCCCAAAACCCGGGGCTTCGTGTGAATTGCACAAAGTATAAAACGGCAAAAATATGTAAGATTTCACCTAGGTTGTGTTGCCTTAGTGGTAAGTGCGCTTCGATCTGAACCCATGAAAACTGAGTTCAAACTCCCTCGCCTGTGCATCCTTTTTTTACATTTAACAGAGGATGAAAAACATGGATAGATAGGATCGCCCAGCTATGAGTGGTAGTGTGCGCCGGTTAGGAAAATAACCCTTAACCGGCTCTTGAAGCGCCGGATAGGGTTTGCTCCCATTTTCTGTATAAAATCACGCGAGCCGTCACCATCACTTACTTTCTTTTCTCACTCTCATTTTTTCTTTTATCCAAATAGCGGAAAGCTACAACCAAGACAAGGGGAGGAGTCGGAGGTGGATCGATCTTGTCCTGAGAAAGGATCTTTGTCCATGCGATCTTTTATTTCGACCTCCACCTTATATGCATGTCCATTGTTCAAACGGTTTGTTTCCAACTTGATTCAGTTGCACTACAATCATCACCACGCGATTTCCACCTCACCTTTCATCCTTGGAAGAGCTCCGTTGACCCACAAATGTTTGTGATACATGTCTGTTTTTATATCCAGATGTGGTCAACAGACATGATGCCAGAGAGAACCATTCAAAGCTAGTCGAAAATTAATCTAGTTGGGAGGAGAGAGAGAGAAGAGAAGGACCATCCATGTGGTGGGATTTATGGTATGATGTTCGGTTAGGAGGAGAGATACAAGGGGCCCATGCATATGAAGAAACAGAAAAGATAGGAGGACCACGTGGAGGCTTTTGATTGATAAGTGGATGTCCGGACGTCGGCAAAGCTCCCACATTTGTCTCTAGGATACTAGAATATGTACGTTTGGACTCCTAATCACACATATACAAGTTCCCATTGGATGGTAAAAGTGGTCGAGATACTATGGTCCACACTAATAGTGGAGATTTGCGCGACCGCTTTAGAGATGCCCTTACTTGGATCGAGATGCCCCCGCTCGTGACTGCTGTTTTTTCTATTTTTTGTATTTATTCACATTTATTTTATATTTTCATTCATTTTTATTGGTATTAGTTTCATACTGAAGTTGCAGATACATCCTCAATATGCAATTGGGTCCGCTTTTTTCCTAGCTGCAAGTCCACCATTTGAAACAAAACTAACCCTAATTCATTTATATCTCAGTTGCAAGTTGTTAGAACCTTGTGGCCGCATGTTTGGTTTTGGTAATTCATGACAATCCCTATGGACTAATGGTTGCATGGAGTTATATTCGAAGGATTTGTCCATAGGCATTTCTTGAAGTCCATTTTGGTTTCAAGGAGTTTACCGGATGAGCTAGATGATATTCAAGGATTTATCCAAAGATTGGTCATGTGAGAGTTCAACTTATTACAAGCATGTCTTGAAGAAGAAGATTGTGTGAACATTCATGTTTACCTTCAAGACATCATCTTTATGAAGAGAAAAGATAAGATGCATGGTTTATCAAGACTAAGTCAAAGAGTGAATCAAGTTGATCAACACACAAAGTGTACAAGATGTACCGAAAGGGATCAAGTGATCCCATGGTATGGTAACCATTGTCCATGACGCTCTGTGTACTAACCCATGGTATATGTGAGAGTTCTGTGTGGGATTAGGTGTGTGTACATCCGCTTGTGTCAAGAGGGAGATATCATACAACCCATGGAGGATAACATCAAGTGGTGTTCGTCATCCAGTTTGTGGTGTGCAAGGTCAATTGGAGCATCACGAAGAGATCATGCTTAAATCTTGTCGTCCATTGTGGTGTCAATGGACTTGTGAAGATGTGCTGAAGAGTGGATCACCCATAGTGGAATAGGGGGAGGAATCAACTAGTCTTTATCGAGCCAACACAATCAAGAATGGTGGTCCAACTTGAGAAAGTCAAGATCATCATCATCTAGCTCAAGTGGACTATGTGCAAGGTATTCATTTTCCCTTGATATGTTTTCTATTTTACCGGTCTCATGGTAGTAGTTGCGACACCGAGTTATAGGATTGATTGTCGTACGGTCAAGGGGGTCTCTCAAGTGAGTAGCTTGATCGTATCGTTAATTGAGAGCTCAAACCATTTGCATTATTGTATCATCTTTGTTGGTTCTTGTTTGGTGTTTCCCTTTGTGAGTTTTAGAGCTTATGATCATTTCCATGACAAGCTCGAGTTCATTAAAAATGGAGTTCATATGCATCTTCCATGATGTTTCTGATGTTGGCATTTTTGCGAGCTCTTCATTCGCTGTTTGGATAGTATTTGTCGTCATCTATCCAACTAGCTTGAGTTTGCTCAATCCGGATCTCATTCGCACAAGTTATGGCAGTCCTGGTGTTCCTGCATTCATCTGTGTCCCTGTTCTTGTTTTTAAGGTTACAAGTAGTAGGGCCGCTCGTGTGAGCGGTAGTCTCGCCTTGGCACGATAGTACCTCCATGTACTACCTCTCTACTACCGGCTAACCTTATGTTGCCTTCAAAACTCCAAGTCGGACTTTGCGGTAATTGGGCTGGTAGTACGGCACGGTAGTAACGCCCGCTACTACCGGCTAACCTTCTCGACCCGGAACCCTCTCAGCAGATATAGGGGCGGTTGTAGGGCGAGACACTACCGCTTATAAGCGGTAGTACCGCTCTTGCCAGAGGTAGTACCACTTCGGCCGTATTGTTTCTGTTCCTAGCCTTCCCGAGTGTGCTTCTAAGATGCAACCTCAACGGTCGTACTGCGGGGGCGAGCAATTGTACTGCTTCGGTGACATTACCGCCTTGTGGCTTCTTGCCATTGCACTGATCAGCAAAGCACCGCCGCGCGAGCGGTAGTACCGCACTCTGGAGTGGTAGTATGACTTGTGTGCAGGACGAGGAGGTAACGGTTGGATTTTCCCCTCCTTTAAAAGGGGTTCTTCTTCCCCAATGGATGTTATCTTTTAAGCTCGTGTTCTGCCCTGTTGTTGACCTTCTTTGAGCTTGCTATCTCTCAATCCCTGCAATGATTGTTGCTAGTTCTGTAGGGAAAAGAGAGGGAAGATCTAGATCTATGTTTCCACCAATCACCTTCTCCTCTATGTGAGGGGAACCCCTTGGATCTAGATCTTGGATTTCTTTGTGAGCTTCTTGTTCTTTCTCTCATATTCCTCCATAGTTTTCGTTATTGTGGTGGGATTTGGGAATGAGGTACTTTACGACTTCGTGTGTTCTTGCCATTGCATTAGTTGCATCGGTTTGAGTTCTCCATGGTGATACACGAAAGTGAAAAGTGAAGAAACTTATTACTCTTGGGTGCTTCGTACCCTAGAGCTTGTTCATATTAGGTGCTTTGGCACCCTAGATGCTTGGTGGTGCCTCTTAGCTCAATCATTGTGGTGTATATATATCCGAGCAAGCATTAGGGTCTCCAATTAGGTTGTGGAGATTGCCTCGAGCAATTTGTCGGGTTCGGTGATCGTCCACAAGGGTTGCCATTTTTTCGGGTTCGGTGACCGCCCTCAAGGGTCCCTTACTGGAATCACAACATCTTGCATGGTGCGAGGGCACACGGATGTTACAATGGCCCTAGTGGATTCTTGGGGAGCATTATGCCTCCACGTCGCCCCAAACGGAGATTATCATCCACAAGGGTGTGAACTTTGGGATACATCGTCGCCTCCGCGTGCCTCGGTTATCTCTTACCCGAGCCCTCTAATTATCCACATTACTATGCGATAGACATATTGTTTAAAGTCATATATATTTATATCACTTAGTTGTTTATCTTGCTTAGCATAAATTGTTGGTGCACGTAGGTGAGCCTAGTTGTTTTAGGTTTTGTGCTTGACTAATTAAATGCTAGTTTTACTCGGCAACCAGGCCCGATTTTCGTTGGTGTCCTTGTTGCAGATCTACCCTTCGGATATATAACTGGACATAACCCATTTTTGTCCGAGTTAAAAATCTACCCCTTGGGAAGGGGGGATAGGTGACCCTTTTTCCCAGTTGCAAGCTCATAAATGGATTTTATGCATATTTTTAGAGCTTATTTTAGTACAAAATTCCC
The DNA here is from genome assembly GCF_904849725.1 of Hordeum vulgare subsp. vulgare. Classification (NCBI taxonomy): domain Eukaryota; kingdom Viridiplantae; phylum Streptophyta; class Magnoliopsida; order Poales; family Poaceae; genus Hordeum; species Hordeum vulgare. Next base: position 103,964,164 of record NC_058520.1, read on the forward strand.
TCATAACATATGCATCTAGCATTTATTGAAGTCACCTTTGCATAGTTTCTGGCTTTTACTTGTTTTACCAAGTTCACTGCACAACTTTTATTTTTATTTATTTTTTATTAGTTTTCCTTTGTTTTGTTATCTTCGTAGGTTTGTTAACAGTTCATGGACTTGGGACATCAAAAGAACCAATTTTGGGGTCAAACCGAAGAAGTTCCAGGCATTAGATCAAGGCCCTACGGAGTGCTTGATGTTTTCACATTTATTAAAGCACTCAAATTCAAGATCTAAGGAAAATTACACATCGGTATTTTCGCTAACAGTCCAACAATATCAACAACGTCAAAGTTGGAGTTCATATGAAGAAATGGTGTCCGAAATACAAAACAGATCCCGAAGTCCAGATTTCACAATGGCCTTCCATACGAGAGGAACCGTTCGTATGGGCACTCGTACGAGCTCACGACAGCTTCGCAATTCGTCGAGAACAATTTGGATCTTTCTCCAATTCCCTTATTCCTATTGGATATGTGACAACCAAGGCCTATATTGGACGTTGATTTGGATCTCATATAGCCCTTGTATGAAAGGGAGGAGGCTATATCAACCTAGAACACCTGAGGAGGACTCCTATAAAAAGACCTCCAACCCTAGTTGTCGGGCATCATCATCTCCATCATCCACAAGTTCCATCAGCCACAACCACACCTCCATTGCAACAACCTCACCAGAGAGAGAGAGAGAGAGAGGGAGATAGATAGAGAGAGGGAAGGAGAGGGAGGGAGGGAGGGAGGGAGAAAGATAGAGGGAGGGAGAGAGAGAGAGAGAGGAAGGGAGATAGAGGGATAGAGGGGGGAGGGAGGGAGAGAGAGATAAAGAGAGCCAAGATACGAAGGAGGAGGAGAGAGGAGACACCTCTCATGCCTAGCGCCTACCAAAAGGGACGGTGCTATCTCCATCGCCTCCACCACCATGCTCCTCTCAATCTTCAACATCTTGTTGGCTTGTAACTTGTCTCTATCCTATATGTACTACATCTACATGTTTGAGAGAATTATTAGTTCCCGGGAATGGGATGAACTCTAGTTTGTACTAGCACCGAATAATTTTGTCTGCTATAAAATTCCCTCTTTCATGTATTGTTAATATTCTTCGTGATGCTGGATGAATTGCACCATCCAACATTTGACTATTTTGACACATGGATATTTCTACCGGATGAAGCAGAGAGCGACTAAATCCGTGATTGGACAATCTCTAGGAAAATCAAGGAGACAACATGATAGAAGTAACCTATATCTATCCCGTCTCTATCAACTCGTTGGTGGAACAACGGAGGCCACACATTGGTCACCTCCATGCAAGTAGTATCATCCATCATTGAGAGCTACCCCTCAAAGCTTGCAAGACAAGGAACCAAGTCGATGATCATCCTGATCACCCATGAAATATGGCAGATGTGAAACAAATTGCATATTCAGGAGGGAAGATTCGCAGATCACGAATGTGATAAAACACGATCAGGTACTCAATTGATCTATGGCGCCAGGAGGAAAAAATACGGAGATCCCCTTCTAGGATGAATTTTATTGACTCGAAATGAAGCTTCAAGGAGATACATACGTAATGAGCACACACCTGGCCTATGCATAACCAGGATGCACATAACCAAGACTAACGCGTGCACACACACACATAAAAACACACCACCAAATAGGAAAGTCAAAGAAGACCCAAGATATTCCTAAGCGAGGGAAAAGAAAAGAAATCTCTGAAATGATCAAAACAATGGTCGATAAACTACATCAACGACCATATTTACTCTAACAATCACTTAACAGTACAAGGATAACTAGAAAGTTTCTTCAAAATCAACGCCTCGAGGCAGGAAATGGCGCTCAAATGTCACTCTCACTGGATCCAACCAACAAATGCCAGATTCTAGGTTTTCTCCCTCAAAAACAAGTTAGAGCATATCCGAGCAATGCCTTCATTAAGGTAACGACGCAAAAATATTGCCATCATTAGATATAACTGATTTGGGTCTCATTGGGTTTCACACGAGAACTTGAGACGTGGTAGTACTCAAGAAGTACCACCAAATCGAAGTAATTATATTCTCGCCATCACTTCTAGTGATCCCAGCAGCTACAAGTGTGGCACAATATTTACATGACGACACTACTGCCACGACAACCATATCCTCTGCGTCAAGCCACCGTCCATAGAATTTATCTCACCGCTGAATGCAAACTAGCCGGACTGAGAACCATCGAAACTCTCAATGGAGCCTTTCTTCTTTTTGGAAACAGAGGCATAAGATTTGCCTCATCTATTAAATAAGGGGAGAATAGAGTTAAGAGTTTTACAACACATTCACAAGTTTGGCATGACAATTGCTTGCCCAAAAAAATATTCCCTAATTTCTTCGCTCTCGCAGTTATCCAGAGCTTGGCCTCCTCTATAATGGGGAAAGCAAGGTAGTCGGTGACGAACTCTTGTGGCGGAACACGCGTGCATTTCTTTCATTACAAATGGTCCACGAGACAAGCATGGTGAGGGAGGCTATAGCTTGCGTGTTGAGGTTGCAATTGTCGGTTCTCCTATGCCACCAGTCATAGACGGACTCGTACAAGAGCCATATGGAAGTGTCCATGTGTGCGAGCCCCTGCTTTTCAATAATATATTTCCATAGCCGGATCGTGTATCGGCACTTGAAGAATAGGTGGGATCCCATCTCTTGCTCCCTATTGCAAAGCTTGTATGGGCCACACTTTGGCCGTGTACATCGCTCCAGATGATCAGTGGTCCAAATTCGATCTTGCAACGTGAGCCAAGAAAAAACTTTAACCTTTGGAGGTGCCCATGCCTTCCACACCATGCGATCCAAGGGGGACAGGGTCATGACTAGGAATTGAGCCTCGTATGCAGTGGACGCCGTGTAGATTCCATCGTTCGCACGCTTCCAAATGATGGCATCTTAGCTTGCTCATGCAGGTGGACATTATTCAGGAGTGCCCAAAGCATGAAAAGTTCCCGAATGTTAGCGATGGAGAAAACGATGTTGTTATTTATTGTGAAAATCCACGCTTTCCCCAAAAGAGCCTCACAGACCTTACAATTTTTCCTTTTCGATGCCTCAAATATGAGTGGTGCAATATCCTTTGGTTTGCGCCCGAGAAGCCAATGGGAATCCCAAAAAGGAATTTTGGCACTATCCCTAATGATGATAGTCGTTGAAGCGTAGAAGAAGTCGATATCCTCCTTGGTGCATGGGTTTCCGAGGCCAACCCATAATCTACGCGGATCATTGCATTCATACCATGGCCACCGTAGTCACAGAGCACGTGCAAACTTGTCGGTGTTGAGTACCCCCAAGCCACCATATTCATTTGGTCGACAAACCAACTTCCAGTTGACCTTGCACTCAGCACGCGTTGTTTTGTCCGAGCCCAACCAAAGGAAAGCTCTCTTAATTTTGTTAAGGTTGTCCAGCGGACTCTAAGGCACAATTAGGGGAGTGATGGAGAACACTGATTGGGAGGGGATGACCAATCTCACAAATGTCATACGTCCAATGGTAGTGATGCTTTGACCCTCCCAAGTAATCAATTTTCCGTCCGCCTTGTTCTCGAGGTATTGAAAACCCACCTTTTTCAGTCGCCACACTGAGAGTGGCAGCCCAAGGTATTTGACTAGAAAGTTGGCACATGTAGCACATGTGCTCTGAAGAATTTGCCGAAGGCCAATGTGATTGCAACGGATGGGTGATACGTCCATTTTGCATCATGTTTTCATGTTGATATTTATCGCTTCTTTGGCTGTTATTTCACTTCACGGTACAATTCTTATGCCTTTTCTCTCTTATTTTGCAAGGTTTACATGAAGAGGGAGAATGCCGACAACTTGAATTCTGTCCTGAAAGTGGAGCAAAGTTGAGATACCTATTCTGCGCTACTCCAAACGTCGTAAAAATCAACGAGATTTTTTTCCCCATTTATCAAAAATACTAGGCCGAAGAAGTGCCAGAGGGGTGCCACGGGGTGGCCACAAGCCTGCACAGCGCGACCACCCCCCCAGGCCGCGCCATGGGGGCTTGTGGGCACCCGGCTGGCCCACTTGACCCCACTTTTGCTATATGGAGGGTTTCGTCCAGGAAAAAAAAAATCAAGGAGGAGCTTTTTCGTGGTTTCGCCGCCGCCACGAGGCGGAACTTGAGCATAACCAATCTAGAGCTCCGGCAGGACGATCCTGTCGGGGAAACTTCCCTCCCGAAGGAGGAAATTGTCGCCATCGTCATCACAAACACTCCTCTCATCAGAGGGGACTCGTCACCATCAACATCTTCATTAGAACCATCTCATCTCCAAACCCTAGTTCATCACTTGTAACCAATCTCCGTCTCGCGACTCCGATTGGTACTTGTAAGGTTGCTAGTAGTGTTGATTACTCTTTGTAGTTGATGCTAGTTGGATTATTTGGTGGAAGAGTTTATGTTCCGATCCTTGATGCTACTCATTACGTCTCTGGTCATGAATATGATTATGATTTGTGAGTAGTTACTTTTGTTCCTCAGGACATGGGATAAGTCATGCTAATAGTAGTCATGTGAATTTGGTATTCGTTCGGTAATTTGATATGTTGTATGTTGTTTTCCCTCTAGTGGTGTTATGTGAACGTTGACTACATAACGCTTCACCATTATTTGGGCCTAGAGGAAGGCATTGGGAAGTAGTAAGTAGATGATGGGTTGCTAGAGTGACAGAAGCTTAAATCCTAGTTTATGCGTTGCTTCGTAAGGGGTTGATTTGGATCCACTAGTTTAATGCTATGGTTATAATTTGTCTAAATTCTTCTTTCATAGTTGCGGATGCTTGCGAGAGGGGTTAATCATAAGTGGGATGCTTGTCCAAGTAAGGACAGTACCCAAGCACTGGGCCACCCACATATCAAACTATCAAAGTAACGAACGCGAATCGTATGAACATGATGAAACTAGCATGACAGAAATTCCCGTGTGTCCTCGGGAGCGTTTTTCCTCCTATAAGACTTTGTCCAGGCTTGTCCCTTGCTACAAAAGGGATTGGGACACTTTGCTGCACCGTTGCTACTTTTGTTACTTGTTGCTCGCTACGAATCATCTCACCACACAATCACTTGTTACCGACAATTTTAGTGCTTGCAGATATTTCCTTGCTGAAAACCACTTGTCAGATCCTTCTGCTCCTCGTTGAGTTCCACACTCTTACTTATCAAAAGGACTACGATTGATCCCCTATACTTCTGGGTCATCAAGACTCTTTTCTGGCACTGTTGCCGGGGAGTGAAGCGCCTTTGGTAAGTGGAACTTGGTAAGGGAACATTCATATAGTGTGCTGAAATTTATTGTCACTTGTCACTATGGATACTAATCCTTTGAGGGGCTTGTTCGGGGTATCTTCACCTCGAACGGAAGTACAAATAGTTGCTCGTCAACCTGCTGCACCTACTGAAAATATTTGCTTTGAATTTCCTTCGGGTATGCTTGAGAAACTGCTAGCTAATCCTTTTACAGGTGTGCCCGACGATGAGGTCAAGAAGAAGGTCTTTCCTTTATCTTTGAACATCACATCCAGACTTGCATCTAATCTATGTAGATGAAGTTTGTGGTTTATTTAAGCTTGCAGGTGTGCCCGACGATGAGGTCAAGAAGAAGGTCTTTCCTTTATCTTTGAAAGGTAAGGCGTTGACATGGTATAGGCTATGTGATGATACTGGATCACGGGACTACAATCGGTTGAAATTGGAATTTCATCAAAAGTTTTATCCTATGCATTTAGTACATCGTGATCGGAATTATATTTACAATTTTTTGGCCTCGTGAGAGAGAAAGCATCGCTCAAGCTTGGGGGAGGCTTAAATCAATGCTATATTCCTGCCTCAATCATGAACTCTCGAGAGAAATTATCATTCAGAACTTCTATGCTCGGCTTTCTCATAATGATCGCACCATGCTTGACACTTCTTGTACCGGTTATTTTATGAAGAGAGATATTGACTTCAAATGGAATTTATTGGAGAGAATTAAACGCAACTCTGAAGATTGGGAGCTTGAAGAAGGTAAGGAGTCAGGTATGAATTTCACGTTTGATTGCGTTAAATCCTTTGTTGAGACAAATACCTTTAGTGATTTTAGCACTAAGTATGGACTTGACTCTGAGATAGTAGCTTCATTGTGTGAATCTTTTGCTGCTCATATTGATCTCCCCAAAGAGAAGTGGTTTAAATATCATCCTCATTTAGAAGTCAATGTAGTTAAACCCACTCCAGTTGAAGAGAAAGTCATTGCCTATACAGATCCTGTTGTTCCCAGTGCTTACATTGAGAAACCACCTTTCCCTGTTAGGATAAAGGATCATTCTAAAGCTTCAACTATAATACTTAGAGGCGATATTAGAACACCTACACCCCCTGAGAAAATTAGAGTTGAACCTAGCATTGCTATTATCAAAGATCTTCTGTCTGAAGAAGTTGAGGGACATAATATTCACTTATGTGAAGATGCTGCTAGAATTGCTAAACCTCACGTTAGAGACAAACATAGGCGTGTTGTTGGCATGCATGTGGTTTCTGTTAAGATAGGAGATCATTGTTATCATGGCTTATGTGACGTGGGTGCTAGTGTTAGTGCAATACCTCAATCCTTATACGATGAAATTAAAGATGAGATTGCACCTGTTGAGATAGATCCTATTGATGTCACTATTCAGCTTGCTAATAGACATACTATCTGACGTGTGGGAATTGTTAGGGATGTTGAAGTCTTGTATGGTAAAACGAAGTATCCTGCTGATTTCCTCGTTCTTGCTACCGCACAAGATAGCTTTTGTCCCATCATATTTGGCAGACCTTTTCTCAATACCGTCAATGCTCATATTGACTGTGAGAAGCAAATTGTCAATGTTTGCTTTGAAGGTGTGTCACACGAGTTCAATTTCTCTAAGTTTGGTAGACAACCTCATGAAAAGGAGTTGCCTAGTAGGGATGAAACTATTGCCTTAGCTTCTATTGTCGTGCCTCCTACTGATCCCTTAGAGCAATACTTGCTTGAGCATGAAAATGATATGCATATGGATGAAAGGGATGAGATAGACAGAGTTGTCTTAGAACAATATCCTATCCTTAAGAATAAATTGCCTATTGAACTGCTTGGGGGTCCTCCCCCACCAAAGGGTGATCCTGTGTTCGAGCTTAAACAATAGCCTGATACTCTTAAGTATGCCTATCTTGATGAAAAAGAGATATATCCTGTTATTATTAGTGCTAGCCTCTCAGAGCATGAAGAAAAGAAGTTACTAAAAACTCTGAGGAAGCACCGTGCTGCCATTGGATATACTCTTGATGATCTTAAGGGCATTAGTCCTACCCTATGCCAGCACAAGATTAAGACTGATTCTGATTTCAAACCAGTCGTTGATCATCAAAGGAGATTAAATCCTAAGATGAAAGAAGTAGTGAGAAAAGAAATACTAAATCTCCTGGAAGCAGGTATCATTTATCCTGTTGCTCACAGCGATTGGGTGAGTCCAGTGCATTGCGTCCCTAAGAAGGGAGGCATTACCGTTGTCCCTAATGATAAGGATGAATTGATCCCATAGAGGATTATTACTGGCTATAGGATGGTGATCGATTTTAGGAAATTGAATAAAGCCACTAGGAAAGATCATTACCCTTTTCCTTTTATTGACCAAATGCTAGAAAGGCTGTCCAAACACACACAGTTCTGCTTTCTAGACGGTTATTCTGGTTTCTCCCAAATACTAGATGCACAATCTGATTAGGAGAAAACCACTTTCACCTGCCCTTTCGGTACCTTTGCCTATAGACGTATGCCTTTTGGCTTATGTAATGCACCTGCCACCTTTCAAAGATGTATGATGGCTATATTCTCTGACTTTTGTGAAAAGATTGTTGAGGTTTTCATGGATGACTTCTCCGTTTACGGGTCTTCCTTTGATGATTGCCTCAGCAACCTTGATCGAGTCTTACAGAGATGTAAAGACACCAATCTTGTCTTGAATTGGGAGAAGTGCCACTTTATGGTTAATGAAGGCATCGTCTTGGGACATAAAATTTCTGAAAGAGGTATTGAAGTCGATAAGGCTAAGGTTGATGCAATCAAGAAAATGCCATACCCCACAGATATCAAAGGGATAAGAAGTTTCCTTGGTCATGCTCGTTTCTATAGAAGGTTCATTAAGGACTTCTCTAAGATTTCTAGGCCTCTTACCAATCTCTTGCAAAAGGATATTCCTTCTGTTTTTACGATGATTGTGAGGAAGCCTTCGAAATACTTAAGAGGACTTTGATAACTGCACCTATTGTTCAACCACCTGATTGGAACTTACCTTTTGAGATCATGTGTGACGCTAGTGATTATGCTGTTGGTGCTGTCCTAGGGCAAAGAGTCGATAAGAAGTTGAATGTTATTCACTACGCTAGTAAAACTGTAGACAGCGCCCAAAGAAACTATGCCACTACGGAGAAGGAGTTTTTAGCAGTCGTATTTGCATGTGAAAAGTTCAGGTCTTACATAGTTGATTCCAAGGTCACTATTCACACTGATCATGCTGCTATTAAGTACCTCATGGAGAAGAAGGACGCTAAACCTAGACTTATCAGATAGGTTCGCTTGCTACAAGAGTTTGATTTGCACGTTGTCGACACAAAGGGTGCTGATAACCCCGTAGTAGATAACTTGTCTAGGTTGGAGAACGTTCTTGATGACCCACAACCTATTGATGATAGCTTTCCGATGAGCAATTGAATGTCATCAATGCTTCACGATGTGCACCGTGGTATGCTAATTATGCAAGCAATATCATTGCCAAATATATACCACCTAGTTTCACGTACCAGCAAAAGAAGAAATTCTTCTTTGACTTGAGACATTACTTTTGAGATGATCCTCACCTTTATAAGGAAGGAGTAGATGGTGTTATTAGACGTTGTGTACCTGAACATGAACAGGGACAGATCCTAGAGAAGTGTCACTCCGAGGCCTACGGAGGACACCATGCGGGAGATAGAACTGCACACAAGGTATTTCAATCAGGTTTCTATTGGCCCACTCTCTTCAAGGATGCCCATAAGTTTGTCTTGTCTTGTGACGAATGTCAAAGAATAGGTAATATTAGCAAACGTTTGGAAATGCCTATGAACTATTCACTTGTCATTGAACCATTTGATGTCTGGGGCTTTGATTATATGGGACCTTTTCCAAAATCCAATGGGTATACTCACATCTTAGTTGCTGTTGATTACGTCACTAAGTGGGTAGAAGCTATCCCCACTAGTAGTGCTGATCACAACACCTCTATCAAGATGCTGAAAGAAGTTATCTTCCCTAGATTTGGAGTCCCTAGATATCTAATGACCGACGGTGGTTCACACTTCATTCATGGTGCTTTCCGTAAAACGCTTGCTAAGTACGATGTCAACCATAGAATTGCGTCTCCCTATCACCCTCAGTCCAGTGGTCAAGTAGAGCTAAGTAATAGAGAGATTAAACTGATTCTGCAAAAGACTGTCAACAGGTCTAGAAAGAATTGGTCTAAGAAGCTCGATGATGCACTGTGGGCTTATAGAACTGCCTATAAGAATCCCATGGGCATGTCTCTGTACAAAATGGTGTATGGGAAAGCATGTCACTTACCTCTTGAGCTAGAGCATAAAGCTTATTGGGCAATCAAAGAGCTGAACTTTGATTTCAAACTTGCCGGTGAGAAGAGGTTATTTGACATTAGGTCGCTTGATGAGTGGAGAACTCAGGCATATGAGAATGCCAAGCTGTTCAAAGAGAAGGTTAAGAGGTGGCATGATAAGAGGATACAAAAGCGTGAGTTCAATGTAGGTGATTATGTCTTTCTATATAACTCTTGTTTAAGATTCTTTGCAGGCAAGCTTCTCTCTAAATGGGAAGGTCCCTATGTTGTTGAGGAAGTATATCATTCCGGTGCTATCAAGATCAACAACACGGAAGGTAATTGTCGAGAGTGGTAAATGGGCAGAGGATCAAGCATTATATCCCAGGTACTCCCATAAATGTTGAAAGCAATATCATCAATACCATAACTCCGGAAGAATACCTAAGGGACATTTATTAGCCTGTTTCAGACTCCGAAAACGAAGAGGTATGTGATTCGGTAAGAAAACAAAGTCCAAAACTTTTCCAGTAGGAAATTTTCTCCGTGTTGGATTATTTGAAAAAATACAAAAATTGGAAGTAGTCCGGAAAGTGCGCGAGGAGGCGACAAGCCTGCACGGCGCGGGCCCACCCCCTGGCCGCGCCGTGAGGGCTTGTGGCACCTCGTGCGCCTCCCGGACTCCATTTTCGTGCGGGGTACTCCTTCTGGTTTGGAAAAAATCATTATATATACTCCTGTTTGGTCCGACCCCTGCATCACGCAGATTTCCTCTGTTTTTCGTTTCGAGCCTGTTTTCTGCCGCAAATCTAGGTCAAGATGTCTTCTCAGGATTCAGAGGGGGAAAGCTATGTGGCATATTACCTTGCTGACCCCAAAGTCTATGGGGACTTGGATCCTTATAGCTGGACCACTGATGAGGAGGAAGATTATGATCCCAAGGGGAAGGAACAAACAAGTTCCGACGAAGAGGAGGCTCCTCTACCTCAACCTGGACACACGCATGTGGAGTTCAAGAAGTCGAGCCTCCCCGACTCAAGGAAGAAGCCTAAGACTTTGTTTATCCCTTCCCGTTTCTTGCAGGAGAGTAAGCAGGAATTATGCCAAAGGGTGTTGAAGCTTGAAGAGGAAAATGATGATCTGAGGGAGCAGAATTTTATGCTCAAGTGGAAATTAAACAAGCTCAAGACCTCTTCAACAACTCCACCACCATCACCACCAAAGGAATATAACTGAGCATTGGTATGGGCAATCCCCTTGGCTTGTGCCAAGCTTGGGGGAGTTGCCCCGGTATCGTATCACCATCACATCTTTTGCCTTTACCTTTGTTTTAGTTTTCCTTTTCAGTTTTCTCTTTCTCTAGTAGTTTAAAAGTCTTAGTGTTTTAGTCTTGAGTTTTGCTTTGTGTCACCCCCGATGTATTCTTGCTCGTGAGCCATATAAACTATTACATGCCTAGAAGTAGATGTTGGACAAGGAAGACAATGTAATGAATTGTGTTTGCTTCGCTCTGAACAATGTTATATGATTAGAGATCCCTTAGCATGTGACGATTGCTTCCACCTCATATTAGCCAAATCTCCCGCACCAAGTAGAGGCACCAAGTAGAGATACTACTTGTGCATCCATAAACCTTCAAACCAGTTTTGCCATGAGTGTCCACCATACCTACCTATGGATTGAATAAGATCCCTGAAGTAAGTTGTCATCGGTGCAAGCAATAAAAATTGTTCTCTAATATGTATGATCTATTAGTGTGTGGAAAATAAGCTTTATACGAACCTGTGATGAGGAAGACATAAAAGCGACAGACTGCATAATAAAGTTCTTTATCACAGGAGGCAATATAAAGTGACGTTCCTCCGCACTAAGAGGACACACATCCAAACCACAAAAGCGCATGACAACCTTTGCTTCCCTCTGCGAAGGGCCTATCTTGTACCTTTACCTTTTGTCCCTGAAAGAGTCATGGTGATCTTCACCAATTCCTTAGTTCGCCTTTCTCTTGGCTACCGTCATATGCTTGGGAAAGATCTATATTCATATGTCAACTTGGAGGTAAGTACTCATGAATTATTATTGTTGACTTTACCCTTGAGGTAAGCAGTTGGGAGGCAAAGCTATAAGCCCCTATCTTTCTTTGTGTCCAGCTGAGACTTTGATCTCATGAGTACCATGTGAGTTGTAGCAATTGTAGAGAACGAAAGAATGATTGATATGTGGATTTGCTTTACAAGCTCTTATTTGACTCTTTCTGATGTTGTGATAAATTGCAATTGCTTCAATGACTAAAGGCTATCAGTTTTTACTTCTCGGTAAGGTTCCTGATCCATGCTTCACTTTGTGAAGTAATTATGACTTTAGCATGAGAGATTATATGTTGGTATTGCTGTTCTCATCATGATCGTGATGCATGCATGTTCGTATCTTTTTTTGTCCACACCTCTCCCCCTGAACACGTGGACATATTTATTGAGCTAGGGTTTCGCTTGAGGACAAGCGAGTTCTAAGCTTGGGGAGTTGATACGTCCACTTTGCATCATGTTTTCATGTTGATATTTATCGCTTCTTTGGCTATTATTTCACTTCATGGTACAATTCTTATGCCTTTTCTCTCTAATTTTGCAAGGTTTACATGAAGAGGAAGAATGCCGGCAACTGGAGTTATGGCCTAAAAGTGGAGCAAAGTTGAGATACCTATTCTGCGCAACTCCAAATGCGGTAAAAATCAACGAGGATTTTTTTCCTGATTTATCAAAAACACTAGGCCTAAGAAGTGCGAGAGGGGCGCTAGGGGGTGGCCACAAGCCTGCATGGTGCGGCCACGCCCAGGCCATGCCATGGGGGCTGTGGGCACCCTGCTAGCCCACTTGCCCCCCTCTTTTGCTTTATGGAGGGTTTCGTCCAGGAAAAAAATCAAGGAGAGATTTTTCGTGGTTTCGCCGCCGCCACGAGGCCGAACTTGAGCAGAACCAATCTAGAGCTCCGGCAGGACGATCCTACCGGGGAAACTTCCCTCCCGGAGGGGGAAATCGTTGCCATCGTCATCACCAACACTCCTCTCATCGGAGGGGACTCGTCACCATCAACATCTTCATCAGCACCATCTCATCTCCAAACCCCAGTTCATCACTTGTAACCAATCTCCGTCTCGCGACTCCGATTGGTACATGTAAGGTTGCTAGTAGTGTTGATTACTCTTTGTAGTTGATGCTAGTTAGATTATTTGGTGGAAGAGTTTATGTTTAGATCCTTGATGCTACTCATTACCTCTCTGGTCATGAATATGATTATGCTTTGTGAGTAGTTACTTTTGTTCCTGAGGACATGGGATAACTCATGCTAATAGTAGTCACGTGAATTTGGTATTCGTTCGGTAATTTGATATGTTGTATGTTGTTTTTCCTCTAGTGGTGTTATGTGAACGTCGACTACATAACACTTCACCATTATTTTCTCCTAGAGGAAGGCATTGGGAAGTATTAAGTAGATGATGGGTTGCTAGAGTGACATAAGCTTAAACCCTAGTTTATGCGTTGCTTCGTAAGGGGCTGATTTGGATCCACTAGTTTAATGCTATGGTTAAACTTTGTCTTAATTCTTTTTTCGTAGTTGCGGATGCTTGCGAGAGGGGTTAATCATAAGTGGGATGCTTGTCCAAGTAAGGGTAGTACCCAAGCACTGGTCCACCCACATATCAAACTATGAAAGTAATGAACGCGAATCATATGAACATGATGAAACTAGCATGACAGAAATTCCCGTGTGTCCTCGGGAGCGTTTTTCCTCCTATAAGATTTTGTCTAGGCTTGTCCCTTGCTACAAAAGGGTTTGGGCCACTTTGCTGCACCGTTGCTACTTTTGTTACTTGTTGCTCGCTACAAATCATCTCACCACACAATCACTTGTTACCGACAATTTCAGTGCTTGCAGATATTTCCTTGCTGAAAACCACTTGTCAAATCCTTCTGCTCCTCGTTGGGTTCGACACTCTTACTTATCGAAAGGACTACGATTGATCCCCTAGACTTGTGGGTCATCAATGGGCACAACCGAGATTTTGGAAGTTGGAGCAGAGGCATGTAACCGCCCCAAAGCCCCTTTGGATAACTGCGAGGTTGTTAATGTCCCGCTTGATGGGGGATACAAAAACCACCGCATCATCCGCATAGAGGGAGGTACGCACCGCGGCTCCCCGACCACGAATTATATGAAGTAGCCTTGTCCATGTTGACAGGTCCACAATCTTATGCAAGGGTTCAATCGCCTGGACGAAGAGGATGGGGAAATAGGGTACCCCTACCTGAAACCATGACCGTGCTTGACACGAGGGTCGAGCAGTCTATTTAACAATATCAACGGTGAAGAAGAGGATAGAAGCGCAATAATCTTGGCTCGAAACTTTGGGGGAAAGTCCAGACGTTGGAGAAGATCCAAAATGTATCCCCACCTAACTGGGTCAAACGCCTTTTTGATTTCAAGTTTGAAGAGGAGTGCGGGTGTTTTGTTTTTGTGTAGGCTTCAAGCGAAGTTCCGGACATACATGAAGTTGTCATGGATACTTCTTCCTTTGATGAATGCAGTCTCTGCATTGGAAACAAGGCCATCCATGTGGGGCGCAAGACGTAACGAGAGAATCTTGGCGATAAATTTAGCGATGGCGTGGATGAGTCTGATAGGACTGTAGTCACATATGCCTTCCGCACCAGTCTTCTTCGGCAACAACACAACGTTGTTAGAATTTAGCCACTTCAGATGGGAGTGTGCAAGGAATCAAAGCGTTGGATGACATGCATGATGGACTACTTGACGATTCTCCAACACTTTTTGAAGATGATATTGGTGAAACCATCCGGTCTAGATGCCTTGTTGCTAGGCATGTCTTTTATTGCCTCCCAAACATCCTCCTCACTGATGGTATTATTGAGGTCCTGCAAGGCGTATGACTCGATGCCCAGATCCTCCCATCTGAAGTCCATATTACTCGTTGTTCCCCATCCCATGATTTTGGAAAAGTGATCATGCATGATCTTCTCCTTTTCCTTGTGCTCGGTCACCCATCCATTTCCATGCTTTAAACGGTGAATGTGATTTTTTCGTCTATGGGCATTGATGCAACGATGGACGAATTTGGTGTTGGCATCACTCTCCCTAACATTTGCCAATCTAGCACATTGGCTCTTCCTATCCCACTCAAGGACCGCCAAACTAAACACTCTCCTCTTGAGCCTAACACATAAGTCCCGCTCTTTCGGGGAGATGAACCTTTCCTCCTGTGACATATCCAATTAGAGGATCACCAGGAGGGCCGCATGGAGCCGGATCTTGGTTCTGGAGAAGAAACGCTTGCTCCACTTCATAAGACGGGTCACAGTTTTCTTGAGCCTATGATGCAGGATTTGGAAAGGCTCCATATGGCTTATGTGTTCATCCCAAGCCTTCTGCACCACCTCAATAAATCCGTTAAGGATACCCAGAAATTTTCGAATTTGAAGGACCTTGGCTGTCTAGGTCCTTTGTCATCAGCAAGCAGGAGGGGTCAATGGTCGGAGAGGGAAGATGATAGAGCATGCAACACATGAGTGTTGAAGGTCGTATCCCACTCCGCATTGCAGAAAAGGGAGTCCAGTTTACAAAGGGTGGGGTTTTCTCTCTCATTGCTCAAGGTGAAGCGCATGTTTTGTAGGTGGATCTTTTTGAGTTCACAAGATTGAAGCGTTGCACGGAAACGGTTGATCTTGCTCTGGTTTACATATCTCTTGTTCTTGTCCCGTTCCTGATAAATTTGATTAAAATCCCCAAGGGAGAATCAAGCTACACCCGTCAAAGGTTTGTGAGAGATCAGCTCAGCGAAAAATGAATCTTTACACGCATAGTCAATGGGGCCATAAAAAACTATTAACGTGAAGCACACATCTGTCACACAAATGCGAACCTTGCTAGAAAGATAGAAGCTCGAGGAAGAGATGTCGGAGACCTCAAGGACATTGTCGTCCCACAAAATTAGGATCCCACCTCTAGTACCCGTCGTAGGGCACTGCGCAAAACTTTTCAACCGATTACCACCGAGGAAAGGCGCCACATATTTATCGACACAATCAAGCTTCGTCTCTTGTAAACACACAATTTGGCAAGAAGAGTCAGCAATCGTAGCATTGACGGTTTCCCTCCTGGCCGAGCAGTTTTGTCCACGAACATTACATCGAGTGTGTTGATTGGATGTGAATTCATGGAGCACAGCAACGAACAGAGTGAGTAGTCCAGGAGCAGCAACAACGTGCATCAGATAGTAGAACCACATCATTCTTGAGAAGTAAGATAAGCTACACATGGAGACAATAGACCTAGGAGACAACCAACATTTGGCTATGCCGAGGCCGACCCATAGATGGTGCCTTGACACCCAGCTTGTGGACACACGTTAAACACGGAAAGAAGACTAACATAAGAAACTTAAACATGCCAACAACGAAAAACTCGGCTAGCAACCGCGGCCTAGTGTCATCCCAGGTTCATCTAGGCCACAATATCATCTTGGGTACTCACAAGGACTACCTCGCCACCATGATCAATCATCATTTCCTCGATGCTATTGATAGCCGGGTCGTCAAGGTGTAAAAAAGCCCTCATGGCCATGATCACCTCAGGAGCGAGTTGATCTTTGAACTTGGCAGTGAAATCCGCAATCGTGGCCTCTATTACATCCTCTCCATCTCGCACAATCCCCAGGGAGCGGCACAGAAGCTTCCCCGCCGCCTTGGCTGCCGGAATCATCGGACATGACTGACGCGCTTCACTTTCTGCAGGGAGAGGCCACCCTTGTTGCAAATCTTAACGCCGGCAAGGGTCTTTCGATGAGCCATAGGAGGCTTGGGAGAGGGAGAATAAGGCGTCGGAAGGATGCCCATCTCACGCACAACGAAGATGGGCACCAACACTTCTTCACGATTTGCTGTGGCGTGACCCGAGCAGGGGACGGCGTGCGTCGGAGAGGGCCGTATCTCACCACGGGCGGCGTGGGGATGCCTAAAATCCATGCGGTCTGGAAGGTGACCGCAGGGGTGCACGAGGGACGTTGGTCCGCAGAGCTCCACAGCCGTTCGGTTACATCAGACAACTTCGTTAGCGTGAGCCAACAGCCATCAGATTTGGAGAAAAAAACTCCGATGAGGAACCTTGAGTGGCCACCGCAGTCCACCTCTCAAGTGGTCGTACAACGCTGCTACGGTCAGGATGGAAACCATCTCCTCGCATCGATGAGATGAACCACATGTGGCCAAGTGCCAAGCATCGACTGTTGGGGAACGTTGCATGGGAAACAAAAAATTTCCTACACACACGAAGACCTATCATGGTGATGATCATCTATGAGAGGGAGATCGGGTCAACATACCCTTGTAGATCGCTAAGTGGAAGCGTTAATAAACGCGGTTGACGTAGTGGTACGTCTTCATGATCTGTCCTGCGAACCGTCCCATGATCCGTCCATGAACCGTCTCAAGATCCATCCCACGATCCGTCCCGATCAAGTGCCGAACGGACGACACCTCCGCGTTCTGCACACGTACAACTCGATGATGATCTCCACCTTCTTGATCCAGCAAGATAGATGGGGATGTAGATGAGTTCCCTGGCAGCGTGAATGCGCTCCGGTGGTGATGGTGATCTATTCCTGCAGGGCTCTGATACGTCCATTTTGCATCATGTTTTCATGTTGATATTTATCGCTTCTTTGGCTGTTATTTCACTTCACAGTACAATTCTTATGCCTTTTCTCTTTTATTTTGCAAGGTTTACATGAAGAGGGAGAATGCCGGCAACTGGAATTCTGGCATGGAAGTGGAGCAAAGTTGAGATACCTATTCTGCACAACTCCAAACACCGTAAAAATCAATGAGGATTTTTTTCCGGATTTATCAAAAATACTAGGCCGAAGAAGTGCCTGAGGGTCGCCACGGGTTGGCCACAAGCCTGCACGACGAGGCCACCCCCAGGCCGCGCCATGAGGGCTTGTGGGCAACCTGCTGCCCCACTTGCCACCCTCTTTTGCTCTATGAAGGGTTTCGTCCAGAAAAAAATCAAGGAGGAGCTTTTTCGTGGATTCGCCGCCGCCACGAGGCGGAACTTGAGCATAACCAATCTAGAGCTCCGACATGATGATCCTACCAGGGAAACTTCCCTCCCGGAGGGGGAAATCATCGCCATCGTCATCACCAACACTCCTCTCATCGGAGGGGACTCGTCACCATCAACATCTTCATCAGCACCATCTCATCTCCAAACCCTAGTTCATCACTTGTAAACAATCTCCGTCTGGCGACTCCGATTGGTACTTGTAAGGTTGCTAGTAGTGTTAATTAATCTTTGTACTTGATGCTAATTGGATTATTTGGTGGAAGAGTTTATGTTCAGATCCTTGATGCTACTCATTACCTCTCTGGTCATGAATATGATTATGCTTTGTGAGTAGTTACTTTTTTTCCCCAGGACATGGGAAAAGTCATGCCAATAGTAGTCATGTGAATTTGGTATTCGTTCGATATTTTGATGTGTTGTATGTTGTTTTTCCTCTAGTGGTGTTATGTGAACGTCGACTACATAACACTTCACCATTATTTGGGCCTAGAGGAAGGCATTGGGAAGTAGTAAGTAGATGATGGGTTGCTAGAGTGACAGAAGCTTAAACCCTAGTTTATGCTTTGCTTCGTAAGGGGCTGATTTGGATCCACTAGTTTAATGCTATGGTTAGACTTTGTCTTAATTCTTCTTTCGTAGTTGCGGATGCTTGCGAGAGGGGTTAATCATAAGTGGGATGGTTGTCCAAGTAAGGGCAGTACCCAAGCGCCGGTCCACCCACATATCAAACTATCAAAGTAACGGACGCGAATCATATGAACATGATGAAACTAGCATGACAGAAATTCCCGTGTGTCCTCGGGAGCATTTTTCCTCCTATAAGACTTTGTCCATGCTTGTCCCTTGATACAAAAGGGATTGGGACACTTCGCTGCACCGTTGCCACTTTTGTTACTTGTTGCTCGATACGAATCGTCTCACCACACAATCACTTGTTACCGACAATTTCAGTGCGTGCAGATTTTGCCTTGCTAAAAACCATTTGTGAGATCCTTCTGCTCCTTGTTGTGCTCGACACTCTTACTTATCGAAAGGATTATGATTGATCCCCTATACCTGTGGGTCATCAAGACTCTTTTCTCGCGCCGTTGCCGGGGAGTGAAGCGCCTTTAGTATGTGGAACTTGGTAAGGAAACATTCATATAGTGTGGTGAAATTTATTGTCACTTGTCACTATGGATACTAATTCTTTGAGGGGCTTGTTCGGGGTATCTTCACCTTAAACGGAACCACGAAGAGTTGCTCCTCAACCTGCTGCACCTACTGAAAATATTTGCTTTGAATTTCCTTCGGGTATGCTTGAGAAACTGCTGGATAATCCTTTTACAGGAGATGGAACATCACATCCAGACTTGCATCTATTCTATGTAGATGAAGTTTGTGGTTTATTTAAGCTTGCAGGTTTGCCCGAGGATGAGGTCAAGAAGAAGGTCTTTCCTTTATCTTTGAAGGATAAGGCGTTGACATGGTATAGGCTATGTGATGATACTGGATCATGGGACTACAATCGGTTGAAATTGGAATTTCATCAAAAGTTTTATCCGATGCATTTAGTAAATCGTGATCGGAATTATATTTATAATTTTTGGCCTCGTGACAGAGAAAGCACTGCTCAAGCTTGTGGGAGGCTTAAATCAATGCTATATCCATGCCCCAATCATGAGCTCTCGAGAGAAATTATCATTCAGAATTTCTATGCTCGGCTTTCTCATGATGATCGCACCATGCTTGACACTTCTTGTACCGGTTCTTTTATGACGACAGATATTGACTTCAAATGGAATTTATTGGAGAGAATTAAATGAAACTCTGAAGATTGGGAGCTTGAAGAAGGTAAGGAGGCAAGTATGAATTTCACGTTTGATTGCATTAAATCCTTTGTTGAGACAAATACCTTTAGTGACTTTAGCGCTAAGTATGGACTTGACTCTGAGATAGTAGCTTCATTGTGTGAATCTTTTGCTGCGCATATTGATCTCCCCAAAGAGAAGTGGTTTAAATATCATCCTCCTTTAGAAGTCAATGTAGTAAAACCCACTCCAGTTGAAGAGAAAGTCATTGCCTATAATGATCCTGTTGTTCCCAGTGCTTACATTGAGAAACCACCTTTCCCTGTTAGGATAAAGGATCATTATAAAGCTTCAACTGTGATACGTGATGTCAACTGTTCTTCCCCTTGCAACGGCACCAGAAGAATGCTACTAGCACTCTCCTGCAATCGAAATTAGAAGAATGTTGTTGACGACCCACCAGCGTGTGGGATCGTAGCTTTTTTCGAGGGTAGAGTATTCGACCCAAATTTGTTGATCGCCAAACAAGAGGTGAGAGAATACTCTCGAGTATTAGCAGCTGAATTTGTCAGATCCAACCACACCTGAAAGATTAGTATCTGCAAGCAAAGTAGTAACAGGAAAGTAATATGATAACAACGGTGTCAGAAACGATCTGTTGACACGAGAGACTATTTCTAATGATTGTATCAATGGCGCCAAGTTGCCTCATTGACGGAAGTTGTCAGTTCCCGTCAACGACCAGCGAACCAAAATTGTAGCACGTAGCAGCAGTGTAACGAGCAATAGCAGTGGCAAGGAAAAGCAGTAGTGACAGCAGTAGCAAGTAGCAACAGTAGGAAGCGACAGTAGTAGCAACAGTAGCAGCAGAGCAAGACAAGTAACAGCAGTAGCAACAGTAGTAACAGCAGCAGCGCAAAACAAGTAACAGCAGCAGCAACAGTAGTAACAGCAGCAGAGCAAAACAAGTAACAGCAGCAGTAGGACAAACTCGTAGGCAATGGGTCGGTGATTTGTTTGGATGATATTCATCATGCAACAGTTATATCACAGATAGATATGTGGCTAGCTCCCGTTCGTCCATGTGATGTAGGCATGCATTCCATGTGTCGTCATACGTGCTTAGGGAAAAGAACTTGCATGACATCTATTGTCCATCCCTCCCGTGGCAGCGGGGTCCAAAAGGAAACTACGGGATATTAAGGTTCTCCTTTTAATAAAGAACTAGACCAACACATTAGCACTTGGTGAACACATGAACTCCTCAAACTATGGTCATCACCGGGAGTGGTTCCGGTTATTGTCACTCCGGGGTTGCCGGATCATAACACATAGTAGGTCACTACGACTTGCAAGATCGGATCTAAAAATAACACATATATTGGTGACAACATAATGATTTCAGATCTGAAATCATGGCACTCGGGCCCTAGTGACAAGCATTAAGCATGGCAAAGTAGTAGCAACATCAATCTCAGAACATAGTGGATACTAGGGATCAATCCCCAACAAAACTAACTCAATTACATGATAGATCTCATCCTACTCATCACAGCCCAGCGAGCCTACGAATAGATTACTCACGAACGACGAAGAGCTTCATGGAATTGGAGAGGGAAGAAGGTTGATGATGACGATGCCGACAATTTCCCCTCTCCGGAGCCCATGACGGACTCCAGATCTGCCCTCCAGATGAAGAACAGATGGTGGCGGCAGCTCCGTATCGCAAACGCGACGAAAACTTCTCTTTTTATTTTTTCTGGGACGAAAGTGAACTTATAAACCTGAGGTTGGGGGCGGCAGAGCCGTGTGGGCCCCACAAGCCTACCCACTGCCACCAGGGGGGGTGGCGGAGCTAGGGCTTGTGGCCCACTGGCCCACCCCCTCAGGTGGAACTTGGCGCAGATATTTTTCATATTTTCCATAAATGATCTCCGTAAATTTTCAGGACGTTTGGAGAACTTTGATTTCTGCACAAAAATAACACCAAGGCAATTCTCCTGAAAACAGCGTCAGTCCAGGTTAGTTCCATTCAAATCATGCAAATTTGAGTCCAAAACAAGGGCAAAAGAGTTTGGAAAAGTAGATACGATGGAGACGTATCAACTCCCCAAAGCTTACAACCTTGCTTATCCTCAAGCAACTCAGTTGACAAACTAAGAGAGAAAGAGAAACTTTGACAAACTCTGTTTGATCTTGTTGTTGCAACTATGTCTAACTCATAACCAGAATTTTAGCAAGATCACAAGTTAACCACATAAGCAAGTGACACAAAGGTCTCACGGTAAACTAATATCAATGGCATAATCAGCTAACGAGCAAATAATAATGAGTTTCAAATACCAACACTTCAATCAAAACAAGCATGAAGCAATATGAATAGGTGGTATCTCGCTAGCTCTCTCTGAGACCGCAAAACATAAATGTAGAGCACTTTCAAAGATCAAGGGTTGACTAAACAGTGTAATTCATAGCATCGAAGATCCAGTCATAGTCATACTCAATATCAATCAAAAGCAAAGCATAAAAATGACAGAGGTGCTCTCTAATTGGTGCTTATATAAGAGGAGGATGACTCAATAGGAAAATAAATAGACATGCCCTTCGCAGAGGGAAGCATTGATTTGCAGAGGTGCCAGAGCTCAAGCTTTGAAAACAGAGATAATAATTTTGGGTGGCATGCTTTCATTGTCAACGCAATGACCAAGAGTTCTCAATATCTTCCATGCTACTCATGCTATAGGCGGTTCCCAAACAGAAAAGTAAAGTTTTAACTCCCCCACCACCAATCAATCACACTCCACGGCTAGCCGAATCCTCGGGTACCGTCCATACTAACATCAATCCAGGGGGAGTCTTGTTTTCTAGTTATGTTTTCGATTTAAGTGTGGAACTGGGCATTCCAATTACCGGCCCCTTTCTCGTGAATGACAGTGAATAAACACATGTCGAGGATAACACTCCTAGCATGGAAGATACCAATAGTTGTAGCGACCCGACTCAATACGAGTCAAGCCTGTGGTGTTTCCGTACGATCCCAAGATCATGCTGGTACACACTCAGTACATCAATGTATATATCAAGAGTTCAATCACACAGCTTTATTAATTGAAATCTCATATCGAGTACTTTATTACAATAATGAATTACAATAAAGTGGCTGAAGGCCATCTCATGAGATATCTAACGAAGACTAGCGGAAGCATCAGGTAGACGAGTCCATCCGACTCCAGGGCATGTCGTTGAGCGTAGATCGTAGCCTCACTCTTGGTCGAAAAAGTACTCTGCAACATGATACATTGCAGCCGTGTAGGTCAACATATGGAATATGCCGGCAATTCATCAAAGAGAGGGAAAAATAATAACCAACTATCTCTACATGCATATTTGGCAGGTGGGGCTATAAGTTTTGCATAAAGCCAATTTTCTCCTACAACAAGAGAGGGCTGAAAGCAAAATATTACTACATTGTTTGTTGTTAACGAGATGGCTCCGCCAACCAATTCTCGTACCCGAGTTGTTAATAATTCCCACATCATTATTAAGTTGTGTCGAGAGTTCAGTGAAATTTCAATGCCTTCGGCTCAAGTTGTCCATGACCGTGGACACGGCTAATCGATTAGGTTTGGGCACTCTGCAGAGTTTTGCACACGTTCCCCACAAGATTTGATCGCCTCCGAGTATGTCCTCACACTTCAGGGTGTTTGAAGACCGGATGATCAAAACATGGTCTTTCAACGGGTCCCTCTGAATCCCTGTCGGTGCCCATCCATTCCTACCGTTCTTCTACATCTGCTAGCACCGCCTGTCCAGAGTCGCCGCGTTGTCCAACCAAGCCAGAGCCCATAATGACTTGTGGCTGTGCAGGTAAGCCTTGGGTCTTGAAGCCTCCGTCCGTCTCTTCGAGCCTGGGTGAAGCTTTCCGCAAGATGTCATGGCCGTCTCCAGCATCCCGGGGTCGTCCACTGGTTTCTCCAGGGAGCCCGTCAAACCGTCCTTCACCCAGAGTTGTATTTCTTCACGGGGTCTTGAAAATATTGTCTTAACCGGTCTTGGTTATTTAATCATCCACGCATCACTCGTGTTATGCACTCAACCAGAATCCCGTCTACTCAAGCATAGCAATATGAAATTTGTCATCCCGGGCCAAGTATCGGGGTTGTTGTGTCCCTACCACATGATACTACAACCTATACTAAAATTTCCAAGTACCTATGCAGCATGCAATTGGCAAAGAAAGGTGAAACTACCATGCATATAAAAAACATAGGAGATAGTATGATCAAAATGACTTGCCTTGATGATAGTTGTCTTGATCGAGCGCTTCTAAGTAACAAGCTTCGCACTCCGGCTGATCTACCGATACAAACATATACACACCATAAGCACTACAATCATCAACAAGTAAAATAACATCACAAGTATGAAGTAGCTATGGCCTAAGTGAAAGAATTCACTTCACCTCACTAAGGCAGAAATTGTTTCTGTTAAGACCCCAAGTAAAAATATTTAAATGTTTTTGAAACTTATACCACAGTAAGATATAATCACTAGGAAGGAGTAGTAAAAAGAGTCAAATAAAAATCATTTTTTAAACTCCTGGAATAAACAAAACAAGGTTTAAACTAAATCTGATCTAATTCAAATTTGAAAACTTCAAACATAGACAAATTATATGTTTTTACAAACTACAGCAAAATTGTGATCTACTGGAAAATGAATCAACCTCATTGGATCTCTAGATCAAAAGTTATGATCAAAACAATATTGGAACTTTCTCTGTTTTTGGAATTAAACAGAAAAAAAGAAATTATTCTAACGGGCAGGGGGTACACGTGGCGGCCCCTGTTTGGTTGCGGGTTCGTTTGCTGCGGGGAAATATAACAAACGGCCGAAGCTTAATGAATTCCTCTTGGCTAATATTAAGTGAAGTAAAACCGGATCGTCTTTTAATTAAAAACCGAAGGGGCACGGGTATTCTAATCTACCGCGTCTATTCTAGATCCGACAGTGGAGGAGGGGGAGAGGTGCTTACAGGGGGGTGGTGGTGCTCCGGCGAGAAAATCCGGCGAGGCCGAGGCGAAGTGGCGATGGGGAGGCAGCTCCGGTGGTCTCCGGCGATGGCTGAGAGGTCGGGGAGGTTGCGGGGCTTCTCCCCCGTCGTTCTACGGCGGCGGTGGGGCGAGGGGAGGCTCTGGGGCGGCGAGGGGAGTGGACGGGGTTCGGCCGAGCTCGGAGCTCCGGCGAGCTCGCGTGAGGGCGGCGTGAGGCGAGGGCTGGGGCGGCGAGGTGTGGAACGGGGCGAGGGGGCTCGGGGCCGGCTTTTATGGGGGGCTAGGGGCTCGGGGAGAGGAAGGTGAGAGAGATCCGGGTTTGGATCGGTGCTCCGGCGAGGTGTCGGGCCAGAGAAAGGAAGGAAGGGAGAGAAGAAGGAAGGAGGAAGAAGAAAGGGGGGGTGCGCGCGGGTGGGGGCGGCGCTGCGGGTGGGGTCGGCGCGGGCGGGGCCCAGGGGTCAGCGGGTGAGGGTAGGGGCGGCGTGGGTGCAATTGGGCGTGGGGGAATCCCGGGCTAGCGGGATTGGTGGTTCGGCTAAGATGCGCTCGGGGTGGGTTTCCCCTTTTAAAAAAACCTTTCCCGTTTTTAGATTTTTAATAAAACAGAAACTAAAACGAATAAAAAGGAAACAAAATAAAATAATTAATATAGGGTATTATATACCAAAATTTTCAGAAAAACAATCTCTACACGTTTAACATTTTTCCAAGGCCAAAATAAAAACTTTTAAAAAATGTTTTTTTAGAAAAACCCTAAAAGCTTTATTTTCTGTTTGCAATTATTTTATCAATAAAACTTTGGTTTTCTTGGCTCAAAATAATTTCAAAAATGCCTCACATTGTGGAGGGTCATTTTCCTCCGCTCTTTCTTGCTTGCAGGAAATTATTTCCCGGCACTTCTCGTGTGAAGAAAAACATAGAAATGCAAAAGCAAAATTTGAGAGAAATCAAATGCAAAATTTTATTGCAAACAAAATGCATAGATGCTTAGCTGCATTTGTAAAACATTCCAAATTAGGAAATTTGGGATGTTACAATAGCCCCCTGTCACCACATGAGCGGTTCGGGTATGCAAAACAGATTATTTCTTGAAGGTTTAGAGAGTAACACATGCAAATTTACTTGGAATAGCTGGTAGATACCGCAAAATAGGTAGGTATGGTGGACTCTCATGGAAAAACTTTTGGGTTTATGGAAGTGGATGCACAAGCAGTATTCCGCTTAGTACAAGTGAAGGCTAGCAAAAGACTGGGAAGCGACCAACTAGAGAGCGACAACAGTCATCAAGATGCAATGAGTTTGACTAACATTGAATGCAAGCACGAACATGACATAAATCACCATAAACACAAACATCATAGAGGCTATGTTGATTTTGTTTCAACTACATGCATGAACATGCGCCAAGTCAAGCCATTTGAATCATTCAAAGGAGAATACCATCCTATCATACTACATCATAGTCATCTCAAAATCTATGTTGGCATTCAAGACAAACCATTATAAACTCTCAGCTAAATAAGCATGGCATCAGAAACTATGATCTCTAAGTTGTCATTGCAAACATGGTTCTCTCACAACAAAGCTGAATCTGGGTCGACAAGCTAGTCATATTTACAAAAATAAAATAGATAGAGTTCATACCAGCTTTTCTGTCTCAGTCACTTCATCATATATCACCATTGTTGCCTTTCATTTGCACGATCGAACGATGTGAACAATAATAAGAGCATTGGACTAAGCTGAATCTGCAGGCAAACATAAAGGAGAAGACAAAGTAATATGGCTCTTTGAAAGCTAAACAGGTAAGCATGCAAGAACCACTAAACATTGGAACCAATATCTTCTACCTTGACCCAAAGAAAAAGAAAACTATTTACACGGGAAAGCTCCCGACAAGAAAAAGAAGAAAGAAAAATCTTTTTGGGTTTTCTCAAAAGGACGAAAAACAAGAAAACAAGAAAACGAAAATAAACTAGCATGTATAGTACAGTGGCAAAGTGTGAACACCGGCTAACAAAGTGAAAGCATAAGCATGATGTAAGGTCGGTGAGAACACGTACTCCCCCAAGCTTAGGCTTTTGGCCTAGCTTGGTCTACTCCCATGGATGGTCCTGGTGAAACCCAAAGTCATAATGGGTGTTATACGGGAGTGCTGCAGCCACTGCCTGAATAGCTGCCTCATGAAGTCGAGGAGCAGTCGCCTCCCTCTGATACTCCTCTGCCTCTCCTATGGTTATGTAGTATCTTCGTTTTACCTGAAAGTCAAAGAAAGCAGGAGCAGGAAGGGTAATATGGAAAACACGCTGCCGGTTAAATATCAAGCGGTATAGGAGGGATCCATGATCTCTCTCAAGGAACTGGTAGCGTGTTAGAGCGACACGATCAAGGTGGGCTGTACGGAGAGGAGGGTCTTCTAGACGGATGGATACTCCAAGAAAATTTGCTAAGCGTGTTGCATAAACTCCACCAAAGAAATCCCCCTCACTGGCATTTTTATTCATCCTCCTTGCTATTATAGCTCCCATATTGAAGCTCCTGTCACCTGTTACTGTGCTCTTAAGGATACTAAGGTCGAAAGCGCATAGGTGACAATGTGCACCCTTGCCGTTAATGCACCTACCTATGAAGAGGGCAAGGTAGTGTAAGGCAGGGAAATGGATGCTTCCTATGGTGGCTTGTGTGATATGTCTGGTTTCTCCAACAGTTTTACTGGAGACAAAGTGTCTGACCGAAGATTTAGAAGGATCATTAATACTACCCCAATCGGGTATCTTGCAAATCCTATCTAAATCCTCCAAATCCATGGTATAGGATTTATCATACAGATCAAACAGTATGGATGAGTCACGGCCAACGGAAAATTTAAATCTACGCACGAAAGAGGCAGTGAGCATAGCATACTGTTCACATTTATCTGAGAGGAACTCTGCTAACTCGGCATTGCGGACAAGTGTATCAAACTCATCCTTGAAACACGCTTCGATCATGAACTCATCGGAACGCCATTCACATGGTTGCACCGGTGCGTCCCTTAGTTGAAAAGGTTCGGGCTCCCGAAAAGAAAGACGGGGACCCTTCTTACTTGAGGAACCACCATGAAACTTCCCCCTGAACATAATTTCCTTTTGCTGAAATTTTTGAAGTTCGAGAGAAAAGTGAATGAAGGCCAACCACACCTTGTAGCAACTACTCCTACTAGTGCCTAGAGACCGTATCACGCGCTAAAACTACTTGGGACCAGCTAAATAAACATTTCTAGCTCAAGAACAGGGTCACCAAGGTAGCAAGAATGCGCGAAGGATAAAGCAATAGAGCAAAAACTAATTGGACCAATGGAGGAGTCACTTACCAAGGAGTAATTTCCCCAAAACTGTTCAGAGAATGGTGCTTTGAGCAAGGAGATCGAAAATCACATCCAAATGAGCAAGAACACGGGTTTGAGTTGCGAAACAATTTTTTCTGGAGGTGGAAGAAGAGGTTGGGAGCTGGAATGAGTGGAGGGGGTCCCTGTGAGCCCCACAAGCTTGCACTCCGCCGCCAGGGGGGTGGCAGTGGCAGGGCTTGTGGCCAACTGGTCTGGCCTCCAGGCCAGCTCTCAGGCCCAGTAATTTTCAAAAATTCCAGAAAAAATCATACTAAATTTTCAGGACCATCGGAGGACTTTTATTTCCGAGGTATTTTTCTCCAGGACGCTAAAACAGAAAACAGGAAAAACTAAACTAATTCTATCATTTTTCTTCTAAGCAACAGAAAATGAAAGCTCAAAACAGAGGTATGTGACTCTTTGATTCATCCGTTTCATGGTCATCGAAAAAAATCCGTCAATGGGGTTGATCAAGTCCTCATGACAAAACCTTCTCGAATTGCAAGAGAGAACGGAGAATTTTCTAATAGCCACTAAGTCACCTCAATGGGGATATGTATCTCCCCAACAAGCAAATCATACTTCATCTTGACACGAGGAATAGGGCATTCAAAGCTCCCAATGAGAATCGATGAAGTCTTTTCGATAGCATTGATGCAATGTACTTGATATCGTTTCTTCGAAAAGTGCACTGTGTGCTCATTACCGTTGACATGGAAAGTGACATTGCCTTTGTTGCAATCCATAACAGCTCCTGCAGTGTTTAAAAAGGGTCTTCCGAGGATGACAGCCATAGCATCGTCCTCGGGAATATCCAAGATAACAAAGTCTGTTAAGATAGTGGTGTTAGCAACCACAACAGGCACATCCTCGCAAATGCCGATAGGGAAAGCAGTTGATTTGTCGGCCATTTGCAGAGAAATTTCAGTGGGTGTCAACTTATCCAACTCAAGTCTACTATAAAGAGAGAGCGGCATAACACTAACACCGGCTCCAAGGTCACATAAGGAAGTTCTTACGTAGTTTCCTTTAATGGAGCAAGGTATAGTGGGCACTCCGGGATCACCAAGTTTCTTAGGAGTTCCACCTTTAAAAGTGTAATTGGCAAGCATGGTGGAGATCTCAAGATCTGGTATCTTCCGTTTATTAGTCACGATATCTTTCATGTACTTGGCATACGGAGACATCTTGAGCATATCAGTTAACCGCATCTGCAGAAAGATGGGTCTTATCATCTCAACAAAACGCTCAAGATCCTCATCATCCTTTTTCTTGGATGGCTTAGGAGGAAAGGGCATAGGTCTCTGAACCCATGGCTCCCTTTCTTTACCATGCTTCCTAGCAGTGAAGTCATTCTTATCGTATTTCTTAGGTTGTGGGTTATCAGGATTAACCGAAGGTTCAATCTCCACATCCTCATCATTTCTGGGTTGAGCATTATTATGAACCTCACTGTCCATATTGTCACTAGGTTCATGTTCATCACCAGATTGTGTTTCTGCATCAGACGTAGAAATATCATTAGGTTCTTCAGGTGTGACAGTATTTGGTGAACTGGCATGTAGGTTTCTATCATCCTTCTTCTTCTCCGTAGGATGACTCGGTGTATCAGCATTGTTACCTTGAGAATCTTGATCAATTCTCTTAGGATGACCTTCAGGGTACAAAGGTTCCTGAGTCATTTTGCCTCCTCTAGTAATGACTCTGACAGAGTTGTCGTTTAATTCATTGAGCAGGTCATTCTGAGCTTTAAGTACTTGTTCTACCTGAGTAGTAATCATAGAGGCATGTTTACTCAGAAGCTTCAGATCGTTGACATTTCCGTTTACACAAGCACTTAAATGGCTAAGCATAGGAGTACTTTGTTCCAAATGTCTGCTAACATAATCATTGAAACTTTGTTGTTTGGCAACAAAGTTGTCAAATTCATCAAAGCATATGCTAGCAGGTTTATCAAAAGGAATATCACTCTCACCAAACCTACGCAGAGAATTCACTTCTACTACCTGTATCGGGTTATCGAGACCATGGATCTCTTCGATAGGGGGTAGATTTTTGACATCTTCAGATCTAATGCCTTTCTCTTGCATAGATTTCTTGGCTTATTTCATATCTTCAGGACTGAGGAATAGAATACCTATTTTCTTCGGTGTTGGCTTAGGAGGTGGTTCCGGAATAGTCCAAGCATTATCGTTGATCAAGATGTTATTCAGTAGGGTCTCAGCTTGTTCTACAGTTCGTTCCCTAAAATCACAACTGGCACAACTATCTAGGTGGTCTCTAGAGGCATGGGTAAGTTCGTTATAGAGGATATCAAGTATCTCATTCTTCTTAAGAGGGTGATCAGGCAAAGCATTCTGTAGCTGGACGAGCCTCCACCAAGCTTGTGGAAGACTCTCTTCTTGGAGTTGAGCGAAGTTGTATATTTCCTGCAAGGCAGCTTGCTTCTTATGGGCAGGGAAATATTTCTCACAAAATTAATAGACCATCTCCTGGGGACTACTCACACATCCAGGAGCAAGAGAGGTGAACCAGGCTTTAGCGTCATCCTTTAGAGAGAACGGAAACATCTTAAGGATATAGTAGTGGTGGATCTTCTCCTCATTAGTGAAAAGGGTGGCCATATCGTGTAGTTTGGCAAGATGGGCTACGACCGTCTCAGACTCATAACCTTGAAAAGGATCAGATTCGACTAGAGAGATTATCTCAGGGTCGACAAAGAATTCATAATCCTTATCGGTGATAAAGATAGGTGAAGTGGCAAACTTCGGTCGTATTTCATCCTAGCTTTCAGAGATTTTTCCTTCCACTTGAGAAGTAATTTCTCAGCGTCATAGGCATCCTTACAAGCAAGAAAATCCTTAGCTATATCTCCCTCCATAATGTAACCCTCAGGTATATCAGGCAATTCATATCTAGGAGAGCTAGATCTAACAGGAGCAAAAGCAGGTTCTATCTCAATAGTATCGGTAGTTTCAGAAGCATCACGAGCATTGGCAGTAACTCTAGCAATATGAGCATCAAGGAACACCCCTAGTGGAACATCAGGAAAAGTAGTATCTCTAGCAGTATCAAGCATAGAATCATCAGGCATAACATCTCTAGCATCATCAGGCAAAGCAGTATCAAGCATAGCATCATGAGGCATAGTATCTCTAGCAGTATCCAGCATAGTATCAAGCATAGTATCAAGCATAGCATCTCTAGCAGTAGCATCATAAGCATCATCAAGCACAGGCGACATATCAAGAGTTCTAGCAGGAGGTGATGTCGCAAACTTACTCATAACTGAAGGTGAATCAAGTGCAGAGCTAGATGGCAATTCCTTACCTCCCCTCGTAGTTGAGGGCAAGACTTTTGTCTTCGGATCCTTTAGATTCTTCATAGTGACCAGCAGATATAAATCCCAAGTGACTCAGAGAATATAGCAATACCTCCCCGGCAACGGCGCCAAAAAATGCTTGATGTCAACTATTCTTCCCCTTGCAACGGCACCAGAAGAATGCTACTAGCACTCTCCGGCAATCGAAACTAGAAGAATGTTGTTGACGGCCCACCGGCGCGTGGGATCGTAGCAATTTTCGAGGGTAGAGTATTCGACCCAAATTTGTTGATCGCCAAACAGGAGGTGAGAGAATACTCTCGAGTATTAGCAGCTGAATTTGTCAGATCCAACCACACCTGAAAGATTAGTATCTGCAAGCAAAGTAGTAACAGCAAAGTAATATGATAACAACGGTGTCAGAAACGATCTGTTGACACAGCACACTATTTCTAACGATTGTATCAATGGCACCAAGTTGCCTCGTTGATGGAAGTTGTCAGTTCTCGTCAACAACCAGCGAACCAAAGTTGTAGCAGGTAGCAGCAGTGTAACGAGAAATAGCAGCGGCAAGGAAAAGCGGTAGTGACAGCAGTAGCAAGTAGCAACAGTAGCAAGTGACAGTAGTAGCAACAGTAGCAGCACAGCAAGACAAGTAATAGCAGTAGCAACAGTAGTAACAACAGGAGAGCAAAACAAGTAACAGCAGCAACAACAGTAGTAACAGCAACAGAGCAAAACAAGTAACAACAGCAGTAGGACAAACTCGTAGGCAATGGGTCGGTGATTTGTTTGGATGATATTCATCATGCAACAATTATATCACGGAGAGATATGTGGCTAGCTCCCGTTCGTCAATGTGATGTAGGCATGCATTCTGTGTGTCATCATACGTGCTTAGGGAAAAGAACTTGCATGACATTTATTGTCCATCCCTCCCGTGGCAGCGGGGTCCAAAAGGAAACTACGGATATTAAGGTTCTCCTTTTAATAAAGAACCGGACCAACGCATTAGCACTTGCTGAACACATGAACTCCTCAAACTATGGTCATCACCGGGAGTGGTTCCGGTTATTTTCACTCCGGGGTTGTCGGATCATAACACACAGTAGGTAACTACAACTTGCAAGATCGGATCTAAAACACACATATATTTGTGACAACATAATAATTTCAGATCTGAAATCATGGCACTCGGGCCTTAGTGACAAGCATTAAGCATGGCAAAGTAGTAGCAACATCAATCTCAGAACACAGTGGATACTAGGGATCAATCCCCATCAAAACTAACTCGATTGCATGATAGATCTCATCCTACTCATCACTGCCCACCGAGCCTACGAATAGATTACTCACGAACGATGAAGAGCTTCATGGAATTGGAGAGGGAAGAAGGTTAATGATAACGATGCCGACGATTTCCCCTCTCCGGAGCCCAAGACGGACTCCAGATCTGCCCTCCAGATGAAGAACAGGTGGTGGCGGCGGCTCCGTATCGCAAACGCGATGAAAACTTATCTTTTTATTTTTTCTGGGACGAAAGTGAGCTTATAGACCTGAGGTTGGGGGCGGTAGAGCCGTGTGGGCCCCACAAGCCTGCCCACCGCCACCAGGGGGGTGGCGGAGCCAGGGCTTGTGGCCCACCCCCTCAGGTGGAACTTGGCGCAGATATTTTTCTTATTTTCCATAAATGATCTTCGTAAATTTTCAGGACGTTTGGAGAACTTTGATTTCTGCACAAAAATAAGACCAAGGCAATTCTGCTAAAAACAGCGTCAGTCCAGGTTAGTTCCATTCAAATCATGCAAATTAGAGTCCAAAACAAGGGCAAAAGAGTTTCGAAAAGTAGATACGATGGAGACGTATCAATACGTAGAGGCTATATTAGAACACCTACACCCCGTGAGCAAATTAGAGTTGAACCTAGCATTGCTATTATCAAAGATCTTCTGTCCGACGATGTTGAGGGACATAATATTCACTTCTGTGAAGATGCTGCTAGAATTGCTAAACTTCACGCTAGAGACAAACATGGGCCTGTTGTTGGCATGCGTGTGGTTTCTGTTAAGATAGGAGATCATTGTTATCATGGCTTATGTGACGTGTGTGCTAGTGTTAGTACAATACCTCAATCCTTATATGATGAAATCAAAGACGAGATTGCACCTGTTGAGATAGAACCTATAGATGTCACTATTTAGCATGCCAATAGAGATACTATCTGCCATGTGGGAATTGTTAGGGATGTTGAAGTCTTGTGTGGTAAAACGAAGTATCCTGCTGATTTCCTCGTTCTTGCTACCGCACAAGATAGCTTTTGTCCCATCATATTCGGTAGACCCTTACTCAATACTGTCAATGCTCATATTGATTGTGAGAAGCAAACTATCACCGTTGGCTTTGAAGGTGTGTCACATGAGTTCAATTTCTCTAAGTTTGGTAGACAACCTCATGAAAAGGAGTTGCCTAGTAGGGATGAAACTATTGCCTTAGCCTCTATTGCCGTGCCTCCTACTGATCCCTTAGAGCAATACTTGCTTGAGCATGAAAATGATATGCATATGGATGAAAGGGATGAGATAGATAGAGTTGTCTTTGAACAATATCCTATCCTTAAGAATAATCTGCCTGTTGAACTGCTTGGGGATCCACCCCCACCAAAGGGTGATCCTGTGTTCGAGCTTAAACAGTTGCCTGGTACTCTTAAGTATGCTTATCTTGATGAAAAAGATACATATCCTGTTATAATTAGTGCTAGCCTCTCAAAGTATGAAGAAAAGAAGTTACTAAAAACTCTGAGCAAGCATCGTGCTGCTATTGGATATACTCTTGATGATCTTAACAGCATTAGTCCCACTCTATGCTAGCACAAGATTAAAACTGATCCTGATTTCAAACCAGTTGCTGATCATCAAAGGAGATTAAATCCTAAGATGAAAGAGGTAATGAGAAAAGAAATACTAAAGCTCCTGGAAGCAGGTATCATTTATCCTGTTGCTCATAGCGATTGGGTGAGTCCGGTGCATTGTGTCCCTAAGAACAATAGGTGCAGTTACCATTGTCCCTAATGATAAGGATGAATTTATCCCACAGAGGATTATTACTGGCTATAGGATGGTGATCGATTTTAGGAAATTGTATGAAGACACTAGGAAAGATCATTACCCTTTGCCTTTTATCAACCAAATGCTAGAAAGGCTGTCTAAACACACACACACTTCTGCTTTCTAGACAGATATTCTGGTTTCTCCCAAATACCAGTTGCACAATCTGATCAGGAGAAAACCACTTTCACCTGCCCTTTCGGTAACTTTGCTTATAGACGTATGCCTTTTGGCTTATGTAATGCACCTGCCACCTTTCAAAGATGTATGATGGCTATATTCTCTGACTTCTGTGAAAAGATTATTGAGGTTTTCTGGGATGACTTCTCCGTTTACGGGTCTTCCTTTGATGATTGCCTCAGCAACCTTGATCGAGTCTTACAGAGATGTAAAGACACCAATCTTGTCTTGAATTGGGAGAAGTGCCACTTTATGGTTAATGAAGGCATCGTCTTAGGACATAAAATTTCTGAAAGAGGTATTGAAGACGATAAGGCTAAGGTTGATGCAATCGAGAAAATGCCATACCCCGCATATATCAAAGGTATAAGAAGTTTCCTTGGTCATGTTGGTTTCTATAGAAGGTTCATCAAAGACTACTCTAAGGTTTCTAGGCCTCTTACGAATCTCTTACAAAAGGATATTCCTTTTGTTTTTGACGATGATTGTGAGGAAGCCTTCAAAATACTTAAGAGGGCTTTGATAACTGCACCTATTGTTCAACCACCTGATTGGAACTTGCCTTTTGAGATCATGTGTGACGCTAGTGATTATGTTGTTGGTGTTGTTCTAGGGCAAAGAGTCGATAAGAAGTTGAATGTTATTCACTATGCTAGCAAAACTCTAGACAGTGCCCAAAGAAACTATGCTACTATGGAGAAGAAATTTTTAGCAGTCGTATTTGCATGTGAAAAGTTCAGGTCTTACATAGTTGATTCCAAAGTCACTATTCACACTGATCATGCTGCTATTAAGTACCTCATGGAGAAGAAGGACGCTAAACCTAGACTTATCAGATGGGTTCTCTTGCTACAAGAATTTGATTTGCACGTTGTTGACACGAAGGGTGCCGATAACCCTGTAGCAGATAACTTGTCTAGGTTGGAGAACGTTCTTGATGACCCACAACCTATTGATGATAGCTTTCCTGATGAGCAATTGAATGTCATCAGTACTTCACGTAGTGCATCGTGGTATGCTGATTATGCAAACTATATCGTTGCCAAATATATACCACCTAGTTTCACGTACCAGCAAAAGAAGAAATTCTTCTTTGACTTGAGACATTACTTTTGGGATGATCCTCACCTTCATAAGGAAGGAGTAGATGGTGTTATTAGACATTGTGTACCTGAACATGAACAGGGACAGATCCTACAGAAGTGTCACTCCGAGGACTATGGAGGACACCATGCGGGAGATAGAACTACACACAAGGTATTGCAATCAGGTTTCTATTGGCCCACTCTCTTCAAGGCTGCCCGTAAGTTTGTCTTGTCTTGTGACGAACGTCAAAGAATAGGTAATATTAGCAAACGTTAGGAAATGCCTATGAACTATTCACTTGTCATTGAACCATTTGATGTCTGGGGCTTTGATTATATGGGACCTTTTCCAAAATCCAAAGGGTATACTCATATCCTAGTTGCTGTTGACTACGTCACTAAGTGGGTAGAAGCTATCCCCACTAGTAGTGCTGATCGCAACACCTCTATCAGGATGCTGAAAGAAGTTATATTCCCTAAATTTGTAGTCCCTAGATATCTAATGACCGACGGTGGTTCACACTTCATTCGTGGTGCTTTCCCTAAAACGCTCGCTAAGTATGATGTCAACCATAGAATTGCATCTCCCTACCACCCTCAGTCCAGTGGTCAAGTATAGCTAAGTAATAGAGAGATTAAACTGATTCTGCAAAAGACTGTCAACAGGTCTAGAAAGAATTGGTCTAAGAAGCTCGATGATGCACTATGGGCTTATAGAACTGCCTATAAGAATCCCATGGGCATGTCTCCGTACAAAATGGTGTATGGTAAAGCATGTCATTTACCTCTTGAGCTAGAGCATAAAGCTTATTGGGCAATCAAAGAGCTCAACTTTGATTTCAAACTTGCCGGTGAAAAGAGGTTATTTGATATTAGCTCGCTTGATGAGTGGAGAACTCAGGCATATGAGAATGCCAAGCTGTTCAAAGAGAAGGTTAAGAGGTGGCATGATAAGAGGATACAAAAGCGTGAGTTCAATGTAGGTGATTACGTCTTGCTATATAACTCTCGTTTAAGATTCTTTGCAGGCAAGCTTCTCTCTAAATGGGAAGGTCCCTATGTTTTTGAGGAAGTATATCGTTCCGGTGCTATCAAGATCAACAACACGGAAGGTAATTGTCCGAGAGTTGTAAATGGGCAGAGAATCAAGCATTACATCTCAGGTACTCCCATAAATGTTGAAAGCAATATTATCAATACCATAACTCCGGAAGAATACCTAAGGGATATTTATCATCCTGTTTCAGACTCCGAAAACGAAGAGGTATGTGATTCGGTAAGAAAATAGAGTCCAAAACTTTTTCAGTAGGAAATTTTCTCCATTTTGGAATTTTTGAAAAAATACAAAAAATGGAAGTAGTCCGGAAAGTGCGCCTATGCCTTGGAAGACGGAGGATCGAACTCATGTTGCAACAACAACTCCACCATCACCACCAAAGGAAGACAACTGAGCATTGGTATGGGCAATACCCTTGGCTTGTGCCAAGCTTGGGGGAGTTGTCCCGGTATCGTATCAGCATCACATCTTTTGCCTTTACCTTTGTTTTAGTTTTCCTTTTCAGTTTTCTCTTTTTATAGTAGATTAAAAGTCTTAGTGTTTTAGTTTTGAGTTTTGCTTTGTGTCACCCCTGATGTATTCGAGCTCGTGAGCTATATAATAGAGAGTGTCTTAGTTGAAGGGCTTTGCCTCTTGCCATGATCAAAAGAGTGAGAAAAGAACAAAAGCATGAAAGATCATGTAATGATCTTATGGGAAGTGATGGCTTCACATATAAAAAGAATGAGGATTGAAACTAGTTGAGGGTAGGCAAACGTAGACCTTGGTCTGCAATTAATAGGAACTGATAAAGAAGGAGAGGTTCACATATAAATATATAATCTCTGACACCATCTATGATTGTGAACACTCACTAAACTATTGCATGCCTAGAAGTAGATGTTGGACAAGGAAGACAACATAATGAATTGTGTTTGCTTGGTTCCGGTCAATGTTATATGATTAGAGATCCCTTAGCACGTGACGAGTGCCTCCACCTCATATTAGCCAAAACTCCCGCACCAAGTAGAGATACTACTTGTGCATCCATAAACCTTCAAACCAGTTTTGCCATGAGTGTCCACCATACCTACCTATGGATTGAATAAGACCCCTCAAGTAAGTTGTCATCGGTGCAAGCAATAAAAATTACTCTCTAATATGTATGATCTATTAGTGTGTGGAAAATAAGCTTTATACGAACCTGTGATGAGGAAGACATAAAAGCGATAGACTGCATAATAAAGTTCTTTATCACAGGAGGCAATATAAAGTGACGTTCCTCCGCACTAAGAGGACACGCATCCAAACCTCAAAAGCGCATGACAACCTCTGCTTCCCTCTGTGAAGGGCCTATCTTGTACCTTTACTTTTTTCCCTTGAAAGAGTCATGGTGATCTTCACCAATTCCTTATTTCGCCTTTATCTTGGCTAACATCATATGCTTGGGAAAGATCTATATTCATATGTCAACTTGGAGGTAGGAATTCATGAATTATTATTGTTGACATTACCCTTGAGGTGAGCAGTTGGGAGGAAAAACTGTAAGCCCCTATCTTTCTCTATGTCCAGCTGAAACTTTGATCTCATGAGTACGACGTGAGTTGTAGCAATTGTAGACAACGAAAGAATGATTGAGTATGTGGATTTTCTTTACAAGCTCTTATTTGACTCTTTCTGATGTTGTGATAAATTGCAATTGCTTTAATGACTAAAGGCTATCGGTTGTTACTTCTCGGTAAGGTTCTTCATCCATGCTTTACTTTGTGAAGGAATTATCACTTTAGCATGAGAGATTATATGTTGGTATTGCTGTTCTGATCTTGATCATGATGCATGCATGTTCGTATCTTGTTTTGTTGACACCTCTCTCCCTAAACATGTGGACATATTCATTGAGCTCGGCTTTCGCTTGAGGACAAGCGAGGTCTAAGCTTGGGGGAGTTGATACGTCCATTTTGCATCATGTTTTCATGTTGATACTTATTGCTTCTTTGGCTGTTATTTCACTTCACAGTACAATTCTTATGCCTTTCTCTCTTATTTTGCAAGGTTTACATGAAGAGGGAGAATGCTGGCAACTGGAATTCTGGCCTGAAAGTGGAGCAAAGTTGAGATACCTATTCTGCGCAACTCCAAACGCCGTAAAAATCAACGAGGATTTTGTTTCCGGATTTATCAAAAATACTGGGCCAAAAAAGTGCGAGAGGGTCGCCACGGGTTGGCCACAAGCCTGCATGGCACGACTACCCCCGAGGCCGCGCCATGAGGGCTTGTGGCAACCTGCTGGCCCACTTGCCCCCCTCTTTTGCTATATTAAGGGTTTCGTCCAGAAAAAAAAATCAAGGAGGAGCTTTTTCATGGATTCGCCGCCACCACGAGGCGGAACTTGAGCACAACCAATCTAGAGCTCCGGCAGGACGATCCTGCCGGGGAAACTTCCCTCCCGAAGGGGGAAATCGTCGCCATCGTCATCACCAACACTCCTCTCATCGGAGGGGACTCGTCACCATCAACATCTTCATCAGCACCATCTCATCTCCAAACCCTAGTTCATCACTTGTAAGCAATCTCCGTCTGGCGACTCCGATTGGTACTTGTAAGGTTGCTAGTAGTGTTAATTACTCTTTGTAGTTGATGCCAGTTGGATTATTTGGTGGAAGAGTTTATGTTCAGATCCTTGATGCTACTCATTACCTCTCTGGTCATGAATATGATTATGCTTTGTGAGTAGTTAGTTTTGTTCCCGAGGACATGGGATAAGTCATGCCAATAGTAGTCATGTGAATTTGGTATTCGTTTGATATTTTGATGTGTTGTATGTTGTTTTTCCTCTAGTGGTGTTGTGTGAACATCTACTACATAACACTTCACCATTATTTGGGCCTAGAGGAAGGCATTGGGAAGTAGTAAGTAGATGATGGGTTGCTAGAGTGAGAGAAGCATAAACACTAGTTTATGCGTTGCTTCGTAAGGGGCTGATTTGGATCCACTAGTTTAATGCTATGGTTAGACTTTGTCTTAATTCTTTTTTCGTAGTTGCGGATGCTTGCGAGAGGGGTTAATCATAAGTGGGATGCTTGTCCAACTAAGGGCAGTACCCAAGCGCCGGTCCACCCACATATCAAACTATCAAAATAACGAACGTGAATCATATGAACATGATGAAACTAGCATCACAGAAATTCCCGTGTGTCCTCGGGAGCGTTTTTCCTCCTATAAGACTTTGTCCAGGCTTGTCCCTTGCTACAAAAGGGATTGGGACACTTTCTTGCACTGTTGCTACTTTCGTTACTTGTTGCTCGATACGAATCGTCTCACCACACAATCACTTGTTACCGACAATTTCAGTGCGTGCAGATTTTGCCTTGCTGAAAACCACTTGTCAGATCCTTCTGCTCCTCGTTGGGTTCGACACTCTTACTTATCGAAAGGACTACGAATGATCCCCTATACTTGTGGGTCATCAGGCTCCGCCCGAGCTCCGCAAAAAACCGATCTAGAGGAAGAATTACGATCTAGAGGAGAGGGCAACACGTGGCAAAGTTGTGTCTCAAACATCCCTAAACCTCTAGTATATATAGGAGGAGGGAGGGGCAGGCCTTGCGCCACAAGGGAGGAGCCCCTGGGTCGGCCGAAGTGGAGGAGGAAGGAGTCCTCCTCCAACTCCACTTAGATTAGGACTCCTTCCTTAATTTCCCACCTCTTTTGGATTTTCCACTTTTTCCTCATGGGCTTTCCTTGGATGAATTTGTCAGCCCATTATGCCTTATTGCACATCCAATAAACCCACATGGACCCCTTGGGGCACGGTGGGCCCACCCAGTGGTCCCTCGGAACCCATACGTCACTCCCGGTACACTGCCGGCAATGCCCGAAAACCTTCCGGAATCCAAATACCAACTTCCTATATATCAATATTCATTTCCGGGCCATTCCGGAACTCCTCGTGATGTCCGGGATCTCATCCGGGACTCCGAACTAAACTTCGCTCACCAACACATATAACTCAACTATTGGGGAACGTAGCATAAATTCAAAAAATTTCCTTGCCATATTCAGATCTTCCTATGGAGAGACCAGCAATGAGAGGGGGTGAGTGCATATTCATACCTTTGAAGATCGCTGAGCGGAAGCGTTGCTAGAACGCGGTTGATGGAGTCGTACTCGCGGCGATTCAGATCGCGGTGTGATTCCGAACTAGTGCCGAACCACAGCACCTCCGCGTTCAACACACGTGCAGCCCGATGACGTCACCCGCACCTTGATCCAGCAAGGAGGAGGGAGAGGTTGGGGAAGATCTCCGGCAGCACGACGGTGTGGTGTCGATGGAGAGACGAGGTCTCCCGGCAGGGCTTCGCCAAGCACCGTGGGAGAGGAGGAAGAAGGGGGGCAGGGCTGCGCCGAGCGAGATGGAAAACTGTGTGCAAAACAGCCCCCAAACCCCCACTATATATAGGAGGAGGGGAGGGGGGGTGCCACCCCTAGGGTTCCCACCCTAGGTGGTGCGGCAGCCCCCCAGATGGGAGGTGCGGTGGCCAGGGCAGGGGGAGGGGGTGGCGCACCCCTAGGTGGGCCTTAGGCCCACCAGCGCCTAGGGTTTCCCCCCTCTCCACCTCCTGCGCCTTGGGCCTCCTTGTGGGAGGCGCACCAGCCGACTTTGGGCTGGTTGCCCTCCCGCTTTTGGCCCATGCACTACTGGAAAACAGTTTTTTGCCATCTGCCTAGTCTTTGTCGTCTGCTAGCTGAAGGCAAAGAGTGTCTTTGCCGTCAGCTTCAGCAAAACAGACGACACAGTACTGGCTGATGGCATACAGTCTTTTTGCCATGTGTCACCTCTTTGCCGTCTGCTAGTGGACGGCAAATAGTCCAGAGGCAGACGACAAAGATATAGATAGGCCCACCTGACCGTGGGGTGGCTAGGTCAAACAGGAGTCGCACCTTTGCCGTCTGCTAGCGGACGGCAAAGAGTCCGGAGGCAGACGGCAAAGAGTCTAGACTCTTTGCCGTCCGCCGGCGGACGGCAAAGCGCTAACTCCGTTAACGGCTCCTTCCCCCCCACCCCGCCCCTCTCTCTCTATGTAACGGCTCACCCCGCGCGCCCCTCGCTCTCTCTCCCCACCCCGCGCGCTCCTCTGTCTGTAGCGGCCGCCAGGACCACCGTCGCGTCGCCGCCCCTATCGCCCCTGTCGCCGCCCCCG
The DNA here is from genome assembly GCF_904849725.1 of Hordeum vulgare subsp. vulgare. NCBI lineage: Eukaryota > Viridiplantae > Streptophyta > Magnoliopsida > Poales > Poaceae > Hordeum > Hordeum vulgare. The sequence continues at coordinate 104,006,110 of NC_058520.1, forward strand.
TCGTGCCCCACTGCGGCCCCTGTCGCCTCCGCCGCCGCCCCTCTCTCTCTCCCCACCTCGCCCTCGCTGCCGCTGCCGCTGCCGCTGCCCCACCACCGTCGCGCCGCCGCCCCTGGTGCCCCTGGCGCCGCCCCGCCACCCCCGTCACCCCGGCCCCTCCACAGCCGCCCTTCTCGGTGAGCCCCCACACCCCCACCCCCACCCCCCCACCCGCATTATTTTTTACTAGTTTTATTATTTTTAGTAGTTTTAGTAGTTGTTATTGTTAGTAGTTTTAGTGGTAGATTTAGTTAGGTTAGTAGTTTTAGTTAGGTTAGTTAGTTAGCTTGGTTAGTTAGGTGGAGGAGGAGAAGAGGAGAAGAGGAGGAGGAGGAGGACAAGAAGAGGAGAAGAAGAAGAGGAGTAGGAGGAGGAGGAGGAGGAGAAGAAAAAGAAGAAGAAGAAGAAGAAGAAGAAGAAGAAGAGGAGAAGAAGAAAATAAGAAGGAGAATAAGAAGAAAAAGAAGAAGAGAAGAAAAAAAATAAGAAGGAGAAGAAGTAAAGAAGAAGAGAAGAAGAGAATAAGAAAAAAAATAAGAAGGAGAAGAAGAGAAAAAAAGAAGAAGAAGTTGTTTTTCTATTGTTTGGTATTTAGTGGTAGCTAGATTCTTTTTAGTTACTTAGTGGTAGATTTTGTTTTTGTTATAGTGGTAGATTCTGTTTTTGTTATTTTTTTGCTGTTTAGTGCTATCTAGGTTTAGCGATAGGTTTAGTTAGCTTGGTTAGTTAGGTTAGTTAGTTAGTTAGCTTACTAGAAAGAATAGGAAGAAGAAGAAGTGGAGGAGGAGGAGAAGAGGAGGAGGAGGAGAAGAAGAAGAAGAAGAAGAATAGGAGGAGGAGAAGACAAAAAGAAGATCGCATGTTTGGTATTTAGTTTTTTGGAATTAATTAGTAGTTTTAGTTGTAGATTTTGTTAGTTAATTAGTAGATTTAGTGGTAGATTCTGTTAGTTTATTCGCCCATCATTATTGCTTAGGTTCAAGACTACTTCAAAGAAGATCACATGTTCTTTTGTTGAAATCAAGTCTGTCAAAATAATGTATCGTCTATATTTATTGGTACCGGAGCAAAAGAGGACAACGTAAATAATATTGCCGTCCTCAAATGTAGAAAATATCGAAAAGTTTAATATAAACTGAAAAGTAGTATAGGTAACCTGGAAAGTCCTCTGGACCAAAAGGGCAACTTCTGGACCTGCGAACTTTGCGTGGTAGGTGCATGTCCATGCACCAGGGTAATTAACCCAACAATGACATAATTAGCCCATTTAGCTCCAAAATACCATAATAAGCTCAAAATGGCATAAGAACCTTGGTTAGCTCATGAATATTATATACTTAGCTTGTTTTCCTCTAAAATGGGATAATTAGCCCATTTAGCTCAAAAAAGACATAATTAAGTAATTTAGCTCCAACAAGAGGAGAAGAGGAGAAGAAATAGGCAAAATGAAAAGAAAGAAGAAGAAGAAGAAGAAGAAGAGAAGAAGGAGAAGGAGGAGGAGGAGGAGGAGGAGAAGGCCAAGGACCTTCTATCCTTCTCCTCTATCCTTCTCCTCCTCCTCCTCCTTCTTCTTGATTTCTTATTCTTCTCCTCCTCCTCCTCTTTCTTCTCCTCTTTCATATTATCCTTGCTTTAATTAACCCAACAATGACATAATTAGCCCATTTAGCTCCAAAATACCATAATAAGCTCAAAATGGCATAAGAACCTTGGTTAGCTCACTAATATTATATACTTAGCTTGTTTTCCTCTAAAATGGGATAATTAGCCCATTTAGCTCAAAAAAGACATAATTAGGTAATTTAGCTCCAACAAGAGGAGAAGAGGAGAAGAAATAGGCAAAATGAAAAGAAAGAAGAAGAAGAAGAAGAAGAGAAGAATGAGAAGGAGGAGGAGGAGGAGGAGGAGAAGGCCAAGGACCTTCTAGTCCTTCTCCTCCTCCTCCTTATCCTCCTTCTCCTCCTTCTTCTTGATTTCTTCTTCTCCTCCTCCTCCTCTTTCTTCCCCTCTTTCATATTATCCTTGCTTTAATTTCCGCAACAATGACATAATTAGCTCATTTAGCTCCAAAATGCCATAATAACCTCAAAATGGCATAAGAACCTTGGTTAGCTCATGAATATTATATACTTAGCTTGTTTTCCTCTAAAATGACATAATTGGAATATTTGTGTTGATCGGGTGGATTTACATGTGATAGTTGTCTCGTCGCTGTGAGGTCTGTTGTGCGAAGACCTGCCCGTGCGTTGTACGAGCTCTGCCCATGCATTCGTGGGTCAATACAAATTTCATCTCCTCCCCACCCCTTCATTTAATGTGGCTCGGTTTCCGGATGAAACTTTCTAGATTTAGGTAATTCAATTAATTTATCAGTATGCGTGACCAGTATGCGTCTCCCGTTCGAAAGGGCGACATATATAAATATGCATGTCTTTGCATATTTATAACCGCCATCCTTTCGAATTGTCCAACATTATCCATGGACAACCCGAGTATGTGTAGATTGCGTTCGTTTTCCCGTATGCTGTGCTCTGGATCCGATGCGGAATTTCGTCGGTGCCTCCCTGTTGTTCTCCGGATGCACATTCTCTCTGTTTATTGCGGAGACGTGTATCAAGAGAATAGCGGGGAGGTGCTGTCGAAATTTTGCGTTGGATCCGGAGCAGAGCATGGGAAAACGAACCCAATCTACACATACTCGGGTGGGATTAGGACCTATCTTTACCTATTAGCGTGTAGGTTGCCTGGACGTAATAAAAATGGTGAACCTGATTAACCGATGAATATAAATGCTAAATTATATATAAATATATTTCTTCTGTCTTTAGTAGCTATGCAAGATGAGTGATCGTGCGTGGATGTATACCGGTCACCCTAGTCAGAAAGAGATGACAAAAGAATGGTTTTTAAAAACAAAGGAATTTGTGAAAGCCGCATTCGCAAATGGCCAGGAAAGAAACTATTGCCCCTGTCCTGGATGCGACAACTATAAAAAGACGACAGAGGCTGTAATGATTAAACACCTGCAGAGGAGGGGTTTTAAGCCTAATTATACGGTGTGGACATTTCATGGTGAGTCTATACAACGCACAAGAGCTGAGGTGGTCGGTCGTCGCACGGACGAGCATGGTACCGTGATCGAAGACATGGTGCAAGACTTTGATGATGCTCGGGATTCAGAAGATGAGATGGAGGAATCTGCAAAGGCCTTTTATGAAATGTTGGAGTCTTCAAAACGTCCTCTCCATGAGCACACTGAGCTCTGTCAGCTGGATGCAATTGCACAAGTAATGGCTCTGAAGGCTCAGTTCAACTTGGGAATAGAATGCTACGACGCGATGATGACACTATTTGGACGTTTCGTACCCAAAGGCCATGTCATGCCTGCAAACCTGTACCAGTCGGACAAAATACTTCGTGTACTTAAGATTCCCTATGAGAAGATAGATGCATGTGAGAAAGGATGTGTCTTATTTAGGAAGGAGTATGCACACTTGGACTATTGTCCCAATTGCGAGTCTTGCAGGTATCTTGTGGTAGATAACGGTATGGGTGAGAAGAGGCAGACCAAAATCGCAGTTAGTGTTCTTCGGTATATGCCAATCGTACCAAGACTTCAACGTCTTTTCATGGTCGAAGAGACAACCAGACAGATGACATGGCACAAATTGGGCAAAAGAACCGAACTAGATGCGGATGGGAATAAGATGATGGTACACACATCGGATGGGGAAGCGTGGAAACATTTCGATGGATTGCATCAGGATAAAGCGGCAGATCCAAGGAATCCTCGAGTCTGCGCCGCCACGGATGGTTTTAATCCCTTCGGCATGACGGCAACCCAATACAGTTGTTGGCCTGTATTTGTCATTCCACTCAATCTCCCCCCCGGGCAGATTATGCAAAGAAAGAACATATTTCTGATGTTGATAATTCCAGGGCCCAATTATCCGGGGAAGAATATGAATGTGTACCTGCAACCGCTTAAGGATGAATTGGAAGAAGCTTGGGAAAATGGGGTCAAGACATACGATGCCGCTAGAAAAGAAAACTTCAAAATGCATGTGTGGTACATGTACTCTATGCATGACTTGCCAGCGTATGCGCTATTCTCTGGATGGTGTGTGCATGGAAGGTTCCCGTGCCCCCAATGCAACGCAGCTCTTCAGTTTCATTGGTTGCAGGAGGGTCGGAAGTATTCTTGCTTTGACTTGCATAGACAGTTCCTGGATCCTGACCATCAGTTCAGAAAAGACAAGAAGAACTTTACCAAAGGTAAAGTTATCAAAAACTTGGCACCACCTGCGTTCACACGCCAACAGATCCTGGACTCACAAGCCATGCTTCTGGGATCTGCCTTACTTCAAAGACCTCCTTCTTCCACACAATATCGACATGATGCACACTGAAAAGAATATCGGAGAGGCCATTTTTGGTACATTGTTCGACATAGATGGGAAGACAAAGGATAATATTAAGGCTAGAGTCGATCAAGAGACACTATGTCATAGACCGTTACAAAACATGCGAGAAGGCAAAGGAAAGCAGAAGTGGTCGAAGCCAAAGGCCTGGTTCAATGTTGGAAGGCCAGCTATGAGGGAAATTATCTTGTGGGTCAAAATGCACTTGATGTTCCCCGATGGGTATGCAGCGAATCTAAAGAGGGGAGCGAGTCTTGAAAAATTAAAAATCTTTGGTCTCAAGAGTCATGATTGGCACATATGGCTAGAGCGGGTAATGCCGGTGATGTTACGTGGCTTTATTCCTGAGGATGAATGGCTAGTACTAGAGGAGCTGAGCTATTTCTTCCGTGTTCTTTGTGCGAAAGAATTGTCGCCTGGAGTGGTGGAAGACATGGAGAAGTTTGCACCGGAGTTGTTGTGCAAGTTAGAGAAGATCTTTCCACCGGGCTTCTTTAATCCAACGCAGCATTTGATTTTACATCTACCGACCGAGGCAAGATTGGGTGGGCCCGTGCAAGATCGTTGGTGCTATGAAACTGAGAGGATGCAGAAGACCCTTCGAGATAAATGTAAAAATCAGCGTAGAATTGAAGCATCGATGGCTGAGGCATTCATTACTGAGGAGGTGGCAAACTTTGTGACAACACACTACGAAGCCAAAAATCATCATTTGCATAATCCGAAGCCTCGGCATAATGATGGAGACCCTCAAAAAGGTGGGTCCAACCTCAGCCTATTCAAAGGGAAGCTCGCACCAGCCGGTGCTTCGAAACCAATAACGTTGGATACCGAAGAATGGTGGAACATTTCGTTGTATATCTTCAACAACCTAGCAGAAGTGCGGCCGTACATCGAGTGAGTTCTCGGCACATTTTCCCGTAACTTCTAATTCATTTGAACTGCTCTTATTCTCGGATATTTCAAACAGCCGTTACGTCATCAAATTCTCGGATGGAGCGGTGATCGAAAATGATTCCGTCGAAGAGTATGAGCTTCTGTCAAAGACAGGAGGCGGCTATCCCGGTTTCATCTCTTGGTTCAAACAAACGGTAATTATCAATAATGGACCATTTCATTCTTGGTCTAACTTGCGGCTAATGCAACAACCGTTTCGTATTAAACTTATAGGCTAATTCAGAGTCTATGGACGCCAAATTGAGACAAGTAGCTAATGGTTTTGACTATAAGGTCCGTTCATTTGAGAAATACAACATCAACGGGTATCTCTTTCGTATCTTTGGCAAAGAGCTATCTATGCCCGACCGGAAATCTACAAATTGTGGTGTCTCTGCTATCGGCGAAGGTGTTATCGAGTATTATGGAAGAGTTGCAGCAATTTATGAACTTCAATTCTATCGTGAAAACCCACCGAACGTCGTAGTCTTCAAATGTTATTGGTTCCAGCCGAAAAAGACTAGAAGGACTCATGAACATATAGGACTATTCGAAATCAATCCAAACACCCATTTAGATGTTCCCGATGTCTATATTACGGCTCAACAGGCGACCTAAGTTTTCTATCTACCGTGGGCATGCCAAACGGATAAGAATATGGAAGGTTGGTATGTTGTTTATGAAGTGCCGCCACATGTCAGACCACCTCTCCCAAATGAACAGGATTATGAACCTCACATTAACCCAGACACATATGATGGAGAATTCTTCCAAGAAACATTTCAAGAACCGCCGTGCTTCATCCAAGAACATGGAAGTAGACAGCGACAATGAATCTGACTCCAGCACTGAGCCGGAACCAGAAGACCTGGAACTCGTAGAGGTTACTGATGCGGATGACCTGTCAATGCTTCAACGATTAAAGGAAGGCCTTTCACAACTTCACGCCGTTGAACCCGATGAGCACGTCATTCATGAAGACATGCGTGATAGTGATGATGATGATGCATTTATTGATGATGATTATTAGTTTGTAAGATTCACAACTTAAATTATATATATTTTAATCTTTATTATTCATGTACATATTATTATTCATGTCACTCATTCAATTTTTTTATGTTGTACTAATTTCTTTTAATCTTTATCATGGAAGGTGTTGAAGGATGGTGGGCACGGGTCCAGAGCGCTCGACGGGTTCTTCCCAGGCGCCCCGCACGAGGGTGGTACTTCCCTTCCACCCCTATCTCTCCGTAGAGCCTTGGCAGACAGTCTTTCGACACCAATCAGGGGTTCTTCTTCGTCGGCGGCATTGCCCACTGGGAGAGGTGCTGGTCGGGTAGGGAGGAAGGGGAAGGGTACAGGGAGAGGTGGTGGCCGCGGAAGATCCAGGAGGACTGTTGAGCCGTCCTCGCCACCACCACCAGCTCATTCACCCGAGCATAGGACTAGTATGGTCGACCCGTTTGCAGAGGAGGCTACGGGGACTCCGGTCCAGGAGCCTGGTGTTCACGGGCATTCGTCCCATGAGACTCCGGTCCAGGAGCAGCCTCGGGTCGAGGTGCATTCGGCCCAGGAGCACCCGGAGGAGACTACGGTTCCGGAGCCTTCACCCGACGTGGAGAGGCCCGGATGGGAGCCTTGGCCAGATCGTACCGAGTTGCCGGATTGGACCGAGGGTCCGGGTGGCTCAAGGGGCGGGGATGGCGGGGATGAGCTTACGGATAGTGAGGGTGATGTGCAGGTGGACGGGGCCACCGTGTACAAGCGTGGTAGTACACGTTTCCCGGTCGCCCGGCTACCCGCGAGCAGAGGCCGGTGATTAAACCTGAAGGAGATAGGTAAGTACATTTACCCTTTTTTTAGCTTTTGCCTTCAAGTTTGTTCAAATATCTAATGCGCTGACCTTATCATACTGCAGGGGATGGGTACACCCTCTTGGAGTCCGCAGGCCGAACTCCGTCCTTGGTGTGCTTTGCCGGACAAATTTCCCGGGGTTTGTCACGTTGCCTCGTGAGGGTCAGGTTCCTACACTAGGATTTACCTGGGAGCACTACCAGGCTGCGCAGGCCCCGCCGGAGGAGATTATAGATGGTGTCTTGTGCCACGCGAGGGCCGAGATGGTGATCAAGAGCTTTTGGGTAAATTATCCTTTTACAGAATCTAAAATTAACAATATACCTAATTATTGTACTATTCGGTGTTTTCACGTTTGATTGCAGACCTTCTATAGGTGTGAGGATGGATATGAGGAGGAGGCGGCCAGGGTTCTCGAGGTCGAGTGTAGGCGGTTACTACAGAACTTGCGCCACGAGGCTCGGCCGCAGGCTATTCGAGATTACTACGCCACGCGTGGTATTAAGAAGCAGAAGAAGGATTGCCGCGGAATGTTTCTGAAGAAGGAGCAATACATGAAGGTAATTACCTATTCTTAAGTCCTTCTACATCGTTTTCTTGATTTCATTCATAAGCGTAGCACTGAAAATTCTTTCTAATAACTTACAGCTGCCCCCGAGATGGTGTGCGGATAAGATGGATTGTTGGGAGGCGTTGGTTGATGAGTGGTGCACAGGCAGCTGGCGAGCCGTCCACGAGAATGCGAAGGATCGGCGTAGCCAAATGGTTGGTGTGCCACACCATCAAGGCAGCGCCAACTTACTTCAGTTTGGACGAAACTGGGTATGTGATTTGCTTCATGATTCATGCAATTCATTCTTGATGCTAATATTTTGTTCCTCTCTTTTAGGCGCATCACAATAAGACTGAGATGCCACACTTGTACGACCTTTATGGCATGGCCCATACTGCCTCGTACAAGAAGGCGAAGGCATTCTCTGAGTATGACCTGGATGATCCCAATAACTTCACCAACATATCATCCCACCAGAAGCTCGTGGCATACAGGGACGCGGGGAAGGCTACGAAAGGGGATGACTTTAACCCTAGCCAGGAACCTTTGGATCCAGAGCTAGTTATGATATCTGGTGGCGGGAGGCCCCATGGATCGATAGCCATTGGAGATGGGATAATACGTTGTCCACTCACTCTTCCGGAGATCAAGGCGCGCCAGTCGAGCAGATGTCCTGAGATAACGTCTCGTCCACGGCCAGTCGAACTTGCCATCGAGGTTAGTTGTACGGACTAAGAACACTTTCATCCATTTCATTATGTGTGTCACCATAGATCATTACTGTGGTAAAGCGGAATGGTGTTTTAGGCTGCTCTTCAGAAAGAGAGAGCGGCAAACCAGGCTGCTCTTCAGAAAGAGAGATTGGCAAGCCAGACTGCTCTTCAGGCCGCTCTTGATGAGAGGGACCAGACCACGGCACGATTGCTTGAGGAGGAGAGGGCCCGGAATGAGGCAGGTCAACGGGCCCTGTACGAGCTTTTTGTGGTATGTTTTTCTTCACATTAGCCAAATCATGTGTGTAATGTCTGTTTCAATACTAACTAATACGACCCACTCTTCAGGGTCTGTGCGAGAAGAGCGGTCAAGTCCCTCCGCCGATGCCTGTCTTCTCTTCGATTGGCACGGTGAGTTTCATTATAAACTAGTATTAATAATTGAGTGTCATCATGCTAACTGAGACATTGCAAAATATCTTTTCTGCAGAATAACTCCCGAGCGGCATCGCACGACCCTTCTCCAGGGCAACAATCTCCAAACGAAGCCGGCGCGAGCAACCTGGGTGTTTCTCCTCCTTGATGACCACTACGGTAAGTTTCTCCTCCAAACTTAGCTTGTTTTCCTCTAAAATGAGATAATTATCCCATTTAGCTCCAAGAAGACATAATTAGGTAATTTAGCTCCAACAAGAGGAGAAGAAATAGGAAAAATGAAAAGAAAGAAGAAGAGGAAGAAGAAGAGAAGAAGGAGAAGGAGGAGGAGGAGGAGGAGGAGGAGGAGGAGGAGGAGGAGGAGGAGAAGGAGGAGAAGGCCAAGGACCTTCTAGCCATCTCCTCCTCCTCCTTCTCCTCCTTCTCCTCCGTGATTTCTTCTTCTTCTCCTCCTCCTCCTCTTTCTTCTCCTATTTCATATTATCCTTGCTTTAATTTCCCCAACAATGACATAATTAGTCCATTTAGCTCCAAAATACCATAATAAGCTCAAAATGGCATAAGAACTTTGGTTAGCTCAAAAAAGACATAATTAGGTAATTTAGCTCCAACAAGAGGAGAAGAGGAGAAGAAATAGGCAAAATGAAAAGAAATAATAAGAATAAGAAGAAGAAGAGGAGAAGGAGAAGGAGGAGGAGAAGGCCAAGGACCTTCTATCCTTCTCCTCCTCCTCCTTCTCCTCCTCCTCCTTCTTCTTGACTTCTTCTTCTTCTCCTCCTCCTCCTCTTTCTTATCCTCTTTCATATTATCCTTGCTTTAATTAACCCAACAATGACATAATTAGCCCATTTAGCTCCAAAATACCATAATAAGCTCAAACTGGCATAAGAACCTTGGTTAGCTCAGTAATATTATATACTTAGCTAGTTTTCCTCTAAAATGGGATAATTAGCCCATTTAGCTCAAAAAAGACATAATTAGGTAATTTAGCTCCAACAAGAGGAGAAGAGGAGAAGAAATAGGCAAAATGAAAAGAAAAAAGAAGAAGAAGAAGAAGAAGAAGAAGAGAAGAAGGAGGAGGAGGAGGAGGAGGCCAAGAACCTTCTATCCTTCTCCTCCTCCTCCTTCTTCTCCTCCTCCCCCTTCTTCTTGATTTCTTCTTCTTCTCGTCCTCCTCCTCTTCCTTCTCACCTTTCATATTATCCTTGCTTTAATTTCCCCAACAATGACATAATTAGCCCATTTAGCTCCAAAATGCCATAATAAGCTCAAAATGGCATAAGAACCTTGGTTAGCTCAGTAATATTATATACTTAGCGAGTTTTCCTCTAAAATGGTATAATTAGCCCATTTAGTTCAAAAAAGACATAATTAGGTAATTTAGGTCCAAAAAGAGGAGAAGAGGAGAATAAATAGGCAAAATGAAAAGAAAGAAGAAGAAGAAGAAGAAGAGAAGAAGGAGAAGGAGGTGGAGGAGGAGGAGGAGGAGGAGGAGGAAGAGAAGGAGAAGGCCAAGGAACTTCTATCCTTCTCCTCCTCCTCCTGCTCCTCCTCCTCCTCCTTCTTCTTGATTTCTTCTTCTTCTCGTGCTCCTCCTCTTCCTTCTCCTCTTTCGTATTATCCTTGATTTAATTTCCGCAACAATGACATAATTAGCCCATTTAGCTCCAAAATGCCATAATAAGCTCAAAATGGCATAAGAACCTTGGTTAGCTTAGTAATATTATATACTTAGCTAGTTTTCCTCTAAAATGGGATAATTAGCCCATTTAGCTCAAAAAACACATAATTAGGTAATTTAGCTCCAACAAGAGGAGAAGAGGAGAAGAAATAGGCAAAATGAAAAGAAAGTAGAAGAAGAAGAAGAAGAGAAGAAGGAGAAGGAGGAGGAGGAGGACGAGGAGGAGGAGAAGGCCAAGGACCTTCTATCCTTCTCCTCCTCCTCCTCCTTCTCTTGATTTCTTATTCTTCTCCTCCTCCTCCTCTTTCTTCTCCTCTTTCTTATTATCCTTGCTTTAATTAACCCAACAATGACATAATTAGCCCATTTAGCTCCAAAATACCATAATAAGCTCAAAATGGCATAAGAACCTTGGTTAGCCCATGAATATTATATACTTAGCTAGTTTTCCTCTAAAATGGGATAATTAGCCCATTTAGCTCAAAAAAGACATAATTAGGTAATTTAGATCCAACAAGAGGAGAAGAGGAGAAGAAATAGGCAAAATGAAAAGAAAGAAGAAGAAGAAGAAGAGAAGAAGGAGGAGGAGGAGGAGGAGGAGGAGTAGGAGAAGGCGCGAGGAGGAGGAGAAGGCGCGAGGAGGAGGAGGAGGAGGAGAAGGCCAAGGACCTTCTATCCTTCTCCTCCTCCTCCTCCTTCTTCTTGATTTCTTCTTCTTCTCGTCCTCCTCCTCTTCCTTCTCCTCTTTCATATTATCCTTGCTTTAATTTCCGCAACAATGACATAATTTGCTCATTTAGCTCCAAAATGCCATAATAGGCTCAAAATGGCATAAGAACCTTGGTTAGCTCAGTAATATTATATACTTAGCTAGTTTTCCTCTAAAATGGGATAATTAGCCCATTTAGCTCAAAAAAGACATAATTAGGTAATTTAGCTCCAACAAGACGAGACGAGGAGAAGAAATAGGCAAAATGAGGAGAAAGAAGAAGAAGAAGAAGAAGAAGAGAAGAAGGAGAAGGAGGAGGAGGAGGAGGAGGAGAAGGCCAAGGACCTTCTATCCTTCTCCTCCTCCTCCTTCTTCTTGATTTCTTCTTCTTCTCCTCCTCCTCCTCTTTCTTCTACTATTTCATATTATCCTTGCTTTAATTAACAAAACAATGACATAATTAGTCCATTTAGCTCCAAAATACCACAATAAGCTCAAAATGGCATAAGAACCTTGGTTAGCTCATGAATATTATATACTTATCTTGTTTTCCCCTAAAATGGGATAATTAGCCCATTTAGCTCAAAAAAGACACAATTAGATAATCTATCTCCAACAAGAGGAGAAGAGGAGAAGAAATAGGCACAATGAAAAGAAAGAAGAAGAACAAGAAGAAGAGGAGGAGGAGGAGGTGGAGGAGGAGGAGGAGAAGGCCAAGGACCTTCTATCCTTCTCCTCCTCCTCCTTCTCCTCCTCCTCGTCCTTCTTCTTGATTTCTTCTTCTTCTCCTCCTCCTCCTCTTTCTTCTCCTCTTTCATATTATCCTTGCTTTAATTAACCCAACAGTGACATAATTAGGCCATGTAGCTCCAAAATAACATAATAAGCTCAAAATGGCATAAGAACCTTGGTTAGCTCATGAATATTATATACTTAGCTTGTTTTCCTCTAAAATGGGATAATTAGTCCATTTAGCTCAAAAAAGACATAATTAGGTAATTTAGCTCCAACAAGAGGAGAAGAGGAGAAGAAATAGGCAAAATAAAAAGAAAGAAGAAGAAGAAGAAGAAGAGAAGAAGAAGAAGGAGAAGGAGGAGGAGAAGGCCAAGGACCTTCTATCCTTCTCCTCCTCCTCCTCCTTCTCCTCCTCCTGCTCCTTCTTCTTGATTTCTTCTTCTTCTCATCCTCCTCCTCCTCTTTCTTCTCCTCTTTCATATTATCCTTGCTTTAATTAACCCAACAATGACATAATTAGCCCATTTAGCTCCAAAATACCATAGTAAGCTCAAAATGGCATAAGAAGCTTGGTTAGCTCATGAATATTATATACTTAGCTAGTTTTCCTCTAAAATGGGATAATTAGCCCATTTAGCTAAAAAAAGACATAATTAGGTAATTTAGCTCGAACAAGAGGAGAAGAGGAGAAGAAATAGGCAAAATGAAAAGAAAGAAGAAGAAGAAGAAGAAGAAGAAGAAGAGAAGAAGGAGAAGGAGGAGGAGGAGGAGGAGGAGAAGCCCAAGGACCTTCTATCCTTCTCCTCCTCCTCCTCCTTCTTCTTGATTTATTCTTCTTCTCGTCCTCCTCCTCTTCCTTCTCCTCTTTCATATTATCCTTGCTTTAATTTCTGCAACAATGACATAATTAGCCCATTTAGCTCCAAAATGCCATAATAAGCTCGAAATGGCATAAGAACCTTGGTTAGCTCAGTAATATTATATACTTAGCTAGTTTTCCTCTAAAATTGGATAATTAGCCCATTTAGCTCAAAAAAGACATAATTAGGTAATTTAGCTCCAACAAGAGGAGAAGAGGAGAAGAAATAGGCAAAATGAAAAGAAAGAAGAAGAAGAAGAAGAAGCAGAAGAAGAGAAGAAGGAGAAGGAGGAGGAGGAGGAGGAGGAGGAGAAGGCCAAGGACCTTCTATCCTTCTCCTCCTCCTCCTCCTTCTTCTTGATTTCTTCTTCTTCTAATCCTCCTCCTCCTTCTTCTTGATTTCTTCTTCTTCTAATCCTCCTCCTATTTCTTCTCCTCTTTCATATTATCCTTGTTTTAATTAACCCAACAATGACATAATTAGCCCATTTAGCTCTAAAATACCATAATAAGCTCAAAATGGCATAGGAACCTTGGTTAGCTCATGAATACTATATACTTAGCTTGTTTTCCTCTAAAATGGGATAATTAGCCCATTTAGCTCAAAAAAGACATAATTAGGTAATTTAGCTCCAACAAGAGGAGAAGAGGAGAAGAAATAGGCAAAATGAAAAGAAAGAAGAAGAAGAAGAAGAAGAGAAGAAGGAGAAGGAGGAGGAGGAGGAGGAGGAGAAGGCCAAGGACCTTCTATCCTTCTCCTCCTCCTCCTTCTTCTTGAATTCTTCTTCTTCTCCTCCTCCTCCTCTTTCTTCTCCTCTTTCATATTATCCTTGCTTTAATTAACCCAACAATGACATAATTAGCCCATTTAGCTCCAAAATACCATAATAAGCTCAAAATGGCATAAGAACCTTGGTTAGCTCATGAATATTATATACTTAGCTTGTTTTCCTCTAAAATGGGATAATTAGCCCATTTAGCTCAAAAAAGACATAATTAGGTAATTTAGCTCCAACAAGAGGAGAAGAAATAGGCAAAATGAAAAGAAAGAAGAAGAAGAAGAAGAAGAAGAGAAAAAGAAGAAGGAGAAGGAGGAGGAGGAGGAGGAGGAGGAGGAGAAGGCCAAGGACCTTCTATCCTTCTCCTCCTCCTCCTTCTCCTCCTCCTCCTCCTTCTTCTTGATTTCTTCTTCTTCTCCTCCTCCTCCTCTTTCTTCTCCTCTTTCATATTATCCTTGCTTTAATTAACCCAACAATGACATAATTAGCCCATTTAGCTCCAAAATGCCATAATAAGCTCAAAATGGCATAAGAACCTTGGTTAGCTCATGAATATTATATACTTAGCTTGTTTTCATCTAAAATGACATAATTAGCCCATTTAGCTCAAAAAGACATAATTAGGTAATTTAGCTCCAACAAATGATATATAGTTCACGACACATATACTTAGCTGGTTTTCCACTAAAAATGACATAATTAGCTGAAAAACATCATATTTTGTTCTTCTTCTAACTTTCTTATTCACATTTTTGCAGATTGGATATACTACATGCATGGAAGCTGGCATTCATGGAGTTGAACAATGTCGATGGATGAACTTTATATGTATATCATCTAGTTTTCATTTGAGTTGATGAACAATGTCGAACTATATGTATATGTATATATGGATAAACAGTGCAATACCTGGTATGTTGGTTCTTTGGATATATGGGGATGTACATTGGTGAATCATATATGTGTGGTGAATTATATATATGTGTTGGCAAGTATATGTGTGGTGAACTATATATCATATATGTGTGGTGAATTATATTAATGTGCCGTCAGCCTCCAGGGTCTCTTTGCCGTCAGCCTCCAGGGTGGGCAGACGGCAAAGAAGAGGGAACAGGGGAGGGGTGAGGAGGAGGCAGACGGCAAAGAGTGGAGAGAGGGGGGAGGGGAGGAGCTGGCAGACGGCAAAGATGGACGGGGAGGCAGACGGCAAAGATGGAGGGGGAGGGGAGGGGAAGAGAAGGCAGACGGCAAAGATGGACGGGGAGGCAGACGGCAAAGCCTCCGTTAACCCCTAACGGAGGCAACGCCTGCCGGCTTCCGTCTCGAGCACTTTGCCGACTGCTCCTAAGGAAAGCTGACGGCAAAGAGCTTTGCCGTCCGCTTTGGGGGGGCAGACGGCAAAGAAGGTCCTATGCCGTCGTAGGCTGACGCAGAAATTTTGCCGGCCGTGAGAATCTTTGCCGTCTGTGATATTGTCTTTGCCGTCCAGGATATTGTCTTTGTCGTCTGTGATGGGAGACGGCAAAGAAGCCGATTCCTGTAGTGATGCTACCTCTTGGGGCTGGTGGCCCCTCCCGGTGTACCCCCGGGACCATTTCCGGTGGTCCCGGTGGTCCCGGTACATTACCGGTGACACCCGAAACATTTCCGATGTCCAAAACCATCCATCCTATGGATCAATCTTTACCTTCGGACCATTCTGGACCTCCTCGTGACGTCCGGGATCTCATCCGGGACTCCGAACATCTTTGGGTAACCTCGTATAACAATTCCCTATAACCCTAGCGTCATCGAACCTTAAGTGTGTAGACCCTACGGGTTCGGGAGACAGGCAGACATGACCGAGACACCTCTCCGGCCAATAACCATCAGCGGGGTTTGGATACCGATGGTGGCTCCCACTTGCTCCACGATGATCTCATCGGATGAACCACGATGTCAAGGATTCAATCAATCCCGTATATAATTCCCTTTGTCTGTCGGTATAGAACTTGCCTGAGATTTGATCGTCGGTATACCTATACCTTGTTCAATCTCGTTACCGGTAAGTCTATTTACTCGTTCCATAGCATGTCATCGTGTGATTAACTCCTTAGTCACATTGAGCTCATGATGATGTTCTACCGAGTGGGCCCAGAGATACCTCTCCGTCACGCGGAGTGACAATTCTCGATCTCGATTCGTACCAACCCAACAGACACTTTCAGAGGTACTTGTAGTGCACCTTTATAGTCACCCAGTTACATTGTGACGTTTGATACACCCAAAGCACTCCTATGGTATCCGGGAGTTGCACAATCTCATGGTCGAAGGAAAAGACACTTGGCATTAGAAAAGCTTTAGCATATGAACAATACGATCTAGTGCTATGCTTAGGATTGGGTCTTGTCCATCACATCATTCTCCCAATGATGTGATCCTGTTATCAATGACATCTAATGCCCATGACCAGGAAACCATGATCATCTATTGACTAAAGAGCTAGCCAACTAGAGGCTTGCTAGGGACACATTGTGATCTATTTATTCACACATGTATTATTGTTTCCTGTTAATACAATTATAGCATGAACAATAGACGATTATCATGAACAAGGAAATATGATAATAACCATTTTATTATTGCCTCTAGGGCATATTTCCAACATCAACTATACCAAAACGTCACCGAACCTTAAGTGTGCAGACCTTGTGGGTTCGAGAACTTTGCAGACATGACCTGAGACACTCTCTGGTCAATAACCAATAGCGGGCCCTGGATGACCATATTGTCTCCTACATATTCTATGAAGATCTCTATCGGTTGAACCTCTATGTCAAGGATTCATATAATCATGTATACTACTCCCTTTGTCCTTCGGTATGTTACTTGCCCGAGATTCGATCGTCGGTATCTCTACACCTAGTTCAATCTCGTTACCGGCAAGTCTTTTACTTGTTCCATAATACAAGATCCCGTAACTAACTCCTTAGTCACATTGCTTGCAAGGCTTATTGTGATATTGTATTACCGAGTGGGCCCCGAGATACCTCTCCATCACACGGAGTGACAAATCCCAGTCTTGATCCATGCCAACCCAACATACACCTTTGGAGATACCTATAGAGCACCTTTATATTCACCCAGTTACATTGCGACGTTTGATAACCCACAAGGTATTCCTCCGGTGTCTGGGAGTTGCATGATCTCATGGTCATAGGAACAGATACATTGAGATGGAGAAAACAGTTGCAATAAACTGACACGATGATACGCTACGTTTAGAGT
Organism: Hordeum vulgare subsp. vulgare; assembly: GCF_904849725.1. Taxonomy (NCBI): domain Eukaryota; kingdom Viridiplantae; phylum Streptophyta; class Magnoliopsida; order Poales; family Poaceae; genus Hordeum; species Hordeum vulgare. The sequence continues at coordinate 104,023,094 of NC_058520.1, forward strand.
TTGGGTCTTGTCCATCACATTATTCTCCTAATGATGTGATCCCGTTATCAAGTGACAACACTTGTCTATGGTTAGGAAATCTTAGCCATCTTTGATCAACGAGCTAGTCAACTAGATGCTTACTAGGGACAGTGTTTTGTCTATGTATCCACACATATATTTGTGTTTCCAATCAATATAATCATGGCATGGATAATAAACGATTTTCATGAACAAAGAAATATAATAATAACTAATTTATTATTGCCACTATGGCATACTTCTAACAGTCTCCCACTTGCACTAGAATCAATAATCTAGTTCACATCACTATGTGGTTTTAACGAATCCAACACCCATGCAGTTCTGTGGTTTGATTACGTCTTGCTTGTGAGAGAAGTTTTAGTCAACAAGTCCGAACCTTTCAGATCTGTGTGTGCTTTAGAAATCTCTATGTTATCCTGTAGATGCTGCTACTACGGGCCATTTGGAATTATTCCAAATGACCGTTCCACTATACGAATCCTCTTTACTCCTTAGAGTTATTCGGATTAGTGTTAAAGCTTGCATCAACGTAACCCTTTACAACAAACTCCTTAATCACCTCCATAATCGAGAAAAAAAATCCTTAGTCCACTAGTTACTAAGGATAACTTTGACCGCTGTTTTAGTGATTCAATCCTGGATCACTCTTTGTACCCCTTGACAGACTCATGGCAAGGCACACATCAGGTGCGGTACACAACATGTCATACTTTAGAGCCTGCGACTAAGGCATAGGGGACGACCTTCGTCCTTTCTCTTTCTTCTGTCATGGTCGGGCTTTGAGTCTTACTCAAATTCACACCTTACAATACAACCAAGAACTTCTTCTTTGTTGATCTATTTTGAACTCCTTCAAAAACTTGTTAAGGCATGCATTTCATTGAAAGTTCTATTTAAGCGTTTTGATCTATCTCTATAGATCTTGATGCCCAATGTTCAAGTAGCTCTATCTAGGTTTTCCTTTGAAAAACTCCTTTCAAACAACCCTTTATGCTTTATAGAAATTCTACATTACTTCCGATCAACAATATGTCAACCACATATACTTATCAGAAATTCTATAGTGCTCCCACTCACTTCTTTGGAAATGCAAGTTTCTCACAAACCTTGTATAAAACCCAAAACTTTGATCATCTCATCAAAGCGTATATTCCAACTCCGAGATGCTTGCTCCAGTTCACATAAGGATTGCTAGAGCTTGCTAACTTGTTATCATCCTTAGGATTGACAAAACCTTCTGGTTGTATCACATACAACCTTTCCTCAAGGAAACTCTCGAGGAAACAATGTTTTGACATCCTATGTGCAATATTTCATAAATAATGCAGCAACTGGTAACATAATTCCAACAGACTTTTAGCATCGCTATGAGTGAGAAAGTCTCATCATCGTCAACTCCGTGAACTTGTGGGAAACATCTTTGCAATGAGTCGAGCTTTTCTTAATGGTGACTTTTCACCATCATTGTCTGTCTTCCTTTTAAAGATCCATATGTACTTAATAGTCTTACGACCATCAAGTAGTTCTTCCAAAGTCTATACTTTGTTTTTATAGACGGATCCTCTCTCGGATTTCATGGTCTCCAGCCATTTGCCGGAATTCGGGCCCACCATCGCTTCTCCATAGCTCGTAGGTTTATTGTTGTTCAACAAAATGACCTCCAAGACAGGGTTAACGTACCACTCTATAGTAGTACGCGACCTAGTCGACCTACGAGGTTTGTAGTAATTTGATCCGAAGCTTAATGGTCACTATCATCAGTTTCCACTTCAATTGGAGTACGCGCCACCGGAACAACTTCGTGCGCCCTGCTACACACTGGTTGAAGTGACGGTTCAATAACCTCATCAAGTTCCACCACCCTCCCACTCAGTTCTTTCGAGAGAAACTTTTCCTCGAGAAAGGACCCGTTTCTAGAAACAAACACTTTGCTTTCGGATCTGAGATAGGAGGTATACCCAACTGTTTTGGATATCCTATGAAGATGCATTTATCCGCTTTAGGTTCGAGCTTATCAGACTGAATTTTTTTTCACATAAGCGTCGTAGCCCCAAACTTTCAAGAAACGATAGCTTAGGTTTCTCCAAACCATAGCTCATACAGTGTCATCTCGACGGAAATACATGGTGCCCTATTTAAAGTGAATGCGGTTGTCTCTAATGCATAACCCATAAACGATAGTGGTAATTTGATAAGAGACATCATAGTATGCACCATATCAAATAGGGCACGACTATGACGTTCGGACACACCATCATACTACGGTGTTCTAGGTGGCATGAGATGTGAAACAATTTTCACATTTGTCTTAATTGTGTACCAAACTCACAACTCAGATATTCATCTCTATGATCATATCGTAGACATGTTACCCTCTTGTCACAACGATCTTCAACTTCACTCTGAAACTTCTTGAACCTTTCAATAATTCAGACGTGTGTTTCATTAAGAAAATACACTAGTATCTACTCAAATCATCTGTGAAGTAAGAACATAACGATATCCACTACGTGCCTGAGCACTCATTGGACTGCATACAACCAAATGTATTACTTCCAATAAGTTACTTTCTAGTTCCATCTCACTCGAAAACGAGGCCTTCAGTCATCTTGCCCATGTGGTATGATTTGCATGTCTCAAGTGATTCAAAATCAAGTGAGTCCAAACGATCCATCTGCATGGAGTTTCTTCATGCATTTATACCAATATGTATGGTTTGCATGTCTCAAACGTTTCAAAAATTAGTGAGTACAAAGATCCATCAGCATGGAGCTTCTTCATGCATTTTACACCAATATGACTCAAGTGGCAGTGCCATAAGTAAGTGGTACTATCATTACTACCTTGTACCTTTTGGCATCAATATTATGAAAATGTGTAGCACTACGATCGAGATTCAATAAACCATTGAAGGTAATTATTCACGCAAATAGAATAACAATTATTCTCTTTAAATGAACAGTTATATTGCAGTAAACACGATCCAATCATGTTCATGCTCAACGCAAACACCAAATAACAATTATTTAGGTTTAACACCAATCCCGATGGTAGAGGGAGTGTGCGATGTTTGATCACATCAACCTTAGAATTACTTCCAACACACATCGTCACCTCACCCTTGCTAGTATCCTTTTAATACGTAGCTATAACTTCGAGTTACTAACACTTAGCAACTGAACCAGTATCTAATACCCTGGCGCTACTAGGAATACTAGTAAGGTATACATCAATATCATGTATATCAAATATACTTTGTCGACTTCGCCAACCTTCTCATCTACCAAGTATCTAGGGTAGTTCCGCCTCCGTGGCCGTTCCCCTCATAGTAGAAGCACTTAGTCTTGGGTTTGAGTTCAACCTTGGGTTTCTTCATTAGAGCAGCAACTGGTTTGCCCTTTCATGAAGCATCCCTTCTAGCCCTTGCCCTTCTTGAAACTAGTGGTTTTACTAACCATTAACAATTGATGCTCCTACTTTATTTCTACTTTCGCAGTGTCAAACATTGCGAATCGCTCAAGGATCATCATACCTATCCTTGATATGTTATAGTTCATCACGAAGTTCTGATAGCTTGGTGGCACTGACTTTGGAGAACCATCACTATATCATGTGGAAGATTAACTCCCACTTGATTCAAGCGACTGTTGCACTCACACAATCTGAGCACATGCTCAACGATTGAGCTTTTCTCCTTAACTTTGTAGACAAAGAATCTTGTCGGAGATCTCATACCTCCCAACGCGGGCACGACCATGAAATCCCAATTTCATCTCTTGGAACATCTCATATGTTCCGTGACGTTTCAAAACGTCTTCGGCGCCCCAATTCTAAGTCGTTAAGCATTACGCACTGAACTATCACATAGTCATAAAAATGTGTATGTCAGATCTTCGCAACATCCACAGACGACGCTCGAGGTGCAGCACACCGAGCGGTGCATTAAGGACATAAGCCTTCTGCGCAGCAATGAGGACAATCCTCAGTTTACGTACTCAGTCCGATAAAACTGCTATTATCATCTTTCAACTAAATTTTCTCTAGGAACATTTAAAAAAATAGTAGAGCTACAACACAAGCTACACCATAATTTGCAAAGACCTTTTGACTATGTCCATGATAATTAGTTCAATTAATCATATTACTTAAGAAGTCCCACTCAAATAGACATCCCTCTAGTTATTCGAGTGGCACATGATCCAAATCCACTAACTCAAGTCCGATCATCACGTGAGTTGAGTATAGTTTCAGTGGTGAACATCTCCATGTTGATAATATCAACTATATGATTCATGCTCGACCTTTCGTTCTCTTGTGTTCCGAGGCCATGTATGTACATGCTAGGCTCGTCAAGTTTAACTCGAGTGTTCCGCGTGTGCAACTGTTTTGCACCCGTTGTATGTAAACGTTGAGGCTATCACACCCGATCATCACGTGGTGTCTCGAAACAACGAACTGTCGAAACGGTGCACATTCGGGGAGAACAGAATTTTATCTTGAAATTTTAGTAAGGGATCACCTTATAATGCTACCGTCATTCTAAGGAAGATAAGGTGCATAAAAGTATTAACATCACATGCAATTCATAAGTGACATGATATGGCCATGATCCTGTGCTTCTGGATCTCTAGCACCAAGCACCGGCATGATCTTCATCGTCACCAGCGGCACCCCATGATCTCCATCATCATGATCTCTATCATCGTGCCGCCATCGAGGTTGTCGTGCTATCTATGCTATTAGTACTAAAGCTACAACCTAGCAATATAGTAACCGCATCTGCAAGCACAAACGTTAGTTCAAGGACAACCCTATGGCTCCTGCCGGTTGTCGTAGCATCGACGTGCAAGTCGATATTTAACTATTACAACATGATCATTTCATACATCCAATATATCACATCATGTCTTTGGCCATATCACATCACATGCATACCCTGCAAAAGCAAGTTAGACGTCCTCTAATTTGTTGTTGCATGTTTTACGTGGCTGCTACGAGTATCTAGTATGACCGCAACTTACTTAAGCAAAGACACAACGGTGATATGCAAATTGCTATTTAACCTTTCTCCAAGGACCGTCTCGGTAAAATCTGATTCAACTAAAGTTGATGAAACATACACCCGCGAGTCATGTTTATGCAACAAGTTGCATGTTAGTCGATGAAACCAGTCTCTTGTAAGCGTACGAGTAAGGTTGGTCCGGGCCGCTTTAATCCAACAATACCGCCGAATCGAGAAAAGACTAAGGAGGGCAGCAAATCGTACATCAACGCCCACAAAAACTTTTGTGTTCTACTCGAGATTACATCTACGCATGAACCTAGCTCATGATGCCACTGTTGGGGAACGTTGCATGGGAAAAAAAAATTCCTACGCACACGAAGACCTATCATGGTGATGATCATCTACTGGAGGGATATCGGATCCACATACACTTGTAGATCACTAAGCGGAAGCGTTAATAAACGAGGTTGATGTAGTGGTACGGCTTCACGATCCGTCCCACGAACCGTCCCACGATCCCTCCATGAACGTTCTCAAGATCCCTCCCACGATCCGTCCCGATCAAGTGCCGAACCGACGGCACCTCCGCGTTCCGCACACGTATATCTCGATGACGATCTCCACCTTCTTGATCCAGCAAGAAAGGCGGGGATGTAGATGAGTTCCCCGACAGCGTGACGGCGCTCTGGTAGTGGTGGTGATCTATTCCTGCAGGGCTCCGCCCGAGCTCCGCAGAAAACCGATCTAGAGGAAGAACTACGATCTATATGAGAGGGCAGCACGTGGCAAAGTTGTGTCTCAAACAGCCCTAAACCTCTAGTATACATAGGAGGAGGGAGGGGCAGGCCTTCCGCCACAAGGGAGGAGCCCTTGGGCCGGCCGAAGTGGAGGAGGGAGGAGTCCTCCTCCAACTCCACTTGGATTAGGACTCCTTCCTTAATTTCCCACCTCTTTTGGATTTCTCACTTTTTCCTCATGGGCTTTCCTTGGATGACTTTGTCAGCCCATTGTGCCTTATTAGGCATCCAATAAACCCACGTGGACCCCTTGGGGCGTGGTGGGCTCACCCAGTGGGACCCCGGAACCCATTCGTCACTCCCGGTACACTGCCGGCAATGCCCGAAAACCTTCCGGAATCCAAATACCAACTTCCTATATATCAATCTTCGTTTCCAGACCATTCCGGAACTCCTCGTAACGTCTGGGATATCATCCGGGACTCCGAACAAAATTCGGTCACCAACACATATAACTCAACTATACTGAAATGTCACCGAACCTTAAGTGTGCAGACCCTCCGGGTTCGAGAACTATGCAAACATGACCTGAGACACTCTCTGGTCAATAACCAATAGCAGGACCTGGATGTCCATATTGCCTCCTACATATTCTACGAAGATCTCTATCGGTTGAACCTCTTTGTCAAGGATTCATATAATCCCGTATACTATTCCCTTTGTCCTTCGGTATGTTACTTGCCCGAGATTCGATCGTCGGTATCTCTATACCTAGTTCAATCTCATTACCGGCAAGACTCTTTACTCGTTCCGTAATACAAGATCCCGTAACTAACTCCATAGTCACATTGCTTGCAAGGCTTATTGTGATGTTGTATTACCGAGTGGGCCCCGAGATACCTCTCCGTCACACGGAGTGACAAATCCCAGTCTTGATCCATGCCAACCCAACAGACACCTTTGGATATACCTGTAGAGCACCTTTATAGTCACCCAGTTACGTTGCGACGTTCGATAACCCACAAGGTATTCCTCCGGTTTCCAGGAGTTGCATGATCTCATGGTAATACGAACAGATACATTGACATGCAGAAAACAGTAGCAATAAACTGACACGATCATACGCTACGTTTATAGTTTAGGTCTTGTCCATCACATTATTCTCCTAATGATGTGATCCCGTTATCAAGTGACAACACTTGTCTATGGTTAGGAAACCTTAACCATCTTTGATCAACGAGCTAGTAAACTAGAGACTTACTAGGGACAGTGTTTTGTCTATGTATCCACACATGTATTTGTGTTTCCAATCAATACAATTATAGCATGGATAATAAATGATTATCATAAAAAATATATAATAATAACTAATTTATTATTGTCTTTAGGGCATACTTCCAACATCGGCTAACCGATCCAAGTCCAAGGCGCCACCACCGACCACCATTGGCCTTGTGATCTGCCGGCAACAACAACGGTGAGCGTTTTTGGTCATCCTGGGATGCAGTGCACCAAAGAACGGAGATGACCCTTATCACTCTAGCCATCCTCCGGTGAACGTCCCTATACACATCTATCCGTGCGCACAAATCATTCTAGCCTTACACCGATGCATGAAGATCTCTGTTGAATTGTTTTTCGTCTCACACACTCTTCCGCGCCTTTCGTCGAAGCCGTTGCCCACAGCCTGGCTACCGCCGTCAGCCAAACAGGCTTTGCTTGGCTTGTTTTTTAAGAGATGAGATATAGGCTTGTTTTTTTTCTTTTTTTCCGGGGTAGATATAGGCTTGTTGATGTGCCTAGGGGCTCCTTTTCCTTTCCTTCGAACGTTGATCAACCTTTTTTCTTTAAACGCGGTCCCTTAAGGACCTATTCACTAAAATAGGTTGAAGAGAATTGCCGAGTTAATTAACGAAAAACCGGGTGAAATCGGATACAACACGCCCGAAAAAACAAGGCCCACTGGGTGACTTGGCAACCCACACATGTTTTCGAAGAGACAAGCATCGAAGCCTGCGCCGGCGAAAGCCAAACAGTACACCGCACACACGGACAACCAGGCAGCTCCGACTCCAACCACGAGCATTACAGGAAAAAAGCATTAGACCCGCGACGAGCCGGTACCACAACCGACCATCCGTCTCATGTCATCGTCACCGCGGAGACACCTCCTCTGCAGCTCCGACTTCAGGAAGACAAGTGAGGCACAGAAATCCCTCGAACACGCCGGAAGAGATCGACTACCAAAGCCCAACAGCAAACCAACTCCCCCGCAGCCACCATCGTTGCCACCGAATAAGCTGCACTGTATCACCATTGCCGGACGAACACCTGTCGAACGCAATGTCGCGCGCGTCCAGCCCAAGGAGCGCGCAAACGAGATCCAAAGCTCTTCAGGATGATGCCCCAAAGAAGGAAGCGACGATGTCGACACCGTCGCCCGACCCGACTGGGCCTTAGGCTTTCACCCGAAGAGCTAGAACCGAGGGCGTGTACGGGGTGGACTCCACAATGACTCCTCCATGGAGGTATCACAACATCCACGGACGTCGACGCCGCCGGCCGGTAAGACCGGCGAACTTTCGCGCCGAGCACCGCCAAACACCACACCCACACGCAAAGCACCGCACCGCTAACCCGCACACCTCCCACGAAGTCATCACGACATGACAAGAGAAGCTAGTAGAAACCTCATCGATGACCAGAGACACCATCGAGCCCGAGCCAGCCGAAAACGACCAGATCCGGTATCCCACCGCTGGTGCAACACCCGGAAGTCCACCAAAGACTGACACGTCGTTGGACAACGCAAAAATGAGCCCTATATAGCAGGAAGGGGAGGGCCGCACACGCCCCGACTCGTCGGAGATGTGCGTCCGGGCCTAAGAACCGAAGCCCGCGGACGAAGCAAAAGTGGCTGCCACCCACGAGAGACGCTGCTCGGAGCCGAAGGAGCCATAGGGACGAGTCCGAGAGGCCAACCTGCACTGTTGCCGAGGCCACTGGCCCGCCTGGAGCCGCCTAGCCGCGCAACCGGAAGGGGATCGAACCACCGCTACGTCGAGCTCCCACCGCCAGACAAGGAGAGATGACCCCGTCGCACGCCGCGCCCTGCCCTCCCCCGTCGCGACGACCCCGACCGCGACGACCCACGCCGGAGAAGCCTACGCGAGCGCCGCGTCGAACTCCCGAAGGAGCGGACGGCCCACGCTGTCCAAGTCCGATCTGGAGGAGGGGAGGGCCCTGCTGCCGCCGAGCCACGCGGGCTTTGCCCGGCGACCCCGCCGGCGACGGCAAGGAGAGGAGGGGACATGCGGGACGGCGCTGGCGACGGCTAGGGTTCACTCCCTGGCCGCCGGTGGGAGCGACCTGGAGGTGGGTGGGTGTGTTTCGTCGTTGATCAACATTATTTTCCTGCTTCCATAAATCAATGAACGCGAGCAAGTCTGGATCTTTCAAAAATAAAAACCGGGCCCATTTTTATCAAATTCGGCAGATACATCTCTCAGGCCGATCATAAAGAAAAGTTTTAGCTTTCAGTAAACGTTTGCTTCCCGTTTGAGCTGACGCTTAGCTGCATGTTTAGTTGTGATATGGGATCACGCCATGTTGAATGTGAACAGATTTTGTCGAACCAAGTTTATATATGAACGAATACATTCGGGGATGAGCTGTCTCTCTTACTGATTGCTCAACTATACATAAACACAATCAATATTTTATTTTGTATTATCACAATGATAAGGGAAACAATAACACACAACCATCGATCATTCTTAACAACCCGTACGATCGATGCACTAAACGTAAGCAACTATTGTGCGCACGCAAATTTAAAAACTCTACCGGCAAGCCGGCATCGGTCAAGCCGTCGGGTAGAAGGGCGAGGTGGCGAGGGCACATGTGCCCGTCGGCCCGACAACGTCCTTGGCGAGGTAGATGTATCCCTGGTCGCCCCAATCGTTGCTCCACGAGTTCTTGGCTATCCAAAACTTCTCACCGAACTCCTCGCAGTAGCCGACAATGGTGACGGCGTGGTTGACCCTCGCGGCGTCGGAGGAGCAGGGGCCCCGGAAGATGCCGCCGGAGTAGAACTGGAACTCCCACGTGCTGGCGTCGATGTACACCGTCACGGGCTGCCGCGCCACTGCCAGCGCCAGCTGCCGCTCGTTGTTGGGCGGCACGGCCTTGAATCCCTTGACGGACGCCTGGTGGTCGAACAACAGCTTGTCCACGTCGCAGGTGCCCTTGAAGCCGCTGTACGGGTACCTCTCCTCTGACGTGATGCCGCCGCGGGCAGCCACGAGGCCCAGGGCAGTGTCTGTGCGGCCGCCGCTGCAGCCACTGCTACCGGTGTCGCAGTCCACAAGCTGCTGCTCCGACAGAGACACCAGTTCGCCGGTCCTGATCTTGTTCATGCCCTCGATGGCCGCCACGGCCGCGAATGCCCAGCATGACACTGCCATATACATGTTCGTTAGTCGTTACTCTACGAGAACTGACCAAAATATGTAAAGTTATAAACCTGAGCAGGAGTTTGCTAGCTTGACTTACAGCAAGAACCCTGAAACTTGACGCCGGTGACGGCGCCGCTCGAGCGCCAGTCAACGCAGCACGGTTTCCATGAGTCGTAGGGGAGCGGGGTTGGAGGCTCTGGGGTGAAGACGGAGTTGTTGAACCCGGTGAACTGCTCGGCGACCTCGCTGGGGTTGAGATCGCCGAATCTGTTCATGCCGACCCTGACCGTCGTGACGGTCTGGGGGCCGAACGAGCCGACGCCGCCGTTGACCGTTGTCTGGCTGGCGAAAGCGCCGATGGAGTTGGTGTTCGTCTTGAAGATTCCGAACCGCTTCTCCTGCTCCTCGTGGCTCGGGTAGCGCTTCGAGTACTTGGTTTGCCACCTCGTCCACCTGGACCTCACCTCGGATTCCGGCAGCTCCCATGATGGCCGCTGCGGCGGGTCTGCCGCGGTCAGCGATGCCTGCAGCAGGCAGGCGATGCCCAAGAGTAGGACTAGGCAAGGCATTGAAGAAGCCATTTTGATTGATTAACTTAGGCTGTGTGGAAATGCATGCACCGGGTTAATGTTTATATAGGCGCTTTGGTGATGCGTGGGTTAGCACGTCGCTGTGGCTGCAGGCTGAGTCATTAGGTGTGGCCAGCGGAGCTAATCCTTGAAGACGACTATGGGTCATGGAGGTGTGTCAGATGAGTACCCAGTAGGATGGTTCAATTAGCTAGTGAAGGGAAATGCCTTACATCTGTAATCTGATCCCACGTTTTGTTAGGACTCGTTTCTACTCCCTCCGTTCCTAAATATAAGTCTTTAAAGATGTTTCATTAGTGAACTACATACGGATGTATATAAACATACTTTAGAGTGTAGATTCATTCATTTTACTCCGTATGTAGACTTCTAATGAAATATCTTAAAAGACTTATATTTAGGAACGGAGTGAGTACTGAACAAGCGAAACGTTTTCGTTTATAAAAACAATAATTCATTACACTAAGTTTGTTACGCAAACATATGCAAACATATAGGGGGCTGCTACACATCCACCTGCGAATGTTTAGTAAACATCCGCCACCTCAACGGCCGTTGGATGTATCGGTGCAGCCGTCCGATCTACGTCCCCGTACCCAATAGTTCCTGAAACACATGTCGAGTTGCAGAAACAATAGTCGCGTTGCGAAAACAGTGATCGTGCTTCAAAAAAAATAAAATCCTGAAACAACGATCGCGTTGCAGAAAATAATTTATGTAACTCGTGAAACAATGGCTGAGTTGCAGAAACCACGACCCTATTGCATAAATGTTGTAGGCCAGTTGCGGAGCTGCCCGACGGCGGAGGGCGACGGCCAGGCCAGCGGCAGAGGGCCGTGGGGCAGGCCGACGGGGCGGGGCCGTGGCGCGGGGCGGGGCGGCGGAGGGGCGGCGGGGCCGCAGCAGGCTGGCGGCGGCGAGGTCGTCGGGGCCGCAGCAGGCCGACGACGGAGGGGCGACGGGGCCACAACAGGCCGGTGACGGAGAGGTAGTCGGGGCCGCAGCAGGCCGACGATGGAGGAATCATTGTGGGACTACTGAGTCGTGCTGCTTCTTATAAATTTCTGCTCTCAACTAACTGTGACGTTCGACATTAGTATAAATAAGTAAAGTTGTTGTGCTTTTCAGAAGACACGACAAGACCAAACAGAGACTAAATCATACTCCTACTAGAAGGACAAGTATTTGTTTAGTGTTTCCGTTTAGATTATGCCTCTTTATGGTTGTCGAATATGCTAGCGATTGCTCGTCCTTGTTCTTTCTCGAGGAAAAAGTGACTAAAAACAGTAGGGGGACTAATTATTGCACATGCAGTAAGTTCACAAACTGGGTTTTAATTTTTTATTTAATAAAATTGTTGAAGAGATAGTGCGCGATTTGGTCTAATCGCTTGAACAGTTACGTCACGCCCCCTGCCCCCTTCTCCTTAGTGTAGGGCGTAACACTGACCTGAAATGCAATGATGTGTGTGTATGTCTTTCGTGGATCAGAAGGTTGCATTCTCACAGGGATCAACCAATTTGGGGATACAAGTAGCTAGGGTTCTACATCAAGAAGGGGGTTAGGATTAGAGTCGAGGGATGGGAAGGAAGGTCTCACCCAACGGCACCGTTAGTTCGGTGATCCAGCGATGTCCACACACACACACACGTAGAGACTAGCCCTAAATACACTCACTCTACCCAGTCATTACCACACACGCGATGTTGGGGAACGTTGCATGGAAAAAAAATTCCTACGCACACGAAGACCTATCATGGTGATGTTCATCTACGAGAGGGAGATCGAATCCACATACCCTTGTAGATCGCTAAGCGGGAAGCGTTAAGAAACGCAGTTGATGTAGTGGAACAACTTCGTGATTCAAATCACCGTCGTCCCATGATCCATTCCGATCAAGCGCCGAACGGACGGCACCTCCGCGTTCAGCACACGTACAGCTCGATGACGATCTCCGCCTTCTTGATCCAACAAGAGAGACGGAGAAGTAGATGAGTTCTCCGGCAGCGTGACGGCGCGCCGGTGATGGTGATGATCTATTCCTGCAGGGCTCCGTCCGAGCTCCGCAGAAAACCGATCTAGAGGAAGAACTACGAAGTAGAGGTTCAGGGTTGTGCGTGTTGGGTAACGTAGCATAAATTCAAAATTTTCCGACGCATATTCAGATCTTCCTATGGAGAGACCAGCAACGAGAGAGGGGTAAGAGCATCTTCATACCTTTGAAGATCGCTAAGCGGAAGCGTTGCTAGAACGCGGTTGATGGAGTCGTACTCGCAGCGATTCCGATCTAGTGCCGAACTACGACACCTCCGCGTTCAACACACGTGCAGCCCGGTGACGTCTCCCGCACCTTGATCCAGCAAGGAGGAGGGAGAGGTTGGGGAAGAACTCCAGCAGCACGACGGCGTGGTGTCGATGGAAAGACGAGGTCTCCCGGGAGGGCTTCGCCAAGCACCGGCAGATAGGAGGAGGAAGAAGGGCAGGGCTGCGCCGAGAGAGAGGCAAAAGTCTGATCTCAAATGGCCAAAAGTGCCCACTATATATAGGGGAAAGGAGGGGCTGCGCCCCCTTGAGGGTTTCCCTCTCCTGGGGGGGGGGGGGCAGCCCTAGATGGGGGCTGGTGTGGCGCCAAGGGGGGGAGGAGGGGTGTGGCGCACCCCTGGTGGGCCTTAGGCCCACCTGGCTTAGGGTTTGCCACCCATTTTCTCTCCCCCACGCATTGGGCTTAGTGGGGAGGCGCACTAGCTAACCTAGGGGCTGGTTCCCTTCCCCACTTGGCCCAATTTACCTCCCGGGGTCGCTGCCCCCCTTCGGTGGACCCCCGGGGCCACCTTCGGTGGTCCCGGTGGTCCCGGTACGTTACCGGTGATGCCCAAAACACTTCCGGTATCCGAAACCATCCGTCCTATATATCAATCTTTACCTACGGACCATTCCGGAGCTCCTCGTGACGTCCGGGATCTCATCCGGGACTCCGAACAACTTTCGGTAACCTCGTATAACAATTCCCTATAACCCTAGCGTCATCGAACCTTAAGTGTGTAGACCCTACGGGTTCGGGAGAGAGGCAGACATGACCGAGACGCCTCTCCGGCCAATAACCATCAGCGTGGTCTGGATACCCATGGTGGCTCCCACTTGCTCCACGATGATCTCATCGGATGAACCACGATGTCAAGGATTCAATCAATCCCGTATACGATTCCCTTTGTCTATCGGTATAGAACTTGCCCGAGATTCGATCGTCGGTATACCTATACCTTGTTCAATCTCGTTACCGGTAAGTCTCTTTACTCGTTCCGTAGCACGTCATCGTTTGACTAACTCCTTAGTCACATTGAGCTCAGGATGATGTTCTACTGAGTGGGCCCAGAGATACCTCTCCGTCACACGGAGTGACAAATCCTGATCTCGATTCGTACCAACCCAACAGACACTTTCGGAGGTACCCGTAGTGCACCTTTATAGTCACCCAGTTACGTTGTGACGTTTGATACACCCAAAGCACTCCTACGGTATCCGGGAGTTGCACAATCTCATGGTCGAAGGAAAAGATACTTGACATTAGAAAAGCTTTAGCATACGAACAATACGATCTAGTGCTATGCTTAGGATTGGGTCTTGTCCATCACATCATTCTCCTAATGATGTGATCCCGTTATCAATGACATCTAATGCCCATGATCAGGAAACCATGATCTTCTATTGACTAACGAGCTAGCCAACTAGAGGCTTGCTAGGGACACTTTGTGATCTATTTATTCACACATGTATTACTGTTTCGTGTTAATACAATTATAGCATGAACAATAGACGATTATCATGAACAAGGAAATATGATAATAACCATTTTATTATTGCCTCTAGGGCATATTTCCAACAGTCTCCCACTTGCACTAGAGTCAATAATCTAGTTACATTGTGATGTATCGAACACCCATAGCATTATGGTGTTGATCATGTTTTGCTCGTGGAAGAGGTTTAGTCAACGGGTCTGCAATATTCAGATCCATGTGTACTTTACAAATATCTATCACTCCACTCTGCACATGGTCGTGGATGGAGTTGTAGTGGCGTTTGATGTGCTTTGTTTTCCGGTGAAACCTGGGCTCCTTGGCTATGGCAATGGCCCAGTGTTATCACAGAAGAGTGTCATTGGACCCGACGCGCTTGGAACCACTCCAAGGTCGGTGATGAGCTCCTTCATCCAAATTCCTTCATGAGGTGCTTCTGAGGCAGCTATGTACTCCGCTTCACATGTAGATGCTGCCACGACTTCTTGCTTGCTGCTGCACCAGCTCACTGCCCCACCATTCAACACATATACGTATCCGGTCTGTGACTTAGAGTCATCCGGATCTGTGTCGAAGCTAGCGTCGACGTAACCCTTTACGACGAGCTCTTCGTCACCTCCATAAACGAGAAACATTTCCTTGTCGTTTTCAGGTACTTAAGGATATTCTTGACCGTTGTCCAGTGTTCCATACCTACCAAACTTATGGCAAGGTTTAGATCAGGTCTCGTACACAGCATGGCATACATTAGAGAGCCCACGGCTGAAGCCTAGGGGACAGAACTCATCTTCTCTCTATCTGCTGCCGTGGTCGGCGACTGAGTCTTACTCAATCTCATACCTTGCAAAACTGTCAAGAACCCTTTCTTTGAGTTTTCCATATTGAACTTCTTCAATATCTTGTCAAGGTATGTACTTTGCGAAAGACCTATGAGGCGTCTTGATCTATCTCTATAGATCTTGATGCCTAATATGTATGCAGCTTCTCCAAGGTCCTTCATTGAAAAACTCTTGTTCAAATAGGCCTTTATGCTCTCCAACATCTCTATATTATTCCCCATCAATAATATGTCATCCACATACAGTATGAGGAAAGCTATAGAGCTCCCACTCACTTTCTTGTACAGACAGGCTTCTCCGTAAACCTGTATGAACCCAAACGCTTTAATCACCTCATTAAAGCGAATGTTCCAACTCGGAGATGCTTGCACCAGCCCATAGATGGAGCGCTGGAGCTTGCACACTTTGTTAGCACCCTTAGGGTCGACAAAACCTTCTGGTTGCATCATATACAACTCTTCCTTAACATAAGTGGGGACATGGCCTTTAGTCCCGGCCCGTAAGGGGCTTTAGTCCCGGTTCACCAACCGGGACTAAAGGGGCGGGACTAAAGGCCTAACCTTTAGTCCCGGCCCTATTCCAAGCCGGGACCAAAGGTGCTCCACGTGGCCGCCTCGGAGGGAGTACCTTTAGTCCCGGTTCTACTTACGAACCGAGACTAAAGGATCCGTCTGTTTTTTTGTTTGTTTGATCCGAAAAGGTAGATTTTTTTTACTTTTTTTCAAATTTTATTTTTGAATATTTTTTATGTTTTATTCCAATTTTCTAATCTTTGAATTATTTGACAATTTAATCTCTAATCACCCATCCTCACTGCTCTAGCGTGGATCACTCATTTCAAATCGTCTAACTTCCCGGCCGATCACCCATCCTTTCACTACTTCAGCCCGAGCACGCTTAACTTTCTCGTTCTATCTTCCCTAGTTGCCAAGTGTGCACTTGTTGTTTTCCTGACAATAGTAAGCTATCAATCCTAAACAACTTGGGTCTTGATGTCATGTCACATGATTTAATTTTTTGAATTACAAATAATTATTCAAATAAACTTAATAAGTAACAATAATAGTGAATTTCAATGAAAACAACCTAATATTTTTAAATAAAATTATTTTTCTTTTTTTTGGAAAAACTTCTTTTTGAAATAACTTTTTTTCCATTTCGAATTTTGAGCATGTGAGAAAACTTCACCGGGCAAGCACGGGTGAAATCGAGTACCAATTTTTTCTAGTTTTTTTTGATATATTAATTTTTTTTGGACATCGTATGCAAAAGTTATGGTCGTTTATTTTTTTCCTTTTTTTTGCAAAAACGGTCAAAATTCATATCTCAAAATTTCTATACCGACTAGACACTAAAACCTAACAACATCTCAAAGGATTTTATTTTTTGAAGATTTTATCATTTTTGTTTATTTTTTGAAGATTTTATCATTTTTGTTTATTTTCTACAAAACTCAAAGTATCAAGGTTTCAGACGAAAACCCATCTGCTACAAAGGCATTTTTTTTACAATCAATTGAACTGTAGATTTTTTTGTGCACTAAATATGCACCATACTACAACATGTTAAAAATCTACAGAAAGAACTAACTAAAAATAATAAAAAACAACAATTAAATGACTAAAACAACTATATAAGAAAAACAATATTTCTTTAATTAAAATCCTAATTTAAATTATTCTAAAAATAACCAAATAAATATTACTGTGACAACAATCTAACACATGAGTGGGAGCAAAAAGAATTAAATTCAAAACTATTTGTAAACTCAAGTTATTCAAAACTGGGTTTGAAGCAAATTTAAACAAATTCAAATTTAATCCATTCAAATTTGAAAACTAATGGCACAAACAGAAACTAGACAAAATTTTGAATCTAATGCAAAAAGAATCAATCAAAAACATCAAATATCCTAAAAGATATAAGCAATTTAAAATAGAAACTACAAACAAGAATTTAAAAACACAAAAAAAATCTGAACACCTTTAGTCCCGGTTCGTGTCACGAACCGGGACTAAAGGTCTACACTTTAGTCCCGGTTCAAGACACCAACCGGGACTAAATCCTCCAAACCCTTTAGTCCCGGTTCGAGACACGAACCGAGACTAAAGGTCCAAGACACGAACTGGGACTAGTCACGAACCGGGACTAAAGGTCTACCCTTTAGTCCCGGTTCAAGACACCAACCGGGACTAAATCCTCCAAACCCTTTAGTCCCGGTTCGAGACACGAACCGGGACTAAAGGTCCAAGACACGAACCGGGACTAAATCCTCCAAACCCTTTAGTCCCGGTTCGAGACACAAACCGGGACTAAAGGCTCCTTACGGGCCGGGACCAAAGCCTCGTGTGATTTGGGGCGACGTGGCCGAGCCTTTAGTCCCGGCCCAGAGGTAGGCCGGGACTAAAGGGTCCAGGCCAAAGGCCCTTTTTCTACTAGTGTAAGGTTCCCGTTAAGGAACGCTGTTTTGACGTCCATTTGCCAAATTTCATAATCAAAAAAGGCGGCAATTGCTAACATGATTCGGACTGATTTCAGCTTCGCTACGGGAGAGAAAGTCTCTTCGTAGTCAACTCCTTGAATTTGTCGAAAACCCTTTGCGACAAGTCGAGCTTTGTAAACGGTTACATTACCGTTTGCATCAGTCTTCTGCTTGAAGATCCATTTATTTTCTATGGCTCGCCGGTCATCGGGCAAGTCCACCAAAGTCCATACTTTGTTCTCATACATGGATCCTATCTCGGATTTCATAGCCTCAAGCTATTTGTTGGAATCCGGGCCCGCCATCACTTCTTCATAGTTCGAAGGTTCACCGTTGTCTAACAACATGATTTCCATCACAGGGTTGCCGTACCACTCTGGTGCGGAGCGTGCCCTTGTGGACCTTCGCGGTTCAGTAGTAACTTGATCCGAAGCTTCATGATCATCATCATTAACTTCCTCTTCAGTTGGTGTAGGCGCCACAGGAACAACTTCCTGCCCTGCACTACTATCCTATTCGAGAGGGGGTGTAATTACCTCATCAAGTTCTACCTTCCTCCCACTTACTTCTTCCGAGAGAAACTCTTTCTCTTGAAAGGATCCATTCTTGGCAACAAAGGTTTTACCTTCGGATCTAAGATAGAAGGTATACCCAATAGTTTCCTTAGGGTATCCTATGAATACGTATTTCTCCGCTTTGGGTTCGAGCTTTTCTGGTTGAAGTTTCTTCACATAAGCATCGCAGCCCCAAACTTTAAGAAACGACAACTTAGATTTCTTGCCAAACCATAGTTCATACGGTGTCGTCTCAACGGATTTAGATGGTGCCCTATTTAAAGTGAATGCTGCAGTTTCTAATGCGTATCCCCAAAATGATAGCGGTAAGTCGGTAAGAGACATCATAGATTGTACCATATCTAATAAAGTGCGATTACGACGTTCAGACACTCCGTTGCGTTGCGGTGTGCCAGTGGCATCAATTGTGAAATGATTCCACACTTCCTTAGGTGTGTGCCAAACTCATGATTCGAATATTCTCCTCCACGATCAGATCGTAGACACTTAATTTTTCTGTCACGTTGATTCTTGACCTCACTCTGAAATTCCTTGAACTTTTCAAACGTCTCAGATTTGTGCTTCATTAAGTAGATATACCCATACGTACTCAAATCATCGTGAGAGTGAGAACATCACGATAGCCACCGCGAGCTTCAACGTTCATTGGACCACACACATCAGTATGTATTATTTCCAATAAGTCGGTTGCTCTCTCCATTATTCCTGAGAATGGAGTCTTAGTCATCTTGCCCATAAGGCACGGTTCGCATGTGTCAAATGATTCAAAGTCAAGAGACTCTAATAGTCCATCAGTATGGAGCTTCTTCATGCGCTTAACGCCGATATGACCAAGGCGGCAGTGCCACAAGTACGTGGGACTATCATTATCAACTTTACATCTTTTGGTACTCACACTATGAATATGTGTAACATCACGATCGAGATTCATCAAGAATAAACCATTCACCAGCGGAGCATGACCATAAAACATATCACTCATATAAATAGAAAAACCATTATTCTCTGACTTAAATGAGTAGCCGTCTCGCATTAAGCAAGACCCTGATACAATGTTCATGCTTAAAGCTGGTACTAAATAACAATTATTAAGGTTTAAAACTAATCTCGACGGTAGATGTAGAGGTAGCGTGCCGACGGCGATCACATCGACCTTTGAACCATTCCCGACGCGCATCGTCACTCGTCCTTGGCTAGTCTCCGCTTATTCCGCAGTTCCTGCTTTGAGTTGCAAATGTGAGCAACAACACTGGTATCAAATACCCAGGAGCTACTACGAGCGCTGGTAAGGTACACATCAATAACATGTATATCACATATACCTTTAACGTTGCCGGCCTTCTTGTCCGCTAAGTATTTGGGGCAGTTCCGCCTCCAGTGACCTTTTCCTTTGCAATAGAAGCACTCAGTCTCAGGCTTGGGTCTATTCTTTTTCTTCTTCCCGGCATCTAGCTTACCGGGCGCGGCAACAGCTTTGCCGTCTTTCTTGAAGTTCTTCTTACCCTTGCCTTTCTTGAAACTAGTGGTCTTGTTGACCATCAACACTTGATGCTCTTTCTTGATTTCTACTTCTGCAGACTTGAGCATCGAGTACAACTCGGGAATGGTATTCTCCATCCCTTGCATGTTGTAGTTAAGCATAAAGCCTTTGTAGCTTGGTGGGAGAGACTCGAGGATTCTGTTAATTATAGCATCATCCGGAAGTTCGACTCCAAGTGAAGTCAAACGACCGTGTAACCCAGACATTTTGAGTATGTGCTCACTGACAGAACTGTTCTCCTCCATCTTACAGCTAAAGAACTTGTCGGAGACTTCATATCTCTCGACACGGGCATGAGCTTGAAAAACTAGCTTCAGCTCCTGGAACATCTCATATGCCCCGTGTTGCTCAAAATGCCTTTGGAGCCCCGTTTCTAAACTGTATAACATGCCACGCCTAACCAGAGAGTAGTCATCACTCCGCGTTTGCTAGACATTCAGAATGTCATAGGCTGCTGCGGGAGTGGGAGGGTCACCTAGCGGCGCATCAAGGACATAAGCCTTTTCAGCTGCTTCAAGGATGAGCTTCAAGTTGCGAACCCAGTCCGCATAGTTGCTACCGTCATCTTTCAGCTTGTTTTTCTCTAGGAATGCGTTGAAATTGAGGTTGACGTTGGCCATCTACAATATTTATAAAGACAACTTTTAGACTAAGTTCATGACAATTAAGTTCATTTAATCAAATTAAGTATGAACTCCCACTTAAATCGACATCCCTCTAGTCATCTAAGTGATACATGATCCATGTTGACTAACCCGTGTCCGATCATCACGTGAGACGGACTAGTCACCATGGTGAGAAACTTCATGCTGATCGTATTCAACCATACGACTCATGTTCGACCTTTCGGTCTCTTGTATTCGAGGTCATGTATGTACATGCTAAGCTTGTCGAGTCAACCTAGGTGTTTCGCGTGTGTAAATCTGGCTTACACCCGTTGTATGCGAACGTTAGAATCTATCACACCCGATCATCACGTGGTGCTTCGAGACAACGAACCTTCGCAATGGTGCACACTTAGGGGAATACGTTCTCAAAATTTTAAGAGGGATCATCTTATTATGCTACCGTCGTTCTAAGCAATAAGATGTAAAACATGATAAACATCACAATGCAATCATATAGTGAGATGATATGGCCATTATCATCTTCGCCATTTCGATCTCCATCTTCAGGCATCGCATGATCATCATCGTCACCGGCGTGACACCATGATCTCCATCATCGTGTCTCCGTGAAGTCGTCACGCCAATTACTACTATCACTACTACTATAGCTAACCGTTAGCAATGAAGTAAAAGTAGTAAGCACATGGCGTTGCATCTCATACAATAAATTAAGACAACTCCTATGGCTCCTGCCGGTTGTCATACTCATCGACATGCAAGTCGTGAAACCTATTACAATAACATGATCATCTCATACATCATACATGCAACATCACAACTTTGGCCATATCACATCACATGTCAAACCCTGCAAAAACAAGTTAGACGTCCTCTAATTGTTGTTGCAAGTTTTACGTGGCTGATTTGGGTTTCTAGCAAGAGCGCCTTCTTACCTACGTGACAGCCACAACGATGATATGCCAAAGCTATTTACCCTTCATAAGGACCCTTTTCATCAAATCCAATCCGACTAGAGTAGGAGAGACAGACACCCGCTAGCCACCTTTATGCACGGTGTGCATGTCTGTCGGTGGAACTAGTCTCACGTAAGCGTACGTGTAAAGTCGGTCCGGGCCGCTTCTTCCCACAATACCGCCGGAAAATAATAAGACTAGTAGCAGTAAGCAAATTGACAAATCATCGCCCACAACTTTTGTGTTCTACTCGTGCATAGAATCTACGCATAGAAAACCTGGCTCGGATGCCACTATTGTGTAACGTAGCATAAATTCAAAATTTTCCTACGCATATAAAGATCTTCCAATGGAGAGACCAACAACGAGAGAGGGGTAAGAGCATCTTCATACCTTTGAAGATCTCTAAGCGTAAGCATTGCTAGAACACGGTTGATGGAGTCGTACTCGCAGCGATTCCGATCTAGTGCCGAACTACGACACCTCCATGTTCAACACACATGCAGCCCGGTGACTTCTCCCGCACCTTGATCCAGCAGGGAGGAGGGAGAGGTTGGGGAAGAACTCCAGTAGCATGACGGCGTGGTGTCGATGGAGAGACGAGGTCTCCCGGCAGGGCGTCGCCAAGCACCGGCAGAGAGGAGGAGCAAGAAGGGCAGGGCTGCGCCGAGAGAGAGGCAAAAGTCTGATCTCAAATGGCCAAAAGTGCCCACTATATATAGGGGGAGGGAGGGGCTGCGCCCCCTTGAGGGTTTCCCTCTCCTGGGGGGGGGGGGGCAGCCCTAGATTGGGGCTGGTGTGGCGGCCAAGGGGGGGAGGAGGGGTGTGGCGCACCCGTGGTGGGCCTTAGGCCCACCTGGCTTAGGGTTTGCCCCCCCTTTTCTCTCCCCCACGCATTGGGCTTAGTGGGGAGGCGCACCAGCCCACCTAGGAGCTGGTTCCCTTCCCCACTTGGCCCAATTTACCTCCCGGGGTCGTTGCCCCCCTTCGGTGGACCCCCGGGGCCACCTCCGGTGGTCCCGGTGGTCCCGGTACATTACCGGTGATGCCCGAAACACTTCCGGTATCCGAAACCATCCGTCCTATATATCAATCTTTACCTCCGAACCATTCCGGAGCTCCTCGTGACGTCCGGGATCTCATCTGAGACTCCGAACAACTTTCGGTAACCTCGTATAACAATTCCCTATAACCATAGCGTCATCGAACCTTAAGTGTGTAGACCCTACGGGTCCGGGAGACAGGCAGACATGACCGAGACGCCTCTCCGGCCAATAACCATCAGCGGGGTCTGGATACCCATGGTGGCTCCCACTTGCTCGACGATGATCTCATCGGATGATCCACGATGTCAAGGATTCAATCAATCCCGTATACGATTCCCTTTGTTTGTCGGTATAGAACTTTGCCCGAGATTCCATCGTCGGTATACCTATACCTTGTTCAATCTCGTTACCGGTAAGTCTCTTTACTCGTTCCGTAGCACGTCATCGTGTGACTAACTCCTTAGTCACATTGAGCTCATGATGATGTTCTACCGAGTGGGCCCAGAGATACCTCTCCGTCACACGGAGTGACAAATCCCGATCTCGATTCGTACCAACCCAACAGACACTTTCGGAGGTACCCGTAGTGCACCTTTATAGTCACCCAGTTACGTTGTGACGTTTGATACACCCAAAGAACTCCTACGGTATCCTGGAGTTGCACAATCTCACGGTCGAAGGAAAAGATACTTGACATTAGAAAAGCTTTAGCATACGAACAATACGATCTAGTGCTATGCTTAGGATTGGGTCTTGTCCATCACATCATTCTCCTAATGATGTGATCCCGTTATCAATGACATCTAATGCCCATGATCAGGAAACCATGATCATCTATTGACTAACGAGCTAGCCAACTAGAGGCTTGCTAGGGACACTTTGTGATCTATTTATTCACACATGTATTACTGTTTCCTGTTAATACAATTATAGCATGAACAATAGACGATTATCATGAACAAGGAAATATGATAATAACCATTTTATTATCGCCTCTAGGGCATATTTCCAACAGCGCGTGGCAAAGTTGTGTCTCAAAAACCCTAAAACCTCTAGTACATATAGGAGGAGGGGAGGGGCTAGCCTCGGGGCTCAAGGGAGCCCCTAGGCTGCCGGCCGAGAGAGGAGGAGGAGACCCCAACTCCAATTCGGTTTGGGAAGGAGGAGCCCCCTCCTTCCTTCACACCTCCCTCTCCTTTTTTTTCTTTTCTCTTTGGTTTTTTTCCTTAGCCGACATAGCCCACTTGGCCTGGCCTCACCAGCCCACTAAAGGCTGGTGCGCCACCCTTGGGCTATTAGGCTCACTCCCGGGTGGGTGGGCCTCTCCCGGTAAAAACTCGGAACCCATTCGTCACTTGTGTTACACTGCCGGTAATGTCTGAAATCCTTCCGAGACCAAATGAAACAATCCTATATATCAATCTTCGTTTCCGGACCATTCCGTAAACCCTCATGACGTCCGTGATCTCATCCGGGACTCCGAACAACCTTCGGTTACCAACACCTATAACTCAACTATACCGAAACGTCACCGAACCTTAAGTGTGCAGACCCTGCGGGTTCGAGAACTATGCAGACATGACCTGAGACACTCCCCGGTCAATATCCAACAGCGGGACCTGGATGTCCATATTGGATCCTACATATTCTACGAAGATCTTATCGGTTGAACCTCTGTGCCAAGGATTCATATAATCCCGTATACCATTCCCTTTGTCCTTCGGTATGTTACTTGCCCGAGATTTGATCGTCGGTATCTCTATACCTATTTCAATCTCGTTACCGGCAAGTCTCTTTACTCATTCCGTAATAAAAGATCTCGTGACTAACACATTAGCCACATTGCTTGCAAGGCTTATATGTGATGTTGTATTACCGAGTGGGCCCCGAGATACCTCTCTGTCACACGGTGTGACAAATCCCAGTATTAATCCATGCTAACTCAACGGACACCTTCGGAGATACCTGTAGAGCACCTTTATAGTCACCCAGTAAAGTTGCCCTTTGGAGATACCTGTAGAGCACCTTTACATGATCTCATGGTCATAGGAATGAATACTTGACACTCAGAAAACAATAGCAACAAAATGACACGATCACATGCTACGTTCATAGTTTGGGTCTTGTCCATCACATGATTTTCCTAATGACGTGATCGAGTCATCAAGTGACGACACTTGCCTATGGTCAGAAAACCTTAACCATCCTTGATCAACTGGCTAGTCAACTAGAGGCTTACTAGGGACATTGTTTTGTCTATATATCCACACATGTATCTATGCTTTCATTCAATGCAATTTTAGCATGGATAATAAACGATTATATTGAAACAGGAAACATAATAATAACTATTTTATCATTGCCTCTAGGGCATATTTCGTACAGTCTCGCACTTGCACTAGAGTCAATAATCTAGTCTCACATCGCTATGTGATTTACATTGGAATGAATCTAACACACATACAGTTCTGGTGTTGATCATGCTTAGCTCGTGGAAGAGGTTTAGTTAGCGGATCTGCAACATTCAGATCTGTATGCACTTTGCAAATATTTACGTCCTCTCCTTTGACATAGTAGCGGATGAGGTTGAAGCGTCGTTTGATGTGTCTGGTCTTCTTGTGAAACCGTGGTTCCTTTGCTAGAGCAATGGCAACAATGTTGTCACAGAACAGAGTTATTGGATTTAGTGCACTCGGCACAACTCCAAGATCTGTCATGAACTGCTTCATCCAGACACCCT
Source organism: Hordeum vulgare subsp. vulgare (assembly GCF_904849725.1). Classification (NCBI taxonomy): domain Eukaryota; kingdom Viridiplantae; phylum Streptophyta; class Magnoliopsida; order Poales; family Poaceae; genus Hordeum; species Hordeum vulgare. The sequence continues at coordinate 104,048,505 of NC_058520.1, forward strand.
GCTTAGCTGCCTTCGAGGCAGCCATGTACTCCGCTTCACATGTAGAATCTTCTACGACGCTTTGCTTGGAACTGCACAAGCTTACCGCACCCCCATTGAGAATAAACACGTATCCGGTTTGAGAATTAGAGTCATCCGGATCAGTGTTAAAGCTTGCATCAACGTAACCCTTTACGACGAGCTCTTCGTCACCTCCATATACGAAAAACATTTCCTTAGTCCTTTTCAGGTACTTCAGAATATTCTTCACCGCCGCCCAGTGTTCCACTCCTGGATCACTTTGAAACCTGCGTGCCATACTTATGGCCAGGCCGATGTCCGGTCTTGTGCACAACATTGCATACATGATACACCCTATGGCTGAAGCACAGGGGATGGTACTCATCTTTTCTCTATCTTCCGCAGTTCCTGGACACTGAGTCTTACTCAACTTTATACCTTGTAACACTGGTAAGAACCCCTTCTTGGACTGCTCCATTTTGAAATTCTTAAAAACTTTATCAAGGTATATGCTTTGTGAAAGTCCTATTTGGCGCCTCGATCTATCCCTATAGATCTTAATGCCTAATATGTAAGCAACTTCTCCTAGGTCTTTCATTGAAAAACATTTGTTCAAGTAATGCTTTACGCTCTCTAAAAACTCCACATTGTTTCCAATCAGCAATATGTCATCCACATATAATATTAGAAACACTAAAGAGCTCCCAATCACTTTCTTGTAAATACAAGATTCTCCAACAACTTGTATAAACCCAAATGCCTTGATCACCTCATCAAAGCGCTTATTCCAACTCCGAGATGCTTGCACCAGTCCATAAATGGATCGCTGGAGCTTGCATACTTTGTTAGAATTATTTGGATTGACAAAACCTTCAGGTTGCATCATATACAACTCTTCCTTAAGAAAACTATTAAGTAACGCCATTTTGACATCCATCTGCCAGATTTCATAATCGAAAAATGCAGCTATTGCTAACATGATTCGGACGGACTTAATCATCGCTACCGGTGAGAATGTCTCATCGTAGTCAACTCCTTGAACTTGTGAAAAATTCTTTGCCACAAGTTGAGCCTTATAAACAGTCACATTATCGTCCGGGTCCGTCTTCTTCTTAAAGATCCATTTGTTCTGAATATCCTTGCGACCTTCAGGTAATACTTCTGAAGTCCACACTTTGTTTTCATACATAGATCCTATCTCGGACTTCATGGCCTCTAACCATTTGTTGGAATCCGGACCCACCATTGCTTCTTCATAATTCAGAGGCTCAATGTTGTCTAACAACATGATAGATAAGACAGGATTCCCGTACCACTCGGGATCAGTATGTGATCTTGTCGACCTCCGAGGTCCGACAGTAACTTGATCCAAAGCTTCATGATCATCATCATTAGCTTCCTCCTCAACAGGTGTTGCCTCGACAGAGATTTCTCTCTGCCCTGCGCCATCATCTAGAGGGAGCAGAGGTTCCACAACCTCATCAAGTTCTATCTTCCTCCCACTCAATTCTTTCGAGAGAAACTTCTTCTCAAGAAAAGCTACGTTCTTAGCAACAAACACTTTGCCCTCGGATCTGAGATAGAAGGTGTACCCAACTGTCTCTTTTGGGTAACCTATGAAGACGCTTTTTTCCGCTTTGGGTTCCAGCTTTTCAGGCTGAAGCTTTTTGACATAAGCATCGCATCCCCAAACTTTAAGAAATGACAACTTTGGCCTCTTGCCATGCCATAGCTCATATGGTGTCCTCTTAACGGATTTTGATGGTGCCCTATTTAAAGTGAATGCAGCTGTCTCTAATGCATAACCCCAAAACGATAATGGCAAATCGCTAAGAGACATCATAGATCGCACCATATCTAACAAAGTACGATTACGATATTCGGACACACCATTATGCTGTGGTGTTCCAGGCGGTGTCAACTGTGAAACGATTCCACATTGTCTTAAGTGAGCACCAAACTCGAAACTCAGATATTCACCCCCTCAGTCAGATCGTAGGAACTTGATCTTCTTGTTACGATGATTTTCAACTTCACTCTGAAATTGCTTGATATTTTCAAATATTTCAGACTTGTTCTTCATCAAGTAGATATATCCATACCTACTCAAATCATCAGTGAAGGTGAGAAAATAACGATATCCGCTGCGCACCTCCACACTCATTGGACCGCACACATCAGTATGTATGATCTCCAATAAGTCACTTGCACGCTCCATTGTTTCGGAGAACGGAGTCTTAGTCATCTTGCCCATGAGGCATGGTTTGCATGTGTCAAGTGATTCTAAATCAAGTGACTCCAAAAGCCCATCAGCATGGAGTATCTTCATGCACTTTACACCAATATGACCTAAGCGGTAGTGCCACAAGAAGGTGGTGCTATCATTGTTAACTCTACATCTTTTGGTCTCAATGTTATGTATATGTGTGTCATCACAATCAAGATTCAATATGAACAAACCCCTCACATTGGGTGCATGACCATAAAAGATATTACTCATAAAAATAGAACAACCATTATTCTCTGACTTAAATGAGTAACCGTCTCGCAATAAACAAGATCCAGATATAATGTTCATGCTTAACGCATGCACTAAATAACAATTATTTAAGTTCATAACTAATCGTGATGGTAACTAAAGTGAGACTGTGCCGACGGCGATTGCATCATCCTTGGAACCATTTCCTACGCGCATCGTCACTTCATCCTTCGCCAACCTTCGTTTATTCTGCAGTTCCTGCTTCGAGTTGCAAATATGAGCAACAGAACCGGTATCAAATACCCAGGCACTACTACGAGAGTTGGTTAGGTACACATGAATAACATGTATATCACATATACCTGGTTTGGCGTTGGTGGCCTTCTTATCAGCCAAATACTTGGGGCAGTTGCGCTTCCAGTGACCCATCCCCTTGCAATAATATCACTCTGTTTCTGGCTTAGGTCCAGCCTTGGTTTCTTCGTCGGATTGGCAACAATTTTGCTGCTCTTCTTAGAGTTACCCTTCTTGCGTTTGTCGTTTCTCTTAAAACCAGTGGTCTTATTGACCATCAACACTTGATGTTCTTTCCGGAGTTCTAACTCTACAACTTTCAGCATCGCGAATAACTCGCCCGGTGACTTGTTCATCCCTTGGATGTTATAGTTCAACACAAAGATCTTATAGCTAGGTGGGAGTGATTGCAAAATTCTGTCAGTGATAGCCTCTTGCAGGAGTTCAATCCCCAGCTCAGCTAGACAGTTTGAGTACCCAGACATTTTTAGCACATGTTCACTAACAAACAAATTCTCCTTCATTTTGCAAGCATAGAATTTATCGGAGGTCTCATACCTCTGGATCCGGGCGTTCTTCTAAAGGATAAACTTCAACTCCTGGAACATCTCATATGCTCCATGAAATTCAAAGCGTCGTTGAAGTCCCGGTTCCAAGCCATACAAGACTGCACATTGAACTACTGAGCAGTCCTCCTTACGTGATTGCCTAGCGTTCAAAACATCTTGGTCAAACGTAGCGGGTGGTTCATCTCCTAGCGCTGCATCAAGGACATAAGTCTTTTTCCTAGCTTGTAGGATGAACCTTAGATTATGAGCCCAGTCTACAAAGTTGCTACCATCATCTTTCAGCTTAGCTTTCTCTAGGAACGTATTGAAATTCAGGGTTGCTACTGCGTGAGCCATTGATCTACAACATAAAATATTGCAAAGTGGACTTAGACTATGTTCAAGATAATTTAGAGTTTAACTAATCAAATTACTAATAAAATCCCACTCAAATAGACATCCCTCTAGTTAATTGAGTGTTATGTGATCCAAATTCACTAACTCAAGTCCGATCATCACGTGAGTTGAGTATAGTTTCAATGGTAAAAATCTCTATGCTAATCATATCAACTATACAATTCATGCTCGACCTTTCGGTATCTTGTGTTCGAGGCCATGCCTGTACATGCTAGGCTCTTCAAGTTTAACCCGAGTGTTCCACGTGTGCAACTGTTTTGCACCCGTTGTATGTCTACCTTGAGTCTATCACACCCGATCATCACGTGGTGTCTCGAAACGACGAACTATCGCAACGGTGCACAGTCGGGGAGAACTCAATTTTATCTTGAAATTTAGCGAGGGATCACCTTATAATGCTACCGTCGTTCTGAGAAAGATAAGGTGCATAAAAGGATTAACATCACATGCAATTCATAAGTGACATGATATGGCCATGATCTTGTGCTTCTTGATCTCCATCACCAAAGCACCGGCATGATCTTCATCGTCACCGGCGCCACACCATGATATCCATCATCGTGCTGCCATCGAGATTGTCGTGATATCTATGGTATTACTACTAAAGCTGCAACCTAGCAATATAGTAAACGCATCTGCAAACACAAACGTTAGTTTAAAGACAACCCTATGGCTCCTGCCGGTTTCCGTAGCATCGGCGTGCAAGTCGATATTTAACTATTACAACATGATCATCTCATACATCCAATATATCACATCATGTCTTTGGCCATATCACATCACATGCATACCCTGCAAAAACAAGTTAGACGTCCTCTGATTGTTTGTTGCATTTTTAAGTGGCTGCTATGGGTATCTAGTATGATCGCATCTTACTTACGCAAAACCACAACGGAGATGTGCAAATTGCTATTTAACCTCTCTCCAAGGAACGCCTCGGTCAAATCCAATTCAACTAAAGTTGAAGAAAAAGGCACCCGCCAGTCATCTTTATGCAACGAGTTGCATGTTAGTCAATGAAACTGGTCTCTCGTAAGCGTACGAGTAATATTGGTCCGGGCCGCTTCAATCCAACAATACCGTCGAATCGAGAAAAGACTAAGGAGGGAAGCAAATCGAACATCAACGCCCACAAAAACTTTTGTGTTCTACTCGAGATTACATCTACGCATGAACCTAGCTCTAATACCACTCTTTGGGAACGTTGCATGGGAAACAAAAATTTTCCTACGCACACGAAGACCTATCATGGTGATGTTCATATACGAGAGGGAGATCGAATCCACATACCATTGTAGATCGCTAAGCGGGAAGCGTTAAGAAACACGATTGATGTAGTGGAACAGCTTCGTGATTCAAATCACCGTCGTCCCACGATCCGTTCCGATCTAGCGCCAAACGGACGGCACATCCACGTTCTGCATATGTACAACTCGATGACGATCTCCACCTTCTTGATACAGCAAGAGAGACGGGGAAGTAGATGAGTTCCCTGGCAGCGTGACGACGCGCTGGTGATGGTGATGATATGTCCCTGCAGGGCTCCGCCCGAGCTCCGTAGAAAACCGATCTAGAGGTAGAACTACGAAGTAGAGGTTCAGGGTTGCACGTGGCAAAGTTGTGTCTCAAAACCCCTAAAACCTATAGTATATATAGGAGGAGGGGAGGGGCTAGCCTTGGTGCTCAAGGGATCCCCTAGAGCGCCGGACGAGAGAGGAGAAGGAGACAACAACTCCAATTCGGTATGGGAAGAAGGAGTCCCCTCCTTCCTTCCCACCTCCCTCTCCTTTTTTTCTCCTCTTTGGTTTTTTTCCTTAGCCGACATAGCCCACTTGGGCTGGCCTCATGAGTCCACTAAGGGCTGGTGCGCCACCCTTGGGCTATTAGGCTCACTCCCGGGTGGGTGGGCCCCTCCCAGAAAAACTTGAAACCCATTCGTTACTCCCGGTAATGTCCGAAATCTTTCCGGAGACCAAATTAAACAATCCTATATATAAATATTCGTTTCCGGACCATTTCGGAAACCCTCGTGACGTCTGTGATCTCATCCGGGACTCCGAACAACCTTCGGTTACCAACACCTATAAATCAACTATACCGAAATGTTACCGAACCTTAAGTGTGCAGACCTTGCGGGTTCGAGAACTATGAAGACATGGCCTGAGACACTCCCCGGTCAATATCCAACAACGGGACCTAGATGTCCATAGTGGATCCTACAATATTCTGCGAAGATCTTATCGGTTGAACCTCTGTGCCAAGGATTCATATAATCCCGTATACCATTCCCATTGTCCTTCGGTATGTTACTTGCCCGAGATTTGATCGTCGGTATCTCTATACCTATTTCAGTCTCGTTACCAGCAAGTCTCTTTACTCGTTCTATAATACAAGATCCCGTGACTAACACATTAGCCACATTACTTGCAAGGCTTATATGTGATGTTGTATTACCGAGTGGGCCCCGAGATACCTCTCCGTCACACGGAGTGAGAAATCCCAGTATTTATCCATTCTAACTCAACGGACACCTTCAGAGATACCTATAGAGCACCTTTATAGTGACCCTGTAACGTTGCCACGTTTGATACACACAAGGTATTCCTCCGGTGTCAGTGAGTTACATGATCTCATGGTCACAGTAATGAATACTTGACACGCAGAAAACAATAGCCACAAAATGACACGATCACATGCTACGTTCATAGTTTGGGTCTTGTCCATCACATCGTTCTCCTAATGATGTGATCCAGTCATCAATTGACAACACTTGCATATGGTCAGAAAACCTTAACCATCCTTGATCAACTGGCTAGTCAACTAAAGTCTTACTAGGGACATTGTTTTGTCTATATATCCACACATGTATCTATGCTTTCATTCAATACAATTATAGCATGGATAATAAATAATTATCTTGAAACAAGAAATATAATAATAACTATTTTATCATTGCCTCTAGGGCATATTTCCAACACGCGAGCCTTGGTCTTTGGCTTCCTCCTGGGATGAACCGGATGGCCTGGGCTGCTGGTCTTTGCTGGGTTCCCTCATGTGTGTTTTCGTGACATTCCCTCCTCCTTGAGTCTTGGATTGCCCCCAAGCCAGTGCTTGGGGAAATCTTGATCGGAGGGCCACTTCATCTTCCCATGTAGCAAGTGACATAGGGAACCCCGACCATTGAGTCAGCACTTGATCAATCTGCTTAGCTCATCAAAGAACCTAGCGACATTGCGGGATTGAAGCGGGCACTTGAAATGCCAAGAGATCTTCATCCACCACCGGTAGTTCGGGCATCACTTGGGTGGTTGGTGGTAACCCAGCGCTCAGCTGAGACACATGGATACTGGGTGCATCGGGGCTTATTGTGGCGACACCATCTTGTATGCAACCTCCCAAACATGGCCAGTAACCCAAAAGGGACCAAAGAAACGAAAAGCTAACTTGTGATTACCTTGCGCAGCCACTGATGACTGAGAATAGGGCTGCAACTTGAGGTACACCCAATCCCCAACCGAGAATGCTCAATCCGAGTGATGCACATAAGCTTTTCTCTTCATCATTTGCTTCCCTCGATGGAGGTCATGCTTAAGGAGTGACAGCATGGTTGCCCGCTCGCAAGTCCACACCACCAAATCTATGACAATTTTGTCAACAATGTTGGAGATGCCAAAGAATCGAGGCTTGTGCCCGTACAAGACCTCAAATGGGGATGTCTTCAGTGTGGAATGATACGAAGTATTATACCAAAACTCAGCTAACGCTAGCCATTCCACCCATTTGCTCGGGCAATTGTGAACAAAGCACCTTAGAGAGAGCTCCATGGATTGATTGACTCTATCTGTAGTTTCAATAGTGTGTGGGTGTCGAGCCGAGGAAATGTTGAGGGTGGTACGAGACAACCTACACAACTCATGCTACACTTTGCTAGTGAATACTCGATCGGTCTGACACCAGCTTGTCCAGAGGCCCATTCAACTTGAAGACATTCTCCATGTATGCTTTTGCTACTTGTAGAGGACAGAAGGGATGCCGGAGTGGGATGAAATGAGCATACCACGTCAATTTGTTCACCACGACGAGAATTGAAGTAAGTCCCTTGGATGTTGGCAATTCTTCGACAAAGTCCAAGGTGACCATCTTCGAGGCTTGCTAGGGGTACTCAAAGCGGTTGAAGCAGCCCTGGGTACTTTACATGTTCTAGTTTGGCTTGTTTGCACACCTCACACTCAGAGATGAACTTCTTCACAAACTGCTTCAATTTAGGCTAAGCGAATAGACGTATCACACGGCTATATGTGACTTGGACACCGGAATGCCCTCTAATGGCTCTGGCATGGAGTTCCGTAAGAAATTGCTACTATGCCTCCACATTAGTACCCAACCAAACTCTGCCCTTGTAGTGAATCACACCATCCTTGACCAAAAAAGTCCCTTCTAGAGGAGCTCTGACCGCTTCTAAAGCCAGAAGGCGAGAACTGTAAGGGTCGTTCTTGTAGCCTTGCTTGACCATGTTTAGATAGTGTGGCACACACACCGAGACAACCTATAGACTAGCCGCTACTCGTGGTTGATGAGGAAGAGCATCATCCGCTAGATTTGTTGCACCTTGTCGATATTCGATCTTGTACTGCAGGCCCAACAGCTTTGTCAAAACCTTGTGTTGCCATAGGGTGGTAAGCCGCTACTCGTCCATGCATCAGAGGCTCTGGTGGTCCGTGCAAATAGTAAACTCAGAAAGCAACGGATACGAATGCCACCTATCCACGGCCATGAGAATGGTCATGCTCTCCTTTTTGTAAATAGACAACACACAATGCCGCGGACCAAGCGCTTGGATGAGGAAGGCAATAGGATGGTGTTGTTGCATTAACACCGCAATAATCCCCGTGTCCGAGGCGTCCATTTCGACCACGAACGGTTTGGAGAAATCAGGCAGAGCCAACACTGATGCCGTGGAGAGACCTGTCTTCAAGCAGTGGAAGGCCTCTTGATGCACATTCATCCAAATGTATGGGATCCCTTTCTTTAGGAGCTTTGTGAGGGTCTTGCTAGTCACTCCATAGTGTTTGAAGAACTTCCGGTAGTACCCTGCTAGCCCGAGGAACTACCTCAATTCTTTGACTGAGGCTGGGGGTGCCCATGCTTGTATCTTCTTGATATTCGTGGATCGTTATGCACTCCTGCGGCGCTAATGACATGCCCGAGGTAACGCAACTGAGGTTGAGCAAACACACACTTTGACATCTTCACGTTCAATGAGTGTTGATCCAGCAGTTGAAAAGCTGACTATAGCAACAACACGTGCTTCTCCAAAGTTCCGCTATACACAAGGACGTCGTCTCTGAAGACCAAGACGCCCTCCCAAAGGAGTGGTCTTAGCACCACCTGCATGCCTTTCTGCAAGGTTGAAGTACACCCCCCGTGACCCCATATGGCATCACCTTGAACTCAAAGTGCCCATGATGTGTTTGGAAGGCAGTTTTTGCTTCATCCTCGAGATGCATGCGGATCTGGTGATATCCAGCCCGAAGATCTAGGCTGGTATACACAGTTGCCCCTTGCAACTCTTCGAGCAATTCATCAATAATTGGAATTGGAAAACAGCTCTTGATGGTGATCGCATTGAGGAAGCGATAATCGATGCAAAACCTCCATTCGCCATCTTTCTTGTGCACCAACAACATGTGTGACAAAAATGGGCTACGACTGGGCTGCATGATTCCTTGTCTTAGCATCTCAAGCACCTGAGCTTTGATTTCATCCTTCTGTGCCGGGTTATATCAATGCGGTTGTCGGTTCCTCAAATTCCCTTGGTAGCAGGACTGACGGTTCCTCAAATAATTCCACAAACTTGCCCAGAAGTTCTTCAAGTACTACCGGAATTGGAGCCCCCTCGAGATCAGGTTTGCCAACAGACAACAACAATACATGGGCTACATCGGTACGGGCTTGTAACAAGTGGAATTCAGCTGCTGAAATTGCTTGACAATGGTGGATGCCCTGCGAATTCCCAGTCAATTGGATGACCTCCCCTTTGTGTTTAAATGTCATGTGGTTGTTACTCCAATTAACCGTCATCACTCCTCTTGACACGAGACAGTCCATATCCAACACAATGTCATAATATCCCAATGGAAAAAGGTTGAAAGTAGATCGGAACTGAAAGCCTTGAATGATGTACTCACATAGCGGCAGCTCACGATTACAACTCGTTACTACCCCATCTGCGACCTTTACCCTGAGGGAGTTTTGCATTGGTTGAATTCCAGGCCAGGACTAAACTATCTTAATGTTGATGAAACTATGTGAGCTTCAAGAATAAACGAGCATCAGGAGAACCTTGTCACCAATCTGCCCAGATAACCTGAACGCCATCGGGGCCTCTGTACCACTGACCGTTGTAGTAGATAGTAAGCACATGTCGTCTTTGGAAAACTTTCCACAGCAAGTTGTGCTGCATCTCATGAGGATGGGGTGAGAACATGCCCACTAGTTCTTCCTCAACATGGAGCTGCACTGTGGCTGCACAAGTGTGTCCAGGATTCCAGCTCTCCCCACAAGTGAAGCACAACCCTCTGGCCTTGCGGAAGTCTTGTAGGGCCTTAAGTTTTTCGTTTGTTGGCAATGTCAACAACTCTCTGCATCTCCAAGCGTGTGGGGGTTGGCAAAGAGTTGGCAGTTCGACAACCCCCTGTTATTGATGGTAGGCTCACCGCAACTGGCGGTCATGGGAAGGCACACCTAGGTCGAGCCTGAGAGGACTCAGCTCGTTGCGATGCCACGCTCTCCTGCTCCTCGCGCACCAACACCACCAGCTCTTCCTGCAATTCAGCAAGAGACACATCCTGACAACCACTTTGATCATAATTCTAATAGTAGGTTCCCATCCATCATACAACTTTGTAGGAATACAGACTTCTAACTCAAGTTTCTCATCATAGGCTTTTACCATAGCTTCTACTATATGTTGAGTAAAAGATTTATTTTTTTCTTAAGCATTGGGTGAGATAATGATGGATTGCAACAAGGACATAAGTTCTACTAAAGAACAATTATCATAATTAAAATCCTCGACATCCAAGATAGTGGGCACATCACTAGTTAAAGTTTTAACCTTTCCAAAGCCACTTTTTCAGTTTTATCATTATAGTCATCACCCTCCAAGAAATTGGGACACTCTCTAACTAGAGTTGACTCATCTCTAGTCCCATTATCATTTATTTTTAGAGAAGTAAACAAAGATTCAATAGAATAAGTACCAAGCATTTTATGATATTCATCATGATTCCGGTAAAAACTGCGTGGAAAGGCTTTTTCTAGGAATTCCTGCTTAGCTTTCAACTTGGCGGTCCTCTCCCTACTTTCATTGATAGACATTTGGATAGATTTAATAGTCTAATTAAAGACATGCTTTGGTGGCAAAGTTTTACTTTTTAGAGTTTCTAGCCAAATCATCAATTTATGCAACTTTTCCTCTACCATAGTATTGAAAACCTTTTATGAATTAATGGATTATTCAATGGTGCTTTTAAGATCATAGGATACCTTATTATTATTTGTAGAAGGATTTGCATAAGAATTTCCATATGAGTTCCCATAACCTTTTGAGGAGTTACCGGGATATGGCCTAGTATTGAAATTACCTCTATAGGCATTGTTACTAAATTTATTTCATGAGATAAAATTCACATCCATGGAATTATAATTTTGCTCAATAAAAGTAAACAAGGCCATGTCATTAGGATCAAGGTGAGAATTTTTATCACCAACCAAATTCATAAGAGCATAAACGTTTTCACTCAAAGTAGCGATTTCCTCAACAAAGTTTACCTTCTTACTAGTTGGAGCTCTTTTATTATGCCACTCAGAGTGGCTTGTCATGATGTTGTCCAGAAGTTTGGTGGCCTCTCCTAAGGTCACCTCAATGAAAGTACCCCCTGCGGCAAAATCTAGAAGATTTCTAGATAGAAAGTTTGGTCCAGCATAGAAATATTGGATAATCATCCACAAGTTTAAACCATGAGTAGGGAAATTTCTAATCATCAATTTCATCCACTCCCAAGCTTGTGCAACATGTTCATGATCATGCTGTTTAAAATTCATTATATGATTTCTAAGGGAGTTGATCTTAGCAGGAGGAAAATACTTGGTAATAAAAGTATCTTAACACTTATCCCATGTTCCAATACTATTACGTGGTAAAGATGATAAGCTAGATTTACCTTTATCTCTTAGTGAAAAAGGAAATAACTTTAACTTCACAACATAATTATCCATGTGCTTTCAATTTGCACATCACGGAGTTCAACAAAGTTATCAAGACGAGTAGCGGGATACTCATTAGGACTTCCCAAAAATTGTTCTTTCATGACAAGATTCAACAATGCAACATTTGTATCACAAGCCTCCTTACTAGTGGCGTGTGTGATAGGAGTACTATTAAAATCATGTTTATTAGTATTTGAAAAGTCACACAACTTAGTAGTATCTTGAGACATGGTGATCGAGCAAGCAAAGTAACTAGTAGGACAAGTAAACTATCAAGCAAAGCGAGCAAAGAAGTAAACTAGCAACTAGCAAAGATAAATATTTTTGTATTTTTGATTTTTATCAAGTAAGAAAAATATAACAAAAAATAAAAAGTAGAACAAGTGAATGATAATTTGTCTGAAGTTACTTGATAGTGTTGGGGAACGTTGCATGGGAAACAAAAAATTCCTACACACACCAAGATTAGTCTATGAAGATCACCATCTACGAGTGGAGAGATTGGATCTACATACCTTTGTAGATCTCTAAGCGGAAGCGTTTACGAAAACAGTTGATGTAGTGGTATGTGTTTGCGATCCAATCATGAACCGTCTCGCAATCTCTCGATCAAGGGCCGAACAGACGACACCTCCACGTTCAACACACGTACAACTTGGTGACGCATTCACCTCCTCAATCTAGCGAGTGATGGTGAAGTAGAAGCCTGAGTCCTCCGAGAACATGCCGGCATGGTGAGGTGTTGGTGGTGACAACTCGACATGGCTTTGCCGTGGGGTTATGGAGGAGAGAAACTGCGAGGGAGAGGAGGGGGCAGCGCCACGGCAAGATTGTTGTGTGGCTGCCCCCTCGCTACCTCTCTATATATAGGAGGAAGGGAGAGAGGAGGGCGCCCTAGGGTTACCCACTAGTGCCCGACGGCCAAGGGAGGGGGAAGCGGCGGCTAGGGTTAGGGTGCCCCCCTCCCCCACTTGGGTGCCTTGCCACCCAAGTTGGGTTGGCGGCACCCCAAGGAGGCCCACCCTGTTGGAAATATGCCTTAGAGGCAATAATACATTAGTTATTATTATATTTCCTTGTTCATGATAATCGTTTATTATCCGTGCTAGAATTGTATTGATTGGAAACTCAAATACATGTGTGGATACATAGACAACACACTGTCCTAGTGAGCCTCTAGTTGACTAGCTCGTTGATCAAAGATGGTCAATGATGAGAACATCAACACCATTGTTACACCCACAACCCCAGCTGTTATACATATTGGACTAGTTACTAGAGCTCATGCACGCCAATTGAATTACCAGGTACTTTCGTTTCTTGGGAATACTTCTAATGTTCATGAACATATGATGTTGCCTAAGTTAGATACTTTTGTTGTGCTCATGAATGAAGGAGCTAGCATGGACAAGAAGGATATCCGTTGGAGCGGGATCAAACATGGACAAGAAGGTGCACGCGCGCGAGAGAACAATGGAGCTTCCACTGGTGGTTTTCGCACTCTAAAGCCACCATAAGGAGAGCATGAAGGCTTTGGACGAAATATTCAAGACACCACTTTATAAATTTCGTCCATAGGCTATTACAGGTGTTGCACCACCTTATTTTCGGGCCAGTCCCATGTAATTTCGAAATACCATAATATAGGGTAATTTTAGAGTCCGTATGTGTGTGGAAACCGAGTTTAGGGCTGTTTTCAGACCCCTCCTCCAAGGGTCATGGAATTGCCTCTCTAGTCACTCATATATACAGCCCTTAGGGCACCGTTTAGATTTGGGTTTTGTTTAAATTACAAGTTCCCAAAGCTGCAACTTCGCGTTCTTCGTTTGTGTTCTACGACCAGACAAAGGCGTCACAGAACCCTACCTTCATCAATAAAGCTTTCCTCTTATATTCGCAATATCTTGATTGCATCTTGGTTTCTTGCTTGATCTTCGTTTGCGTGCAGGAAACATACCTTTGTGGTCAGGTTGATCGTGCTCCGGCATGGTCAATAGCCTCTCGGAGTTGGTTTAGCAATTGCTAAGGAGCGACGTCCTCACACGTTCCTAGTCGGATCGTCAAAGTCTACTCCACCAAAATGATACCCACGATCTCATCGAAAGACAGGGACAACTTCGCCTCTATCAAGTGGTATGAAATTTCCAGGTTGCTTGGTGAGATTTTACCAGTTTTCGTAGTTAGATCCCATTTGTTCTTCATACCTATAGTCCACGAAAAATCCATAAAAAGTTAGGGTTAGATCATCATATCCGAACAAATCTGAGCCTTTGCATAGTCTTTTCAGTAGTTCGCTTTGTTGAAATTGCGGTTACATCGTCGTGTCGAGTTGCTGGTCTTAGTGTCTAGTTCTTTAGGGTTTCGAGTTCTGTTCACAGGTTGTCACGCTGCCACCGCACTATCTTTCATCGCTGCCATATAACACCTCCACACTACCATCATCGCTGCTGCCATATACCACCACCACGCCACCATTATCCTTGCTGCCATATACCACCACCATATATCCACCACAATCCTTCTCGCCTTAGGTTAATTTTGAGATCCTTTTGCTTTAGGTTTCGCGTTTCCGTACCTGAGTAGGTTTCGGAAAAAACGAGTCTGGCACGCTTTCCACATCACTTTTTAGGCCAAAATTTTGAGTGGTGAATTTTTCCCCCTATCGTTTTGTTAGGCTTTTTAGAGAGTTTTGAGATACTCGCCATCATAGTGATTTTTGGCGCAATTTTTGGTCCTCGCAGCCCCGAATTGCTCCAAAAATAATAATAATAATTGTCAATTTTTTTCATGCCTATCCTGTTTTTGGTCCTTGGGAAGAGTTTTGAGACACTCGCCATTATAGTGATTTTCTGGAAAAAAAGCGCAGAAAAAAAGAGTGCAAAAAAGAGAAAAAAAGATCAGAGTGGCTCTTCCCTTGATTAGTACGTGTCGTCGTGACTTCATTCGTGTTCTAGGCTCGCGTCTCTAGTAGGTCTAGCATAGGACCAACACGGTACCATCGTTGAGCGTCTTTTCAATTTTGCATCTCTGAACTGATTATTGCTGACCCTTCTTGCTACCGTATTATAAGCCTTTCCAGCTCCACATACATCGACATCGTGTGTTTGAAACCACCTGGCAATCGCTCTATCCAAGCTTTGAGAGTTTTGACTACACCGGTTGCCGATCGCCACCTACTGCTAGGTAAGAATTGGTAAGAAATTGAGATTTGCTTGACGGATTTGTGACACACCACCACCACCACTTCCTAGTAGTCTGTAGGTTCATATTCTTCTGTGTTCCTATTGCTGCTAACCATGCCAGGATCATACGACGAGGAGATCGACTGGGAGAACCTGACCAACCGGGAGCTCCATTATAAATTTCAGCAAATGATGTCTGACCAGGTACATGATTTCGTGGCCACCTTTGGAGAGGCCATGGACAAGCTCGAATGTATGGAGAAGAAATTCGACACCAAGATGAGTGCCAAGTTAAATGAGGTGCTTGCCCGTTTACCACCACCAGCTGCAGCTTATGTCCCTCTTCAACCACAACCACAACGACTACGAGCGCGACGTGTGCTTGTCGGATTCTATGGCTGAGAAGAATGAGGATTATGATGATGATTATGATGGTGATTACGGTGATGAGGGATAGGTTGCTCCAGTTCCGCACCTGGAACAACAACCACCACGATAAGCCGCTGGTCGTCCACATGGATACAATCGCAATGGTAGGGATGCACCACACCCTCAGGTACGGGATCATGACCATCTCCCTAAACTTAAATTGAATATTCCTACTTTTGATGGTCAATATGTTCCTCATATATATCTTACTTGGGAGTTAGAAACAGAGCAACGTTTTACATGCTTGCAATTTCCTGAAGATAGGCATGTTGCTGCTGTTGTTTGTTCTTTCACTAGTTTTGCTTGTGTTTGGTGGTCTGAATATTGTCGAATACATCATGCTAATATTCAAACTAGTTGGGCTGCTTTGAAAACTGCTATGCGTACTCGTTGGGTTCCACCATATTATCAACATGGATTACTTCAAAACATACATCGTTTAAGACAAGGCAAAAAGTCTGTAGAAGAATATTATCATGAATTACAAGCTGGAATGTTTAGATGTGGTATTGTTGAGGATAATGAATCTATGCTTGCACGTTTCATAGGTGGATTAAATAGAGATATTCAGACTATTCTCGAATATAAGGATTATAACACTATCACTCGTTTATTTCATCTTGCTTGGAAAGCTGGACGTGAAGTGCATGATAGACACACATTGGCGAGAACTAATTTTTTCTACAGGTCGCACTTCCTCATGGACGCCATGAACCACATCTACTTCCACACGTCCTTCTACATCAGCACCGCCTACTTCAGCCATTCCACCAGAGATACCAGGAAACAGGCCCCTGCCACAAGCTTAGCCAATAGCACACCTTCCAGGCCTGCACATAGCTCTTCTTCATCCATGGCATCCACATGGCAAACACATGAGGTTATTTGTCGTCGTTGCAAGGGTGGAGGTCATTATGCGAGAGACTGCCCATCCAAGCGCGTGATGACTATTACGGAGGATGGTGGATATGACTCCGCTAGTGATTACGACGAGGAGACTCTATCTCTTATTGCAAGTGAAGAATGGGGTGTAGATGATACTGAACAAGAGACACAATACATGGCTTCTAGCTATGGTGACAGGTATGAAAGCTTAGTTTCTCAACGTGTGTTAAGTGTGCAGGTAACACAGGATGAGCAAAATCGGAGGCACAACTTGTTCGATACTAAGGGAGTGGTAAAGGAACGTTCTATTCGCGTAATCCTCGATGGAGGGAGTTGCAACAACTTAGCTAGCATGGAGATGGTGGAGAAGCTATCTCTCACCACCAGACCACATCCTCATCCTTATTATATCCAGTGGTTCAACAACAATGGCAAGGTTAAGGTAACACGTATTGTCCGTGTGCATTTTAGCATTGCTGCATATTCGGATTTTGTTGATTGTGATGTGGTACCCATGCAAGCATGCTCCGTTTTACATGGTAGACCATGCCAATTTGATACAAATTCTGTACACGATGGTAGAACAAATCAATATACTCTTGTTCATAAGGATCAAAATAAAACCTTGCTTCCTATGTCTCCTAAACATATTCTGAAAGATGACGTTGCTAGAGCTAGTAAAGCAAAACAGGACCTACATAAGAGTGAAAATCAGATTCTAGCGAAGGAATTTGAGCAACACAATAAGCCTACAAAATCATCATCTAGTGTTGCCTCTGAAATAAAATTGAAGGTTGGTTGTTTACTTGCCACTAAATCTGATATTACTGATTTGGATATTACTACATCCGTTTGCTATAATTTCGTATGCAAAGAGGTATTATTTTCATTTGAGGACATGCCACCCTCTTTGCCTCCTGCTGTCATTAACATTTTGCACGAGTTCGCTCACGTCTTTCCACAAGACGTGCCATTGGGATTACCACCTATTAGAGGGATTGAGCATCAGATGAACTTAATTCCCGGTGCACCGCTACCCAACCGTTGTCACATCCCTAACCCTTAAGCTAGATAGCATTGTGCTCATGTCTTCTTTGCATTTGCATCTAAGAAGTTTCAACAAAAACAACAAAGTGGCAAAGGAAAAACTCTAAACCCTAGCCACCATTTCAAATAAAGGAAAATTCAACTAGTTCAAAAACAATGAACCCAAAATGGCCTCAAGAAATGTTCAAACTTTCTGATAAATCATGAAAGTAAATGAGCATTGGAGAAAACTATTTCCTTGACACTTCAAGCATTTTAAATAAATGCAAAAGCCACTGGTTTCAAATTTAAAAATTTGAAAACAGAAACTATAATTTTCCAAAAATGTTGAAAGTCTTGGAAATGAGTGGGGATATTATAACAAACATTTCAGGAGGTCAAAATTAGTTTTTACTTTTTGTTCTGGAGCTGAAATAATTAGCAAAGCAACAAATAGCAAAACAGAAAAACAAAAACAGAAGAAAAAGGAAAAGTCTTACCTCACGCCCAAGCCAGGCCCAGCCCATCTCGCCGCTCGTCCCCTTCCCCGCGCAAGTAGGCAGCAGGAGGTGGCCGCCGCCTCCTCCGACGCGGCCACGCACATGCGTGCCTGCCTGGCCGCCGGTTCGCACTGGCGACGACGGGGATAAGCTCCCCAAAGCCTCCCCTATCCATTCCCCGCCTCGGTTCTCCTCCTCCGCCCGGATCCCCTCCTTCTCCCTGCTGCCGCCATTAGAGCCGAGCTCGAGCTCGAGCTGGCCGTTGCCCTGGCCATAGGAACCCCTCCGCGAGCACGCCATTAGCTCCGCCTCATCGCCCTGGTCATTCCTGCAGAAGCCGAAGCTTCCTCGCGCCCTGCAACGCCCGCAACGCCGTCGTCTTCCTCCTCCGGCCGCCGGACCTCTCCCTTCGATTCGTCGCCCCCAGGCCTTCCCCGAGCCGTCTGAGCTCTTCTCTGCACCCCCTGTCAGCATGCGGTGGTTTTCCCTAAGCTTTCCCCGTCGATCCCCTCCTCTAGCCCTAGTTTCACCGGAGCCCGACGAGCACCGCCGCTGCCGCTCGTCGCCGGTAGCCCTCTGATGTCCAGCTCGTCCTCCCGAGAGCATCAGCAGCTCCAGGACGACGCGTAGATGCTGTAGCAGCTAAGATCTAAGCGTCGACCCCTCTGATTCAAAGCCCCCGACGATGCCCGAGCTTCGGCCGCCGCTCCGGCTCGTCGCCGACGCCTCTTCCGGCGACCCTAGCCTCCCCAGTTGGTCCTGCGAGATCGGCCACTTCGCGAGCTTGCTATAGCTGCCAACCGCGTGCGATTTGGTGTTGTGCAGCGCTGTCTAGGTCGCCTCCGGCAAGCCCTCCGCCGCGGGTTTGGTCGCCGGCGACCACCCTCCGGTGGCCGTCGACGTGGCCGGCCATTAGGGCCTAATCGCCCTCCTCTGAGTCGCTGCCAGAGGGCCCCACGCCTGGTCAAACCCCAATTAGGGGCTGGTCAGCGCGGGATTAGTCCCCGAGAGGCTGACCAGTGGGGCCCCCCAGTCAGGTTTGACCTGCACAGGTCGGCTGACCTGCTGACGTCAGCCTGATGCAATAAATGGAATTTCCAGTATAACAATAATTCAGGAAATTGCTAAAAATTGCAAAAATCATAGAAATTAATCTGTAACTCCAATGAAAATAATTTATATATGAAGAAGTATCAGAAAAATTCAAGGATTCTGATTATGCTATTTTCAGCTATGTTTGAAAAAGTTACAGAACCCTAAATTGTGAAATAAGGAATACTTCAATTCTTTTAATCACTTTATAAATGGAATTTGCAAAAATATCCAAATTTCATTATAAATACAATAATCACACACTGCCCTAGAGGTAAATCAGTACCATAACATGACATTCATGCATGTTAACATTAGGTTGATCTGAGGATCAGGTCGAATCAATTAAACCAGTATCCGAGAATACCCGTTTGAATTGCTATTCGAATGTGATTCAAATCAACTCTAAACTTAAAACATCTTTTTGAATTGCTATTGGAATGTGATTATAATAACTTATCACTTGCATTCTCATGCCATGCTCATGCATCATTTTGATTGCATATGATTGTTATTGAATGTTGCCATTCATTTCGGTAGGCTCCGCACCCCCGGATTCCACCGAATATCCGTCTGACGGATATCGTTCCTCCTCTGAGCAACAAGGCAAGCACCCCTTTTGATCATCCCGATAAATCCCATGTTCTTGCTTGTGCACCTAATTATTGCACCAGGATCAAATGCTTCAACTGCTTTTGCCACGATAGTTGAACCCACTTCCTTTGCATGACTTAACCTTGTCACAGTAAATAGCCGAACCTTGCAACCTAGCATACCTGGTAGTTGCTTGAGCTATGATGTGCCTTTTCCTGCTATGCATGCTATGCTTAGAGTTGTGTATGGTCTGTCATCTGGGAGATGAACAGAAATGTGGAATGTGTTCGGTGAGCAAAGGTCGTGTGTTGAACTTGATTTGGTAAAGGTACCGGTGAAAGGCTGTGTAGGAGTACATGGCGGGTTGTTTCATTGGAACCGTCCTTAGGAACTGAGTTCCGTGTATGTAATCCAAGACTAGATACTACCACATGCTGGGCCCTGAAATATGACCCCGCTTGGCCTATTAATCGCGTAGTACTCGGTCCAGGAGTTGCAAGTAGTTTCTGGTGTTTATAGTAATGCTGGAGGCCGTGCATGGTGCTGACCTGAGAGGTGGACCGTGATGCGGTAGGCAGTGGCACAGTGTACCAAGTGGCACCCGGATGGTGGGCTTGGGAACCCTGCGCACATCGTTTGAGGCCGTGGCGGAAACCTCGGCCGGACTTCTGTACGGGTTACTCTCAGATAGGCGATAAACCTGGACTAGGTACTAGTGTGGTTAACGGTCGTGGCCGACTCCCTCGCTGGGCTTCCGCTTGAAGGTTGCCGAGGTGCATGACGTGCACATGGCGATAAGTGGCGGGAGCGTGTGTGACGAAGTACACCCCTGCAGGGTTATGATCTATTCGAATAGCCGCGTCCGCAGATATGGACTACTTGGAGATATATGTTGTTCATAGATAACTTCAATGGCTACTCATAAAATTGTCAAGATAAGCGTGAGTGTCGTGGACGGCATTTCCGTATGGAGACGGAATGATTCCATGATAGTGTATTGTTGTGGTGTTAGTGGACTCGTGTGCGAGAAAACAAGTTGTCAAAACTAATTTCAAAAAGCAAATGGTCTAGCCATGAGTCAAATGCTGGCTTTCCGCATGAAACCCCACAACACCTTCTTGATACCTTGCATGAGTAGTTAGTCATCCTAAAGTATTGCTGAGTACCTTCGTACTCATGTTTGCTTAATAAATGTTGCAGAGGTTGCTAATGACCCTAATGGAGGGTTCTTCGTAGACATCGACGACGACGAGTAGCTGGTGTCCCAGCTACGATCTGGCCCTACGTCGGCTCTGTAGTATAGTCAGGCCATGTGCCTTCTAGTTGCTCTGTCTGTACCCAGACAGTTGATAACTCTTCCGCTGGTTTGTATTTGTATGACTGCTATTATGTGTCGAGAGACCCTTAATGTGTAATATTATGTGTGTGGCTCTTCCGAGCCTCTTAAATAAAGCTTGTATGTTTATGGTTATGTTGTGATGCCATCGATGTATCTATACATATCGGTATGCCATGCGTACGTGTGTCTTACTTGATATGTATGGGGTTCGAATACCTAGTCGTGAACTTTAGTAGTACTCCTTACAAGGAAATGCCCCTTTGTGATCCAACGAGCCTTGGTAGTTCGCTACTGCTACGGACACATTGGTTGACCGGCATGTGTCCTTCTTAGCTGCTGTGTCTGTCCCCTTTGGGGAAATGTCACGCGACGTAATGGAGTCCTTGTAGCTTGCTACGACTCGCCTACGTTCGTTGATGACCGACACCTGCTTTGTTGGGTCATGTATGCCTGTCCTTGTGCGGAACTGCCACTTTGGTTTATGACTAGACATGTCGATCCGGGTTCTTTGACATTGGATTGCTAGCGACACTATCGCATACGTGAGTCAAAAGACGCAAACGGTCCCGGCTAAGGTAAGGCTGCAGCCGTGGAGTTAACCGTGCGTGAGACCACAAAGGGATGCGATGTGTTACAGGCTGGATTCCTATGGCTTACAATAAGATTGAGCCCTGATAGTCTGAGCCCTGAGCTCCGTCGAGACCTGCGCCTCCATGAGTGTGCAAGCTTTCAAGCCCTGGTCAACAAAGCGATCAGTGCAGAGACTGGTCATACTGACTTCGAAGCCACAAGGAAGCACTCCCGTGACTTTGGCTCGTCCTCTGGTTCCGCGTTTCCAAAAAGCAGGCTGTGGGTTCCAAACAGTTCTCTGCCGCCAAGATACACTCCAAGGCCATCCTACGTGGCGCCTCAGACGAATCAGGCAAATCCTCCAGCAAAAGCTTATGGTGGTCCAGCTAGCAATGCTGCACCACGTGCCAACCAGGTGATTTGCTACAAGTGTGGAGAACCAGGGCATTATTCCCGTGAGTGTCCTCAGAATGTGGGTGCCAAGCAACCCGGATAGTCCGTCGGGCAGGCCAAGTCGGGCAAAGCGTTTTATGTGAAGCCAACTCCTGCACGTGGCCGTGTGAACTATGTGTTAGCAGAAGAAGCTGCAGAGGATCCCGACGTCATGCTGGGTACGCTTCTTGTTAATCATCACCCAGCGTCCGTTCTCTTTGACACTGGGTCTTCTCATTCCTTCATTTCAGAAAGTTATGCACAGTTGCATAACATGTCATTTTGTGATATGCCAATCCCATTGGTTGTCCAAACCCCTGGTAGTAAATGGCAAACCTTTAGGATAACCTATGATAATGAGATTCTAGTAGACAGGCTAGTTTTTCTAGCCTCATTTATAGCATTGAAATCTTCGGATATTAATATCATCTTGGGCATGGACTGGTTATCAGCTCACTATGCCAAGATTGATACTCACTCTAGAAATGTCCAGCTTACCCATCCCTCGGGTGAGATAGTTAATGTCTCTACTCGAGTTGCCAAATGCCAGCTCTATTCCCTAAATGCCAACCCTCTTCCGGAACTTGAAGACATTCCGGTAGTCCGTGACTTCCCGGATGTTTTTCCAGAGGAACTGCCAGGAATTCCACCTGACAGAGATGTAGAGTTTGTGATAGATCTCGTTCCGGGAACTGTCCCAATAGCCAAAAGACCTTATAAGATGGCACCCCTGGAGCTAGCCGAACTTAAGAAGCAATTAGATGAGGCCTTGAACAAGGGTTTCATTCGTCCTAGCTCTTCTCCTTGGGCTTGTCCCGTCCTCTTCGTCAAGAAGAAAGACGGAACGGATCGGATGGTTGTAGATTACCGACCAGTTAACCTGGTCACCATAAAGAACAAGTATCCGCTCCCCAGGATCAACGATCTGTACGATCAGCTCGCTGGATCCTCAGTCTTCTCCAAAATGGATTTGAGGTTGGGATACCATCAAATCAAGATTAAGAACGGGGACATTCCAAAAACGGCCTTTGTTACCCGTTATGGCCAATATGAGTACACCGTTATGTCCTTCGGGTTAACCAATGCCCCAGCCACCTTCTCTCGGCTGATGAATTCAATCTTTATGGAGTATTTGGATAAATTCGTCGTAGTATACCTCGATGATATTCTCATCTACTCCAAGAATGAACAAGAACATGCCGAGCATCTAAGGCTGGTATTGATGAAACTTCGAGAGCATCGCCTTTATGCCAAATTTTCAAAATGTGAATTTTGGTTACCAGAAGTGACCTATCTAGGCCACGTAATCTCTGGTAAGGGTATTGCTGTCAATCCCAAGAGAGTTCAAGCTGTCCTTGATTGGACTCAACCTGAATCGGTTAAGCAAGTTAGGAGTTTTCATGGTCTAGCGAGCTATTGTCGCCGCTTCGTCGAGAATTTCTCCAAGGTTGCAAAGCCTCTGACTGAACTCCTCAAGAAAGATAAACAGTTCGAGTGGACACCACAGTGGGAGCATAGTTTTCAGGAACTGAAAAGACGCCTGACTTCCGCACCTGTGTTGCTACCACCAGATTTTTCTAAGGACTTTGTTATCTATTGCGACGCCTCGCGACAAGGATTAGGTTGCATTCTCATGCAAGATCGTCATGTGATCGCATACGCATCTCGACAGTGTCGGGACCCCGATCCTAAGCCATAGGAATCCAGCCTGTGACACATCGCATCCCTTTGTGGTCTCACGCACGGTTAACTCCACGGCTGCAGTCTTACCTTAGCCGGGACCGTTTGCATCTTTTGACTCACGTATGCGATAGTGTCGCTAGCAATCCAATGTCAAAGAACCCGGATCGACATGTCTAGTCATAAACCAAAGTGGCAGTTCCGCACAAGGACAGGCATACATGACCCAACAAAGCAGGTGTCGGTCATCAACGAACGTAGGCGAGTCGTAGCAAGCTACAAGGACTCCATTACGTCGCGTGACATTTCCCCAAAGGGGACAGACACAGCAGCTAAGAAGGACACATGCCGGTCAACCAATGTGTCCGTAGCAGTAGCGAACTACCAAGGCTCGTTGGATCACAAAGGGGCATTTCCTTGTAAGGAGTACTACTAAAGTTCACGACTAGGTATTCGAACCCCATACATATCAAGTAAGACACACGTACGCATGGCATACCGATATGTATAGATACATCGATGGCATCACAACATAACCATAAACATACAAGCTTTATTTAAGAGGCTCGGAAGAGCCACACACATAATATTACACATTAAGGGTCTCTCGACCCATAATAGCAGTCATACAAATACAAACCAGCGGAAGAGTTATAAACTGTCTGGGTACAGACAAAGCAACTAGAAGGCACATGGCCTGACTATACTACAGAGCCGACGTAGGGCCAGGTCGTAGCTGGGACACCAGCTACTCGTCGTCGTCGATGTCTACGAAGAACCCTCCATTAGGGTCATTAGCAACCTCTGCAACATTTATTAAACAAACATGAGTACGAAGGTACTCAACAAGACTTTAGGATGGCTAACTACTCATGCAAGGTATCAAGAAGGTATTGTGGGGTTTCATGCGGAAAGCCAGCGTTTGACTCGTGGCTAGACAACTTGCTTTTTGAAATTAGTTTTGACAACTTGATTTCTCGCACACGAGTCCACTAACACCACAACAATACACTATTGTGGAATCATTCCGTCTCTATACGGAAATGCTGTCCACGACACTCACGCTTATCTTGACAATTTTAGGAGTAGCCATTTAAGTTATCTATGAACAACATATGTCTCCAAGTAGTCCATATCCGCGGACGCGGCTATTCGAATAGATCATAACCCTGCAGGGGTGTACTTCGTCACACACGCTCCCGCCACTTATCGCCATGTGCACGTTATGCACCTCGGCAACCTTCAAGCGGAAGCCCAGCGAGGGAGTCGGCCACGACCGTTAACCACACTAGTACCTAGTCCAGGTTTATCGCCTATCTGAGAGTAACCCGTACGGAAGTCCGGCCGAGGTTTCCGCCACGGCCTCAAACGATGTGCGCAGGGTTCCCAAGCCCACCATCCGGGTGCCACTTGGTACACCGTGCCACTGCCTACCGCATCACGGTCCACCTCTCAGGTCAGCACCATGCACGGCCTCCAGCATTTCTATAAACACCAGAAACTACTTGCAACTCCTGGACCGAGTACTACGCGATTAATAGGCCGAGCGGGGTCATATTTCAGGGCCCAGCATGTGGTAGTATCTAGTCTTGGATTACATACACGGAACTCAGTTCCTAAGGACGGTTCCGATGAAACAACCCGCCATGTACTCCTACACAGCCTTTCACCGGTACCTTTACCAAATCAAGTTCAACACACGACCTTTGCTCACCGAACACATTCCACATTTCTGTTCATCTCCCAGATGACAGACCATACACAACTCTAAGCATAGCATGCATAGCAGGATAAGGCACATCATAGCTCAAGCAACTACCAGGTATGCTAGGTTGCAAGGTTCGGCTATTTACTGTGACAAGGTTAAGTCATGCAAAGGAAGTGGGTTCAACTATCGTGGCAAAAGCAGTTGAAGCATTTGATCCTAATGCATTAAATAGGTGCAGGAGCAAGAACATAGGTGTTATCGGGATGATCAAAAGGGATGCTTGCCTTGTTGCTCAGAGGAGGAACGATATCCGTCAGACGGATATTCGGTGGAATCCTGGGGTGCGGAGCCTACCGAAATGAACGGCAACATTCAATAACAATCATATGCAATCAAAATGATGCATGAGCAAGGCATGAGAATGCAAGTGATAAGTTATTATAATCAAGATGTTTTTGGTTTAGAGTTGATTTGAATCACATTCGAATAGTAATTCAAACGGGTATTCCCGGATACCGGTTTAATTGATTCGACCTGATGCTCAGATCAACCTAATGTTAACATGCATGAAATGTCATGTTATGGTACTGATTTACATCTAGGGCAGTGTGTGATCATTGCATTTATAATGAAATTTGGATATTTTTGCAAATTCCATTTATAAAGTGATTAAAAGAATTGAATTATTCCTTATTTCACAATTTAGGGTTCTGTAACTTTTTCAAACATAGATGAAAATAGCATAATCAGAATCCTTGAATTTTTCTGATACTTTTTCATATATAAATTATTTTCATTGGAGTTACAGATTAATTTCTATGATTTTTGCAATTTTTAGCAATTTCCTAAATTAGTTTTAAACTGGAAATTCTATTTATTGCATCAGGCTGACGTCAGCAGGTCAGCCGACCTGTGCAGGTCAAACCTGACAGGGGGGACCCACTGGTCAGCCTCTCTGGGACTAATCCCGCGCTGACCAGCCCCTAATTGGGGTTTGACCAGGCGTGGGGCCCTCTGGCAGCGACTCAGAGGAGGGCGATTAGGCCCTAATGGCCGGCCACGTCGACGGCCACCGGAGGGTGGTCGCCGGCGACCAAACCCGCGGCGGAGGGCTCGCCGGAGGCGGCCTAGATGGCGCTACACAGCACCAAATCGCACGCGGATAGCAGCTACAGCAAGCTCGCGAAGCGGCCGATCTGCCAGGACCAACTGGGGAGGCTAGGGTCGCCGGAAGAGGCGTCGGCGACGAGCCGGAGCGGCGGACGAAGCTCGGCCGTCGTCGGGGCTTCGAATCAGGGGGATCCACGCTTAGATCTTAGCTGCTACGGCATCTACACGTCATCCTGGAGCTTCTGGTGCTCACGGGAGGACGAGCTGGACATCGGAGGGCTACCGGCGACGAGCGGCAGCGGCGGTGCTCGTCGGCCTCCGGTGAAACTAGGGCTAGAGAAGGGGATCGACGGGGAAAGCTTAGGGGAAACCACCGCATGCTCACAGGGAGTGCAGAGAAGAGCTCAGACGGCTCGGGGAAGGCCTGGGGGCGATGAATCGACGGGAGATGTCCGGCGGCCGGAGGAAGAAGACGACGGCGTTGCGGGCGTTGCAGGGCTCGAGGGGACTTTGGCTTCTGCAGAGACGACCAAGGCGACGAGGCGGATTTAAAGGCGTGCTCGGGGAGGGGTTCCTGTGGCCAGGGCAACGGCCAGCTCGAGCTCGAGCTCGGCTCTAATGGCGGCAGCAGGGAGAAGGAGGGGATCCGGGCGGAGGAGGAGAACCGAGGCGGGGAATGGATAGGGGAGGCTCTGGGGAGCTTATCCCCGCCGTCGCCAGCGTGAACCGGCGGCCAGGCAGGCACGCAGGTGCGTGGCCGCGCCGGAGGAGGCGGCGGCCACCTCCTGCTGCCTACTGGCGCGGGGAAGGGGACGAGCGGCGAGGTGGGCTGGGCCTGGCGTGGGCGTCAGGTAAGACTTTTCCTTTTTCTTCTGTTTTTGTTTTTCTGTTTTGCTATTTATTGCTTTGCTAATTATTTCAGCTCCAAAACAAAAAGTAAAAACTATTTTAAACCTCCTGAAATATTTGTTATAATGTCCCCACTCATTTCCAAGACTTTCAACATTTTTGGAAAATTATAGCTTCTGTTTTCAAATTTTTAGATTTGAAACCAGTGGCTTTTGCATTTATTTAAAATGCTTGAAGTGCCAAGGAATTAGTTTTCTCCAATGCTCATTTACTTTCATGATTTATCAGAAAGTTTGAACATTTCTTGAGGCCATTTTGGGTTCATTGATTTTGAACTAGTTTGAAATTTCCTTTAATTGAAATGGTGGCTAGAGTTTAGAGTTTTTCCTTTGCCACTTTGTTGTTTTTGTTAAAACTTCTTAGATGCAAATGCAAAGAAGACAGGAGCACAATGCTATCTAGCTTAATGTTTTAGGGATGTGACAACTCACCACCACTCAAAAGAATCTCGTCCCGAGATTTAGAAGTCGTCGGAAATAACGCAGGATATTCAAGTCGGAGACGATCCTCTCTTTCCCAAGTTGCCTCCTTTTCAGAATGATTTGACCATTGAACTTTAAGAAACTTGAGGTTTCGACGTCGAGTGGTACGCTCAGCTTGATCAAGAATACGCACGGGGTATTCTCGGTAAGAAAGGTTATCTTGGAGATCAAGCGTTTCGTGGTCCACTTCACGGATGGGATCCGAAAAGCAACGCCTGAGTTGCGAGACGTGGAAAACATCATGAACCCTGGAAAGATGCGGAGGAAGTTCCAACTGGTAGGAAACTTCTCCTCGTTTGGCAAGAATGCGGAAAGGTCCAATGTAACGAGGAGCCAACTTGCCCTTGATACCGAAACGATGGGTACCCTTCAAAGGTGTAACCCGAAGGTAAGCCTTCTCGTCAACTTCAAAGGTCACAGCCTTATGATGACGATCATATTGGCTCTTTTGACGAGACTGGGCTGTTTTCAACTTTTCATGAATAATGCGAACCTGCTCTTCTGCATCCTGGATCATGTCCGGGCCAAAAAGTTGCCTCTCTCCGGTTTCTGACCAATTAAGATGTGTTCGACATCTTCGTTCATAGAGAACTTCAAAAGGGGCTTTGCCCAGGCTGGATTGATAACTATTGTTATAAGCGAATTCGGCGAATGGAAGGCACTTCTCCCAATTCATACCGAACGAAATAACACAAGCTCGGAGCATATCTTCTAGGATTTGATTAACTCTTTCTACTTGACCACTTGACTGGGGATGGAAAGCAGTGCTAAAAGATAAGTGAGTCCCCATGGCATTCTGAAAACTTTCCCAGAATCGAGAAGTAAAGATACTTCCACGGTCCGAGTTAATTTCCAGGGGAACACCATGAAGAGACACTATTCGAGAGATATATAACTCTGCTAGCTGGCTAGCTGTTATACTCTCACGAACAGGAAGAAAATGAGCCACTTTGGAAAGACGGTCAATGACCACAAAGATAGCATTATTTCCTTTCTTGGTCTTGGGAAATCCAGTAATGAAATCCATGCTAACTTTATCCCATTTCCATTCAGGAATAGCTAAAGGTTGAAGGGTGCCAGCAGGCTTTTGATGTTCTGCCTTAACTCGATGACAAACGTCGCAGTTAGCAACGAACTCAGCAATTTCTCTCTTCATCCTAGTCCACCAGAACCTCTGGCGTAGGTCCTGATACATCTTAGTACTACCGGGATGAATGGTGAGAGGGGAATCATGAGCCTCCTTAAGAATTAACTGCCTTAGATGTGGGTCCTTAGGAACCACTAAACGATTCTGGAAGAATACCACACCTTGATCATTCATGGAAAATTCTTTAGCGTTTCCGCTAAAAATATTCTCCTTGATCCGTGATATACCCTTGTCACGCTTTTGGCCAGCTATAATTTGATCCTTAAGAGTAGGCTTCGCCACCAGGGTAGAAAGGAATCCTTGAGGAACAATATGAAGATTCAACTTCCGAAAGTCCTCATGGAGAAGTGGTTGACCTTGTTGTAGCATCAGATTGTTACAATAAGATTTACGACTTAGTGCATCGGCCATAACATTGGCCTTCCCCGGGGTGTAAGTTATCCCTAAGTCGTAATCCGAGATCAACTCAACCCACCGTCTTTGCCTGAGATTCAAATCTGGCTGGGTGAAGATATATTTCAGACTTTGGTGATCAGTGAATATTTCGCAACGATTACCCAGAAGGTAATGTCGCCAGGGTTTTAGTGCATGGACCACAGCTGCAAGCTCAAGGTCATGTGTGGGATAATTATCCTCATGTGGACGCAACTGTCGAGATGCGTATGCGATCAGATGACGATCTTGCATGAGAATGCAACCTAATCCTTGTCGCGAGGCGTCGCAATAGAGAACAAAGTCCTTAGAAAAATCTGGTGGTAGCAACACAGGTGCGGAGGTGAGGCATCTTTTCAGTTCCTGAAAACTATGCTCACACTGTGGTGTCCACTCGAACTTTTTATCCTTCTTGAGGAGTTCAGTCAGAGGCTTTGCAACCTTGGAGAAATTCTCGACGAAGCGGCGACAATAGCTCGCTAGACCAAGAAAACTCCTAACTTGCTTAACCGATTCAGGTTGAGTCCAATCAAGGACAGCTTGAACTCTCTTGGGATTGACAGCAATACCCTTACAAGAGATTACGTGGCCTAGATAGGTCACTTCTGGTAACCAAAATTCACATTTTGAAAATTTGGCATAAAGGCGATGCTCTCGAAGTTTCATCAATACCAGCCTTAGATGCTCGGCATGCTCTTGTTCATTCTTGGAGTAGATGAGAATATCATCGAGGTATACTACGACGAATTTATCCAAATACTCCATAAAGATTGAATTCATCAGCCGAGAGAAGGTGGCTGGGGCATTGGTTAAACCGAAGGACATAACGGTGTACTCATATTGGCCATAACGGGTAACAAAGGCCGTTTTTGGAATGTCCCCGTTCTTAATCTTGATTTGATGGTATCCCAACCTCAAATCCATTTTGGAGAAGACTGAGGATCCAGCGAGCTGATCGTACAGATCGTTGATCCTGGGGAGCGGATACTTGTTCTTTATGGTGACCAGGTTAACTGGTCGGTAATCTACAACCATCCGATCCGTTCCGTCTTTCTTCTTGACGAAGAGGACGGGACAAGCCCAAGGAGAAGAGCTAGGACGAATGAAACCCTTGTTCAAGGCCTCATCTAATTTCTTCTTAAGTTCGGCTAGCTCCAGGGGTGCCATCTTATAAGGTCTTCTGGCTATTGGGACAGTTCCCGGAACAAGATCTATTACAAACTCTACATCTCTGTCAGGTGGAATTCCTGGCAGTTCCTCTGGAAAAACATCCGGGAAGTCACGGACTACCGGAATGTCTTCAAGTTCCGGAAGAGGGTTGGCATTTAGGGAATAGAGTTGGCATTTGGCAACTCGAGTAGAGACATTTACTATCTCACCCAAGGGATGGGTAAGCTGGACATTTCTAGAGTGGGTATCAATCTTGGCATAGTGAGCTGACATCCAGTCCATGCCCAAGATGGTATTAATATCCGAAGATTTCAATGCTATCAATGAGGCTAGAAAAACTAGCCTGTCTACTAGAATTTCATTGGCATAGGTTATCCTAGAGGTTTGCCATTTGCTACCAGGGGTTTGGACAACCAATGGGATTGGCATATCACAAAATGACATGTTATGCAACTGTGCATAACTTTCTGAAATGAAGGAATGAGAAGACCCAGTGTCAAAGAGAACGGACGCTGGGTGATGATTAACAAGAAGCGTACCCAGCATGACGTCGGGATCCTCTGCAGCTTCTTCTGCTGACACATAGTTCACACGGCCACGTGCAGGAGTTGGCTTCACATAAAATGCTTTGCCCGACTTGGCCTGCCCGACAGACTTTCCGGGTTGCTTGGCACCCACATTCTGAGGACACTCACGGGAATAATGCCCTGGTTCCCCGCACTTGTAGCATATCACCTGGTTGGCACGTGGTGCAGCATTGCTAGCTGGACCACCATAAGCTTTTGCTGGAGGGTTGGCCTGATTCGTCTGAGGCGCCACGTAGGATGGCCTCGGAGTGTATCTTGGCGGCAGAGAACTGTTTGGAACCCGCAGCCTGCATTTTGAAAACGCGGAACCAGAAGACGAGCCAAAGTCACGGGAGTGCTTCCTTGTGGCTTCGAAGTCAGTATGACCAGTCTCCGCACTGATCGCTTTGTTGACCAGGGCTTGAAAGCTTGCACACTCATGGAGGCGCAGATCTTGACGGAGCTCAGGGCTCAGACCCTTACGGAATCTTGCTTGCTTCTTGGCGTCAGTAGACACCTCCTCTTTTGCATAGCGGGCGAGGTTACCGAACTAGCGGCTATAGGCATCCACAGACAACTTGCCCTGAGTGAAGGCACAGAACTCCTCTCTCTTTCTGTCCATCAGGCCCTCTGGAATATGGTGCAGACGAAAAGCTGCACTGAAGTCTGCCCATGTGGCCACTGGTTCAGCGGGACGCATAGCTTCAAAATTCTCCCACCATAGATTGGCGGGTCCCTCCAGGAAATACGTCGCGAAGGTCACCTTGTCAGCTTCAGATACATTTGCCGAGCGAATCTTGCGTGAAATGCTGCATAGCCAGTCATCAGCGTCGAGGGGATCGACGGAATGATGAAACTTTGGAGGGTTCAGCTTCACAAAGTCATTGAGGGATACTGCAGCATTCCTAGGCTGTCGAGCCGTATTCTGCTCAATACGCTCTAGCAGTCAGTTGGTCTCCCTTTTGTTTCTTTCTGCCTCAAGCATCACTTCTGCCAGAGAAGGTGGGTGAGGCAGGTCTTCCTGCGACGCTTGACTACCCTCACCTTGCTCATGGGCTGGGGCACGGTTCAACCTGGTGAACACCATCCTGACAAACAAACCCATAGCTTAGACCAATATCATATCATTACTAGCTATGGATTAAGAATGTACTGAACACACGGAATGCGGAAATGAATATCCGAACAACATGGTAACAAGCAACTGCTATATATACACCATGGTTCATACACACCCTTACATAGTTCAGTACAAACTTACTCGAAGAGCAAACTACTGAAATGGTGGAACTACTCATCAGAGGCTTACAAGCTTCCTATACATTATTTATCTAGGCCTCCGGAATTCGTTTCACATTACTACCATACTCCACAAGTCACACAGGACTGTGAACGTACGGCTACTACCATACTATCCTTCCGCTCACAGCTCAGGCATCCGCATAGAACATCTCATAGATATTACCTCCATGACCTGGAAGCTCAACCTGCGGATCAGGAAACACTCTAGCCTGAGATCCCTGGGATCCATAAGGACACGGATGTGGCCTTGGTCCCCTGACTGGTGGTAAGAGGGGTCCCCGAAGAGGTGTGACTCCTCCTATAGCTGGCCAGTCAACGTGGGCCGGAAGATGGGTCCTAAGAGGGTTCAGCATCTCCATCTCTCCATACCCTGTCTGGACAACCGGTGCCAGCTGCGTCAAAGCTGTCCACAGGCGGGCACGGGTAGCGTAAAGCTCCATGCGGAGAGCACGAGCATCCCTGTCTCTGTTCTCTAGCATCTCAACAGTGGACTGCAGAAGTGGGTCCTCCATAGAAGAATCAAAATAGACTCCACTGAGGTATCCCTCTTCACCAGAATGAGAGGCCGGAACATAGCAGAACTCTGAATTCTGCAGCAGTGCATGTCTCGCTCTCATAATAGTCAGCATTGAATAGGCAGCATCTTGTACTGCCATGTCAACAGTGACTCCCAACCCATAGGACCAATGGATTGGCTTCTCCGCTCCAGGGTAGTCTGGAAATACCCTAACAGTGCAGATGTACTGGCTCTGGTTGAAGTCTCGGTACTGTTCCTCCACTGTGTACTCGGGGTACCAGCGGTAACCGCACACCGACATCATCCTGACCAGCATGGCCGTATGACCCGGTACATCAATGCATCTGGTCAGACGTACCACCTGACGAGAAGGACGGCCAGGCATCTGTAATTAGAGAGTAATGCAGAAGCATTAGAGCTCTGAATGCAAAATTGGGCAGCATAACGGCTGTAAATGCTCAAAAACAAATTTTGAGACAACCCAAAAATGAAATAGCGTCACCACTCAACTATCAAGTTCAACTCTCTGATCATCAAACTTACATCCTGCTTCCTAGGAATAAAAGAAACCCAATATCTCTCGACCCGTAGTCCTATAATCTACCGATCAAAAATCCGAGCCTAGGAGAAGATGAGTAACCTAGTCCTTAATTCCCGCGGAAAAGACGAGGATGACCAGAATAGAATATCTTGAGAAGAGAACAAGAGTGTTACGTTACCTTCCACAAACAATTCCCTTATATATAACTAAAGCAATTCTAGACTCAACTTCAACAAGTTTGGCTTAGTAATCCTACAGTCAGTCAGGCTCTGATACCAACGCTGTCGGGATCCCGATCCTAAGCCATAGGAATCTAGCCTGTGACCCATCGCATCCCTTTGTGGTCTCACGCACGGTTAACTCCACGGCTGCAGCCATACCTTAGCCGGGACCGTTTGCGTCTTTTGACTCACGTATGCGATCGTGTCGCTAGCATTCCAATGTCAAAGAACCCGGATCGACATGTCTAGTCATAAACCAAAGTGGCAGTTCCGTACAAGGACAGGCATACATGACCCAACAAAGCAGGTGTCGGTCATCAACGAACGTAGACGAGTCGTAGCAAGCTACAAGGACTCCATTACGTCGTGTGACATTTCCCCAAAGGGGACAGACACAGCAACTAAGAAGGACACATGCCGGTCAACCAATGCATCCGGAGCAGTAGCGAACTACCAAGGCTCGTTGGATCACAAAGGGGCATTTCCTTGTAAGGGGTGCTAGTAAAGTTCACGACTAGGTAATCGAACCCCATACATATCAAGTAAGACACACGTACGCATGGCATACCGATATGTATAGATACATCGATGGCATCACAACATAACCATAGACATACAAGCTTTATTGAAGAGGCTCGGAAGAGCCTCACACATATTATTACACATTAAGGGTCTCACGACCCATAATATCAGTCACACAATACAAGCCAGCCGAAGAGTTATAAGCTGTCTGGGTACAGACAGAGCAACTAGAAGGCACATGGCCTGACTATACTACAGAGCCGACGTAGGGCCAGGTCGTAGCTGGGAGACCAGCTACTCGTCGTCGTTGATGTCTACGAAGAACCCTCCATTAGGGTCATTAGAAACCTCTGCAACATTTATTAAACAAACATGAGTACGAAGGTACTCAGCAAGACTTTAGGATGGCTAACTACTCATGCAAGGTATCAAGAAGGTATTGTGGGGTTTCATGCGGAAAGCCAGCGTTTGACTCGCGGCTAGACAACTTGCTTTTTGAAATTAGTTTTGACAACTTGATTTCTCGCACACGAGTCCACTAACACCACAACAATACACTATCGTGGAATCATTCCGTCTCTATACGGAAATGCCGTCCACGACACTCACGCTTATCTTGACAATTTTAGGAGTATCCATTTAAGTTATCTATGAACAACATATGTCTCCAAGTAGTCCATATCCGCGGACGCGGCTATTCGAATAGATCATAACCCTGCAGGGGTGTACTTCGTCACACACGCTCCCGCCACTTATCGCCATGTGCACGTTATGCACCTCGGCAACCTTCAAGCGGAAGCCCAGCGAGGGAGTCGGCCACGACCGTTAACCACACTAGTACCTAGTCCAGGTTTATCGCCTATCTGAGAGTAACCCGTACGGAAGTCCGGTCGAGGTTTCCGCCACGGCCTCAAACGATGTGCGCAGGGTTCCCAAGCCCACCATCCGGGTGCCACTTGGTACACCGTGCCACTGCCTACCGCATCACGGTCCACCCCTCAGGTCAGCACCATGCACGGCCTCCAGCATTTCTATAAACACCAGAAACTACTTGCAACTCCTAGACCGAGTACTATGCGATTAATAGGCCGAGCGGGGTCATATTTCAGGGCCCAGCATGTGGTAGTATCTAGTCTTGGATTACATACACGGAACTCAGTTCCTAAGGACGGTTCCGATGAAACAACCCGCCATGTACTCCTACACAACCTTTCACCGGTACCTTTACCAAATCAAGTTCAACACACGACCTTTGCTCACCGAACACATTCCACATTTCTGTTCATCTCCCAGATGACAGACCATACACAACTCTAAGCATAGCATGCATAGCAGGATAAGGCACATCATAGCTCAAGCAACTACCAGGTATGCTAGGTTGCAAGGTTCGGCTATTTACTGTGACAAGGTTAAGTCATGCAAAGGAAGTGGGTTCAACTATCGTGGCAAAAGCAGTTGAAGCATTTTATCCTAATGCATTAAATAGGTGCAGGAGCAAGAACATAGGTGTTATCGGGATGATCAAAAGGGGTGCTTGCCTTGTTGCTCAGAGGAGGAACGATATCCGTCAGACGGATATTCGGTGGAATCCGTGGGTGCGGAGCCTACCGAAATGAACGGCAACATTCAATAACAATCATATGCAATCAAAATGATGCATGAGCAAGGCATGAGAATGCAAGTGATAAGTTATTATAATCAAGATGTTTTAGGTTTAGAGTTGATTTGAATCACATTCGAATAGTAATTCAAACGGGTATTCCCGGATACCGGTTTAATTGATTCAACCTGATGCTCAGATCAACCTAATGTTAACATGCATGAAATGTCATGTTATGGTACTGATTTACATCTAGGGCAGTGTGTGATCATTGCATTTATAATGAAATTTGGATATTTTTGCAAATTCCATTTATGAAGTGATTAAAAGAATTAAATTATTCCTTATTTCACAATTTAGGGTTCTGTAACTTTTTCAAACATAGATGAAAATAGCATAATCAGAATCCTTGAATTTTTCTGATACTTTTTCATATATAAATTATTTTCATTGGAGTTACAGATTAATTTCTATGATTTTTGCAATTTTTAGCAATTTCCTAAATTAGTTTTAAACTGGAAATTCTATTTATTGCATCAGGCTGACGTCAGCAGGTCAGCCGACCTGTGCAGGTCAAACCTGACAAGGGGGCCCCACTGGTCCGCCTCT
Organism: Hordeum vulgare subsp. vulgare; assembly: GCF_904849725.1. Taxonomy (NCBI): domain Eukaryota; kingdom Viridiplantae; phylum Streptophyta; class Magnoliopsida; order Poales; family Poaceae; genus Hordeum; species Hordeum vulgare. The sequence goes on from NC_058520.1 coordinate 104,085,079, forward strand.
CTGGGACTAATCCCGCGCTGACCAGCCCCTAATTGGGGTTTGACCAGGCGTGGGGCCCTCTGTCAGCGACCCAGAGGAGGGCGATTAGGCCCTAATGGCCGGCCACGTCGACGGCCACCGGAGGGTGGTCGTCGGCGACCAAACCCGCGGCGGAGGGCTCGCCGGAGGCGACCTAGATGGCGCTGCACAACACCAAATCGCACGCGGATAGCAGCTACAGCAAGCTCGCGAAGCGGCCGATCTGGCAGGACCAACTGGGGAGGCTAGGGTCGCCGGAAGAGGCGTCGGCGACGAGCCGGACCGGCGGCCGAAGCTCGGCCGTCGTCGGGGCTTCGAATCAGGGGGATCCACGCTTAGATCTTAGCTGCTACGGCATCTACACGTCGTCCTGGAGCTTCTCGTGCTCACGGGAGGACGAGCTGGACATCGGAGGGCTACCGGCGACGAGCGGCAGCGGCGGTGCTCGTCGGCCTCTGGTGAAACTAGGGCTAGAGAAGGGGATCGACGGGAAAAGCTTAGGGGAAACCACCGCATGCTCACAGGGAGTGCAGAGAATAGCTCAGACGGCTCGGGGAAGGCCTGGGGGCGATGAATCGACGGGAGATGTCCGGCGGCCGGAGGAAGAAGACGACGGCGTTGCGGGTGTTGCAGGGCTCGAGGGGACTTTGGCTTCTGCAGAGACGACCAAGGCGACGAGGCGGATCTAAAGGCGTGCTCGCGGAGGGGTTCCTGTGGCCAGGGCAAGGGCCAGCTCGAGCTTGAGCTCGGCTCTAATGGCGGCAGCAGGGAGAAGGAGGGGATCCGGGCGGAGGAGGAGAACCGAGGCGGGGAATGGATAGGGCTCGAGCCGAGCTGGCCGTTGCCGTGGCCATAGGAACCCCTCCTTCTCCCTGCTGCCGCCATTAGAGCCGAGCTCGAGCTCGAGCTGGCCGTTGCCGTGGCCATAGGAACCCCTCCGCGAGCACGCCATTAGCTCCGCCTCATCGCCCTGGTCATTCCTGCAGAAGCCGAAGCTTCCTCGCGCCCTGCAACGCCCGCAACGCCGTCGTCTTCCTCCTCCGGCCGCTGGACCTCTCCCGTCGATTCGTCGCCCCCAGGCCTTCCCCGAGCCGTTTGAGCTCTTCTCTGCACCCCCTGTGAGCATGCAGTGGTTTTCCCTAAGCTTTCCCTGTCGGTCCCCTCCTCTAGCCCTAGTTTCACCGCAGCCCGACGAGCACCGCCGCTGCCGCTCGTCGCCGGTAGCCCTCCGATGTCCAGCTCGTCGTCCCGAGAGCATCAGCAGCTCCAGGACGACGCGTAGATGCCGTAGCAGCTAAGATCTAAGCGTGGATCCCTCTGATTCAAAGCCCCCGACGACGCACGAGCTTCGGCCGCCGCTCCGGCTCGTCGCCGACGCCTCTTCCGGCGACCCTAGCCTCCCCAGTTGGTCCTGCCAGATCGGCCACTTCGCGAGCTTGCTATAGCTGCCAACTGCGTGCGATTTGGTGCTGTGCAGCGCCGTCTAGGTCGCCTCCGGCGAGCCCTCCGCCGCGGGTTTGGTCGCCGGCGACCACCCTCCGATGGCCGTCGACGTGGCCGGCCATTAGGGCCTAATCGCCCTCCTCTGAGTCGCTGCCAGAGGGCCCCACGCCTGGTCAAACCCCAATTAGGGGCTGGTCAGCGCGGGATTAGTCCCCGAGAGGCTGACCAGTGGGGCTCCCCTGTCAGGTTTGACCTGCACAGGTCGGCTGACCTACTGACGTCAGCCTGATGCAATAAATGGAATTTCCAGTATAACAATAATTCAGGAAATTGCTAAAAATTGCAAAAATCATAGAAATTAATCTGTAACTCCAATGAAAATAATTTATATATGAAAAAGTATCTGAAAAATTCAAGGATTCTGATTATGCTATTTTCAGCTATGTTTGAAAAAGTTACAGAACCCTAAATTGTGAAATAAGGAATACTTCAATTCTTTTAATCACTTTATAAATGGAATTTGCAAAAATATCCAAATTTCGTTATAAATACAATAATCACACACTGCCCTAGAGGTAAATCAGTACCATAACATGACATTCATGCATGTTAACATTACGTTGATCTCAGCATCAGGTCGAATCAATTAAACCGGTATCCGAGAATACCCGTTTGAATTGCTATTCGAATGTGATTCAAATCAACTCTAAACTTAAAACATCTTGATTATAATAACTTATCACTTGCATTCTCATGCCATGCTCATGCATCATTTTGATTGCATATGATTGTTATTGAATGTTGCCATTCATTTCGGTAGGCTCCGCACCCCCGGATTCCACCGAATATCCGTCTGACGGATATTGTTCCTCCTCTGAGCAACAAGGCAAGCACCCCTTTTGATCATCCCGATAAATCCCATGTTCTTGCTTCCGCACCTAATTATTGCATCAGGATCAAATGCTTCAACTGCTTTTGCCACGATAGTTGAACGCACTTCCTTTGCATGACTTAAGCTTGTCATAGTAAATAGCCGAACCTTGCAACCTAGCATACCTGGTAGTTGCTTGAGCTATGATGTGCCTTTTCCTGCTATGCATGCTATGCTTAGAGTTGTGTATGGTCTGTCATCTGGGAGATGAACAGAAATGTGGAATGTGTTCGGTGAGCAAAGGTCGTGTGTTGAACTTGATTTGGTAAAGGTACCGGTGAAAGGCTGTGTAGGAGTACATGGCGGGTTGTTTCATTGGAACCGTCCTTAGGAACTGAGTTTCGTGTATGTAATCCAAGACTAGATACTACCACATGCTGGGCCCTGAAATATGACCCCGCTCGGCCTATTAATCGCGTAGTACTCGGTCCAGGAGTTGCAAGTAGTTTCTGGTGTTTATAGTAATGCTGGAGGCCGTGCATGGTGCTGACCTGAGAGGTGGACCGTGATGCGGTAGGCAGTGGCACGGTGTACCAAGTGGCACCCGGATGGTGGGCTTGGGAACCCTGCGCACATCGTTTGAGGCCGTGGCAGAAACCTCGGCCGGACTTCCGTACGGGTTACTCTCAGATAGGCGATAAACCTGGACTAGGTACTAGTGTGGTTAATGGTCGTGGCCGACTCCCTCACTGGGCTTCCGCTTGAAGGTTGCCGAGGTGCATGACGTGCACATGGCGATAAGTGGCGGGAGCGTGTGTGACGAAGTACACCCCTGCAGGGTTATGATCTATTCGAATAGCCGCGTCCGCGGATATGGACTACTTGGAGACATATGTTGTTCATAGATAACTTCAGTGGCTACTCATAAAATTGTCAAGATAAGCGTGAGTGTCGTGGACGGCATTTCCGTATGGAGACGGAATGATTCCACGATAGTGTATTGTTGTGGTGTTAGTGGACTCGTGTGCGAGAAAACAAGTTGTCAAAACTAATTTCAAAAAGCAAATGGTCTAGCCACGAGTCAAATGCTGGATTTCCGCATGAAACCCCACAACACCTTCTTGATACCTTGCATGAGTAGTTAGTCATCCTAAAGTCTTGCTGAGTACCTTCGTACTCATGTTTGCTTAATAAATGTTGCAGAGGTTGCTAATGACCCTAATGGAGGGTTCTTCGTAGACATCGACGACGACGAGTAACTGGTGTCCCAGCTACGATCTGGCCCTACGTCGGCTCTGTAGTATAGTCAGGCCATGTGCCTTCTAGTTGCTCTGTCTGTACCCGGACAGTTTATAACTCTTCCGCTGGTTTGTATTTGTATGACTGCTATTATGGGTCGAGAGACCCTTAATGTGTAATATTATGTGTGTGGCTCTTCCGAGCCTCTTAAATAAAGCTTGTATGTTTATGGTTATGTTGTGATGCCATCGATGTATCTATACATATCGGTATGCCATGCGTACGTGTGTCTTACTTGATATGTATGGGGTTCGAATACCTAGTCGTGAACTTTAGTAGTACTCCTTACAAGGAAATGCCCCTTTGTGATCCAACGAGCCTTGGTAGTTCGCTACTGCTCCGAACACATTGGTTGACCGGCATGTGTCCTTCTTAGCTGCTGTGTTTGTCCCCTTTGGGGAAATGTCACGCGACGTAATGGAGTCCTTGTAGCTTGCTACGACTCGCCTACGTTCGTTGATGACCGACACCTGCTTTGTTGGGTCATGTATGCCTGTCCTTGTGCGGAACTGCCACTTTGGTTTATGACTAGACATGTCGATCCGGGTTCTTTGACATTGGATTGCTAGCGACACTATCGCATACGTGAGTCAAAAGACGCAAACGGTCCTGGCTAAGGTAAGGCTGCAGCCGTGGAGTTAACCGTGCGTGAGACCACAAAGGGATGCGATGTGTTACAGGCTGGATTCCTATGGCTTAAGATCGGGGTCCCGACAACCGTGCACCATACCGTACCAATCGAGAGGACACAAAGGAGATTATGCGTCAAGTACAGGAGTTGCTTGACAAAGGTTATATACGTGAATCTCTTAGTCCTTGTGTTGTTCCAATTATTCTAGTGCCAAAATAGGATGGTACATCACGTTTGTGTGTTGATTGTAGAGGAATTAATAATATTACTATTCGTTATCGTCATCCTATTCCTAGGCTAGATGATATGCTTGATGAATTAAGTGGCTCTTCAATTTTCTCCAAAGTTGATTTGCGTAGTGGATACCATCAAATTCGCATGAAATTGGGAGATGAATGTAAAACAGCATTTAAAACTAAGTTTGGATTATATGAGTGGTTAGTTATGCCTTTTGGATTGACTAATGCACCTAGCACTTTCATGAGATTAATGAATGAGGTTTTACGTGCTTTCATTGGATGATTTGTTGTAGTCTACTTAGATGATATACTGATTTATAGTATAACTTTGGAGGAACACTTGGATCATTTGCGCGCTGTTTTTCTTGCTCTACGTGATGCGCGTTTGTTTGGTAACCTTGGGAAGTGCACCTTTTCCACAGACCGAGTATCTTTTCTTGGCTATGTTGTTACTCCACAAGGAATTGAAGTTGATAAAGCCAAGATTGAATCTATTGAGAGTTGGCCGCAGCCAAAATGGTCACACAAATGAGGAGTTTCCTTGGACTCACCGGGTTCTATTGAGATTTCAGCACCATTTCTGCACATCTCATTGAGCTTACAAAGAAGGATGTGCCTTATTCTTGGGGTACCGCACAGGAAGAAGCCCTCACGGTTTTGAAAGATAAGTTAACACATGCTCCTTTACTCCAACTTCCTCATTTTAATAAGACTTTCGAGCTTGAATGTGATGCTAGTGGAATTGGATTAGGAGGTGTGTTATTACAAGATGGTAAACCTATTGCATACTTTTCTAAAAAATTAAGTGGGCCTAGTCTGAATTATTCTACTTATGATAAGGAATTATATGCTCTTGTTCGGACTTTGCAAACATGGCAACATTATTTATGGCCCAAAGAATTTGTCATACATTCTGATCATGAATCTTTGAAACATTTTAAAAGTCAAGCAAAACGGAATCGTAGACATGCTAAATGGGTTGATTCATTGAGACTTCCCCGTACGTCATTAAACACAAGAAGGGTAAAGAAAATGTTATTGCTGATGCTTTGTCTCGCCATTATACTATGCTTTCACAACTTGACTTTAAAATATTTGGTTTGAAGACCATCAAAGATCAATATGTGCATGATTATAATTTCAAAGATGTGTTGGAGAATCGTAAAGAAGGGAGAACATGGAACAAGTTCATCATTAATAATGGATTTCTGTTTTGTGCTAACAAGCTATGCATTCCTGCTAGCTCTCTTCGTCTATTGTTGTTACAGGAGGCGCATGGAGGAGGATTGATGGGACACTTTGGCATAAAGAAGACGGAGGGCGTACTTGCTACACATTTCTTTTGGCCAAAGATGCGACGGGATGTTGAGCGTTTTGTTGCTCGCTGCACGACATGTCAAAAAGCTAAGTCACGACTCAATTCTCGTGGTTTATATATGCCTTTGCCTGTACCTAGTGTTCCTTGGGAGGATATATCTATGGACTTTATTTTAGGTTTACGTCGAACAAAGAAGGGGAGGGATAGCATATTTGTTCTCTTGGACAAATTTTCAAAAATGGCACACGTTGTACCATGTCATAAAAGTGATGATGCCGCTAATGTGGCTGATTTGTTCTTTCGTGAAATTATTCGCTTGCATGGTGTGCCAAATACGATTGTTTCACATCGTGATGCTAACTTTCTTAGCCACTTTTGGCGATGTTTATGGGCTAAGTTGGGGACAAAATTGCTTTTTAGTACTACATGTCACCCCCAAACTGATGGACAAACTGAAGTAGTCAATAGATCTTTGTCTACTATACTTAGGGCTGTTTTGAAGAACAATCTAAAACTGTGGGAAGAATGCTTGCCCCATATTGAATTTTCTTATAATCGTTCGTTGCATGCTACTACAAAGATGTGTCCTTTTGAAGTTGTGTATGGTTTCCTACCTCGTGCACCTATTGATTTGTTACCTCTTCCATCTTCGGAGAAGGTTAATTTTGATGCTAAAGAACGTGCTGATTTGATATTAAAGATGCATGAATTAACTAAGGAAAATATTGAGTCCATGAATGCTAAATATAAACTTGCTGGAGATAAGGGTAGCAAACATGTTGTCTTTGCACTTGGAGATCTTGTTTGGTTGCATTTGCGTAAGTATAGGTTTCCTGATTTGTGCAAGTCAAAACTAATGCCGCGTGTTGATGGTCCTTTCAAAGTTTTAGAGAAATAAATGATAATGCATATAGACTTGAGCTTCGTGCAGATTTTGGGGTTAGTCCCACTTTTAGCATTGCAGATTTGAAGCCGTATTTGGGTGAGGAAGATGAGCTTCCGTCGAGGACGACTTCAGTTCAAGAAGGGGAGGATGATGAGAACATCAACACCATTGTTACACCCACATCCCCAGCTCCTGTACATACTGGAACAATTACTAGAGCTCTTGCACGCCAATTGAATTACCAGGTACTTTCGTTTCTTGGGAATACTTCTAATGTTCATGAACATACGATGATGCCGAAGTTAGATACTTTTGTTGTGCTCATGAATGAAGGACCTAGCATGGACTAGAAAGATATCCGTTGGGGAGGGATCAAGCATGGAGAAGAAGGTGCACGCGCGTGAGAGAACAATGGAGCTTCCACTTGTGATTTTCGCACTCCAAAGCCACCGTAAGGAGAGCATGAAGGCTTTGGACGAAATATCCAAGACGCCACTTTATAAATTTTATTCATAGGCTATTATAGGTGTTGCACCACCTTATTTTTGGGCCAGGCCCATGTAATGTCGAAATACCATATTATAGGCAATTTTTGGAGTCCGTATGTGTGGGGAAACTGAGTTTAGGGCTGTTTTCGGACCCCTCCTCCAAGGGTCACGAAATTGTCGTTCTATTCCCTCATATATACAACCCTTAGGGCACCGTTTAGACTTGGGATTTGTTTCGATTAGAAGTTCTCCATAGCTGCAACATCGCGTTCTTCCTTTGTGTTCTACGACCAGACAAAGGCGTCACAGAACCCCACCTTCATCAATAAAGCTTTCCTCTTATATTCGCAATATCTTGATTGCATCTTGGTTTCTGGCTTATTCTTCGTTTGCGTGCAGGAAACAAACCTTCGTGGTTAGGTTGATCGTGCTCCGGCATGGTCAATAACCTCTCGGAGTTGGTTTAGCTATTGCTAAGGCGTGACGTCCTCACACGTTCGTTGTCGGATCGTCAAAGTCTACTCCACCAAAACGATACCCACGATCTCATCGAAAGACACGGACAACTTCGCCTCTATCATTCAAGGTTTCCTGGCCATAGGCAAGTGTTGTCACTTTATAGTGGGATCACATCATTAGGAGAATGATGTGATGGACAAGACCCAAACTATAACCGTAGCATATGACCGTGTCAGTTTATTGCTACTGTTTTTCTGCATGTCAATGTATCTGTTCCTATGACCATGAGCTCATGCAACTCCCGGACACCGGAGGAATTCCTTGTGTGTATCAAACAGCGCAACATTACTGGGTGACTATAAAGGTGCTCTACAGGTATTTCCAAAGGTGTCTGTTGGGTTGGCATGGATCAAGACTCGGATTTCGCACTATGGTTTGGAGAAACCTAAGCATGATAAACTCGAACCCAAAGCGGATAAATGCATCTTCATAGGACACCCAAAACAGTTGGGTATACCTCGTATCTCAGATCTGGAAGCAAAGTGTTTGTTTCTAAAAATGGGTCCTTTCTCGAGGAAAAGTTTCTCTCGAAAGAATTGAGTGGGAGGGTGGTGGAACTTGATGACGTTATTGAACCGTCACTTCAACCAGTGTGTACCAGGGCGCATGAAGTTGTTCCTGTGGCGCTGATGACCCACAAGTATAGGGGATCAATCGTAGTCCTTTTGATAAGTAAGAGTGTCGAACCCAACGAGGAGCAGAAGGCTCTGATAAACGGATTTCAGCAAGGTAATAACTGCAAGCACTGAAAGTAGCGGTAACAAGTGATGGTGTAGTGAGGTGAAACGTAGCGAGCAAAAAGTAACAAGTAACAAGTAGTAGAAATGGTGCCGCAAGTGGCCCAATCCCTTTTGTAGCAGGGGACAAGCCTGAACAAAGTCTTATAGGAGGAAAAACGCTCCGGAGGACACACGGGAATTTCTGTCATGCTAGGTTCATCATGTTCATATGATTCACGTTCGTTACTTTGATAGTTTGATATGTGGGTGGACCGGTGCTTGGGTACTGCCCTTACTTGGACAAGCATCCCACTTATGATTAACCTCTCTCGCAAGCATTCGCAACTACAAAATAAGAATTAACACAAAGTCTAACCATAGCATTAAACTAGTGGATCCAAATCAGCCCCTCACGAAGCAACGCATAGAATGGGGTTTAAGCTTCCGTCACTCCAGCAACCCATCATCTACTTACTACTTCCCAATGCCTTCCTCTAGGCCCAAATATGGTGAAGTTTTATGTAGTCGACGTTCACATAACACCACTAGAGGAAAAGACAACATACAACATATCAAAATACCGAACGAATATCAAATTCACATGACTATTATTAACATGACTTATCCCATGTCCTCAGGAACAAAAGTAACTACTCACAAAACATAATCATAATCATGATCAGAGGTTTAATGAATAGCATCAAGGATCTGAACATAAACTCTTCCACCAAGCAATCCAACTAGCATCAACTACAAAGAGTAATCAACACTACTAGCAACCTTACAAGTACCAACCGGAGTCGCGAGACGAAGATTGGTTACAAGAGATGAACTAGGGATTGGAGAGGAGATGGTGCTGATGAAGATGCCTCCCCTCCGATGAGAGGAGTGTTGGTGATGACGATGGCGACGATTTCCCCCTCCAGGAGGGAAGTTTCCCCGGCACGATCGTCCTGCCGGAGCTCTAGATTGGATCTGCTCAAGTTCCGCCTCGTGGTGGCGGCGAAACCACGAAAAAGCTCCTGATTGAGTTTTTTCATACCAGGACGCTTCATATAGAAAAATAGGGTGGCTAGTGGGCCTTCAGGCAGCCCACAAGCCTGCCCTGCGCCACGAGTGGGGTGGTGGCGGTGGCCAAGGTTGTGGGGCCCTGGTGGCCCCCCTCCGGTCGTTCTTTCGCCCAGTATTTTTCATATATTCCAGAAAAAATCCACGTAAATTTTCAGGGCATTTAGAGATGTGCAGAATAGTGGACTAGGATTTGCTCCTTTTCCAGTCCAGAATTCCAGCTGCCTGATTTCTCCCTCTTCAAATAATCCTTTCAAAATAAGAGAGAAAAGGCATAAATATGGTACCACAAGTAATATAACAGCCCAAAAAGCAATAAATATCAACATGAAAGCATGATGCAAAATGGACATATCAGGCGCCTACGCCAATTGAAGTGGAAATTGATGAGAGTGATCATTAAGCTTCGGATCAAGTTACTACAAACCTCGTAGGTCGACAAGGTCGCGTACTGCTACAGAGTGGTACGGTAACCCTGTCTTGGAGGTCATGTTGTTGAACAACAATGAACCTACGAGCTGTGGAGAAGCGATGGTGAGCTCGGATTCCGGCAAATCGCCGGAGGCCATGAAATCCGTGAGAGGATCCGTGTATGAAAACAAAGTGTAGACTTTGGAATAACTACTTGATGGTCGTAAGACTATTAAGTACAAATGGATCTTTAAAAGGAAGACAAACGATGATGGTGAAAACTCACCATTAAGAAATCTCGACTTGTCGCAAAGATGTTTCTGACAAGTTCAAAGAGTTTACTATGATGAGACTTTCTCACTCGTAGCGATGCTAAAAGTCTGTTTGAATTTTGTTAGCAGTTGTTGCATTATTTATGAAATATTTCACATAGGATGTCAAAACATTGTTTCCTCGACAGTTTCCTTGAGTAAAGGTTGTATGTGATATAACCAGAAGGTTTTGTCGATCCTGAGGATGCTAACAAGTATGCAAGCTCCAGCGATCCTTCTATGGACTGGTGCAAGCCTCTTGGAGTTGGAATATACACTTTGATGAGATGATCAAAGCTTTTGGGTTCATACAAGGTTTATGATAAACTTGTGTTTCCACAGAAGTGAGTGGGAGCACTATAGAATTTTTGATAAGTATATGTGGTTGACATATTGTTGATCGGAAGTAATGTAGAATTTCTGGAAAGCATAAAGGGTTGTTTGAAAGGAGTTTTTCAAAGGAAACCTGGATAGAGCTACTTGATCATTGAGTGTCAAGATCTATAGAGATAGATTAAAACACTTAATAGAACTTTCAATGAAATGCATGCCTTGTCAAGTTTTTGAAGGAGTTCAAAATAGATCAACAAATAAGGAGTTCTTGACTGAGTTGTAAGGTGTGAATTTGAGTAAGACTCAAAGACCGACCACGACAGAAGAAATAGAAAGGACGAAGGTCGTCCCCTATGCCTTAGTCGTAGGCTCTATAGTATGCTATGTTGTGTCCCGCATCTGATGTGTGCCTTGCCATGAATCTGTCAAGGGGTACAGAGGTGATCCAGGAATGGATTACTGGACAACGGTCAAAAGTTGTCCTTAGTAACTAGTGGACTACGGAATTTTTCTCGATTATGGAGGTTATTAAAGAGTTCATCGTAAAGGGTTACGTCGATGCAAGCTTTGATACTAATCCGAATAACTCTGAGTAGTAAACCGGATTCGTATAGTGGAGTAGTCATTTGGAATAGTTCCAAATGGCGGGTAGTAGCAACATCTATAGGATGACATAGAGATTTGTAAAGCACACACGGATCTAAAAGGTTCAGATCCGTTGACTAAAAACCTCTCTCACAAGCAAGACATGATCGAACCCCGGAACTGTGTGGGTGTTAGATTCATTACAATCACACATTGATGTGAACTAGATTATTGACTCTAGTGCAAGTGGAGATTGCTGGAAATATGCCCTAGAGGCAATAATAAATTGGTTATTATTATATTTCCTTCTTGGTTAGCTCGTTGACTAGCTCGTTGATCAAAGATGGTCAAGGTTTCCTAGCCATAGGCAAGTGTTGTCACTTGATAACGGGATTACATCATTAGGAGAATGATTTGATGGACAAGACCCAAACTATAAACGTAGCGTATGATCGTGTCAGTTTGTTGCTACTGTTTTCTGCATGTCAATGTATCTATTCGTATTACCATGAGATCATGCAACTCCCGGACACTGGAGGAATACCTTGTAGCTTATCAAACGTCGCAACGTAACTGGCTGACTATAAAGGTGCTCTACATGTATCTCCAAAGGTGTCTGTTGGGTTGGAATGGATCAAGACTGGGATTTGTCACTCCGTGTGACGGAGAGGTATCTCGGGGCTCACTCGGTAATACAACATCACAATAAGCCTTGCAAGCAATGTGACTAAGGAGTTCGTTATGGGATCTTGTATTACGGAACGAGTAAAAGACTTTCCGGTAACAAGATTGAACTAGGTATGGAGATACCGACGATCTAATCTCGGGCAAGTAACATACCGAAGGACAAAGGGAACAACATACGAGATTAACTAAATCCTTGACATAGAGGTTCAACCGATAGAGATCTTCATAGAATATGTAGGAGCCAATATGGACATCCAGGTCCCGCTATTGGTTATTGACCGGAGAATGTCTTAGGTCATGTGTGCATAGTTCTCGAACCCACAGGGTCTGCACACTTAAGGTTTGGTGACGTTTAAGTATAGTTGAGTTATAGGTGTTGGTTACCGAAAGTTGTTAGGAGTACCGAATGAGATCCCGAACGTCACGAGGAGCTCAGGAATGGTCCAGAGGTTAAGATTGATATATAGGAAGTCTTGTTTTGGTCACTGGAAAAGTTTTGGACTCATCGGTAGTGTATCGGGAGTGCCAGTAGGGTACCTGGGACCATCGGGAGGGGTGTGACGCCCCGAGGGGCCTTATGGGATGTGGGAGGATACAAACCAACCCCTAGTGGGCTGTCATAAGCTCCCACTAAGGCCCATGAGGTTTGACAGGCTAAAACCCAAAGGTGGAAAAGGTTGAAAGGATTTCCAAGTGGAAAGGAGGAATCCTACTCCGAGTAGGATTGGAGTGGGACTCCTCCACCTCCAATTTTGGCCAAACCTTGAGGTTTTGAGGATGCCTACCCCCTCCCTCCCTCCTATATATACTAGAGGTATTGATTGCTTTTGAGCACACAATTTCAGCCATGTGCTACCCTCTCCTCTAGTTTGTAGTTCTTCCTCTAGATCGGATTTTTGCGGTGCTTAGGCGAAGCCCTGCAGGAATAGATCACCACCATGACCAGCGTGCCATCACGCTGCCAGAGAACTCATCTACCTCCCTGTCTCTATTGCTGGATCGAGAAGGTGTGGGTCGTCATAGAGCTGTACGTGTGCTGAACGCGGAGGTGCTGTCCGTTCGGCACTAGATCAGGATGGATCGTGTTGGGATCGTGGGACCGATCGTGATGAGATAGCGGGGCGGGCTGCGATTTGAATCGCGAAGATGTTCCACTACATCAACCGCGTTATATACGTTTCCGCTTAGAGATCTACAAGGGTATGTAGATTCAATCTCCCCTCTCGTAGATGATCATCACCATGGATAGGTATTGGGTGTGCGTAGGATTTTTTTGTTTCCCATGCTACGTTCCCCAATACACCCCCCTTCGGCCGAAGTGGGATGGGGAGAGGGGCTGCTCCCAGCCCCTGGTGGGCTGCGGTGCCCCCTCTCCTTAGCCCATGAGGCTCCCAACAATTACTGGGGCCTCTTGAAACCCCTTTCGGCACTCCGTGAATTCCTCGGTACGCCTTGGAACACTTCCGGACTCCGACGACCTTCATCCTATATATTAATATTCTACTCCGGAGTATTCTAGAGTTCCTCATCATATCTGGGATCTCATCCAGGAATCCAAAGAACCTTCGTTCACCAACACTATGACTCTAATATGCTTATATCGTCACTGAACCTTAAGTGTGTAGACCTGCGGGTTTGAGAACTATGCACACATGACCGAGACACTCTCCGGTTAATAACCAATAGCAGGGCCTGAATTCCCATTTTGGTTCCTACATATTCTACGAAGATCTTTCATCGGTTGAACCTCAATGTCAAGGATTCAATCAATCCCTTATGATATTCCCTTTGTCCATTGGTATGTTACTTGCCCCAGATTCGATCGTCGATATCTCCATACCTAGCTCAATCTCGTTACCGACAAGTCTCTTTACTCGTTCCTTAATACTAGATCGCGTGACCAACCCCTTGGTCACATTGCTTGCAAGCTGATTGTGATGTTGTATTACCTAGTGAGCCCATAGATACCTCTCCGTCACACGAAGTGACAAATCCCAGTCTCGATTCATACCGACCCAACATACACCCTCGGAGATGCCTGTAGAGCACCTTTATAGTCACCCAGTTACGCTGTGACGTTTTATACACACAAGGCATTCCTCTGTTGTGTAGGAGTTTCATGATCTCATGGTCATAGGATACTTGACATGCAGAAAATAGTAGCAGTAAACTGACATGATCATATGCTACATTTATAGTTTGGGTCATGTCCATCACATCATTCTCCTAATGATGTGGTCTCGTTGTCAAATGGCAACTCATGTCTATGATGAGGAAACCTTGACCATCTTTGATCAACAAGCTAGTCCATTAGAGGCTTACTAGGGACATTGTGTTGTCTATGTATCCACACATGTATTTGAGTTTCCAATCAATACAATTGTGTTGTCTATGTATCCACACATGTATTTGTATTTGATAATAATGGATAATAATGGATCATAACATTCTCCCAATGCTATTTGTAATTCATGTTGTTCTCCGCATACTTGTTATCGTATTTCATAGTATCTCCATCCTAAGCGTATATATCAATAGTTCATCGTCCATTAACTCTTTTGATCTCATTCCTGCACCTTCACTTTACAACACACTTAAACCTATTTTTTTATTAAACCTTAGTATGTTGTTAGTTTGCACAAAGACATGTTTTGTTCTTATGTTCTTTTTGTTCTTCCATTTGGCATTGATGTTTATTGAATGTTATTCGTTTATGATAGACTGCTCGGAGTGTGACGAGTAGAATCATCAGGATTATGCGAGCGACTATCTTCATCAAGTAATACCAGACAAGTTCACATTGATCATATTTTTACCTATGGTTTTATTGCATTACTTTCAACCTTATTCACCCATTGCATGCAAGTAGGTACTTGGAAACTTTGGTTATTGAGTAGTATATTATGATAGGCACTCCTAAACCCTTGTTACTTTGGCCAGGACTTTATTTTGCTATGCTCGTAGTAGACGGGGTTTGGTTTAGTGTTTATCATGAGTGTTGTGAGAAACTTAGTAATCAAGACCTGAAGACTCCAAGATTTACAAGACCTCAGAACGAAATATACCTCTGGGTGAAGGACGGTTCAGATGGGCTCCCTCGGAAAACCAGTGCAGGACCCGAGATGCATGGAGAAGCGCCATGACATCTTGCACAAAGGTTCACCCAGGCTCAAAGAGATGGATGGATATTTTAAGACCCAAGGCTTACCTGCACAGCCACAAGTCATTATGGGATCTGGCTTGGTTGGACAATGTGGCGACTCTGGACAGGCGGTGCTACGAGACGTAGGAGAACGGTAGGATTGGATGGGCACCGACAGAGGCTCAGAGGAACCTGTTGAAAGACCATGTTTTGATCATCCGGTTCTCAAACACCCTGAAGTGCGAGGACTTCAACGGAGGCGATCAAGTCTTGTGGGGAACGTGTGCAAAACTCTGCAGAGTACTCAAACCTAATCGATTAGCCATGTCCACGGTCATGGACAACTTGAGCCAAAGGAACTGAAACTATCAGGAATTCTCAACACCATTAAATCTTACTGATGTGGGTAATATTGATAACTTGGGTATGAGAAATGGTTGGTGGAACCTTCCTCATTAAAAACTAATAATGTAGTAAATTTTGCTTTTACCTCTCTCTTGTTGTAGGAAAAATTTGCTTTACGCAAAACTTAAACTACAGCCCCACCTGCCATATATGCATATAGGATAGATGATATTTTCACCCTCTCTATTGTGACTTGCCGGCATATTCAATATGTTGACCTACACGGCTGCAACGTCTTATGTTGCAGATATTTTCTGCGACGAGTAAGAGTATGATTCAGGGTTACGGTCTACACTCAACCTGTCGTTGGTGTTTATTGGGACTCCACTCCCTTTGAGTGTTTCCGCTGAGATTGTGAGGTATATATCAGTTTTATGTTATTTACATGTGATTGCACTTTGATATATACATTGATGTACTGTGGGTGCGAGCATACTGATCGAGGGATGGCACAGATACACAGAGGCTTGACTCTTTTTGAGTCGGGTGACTACAATGTCAATGATTGCACCTATAGTTCGTAGGAAGGGTCTTCCAAGTAAAATTGGACAAGTAGGATCGCAATTAATATCAAGCATAATGACATCTACATGCACATAATTTTTATTTGCAATTATCATCACATCATTTATTATAACCAAGGGTTTCTTAATGGTAGAATCCCCAAGATGCAAGTTTAGAGAACATTCTCCAATATTAGTGAGACGAAGGACATCACATAATGATTTGGGTATAGTTGAAATACTATCACACATGTCACACACGACATTGCATTCATATTTATTTATCTTAATTTTGATATTAGGTTCCCACTCATCATGCAACTTTCTAGGAATAGAAACTTCAAGCTCAAGTTGTTCATCATAAGCTTTTACCATAGTTTCCACTATGTGTTGAGTAAAAGCATTGTTTTGTTCATAAGCATAGGGTGAGCTAATGACAGATTGCAGCAAGAAAATACATTATACTAAAGAGAAATTATCATAATTAAATTCCTTGTAATCCAAAATAGTGGGCACATCACTAGTTAAAGTTTAGACCTCTCTAATCCCACTATTTTTAGTTTTAGCATTAAGATCATCATCCTCCAAGCACACGGGGTGCTCCTTTACTAGAGATTACTCATGTGAAGCCCCTTCATCATTAATATTCAGAGAAGTAAACAAATATTCTATAGGAGAAGTACCAATATTTTTAAGATCTTTATCATGATTCTGGTAAAAACATGGAGGAAGAGCTTTTTCTAGGACTTCCCGCTTAGCTTTCAACTTAGCCGTCCACTCCTCACTTTCATTAATAGAAACTTGGATATAAATAATAGTATCATTAAAATCATTCTTAGGTGGAAAATCTTATTTAAGAGCTTCTACATCAAGAGCAATTCTATCCATGTTTTAGCCAAAGTATCAACACCATGCAATTTTTCTTCTACCATAGTATTGAAAACTTTCTGATAATTAATAAATTCCTTAATTTTGTTCTAAAGATCACAGGGTATACTAGTAGAATTAGTAGAAGAATTTCCATAAGAATTAACATAATACTTGCCATAACCATTAGGAACATCACTTGGATATGGCCTAGTATTGAAATTATCCCTACAAGCAATGTTGTTGAAATTATTTCGTGACACAAAGTTCACATAAATAGCATCATTATTTTGCTCAATCAAGTTAGACATGGAAATATCAATGGGGTAAACATGTGTACTTTTATTAGCAACCAAATTCATAAGAGCATCAACTTTTTCACTCAAAGTAGCAATTTCCTCAATAAAATTTAACTTATTACCGGTTGGAGCTCTCTCGGTATGTGTCGTGGTTTTGTCACGACAGATGTCCTCATCAAAGGACTTAGTGGTGAGGCCATCATTGTTGTGTGGCGACTCGAAGAGGTTCATCGGCAACGGGAGACGGATTCACCCAGGTTCGGCCCCTCCGATGGAGGTAACAGCCCACGTTCGTATTTGGTGTCTATATTGATGGAGGTCTCGATTACAAGGATACGGAATAGCTAACCTAGCTCTCGAGATTTTCTACCGTAATCTTTCTGGCTCGAGGGCTCCCCTTTATATATAGGTGGAGGCCTCGAGTTTACAACAGTGTCTAGGTCAATAAACACTCTGGCCTACTATAATTCTACTTTATCTTGTTCTCCAAGTTTGGGAAAGCTTTTGGAATCTTCCACCTTGTGGGCGTTGAGTCGCTATCTTCGGGTACTCGGCCACGGAGGTTCACTTGGTAAGTATTTCTGTGGCTTCATTGAGCATAGCTTGTTGAGTCGCCTCTAGTCTAACCCGTCCCAAACGGCGGGTTATACTACGGGGACACATCCTCGACATTACGCCCCAGGTTGATTTCAACTTGTTCATGTCAAGCTTCCTTCGTTAAATTATTACAACATGGCATTCTTCCGCCCTTTAACCATGAAATAGAACTTGAATCCGGGATAAAACTATGCCGGGTCATTCCTTCTTCTTTGAGACTTAGCATCTTTCGAGTCTATATTCGTATGACGTCATCGTGCTGACTGTTGTCGTCCAAGTCATCATTGCGAATCTTTTATATAAACAACACTATATCCGGTTTGGCATGACAATCTAGGCATAAACCCATCCACTAATTTCCTACGACCGTTATGTTTCGGTTCCTCCTTTCCTTATAAACAGGCAGGGCGAACCCATGCAACATATTATCCTTTCTTCTTCTTCTCCTCCACATTTTCCCCATTTCTGCGCGCACCAGAACTTTGAAGGCAACGACCAAACCTTTACAACCGTGCCGCCTGTGTACAGGATCTTCCTCATCTTTGTTGGGGTGTACACTGTCACCAACTTTCTCCTTCAACAATACCGGCTACACATTCTTCCTTATGAGGGCTTGTAGATTTGTTAGTAGGTTCTACCTGTGTTCATAGTGTGTTCATCAAGCCACCGAAGAAACGCTTCGTATATCCACAAGCTTCTCACCCTTTGTGCATCCATAAGTTTGTTGCGGCCCCCGCGTGACACCTTTTGCGCCTAGATTTAATATGAGACTTCTTTTAGAAAACTTTGCACAAATGTCTTGAACTTTGGTCATGCCGCTAGTGTTGAATGTGTATTTTCATTTTCCATGCTTTATTTAGATCCATTGCAAGAGGTGTCACTTATTGCAACCTGTTTGTGCAGTTTTTCTACTAAGTATTTTGTACAAGAGTAACATGCCTTTTAAAAGCACCTTAATTTTTATTGCCAACTTAAACACCTCGCTCTCAAATTTGTTGGCTTAGGACGTCGTTCTGCAGTAGCCACTGGTTTAAGCACCTCCTGAATATTGGCCAGAGTCAGCGGCTTGTTTATCCTTCTTCTTATTTTCCTTTCTCTTTTTTATATCACCCAATGCCCCCCAAGAACTTAAAGGCTTGTAACTGAGCTAGGTCCAATATTCAAACTTACTTTGGAAAACCTTGTGAGTCAAGGATTTTTAACGCCTCGAAAGGAGATAAGCTGACGAGCTCCTAAGGAAGAGACCTACCCGAAGCTTCATCAAGGAGGGTTTGTTATTTTCACTGATCATCTATGCACAGGTTTTTGACAACCTGGCTCAAAATTCTTTAGGGACCTTTTGTACTTCTTCAACCTCATGCTTGAGGATATTGGTCCCAATTCCATGACCAACATATGTCAATTTCAAGTTTTGTGCGAGGTATATCTCTAGATCGAGCCATGAGTGACTTTATTTTGGTGTTCTTCTATGGAAACTGCTAGACTGAAGTTAGGAATGGTCCTTCTTGTGAACTTGGGGGAATCTCCTTCCAGAAAAGGAACAAATAGTCTGTTCCCTCAGTCAAAATTGGCGAGTCATCCAAAGGGATGGTTTAAGACATAGTTCTATTGCAAAAATACTGCCTATGTAGATGAAAATCCAATATTGGGTTACAAATTGGAGAGGATTGGCAACAACGTAGAACTCTCAGCCTGGCCAATGGATGAAGAGAGGGACACAATGACCCCAGTTCAAACAACCTTGAGAGCCTTGGTTGCTCATGGCCTAACCGGTATAGACCTGATTC
Organism: Hordeum vulgare subsp. vulgare; assembly: GCF_904849725.1. NCBI lineage: Eukaryota > Viridiplantae > Streptophyta > Magnoliopsida > Poales > Poaceae > Hordeum > Hordeum vulgare. The sequence continues at coordinate 104,104,505 of NC_058520.1, forward strand.
GTTGCTGGCTAAAGTGGCGCATCCAACCTGTCAGTGCAAGGACTTGCTTGATGTGCGACTACTCAGCCGACTTATCCGATTCTCAACATTTCTCGCAACAAGATGTATCCCATGATGCTCTAAATAAAGAAACAAAGAAGTTTTTCTCTGACTCAAAGGAGAGGTGCAATGCTATCGGTTTAGGTCCATTTTCTCCTCTAAATCCTCCGCCACCGATAGTGATTTCTTCTTATTAAATATACTCTGTTACTTTGTTGATTTTAATTTGACCTGCCATCCTTATCATGATCTTTTGTTCACAGGAGGATTCTAGCTTTTGAAAAGACACACAGGGAAGTGATCCGGCTCGAGATGTACCGACCCTAGCTCATCATTAGGAGCACTATCTGAGGTAGAACCTGACTCACTTGGCCATTTGTTTATTGAACTTGCTGACACGCCTTCTTCTCAGGGCGACTCTGGAGCCATCCAAGCCGGTGATGTTGAGTAATTCCAATTTCTTCCAGTTCATCAGAAACGCTTTTTGCGAGAAGGACAAGGCAAGCCGTCCGGAAGGTTAAAATGTCCAACAAAGACGCTCATTTAGTTCCCAATTTTCTTTTCAAGAAAAAGAAACTCGTTGGTGAGCCAAAATGCAAGACCCGAAGTGACCAGGGCAAGTTAGACCCTGGCTTGCCTCATGTATCGCCGGCTTGTAAGCCACGCGCTGAGGTACCATACAAATCCTTGTCTTAAGGCTGATTTCTTTAAGAAACCTCTTAACCCTTCAAACTCATTTACCATGAATCTCCTCGATCTTCGGGAGCCTCATCTGCAACGCTACTCCCCAATTTTAATATCAATCATGGGTAAGTTCCTAATCATGACTTGATTGTATATGTTTGCCTTCCTTAGCATAATATTTTATTTCTGGTCTATGTAGGGATAAAGCTACTTTGTCTAGTCGTGCTGCTGGGTCATGTGCTGAAAACCAAGGAAATTTGAACCCCCAATCATAATTAGAAGCCACCGAGGCTGACCTTTCTCGAAGGAAAATTCCACATGCTACAACTCACACGACAACAGTTGGTGAAGCGCCTAGATCAACTGAAACGGTTTTAGTGGACACGCTAGTAGAGGTTACAGTCATTTTAGTTGATCCTCCTGCTCATCCACCAAGTCCGGCTCGTCACTCAAGTTCGGAGACTCATTTCAATGATCCTATTCCACCAGCTGACGAGGACGCTCTGGATGTTGTTTTTGTAAAGGAACAATTTCAAGCTCCTACTGTTTCCACTTCTCTTGTTAAGATTGTGGCCAAGGAAGAGCTGGTGAACTTGGAAAAAGGAAAACCCCAATTGGAGCTCCCGAATATCTCTCTGTTTAGTGTTGAATAAATCCACAAGAATACTTGACCCGGCTGTCTTACAGTCGGGAAATTGAAGCCAATATCATTTGCGCTCTCATGGAAAAAAATGAGGTAAAAACTCATGCTTACCTACTTTATCTTCATATACTGTCTCCAGCCCCCAAGGGAAAGTTTTTATGAATATGATAAGCCTACTCTTTTCAAACTAGCTAAATGGAAACTTGCGTCCATAGCTCCCAAGGACAGAGTCATTTTGACGATAACGAGTCATTACTTCTCTTAGAACGAAAGTTTATTTGATGAAGATTCGGACTGTAGCCCCCAAGGACCAGCTCGTTATGTGTAATGAGGTGGGTCTTCCTCTTTTTCCTTCATATCCTTTTTGAAAAGAACTGCTATGCATTATCCCCAAGATGCCGAGTATATTGCATGCAATATGCTGGGGACTTCAAAAACATATATTTCCTTGCCGTTTGTAATAAGCCACTCTTTGAGGCGTGTCATGATCACCTTTTTGACAATTTTGTGACTTTGACACAGGTATGTAGGAGATGCTGAATCTATGGCTAGAGACCTGCACAAGCGTCTCAACGAAGATATGAAGCTAAGGACCGAGGCTGAATCGATGGCATCTTCTTTTCAAAATTCCGCTTGACAGGCCCAGGACCGTCTTGAGAAAGCCACGAAAAAATTGAGATGGAAAAAACTGCCCTCTTGAACCATGCCGAAAAGGACGAGGGGAAACTTGGTCCTTTGGAAGAAAATTATTCCCTTCTAATAAAGAAACTCAACGAGATGGTGACTGCCATCTTTGGTAAGATCTTGCGATTTTATTCCTTTGAGCCTCTCAGATTGATGTGAAAGGAAAAGGGTGACTCAAAGTTTGTTATTTATCTTTTGTGTGTAGGCCGAACAGATCATTCCCTGGTGCAGTTGCCTATTATAAAACTGAAGGCAATATTCACTTACGTGGAACAACTATTCACCGAGTCTGTTTACTCCATTATGGCTATCAAGAACTTGAAATATCCACCCCGGACGTCAAGGATATGCTAAAGCAAGTCTCCATTGTGCCACAATGGTTCTCTGAGACCCAGAAGTTGGCAGCTCACAGTGGGGCGAAGTTGGCTCTTGATCGTGCTAACGCATATTTACCTGAACTAGATTTGGCAACTTCGAAAGATGGATTTCGAGAATACAAGTTGGACGACTCAGAATTCACTCATGAAGACTTTGCTCATGTGATAAAGGAGACACGACCGATGGAAACTCTTCTTGCAGAGCAAGTTGACACATCTCAGTATTATGTTGCGTACACTGTTGGTAATGAACGCAACCCAATGCTCAAAGATGAGCCCTTTGAGCTAGTCCCACCTTGTTACAAGAGAAAAACTGCTCCTGAGGTTGATGCATCTACCTAGATAGAAGGGAATTCAAATTTGGAGTCGTTGAGGTCCATCCCGTTGATTCAGCCAGACGAGGAGGTCATTGATGACGATGAGCCGGAAGAAACATACGTTGAATCAGCCGTTGCGAAAGATTGAAGGGGAGTCCACAGTAACCCGCCAATCAAAGAATTAACTCCCAAGGATCTTTAGATCAAAAACTTTGAATATTAACAACTCCTGACGTGAGTTTGTAATAGGGGTAGTAGAAACTCTGAGAAATTTTGTCGTGCCATCATGCATGTTGGTTCGAACTTTGGCTAGCTATGGTAAAAACTGCCATGAGATTCTGTTATCCTGATCCTTTTACCAATATGCTTGCCTCTGCTTGTCTCCGAATATTTGATCGAATTTTGAAATAGGCAAAAATAGGTTGTCAAAAATACTTGCCGTAGAGTCCATTGAGTTTCTTCCACAATGTCGTCTGTGCAACCATATGATTTGAACAGGTCATGACATGACTCCAGTTGTCATAACCCGGTAGTTTATGATGGTCCGACTAAAATTGTACTTGTCCCTAGAAAATTCGGGTGTGATATCATGCAGAAATATAATAAAGCGCTATTCATAGGCCGGTTCAGTGAGACACGCAAAAAGAGATCGGCTTTCGAGGCTCAAGTCCTCCTTCAATGAAGCGGGTATGATAACCCATGGTTTATCCTAGCTTTCATTATGCCAGCTCTCACGTGACCTAAACCAATGTTTTAACCTAGCCAGATTAGGGTCCATAATGGATTGATCAGTCAAGAGTACATGGGGTCACCTGATCGGAGTCGCATCAAGCATAAATGCAAGATTAACCATTTTGTGGTGTCTTTGCTAGATCAAGAGGGTTGGAAAGCTGAACTCGATGAGTTGGAATCCCGAAGTGACCTATGATCTTGGAAAAGCTCGACATAGGATTCCATAAGACAATGCTATTACTACCATACAATCTGGGGTGCAAATAAGTCGGCTTAATTGCATTAATCATAATTGGATAATCTAACGATTTTGTTTGATCCAGAAGCACCCAAGTAACGCATTTTTTAAATAATAAAGTCTCATGCTTAATGTATGGGCTAAAAACGAGCTTTATTAGAATAAATTTTTATAAAATTTGGGGGATTGATACAGAGATAATGAGCCGGTGGCTCTAATACGATAGGGCCGCAAATTGGCCAGGTTGACTTACTCAATTGTTGGTTTCTTGGGGTGGGGGGGACTTGTGATCTCGGTCAACTTTGTCTGTGAGGAGCTTTAACTTTTCGGCGGCACAAGCTGACTCAGCATAAGCCGCCTCTCATTCCTTGCATTCTTGGGCTATTTTCTGCCGCCTCCCACCGTTATGGTGCCATTGGGACCCGACATCATGAACTTTAGTTAGTTGTAACAAGGACGAGACATGAACCGAGCTTCCAAAGAGAGCGTGATAAGGACTTTTTTATCTTTACCACTTCAAACATTAGGGGTTCATATCTGCAATTGAATTCGTCCCCGAATGCGACGTTCAGCTTGACCTGCCCTACCGGGTGGACTGATTTACCAGAATAATGCCATGAAAAACCATGGTGGAAGTCTTCAGATTTTTTCATGAAGGTTCATCCTCTAGAAGGTGTCATAATACAAGATATTGATGCTGCTCTCCCCATCCACGAGGACCTTTGTGAGGGTATAACCACCAACTTGAGGCATCACCACCAAAGCTAAATCTCCTGGATTGTCAACCCGAGGAGGGTGATCCTCTCTCCTCGAGAGGATTCGCTGCTCAGACCAGTTTAGATTTCTAGGGATCACAGGCTCGACAATATTGATGGCTCTCTACTTCTGTTTCATGTTTTGTTTGTAAGTGTTGGCGATGAAAATATGTTATTGGCCATTGTTTAGTTGCTTAGGGTATGTTTGAAAACCAGATTGATTGTTATGCTGATGATTGTCCTGATCAAGACCAGCCCATTGCTCGTGTTCCCTTGATGCTGAAAACCTAATCGCGAGCCGCCTGGTTCATTAAAGCATGATCCTTGGAAACCGCCACATAAGCCGTCATGTGAGCTGGGTTGACCATACTCACTCGGTTGTCCACCATTAGCCCCCTGGTGGCTCTGGGAAGCTTGATTTCGTAAGTCCTGCATAATATAGCACTTTTCCCATGACCGAGTAGATGGTTTATCCTGGGTACTATGCTTTGGGAAGGGTGCCATGAGTGCTTCCTCATAATTTCATGGCTTATTCCCATTATAAGGTGCACCAGAGTGGTGCTGATTCTTGAACCGAGTATTGGTATTAGCCATGAACTCTGAACAACCCTCAGGCTGCTTCCTTTTGTTATTCTGGCCTCCTTAGTTTCCACCTTGCTATTTTTCCTTGCCACCTTCACTTTTCTTGCTCTTACCCATTTTCTCCTCATCCGAGCCGGGATCCTTCGTGTAGTCTGACTCGGCTTACCTTGTTAGAATGTCCATTAAATCGACCATATCTTGAGTCTTCCATTTTAGGCGACAAGGCTTCAGGACTAGCGGCTGGAAGTGGCATTTTTTCTCTAGAATTAGGATGGCTTGGGAGGCCGTAATGTTGTCCGATGAGTGGATAATCTCCGCAACCCGGCGATTCCAATGATGACCCAACTCCCCAGTGCGCTCAACACAGTGTTGAAGATCCACAATTGTCATCGGTCGTTTGCAAGTTCCTTGAAAATTCTTGATAAACAATTCCTTTAGCTCAGCCCAAGTATTAATGGAATTGAGAGGAAGATTTTTTCAGCCGGGTTTGAGCTGGTTCTTCTAGCATTATCGTCAAATATTTTGTGCATATCGCATCACTAACGTCGAGCATATCCATGGCCAGCTCAAAACTTTCAATCCATGCTAGCGGCTCAAGATCTTCTGTATAGTTTGGTACCTTGCAAGGTCCTTTAAAGTCCCCAGGCATAGGCTCGCTGCAAAGAGATGGAGATAGACGAGGAAAGACGATCGTTCTGGTGTGGTTTCTAGCCCTGTTTGTTGCTGACTCGGGTTCCGCCACATGCGGTTGGACCGCCCGCCTTGCCAATGCTTCCGCCTCTGCCTACCGGACGGCTCTTGCCGCATAAACTAGGTCTTGGGCATTTTGTAATCCTGGCCAGGTTGGGGAAACCCGGGGCAGTTGTCACCGCCCACTACTGAAAACAACCGGAGAGTCCTAATGACAGCTGACATATGGTGTGGAGTGCATCCGATCTCGACTATATGAGTAGTGCCTTTGTTGAACTACTGGTGTCTTCAGCATCTCAATGCCGTTCCTAGCTTCGATCTCAACCGCGGAATTTCCATGAATAGGGAGCGCCTCCAAATTATGTGTTGCTTCCATCATATTGTCAATGGGGTTGGATAAGTGACCCTATAGTGTGCGAAAATGTTGTGGCGATGCCTGAGCTGACATGGGCTGAACCGACGGGGGCTGAGCTGGCTCTTCCTGCCCACATGGCGGATTTTTTGCATCTCCTGGTGTATGGACTGGCGAATAAATGAGTCGGGCTCACGTTTTGCGGCAATCGGGACTGGTGCTTCCTATGGTGAACTACCTTAGAAGCGTTCTATCAAAGCCCTAGACACCAAGCTTCTGCCCTCAAACGCTTTGACTCACCTAGGATTCGAGCCTGCAACTCCAGCATCTGGGTGCTTTCAGCGTAGATCTCTTGCTGGACCTTGACCATCTCCATGCAAAGCCTTACAGTTCTGCATTACGCTTCTCCTAGTTCGCCATAGTGATAGGACCCTCAAAAAGTTTGTCCATCTGAGCAACCAGATCGCTCATGGCCTGCGTCGGCGTTTTGCTTGATCCACCGGCGCCGTTGGTGGCTTCTTCTGCAAACGGGCCCGGAGCCACCGCGACTCCTACCATGTAGATCGTGACCTGACATGGTGGTTCATTTGGCTCCCTAGCGGCTTCTACTTTTGGAAAAACCCCTGGTCAATCACAGAGAGGAAAGATAGATCCGGTTTCCCTATGGATGACTCGCCGTCATGGTTGTCCGGGATATCCTCTCTATCCACTAGCTCATCCAAGAGGCTGATCCCCGGGCTAAACCCCACAAAGACATGACAACGACTGGCTTGACATCGATCACTTTGGGCGCATCGAGTCTACTCGATGATGCTGGTGTAGATGCCTGACCCGGGCACCGATGCGTTGATTTGGCTGAAGGGGACCTGCTGATTAGACTTGGCAAAGTCGGCCCGAGGGTCCCAGCCTGGATTGTTGGTGTAGTGATCATCACAGTGGTTCTTGATCATCATAGCAACCGTGTAACTCCTGAACCATGGGCGTGTTACCTCCGAGAACTCAACTCCACCTCGTGATAGGCCCATGGTGGGTGCCAACTATCGTGGTTTTCTCATGGCAAATGTCCTCATGAAAGGACTTTGTGGTGAGGTCATTGTTCTTGTGTGGTGACTCGAGGAGGTTCCTCGGGAACGGAATATGAAATTACCCAGGTTCGGCCCCTTCGATGGAGGTAAAAGCCTATGTCCTGCTTTGGTGCCTATATTGATGTAGATTTTGATTACAAGGATGGGGAATAGCTAACCTAGCTCTCGAGAGTTTCTTGTTTAATCGTTCCGTCTCAAGGGACCCTCTTTATATATAGGTGAAGGCCTCGAGTTTACAATAGAGTCTGGGTCAATAAACACCCATGACCTGTTATAATTCTACTTTATCTTGTTCTCTAAGTTTGGTAAAGATTTTGGAGACTTCCACCTCGTGGGACTTGAGTCGCTATCTTCGGCTACTCGGCCATGGCGGCTCACTTGGTAAGTCTTTCTGTGGCTCCATCGAGCATATTCTTCTTGAGTCTTTGTAGTCTAACCCGACCCAAATGGCGGGTTATTGCCGCGGGATCATATCCCCAACAGTATGCCATTGAGAATAATTGGTCATTATGTTCTCGGGAAGTTTTGTGGCCTCTCCTAAGGTCACATCCATAAAGGTACCACCTGCAGCAGAATCTAGAAGATTTCTAGACACAAAGGTTATTCCAGCATAGAAATTTTGGATAATCATCCACAAGTTGAAACAATGAGTGGGGCAATTTCTTATCATCAATTTATTCTATACCATGCTTGTGCAATATGTTATTGATCAGGTTGTTTAAAATTCATTATTTGATTTCAAAGGGACATGACATTAGCAGGAGGAAAATACTTGGCAATAAAAGCATCTTTACACTTATCCCATGTTCCAATACTATTACGTGGTAAAGATGAAAACCAAGGTTTAGCTTTCTCTCTTAGTGAAAAGGAAACAATTTTAATTTCACAATATCATTATCCATTTCTTTTTTCTTTTGCATATCACAAAGTTCAACAAAGGTATTGAGATGTGAAGCGGGATCCTCATTAGGAATTCCCAAAAATTGCTCTTTCATGACAAGATTATGTAATGTAGCATTAATATCAAAAGCATTCGCACTACTGGCAGGTTGTATAGGATTACTAATAAAATCATTGTTATTAGTATTTGATAAGTCACACAACTTAGTAGTATGCCTTTTATATCTTGTTAGGGACTAACTTATTAACTGAGTGCCAAGTGCCAGTTCCTGTTTTTCCGTGTTTTTGACCCCTTTCAGAGGAGGATTTTAAACGGAGTCCAAACGGAATGAAACTTCCAAAAAGATTTTTTCCAAAACAGAAGAAGATCGGGAAGTTTGAGAACCAAGGTAGGGGTCCACTAGGGACCCCACAAGCCCCCTAGCCGCGGCCAGGGGGGTTGCGCCTCCCGGGCTTGTGGGCTCCCTGGGCCACCTCTGCCCTAGGTCTTCCGCCTATATATTCCCTAAAATCCCAGAAAAAACCAGGAGATCATCAAAAGTACTTTTCCGCCGCCGCAAGCTTCTGTCTCCGCAAGATCCCATCTGGGGCACGTTCTGGTGCCCTGCCAGAGGGGGGATTCGGATATGGAGGGCTTCTTCATCAAAACCATGACCTCTTCAATGATGTGTGAGTAGTTCACCATAGACCTACGGGTCCATAGCTAGTAGCTAGATGGCTTCTTCTCTCTCTTGGATCTTCAATACAAAGTTCTCCATGATCTTCATGGAGATCTATCTGATGTAATCTTCTTTGCGGTGTGTTTGTCGAGATTCGATGAATTGTTGGTTTATGATCAGATTATCTACGAATCTTATTTGAGTTTCTTCTGATCTCTATTATCCATGATTTCATATTCTTGTAATTCTCTTCGAGTTGTGGGTTTTGTTTGGCCAGCTTGATCTACGATTCTTGTAATGGGAGAAGTGCTTGGTTTTGGGTTCATACCGTGCGGTGACCTCACCAAGTGACAGAAGGGGTAGCGAGGCACGCATCGTGTTGTGGCCATCAAGGGTAAAAAGATGGGGTTTTCCTCATTGGTCTGAGATTATCCCTCTACATCATGTCATCTTGCTTAAGGCGTTACTCTGTTCATCATGAACTCAATACACTAGATGCATGCTGGATAGCAGTCGATGTATGGAGTAATAGTAGTAGATGCAGAAAGTATCGGTCTACTTGTCTCGGACGTGATGCTTATATGTATGATCATTGCCTTAGATATCGCCATGACTTTGTGCGGTTCTATCAATTGCTCGACAGTAATTTGTTCACCCATCGTAATATTTGCTATCTTGAGAGAAGCCTCTAGTGAACACTATGGCCCCGGGTCTACTTCACACCATATTTTCAGCCTTACTCTTTTTCTTCATTGCACTTTCCGCCTTGAGATCTCACTTTGCAATCAATCTTGAAGGGATTGACAACCCCTTTATAGTGTTGGGTGCAAGCTCGTTTGTGTTTGTGCAGGTACTCTGGACTTGACGAGATTCTCCTACTGGATTGATACCTTGATTCTCAAACTGAGGGAAATACTTACTCCTCCTGTGCTGCATCACCCTTTCCTCTTCAAGGGAAAACCAACGCAAGCCCAGTCTCCGTCAACGTGTCAATCTCTGGCACTCTTGTCTGTTGTCGTAGCAAGAGGCAAGCATATAAGCGCTCTTGAATTTGAGTAATAGTAGTAAATGCGAGATCATTTTGGTCTGTGTATTTATGGACGTGATTCCTATATACCTGATCAGTGCCATGAATAACATGTTGTAACTATGCGCTATTATGTCAATTGACCAACAGTAATTTGTTTACCAACTGTATGTTATGCCTGAGAGAGAAGCCTGTGGCGATACCTATGGCCCCCCGGGTCTACTTAAAAAATTTATGAAAAACCTAAAAATACCTTGCTGCTGTTTATTGATTGTTTTTTTACTTTTTATATTTATATATCTATCTCTATCAGAATTAGTCCTTGCAAGTAACAAGTTCAAGGGGCTTGATAACCCTCTTGCCCGTGTTGGGTGCAAGTGTTTCATTTTGTGTGTGTAGGTGTTGACGATGAGAGTTTGTCTTGATTCCCCGACTGGTTCGGTAACATTGGTTCTCACTGAGGAAAGTACTTATCGCTACTATAGTGCTTCACCCTTCCTCTTCGGGGGAAAATCCAACGTGGCTCACAAGTAGCAACCTTTGGTATCCATCCCCATCTTCTCGCCATCCTCACCATGTCTAACCTTCTTAAAATAACAAACTTATGGGGAAATGCAACCGACCTAAGGAAAAGATCGTAAAGGGCAAAAAAATTGATCCGTCTTAGTAAAAATACCACAACGCCCTGACCCGATGCTCTAAGCCATTCGACATGAGTGGGAGGCTTGGACCCTAGCGACCCGACTCAAATGGAACTTCCTAACTAGCTGGCCCCATTGGGAGACAACAGTGTGGATGTGTTGGGGAACGTCGCATGGGAAACAAAAATTTTCCTACGCGCACGAAGACCTATCATGGTGATGTCCATCTACGAGAGGGGATGAGTGATCTACGTACCCTTGTAGACCGTACAGCAGAAGCGTTAGAGAACGCGATTGATGTAGTGGAACGTCCTCACGTCCCTCGATCCGCCCCGCGAACAATCCCGCGATCAGTCCCACGATCTAGTACCGAACGGACGGCACCTCCGCGTCAGCACACGTACAGCTCGACGATGATCTCGGCCTTCTTGATCCAGCAAGAGAGACAGAGAGGTAGAAGAGTTCTCCGGCAGCGTGACGGCACTCCGGAGGTTGGTGATGACCTTGTCTCAGCAGGGCTCCGCCCGAGCTCCGCAGAAACGTGATCTAGAGGAAAAACCGTGGAGGTATGTGGTCGGGCTGCCGTGGAAAAGTCGTCTCAAATCAGCCCTAAAACCTCCGTATATATAGGTGGGAGAGAGGGGACCTTGCCTTGGGGCTCAAGGGGCCCCAAGGGGGTCGGCCGAGTCCAAGGGGGGAAGGCTCCCCCCCCAAACCGAGTTGGACTTGGTTTGGTGGGTGGGAGTCCTTCCTTCCCTTCCCACCTCCCTTTTTTTTTCTTTCTCTTTGATTTTTCTTTCTATTGCGCATAGGGCCCTTTTGGGCTGTCCCACCAGACCACTAAGGGCTAGTGCGCCACCCTCATGGCCAATGGGCTTCCCCGGGGTGGGTTGCCCCCCCCCCCCCGGTGAACTCCCGGAACCCATTCGTCATTCCCGGTACATTCCCGGTAACTCCGAAAACCTTCCGGTAATCAAATGAGGTCATCCTATATATCAATCTTCGTTTCCGGACCATTCTGAAAACCCTCGTGACGTCCGTGATCTCATCCGGGACTCCTAACAACATTCGGTAACCAACCATATAACTCAAATACGCATAAAACAACGTCGAACCTTAAGTGTGCAGACCCTGCGGGTTCGAGAACTATGTAGACATGACCCGAGAGACTCCTCGGTCAATATCCAATAGAGGGACCTGGATGCCCATATTGGATCCTACATATTCTACGAAGAACTTATCGTTTGAACCTCGGTGCCAAGGATTCATACAATCCCGTATGTCATTCCCTTTGTCCTTCGGTATGTTACTTGCCCGAGATTCGATCGTCAGTATCCGCATACCTATTTCAATCTCGTTTACCGACAAGTCTCTTTACTCGTTCCGTAATACAAGATCCTGCAACTTACACTAAGTTACTTTGCTTACAAGGCTTGTGTGTGATGTTGTATTACCGAGTGGGCCCCGAGATACCTCTCCGTCGAACGGAGTGACAAATCCCAGTCTTGATCCTTACTAACTCAACTAACACCTTCGGAGATACCTGTAGAGCATCTTTATAGTCACCCAGTTACGTTGCGACGTTTGATACACAGAAAGTATTCCTCGGGTGTCAGTGAGTTATATGATCTCATGGTCATAGGAACAAATACTTGACACGCAGAAAACAGTAGCAACAAAATGACACGATCAACATGCTACGTCTATTAGTTTGGGTCTAGTCCATCACGTGATTCTCCTAATGACGTGATCCAGTTATCAAGTAACAACACCTTGTTCATAATCAGAAGACACTGACTAACTTTGATCAACTGGCTAGCCAACTAGAGGCTTGCTAGGGACAGTGTTTTGTCCATGTATCCACACATGTAAATGAGTCTTCATTCAATACAATTATATCATGGATAATAAACGATTATCTTGATACAGGAATTATAATAATAACTATATTTATTATTGCCTCTAGGGCATAATTCCAACAGTCTCCCACTTGCACTAGAGTCAATAATCTAGCCCTCACATCATCATGTGAATTACATTGTAATAAATCTAACACCCATACAGTTCTGGTGTTGATCATGCTTTGGCCGTGGAAGAGGTTTAGTCAGCGGGTCTGCTACATTCAGATCCGTGTGCACTTTGCATATATTCACATCCTCTCCTTCGACGTAGTCGCGGATGAGGTTGAAGCGTCGTTTGATGTGTCTGGACTTCTTGTGAAACCGTGGTTCCTTTGCTAAGGCAATGTAACCCGTGTTGTCACAGAACAAGGTTATTGGATTCAGTGCGCTTGGCACCACTCCAAGGTCCATCATGAACTGCTTCATCCAGACACCCTCCTTAGCCGCTTCCGAGGCAGCCATGTACTCCGCTTGACATGTAGAATCTGCTACGACGCTTTGCTTGGAACTGCACCAGCTTACCGCACCCCTATTAAGAATAAATACGTATCCGGTTTGCGACTTAGAGTCGTCCGGATCAGTGTCAAAGCTTGCATCGACGTAACCTTTTACGGCGAGCTCTTCGTCACCTCCATACACGAGAAACATCTCCTTAGTCCTTTTCAGGTACTTCAGGATATTCTTGACCGCTGTCCAGTGATCCACTCCTGGATTACTCTGGAACCTACCTGCCATACTTATGGCCAGGCTAACATCCGGTCTAGTGCACAACATTGCATACATGATAGAACCTATGGCTGAAGCATAGGGGACGGAGCACATATGCTCTCTATCTTCATCAGTTGCTGGGCACTGAGTCTTACTCAATCTCGTACCTTGTAAAACTGGCAAGAACCCTTTCTTGGACTGGTCCATTTTGAACCTCTTCAAAACTTTATCAAGGCATGTGCTTTGTGAAAGCCCTATCAGGCGTTTTGATCTATCCCTGTAGATCTTAATGCCTAGAATGTAAGCAGCTTCTCCTAGGTCCTTCATAGAGAAACTTTTATCCAAGTAATCCTTTATGGTCTCTAAAAACTCCACGTTGTTTCCAATCAGCAATATGTCATCCACATATAATATTAGAAACGCCACAGAGCTCCCACTCACTTTCTTGTAAATACAAGATTCTCCAACCACTTGTATAAACCCAAATGCTTTGATCACCTCATCAAAGCGTTTGTTCCAACTCCGAGATGCTTGCACCAGTCCATAAATGGATCGCTGGAGCTTGCACACCTTGTTAGCATTCTTAGGATCGACAAAACCTTCGGGTTGCATCATATACAATTCTTCCTTAAGGAAACCGTTAAGGAACGCCGTTTTGACATCCATCTGCCAGATTTCATAATCAAAAAATGCAGCTATTGCTAACATGATTCTGATGGACTTAAGCATCGCTACGGGTGAGAAAGTCTCATCGTAGTCAACTCCTTGAACTTGTGAAAAACCCTTTGCCACAAGTCGAGCTTTATAAACGGTCACATTGTCGTCAGCGTCCGTCTTCCTCTTAAAAATCCATTTGTTCTGAATAGCCTTGCGGCCCTCAGGTAGTACCTCCAAAGTCCACACTTTGTTCTCATACATGGATCCTATCTCGGACTTCATGGCTTCTAGCCATTTGTTGGAATCTGGGCCCACCATTGCTTCTTCATAATTTGCAGGTTCATTGTTGTCCAACAACATGATCGATAAGACGGGATTACCGTACCACTCCGGAGCAGCACGTGGTCTCGTCGACCTGCGTGGTTCGACAGAAACTTGAACCGGAGTTTCATGATCATCATCATTAACTTCCTCCTCACCTGGCGTTGCAATGACAGAGGTTTCCCCTTGCCCTGCGCCACCATCCAGAGGGATGAGAGGTTCGACAACCTCGTCAAGTTCTATCTTCCTCCCACTCAATTCTTTCGAGAGAAACTCCTTCTCGAGAAGAGCTCCATTTTTAGCAACAAACACTTTGCCCTCGGATTTGAGATAGAAGGTGTACCCAACTGTCTCTTTTGGGTAACCTATGAAGACGCACTTTTCCGCTTTGGGTTCCAGGTTTTCAGGCTGAAGCTTTTTGACATAAGCATCAAATCCCCAAATTTTAAGAAATGACAATTTTGGCCTTTTGCCATACCACAGTTCGTATGGTGTCGTCTCAACGGATTTTGATGGTGCCCTATTTAAAGTTAATGCAGCTGTTTCTAATGCATAACCCCAAAACGATAACGGCAAATCAGTAAGAGACATCATAGATCGCACCATCTCTAATAAAGTACGATTACGACATTCGGACACACCATTACGCTGTGGTGTTCCAGGCGGTGTTAACTGTGAAACAATTCCACATCGTCTTAAGTGAGCACCAAACTCGAAACTTAGATATTCACCCCCACGATCAGGCCATAGGAACTTGATCTTCTTGTTACGATGATTTTCCACTTCACTCTGAATTTGCTTGAACTTTTCAAATGTTTCAGACTTGTGCTTCATCAAGTAGACATAACCATATCTACTCAAATCGTCAGTGAAGGTGAGAAAATAACGATATCCGCCGCGTGCCTCCACGCTCATCGGACCACACACATCGGTATGTATGATTTCCAACAAGTCACTTGCATGGTCCATTGTTCCGGAGAACGGAGTCTTAGTCATCTTGCCCATGAGGCATGGTTCGCACGTGTCAAGTGAATCAAAGTCAAGTGACTCCAAAAGATCACCATGGAGTATCTTCATGCGCTTTACACCCATATGACCTAAACGGCAGTGCCACAAAAATATGGTGCTATCATTGTTAACTCTAACTCTTTTGGTCTCAATGTTATGTATGTGTGTATCGCTATCAAGATTCAATATGAACAATCCTCTCACATTGGGTGCATGACCATAAAAGATGTTACTCATAGAAATAGAACAACCATTATTCTCTGACTTAAAAGAGTAACCGTCTCGCAATAAACGAGATCCAGATATAATGTTCATGCTCAACGCAGGCACTAAATAACAATGATTTAAGTTCATCACTAATCCTGATGGTAACTGAAGTGAAACTGTGCCGACGGCGATTGCATCAACCTTGGAACCATTTCCTTCGCGCATCGTCACTTCATCTTTCGCCAGCCTTCGTCTATTCCGCAGTTCCTGTTTCGAGTTGCAAATATGAGCAACAGAACCGGTATCGACTACCCACGCACCACTAGAGAGCTGGTTAAGTACACATCAATAACATGTATATCAAATATACCTGATTTTTCTTTGGCCGCCTTCTTATCTGCCAGATACTTGGGGCAATTGCGCTTCTAGTGACCCATACCCTTTGCAATAGTAACACTCCGTTTCAGGCTTAGGTCCAGCTTTGGGTTTCTTCGTCGGATTGGCAACAGGCTTGCCGGTCTTCTTTGAATTACCCTTCTTGCCTTTGCCGTTTCTCTTGAAACTAGTGGTCTTATTCACCGTCAACACTTGATGCTCTTTACAGAGTTCAGACTCTGCGACTTTCAGCATCGCAAACAACTCACCGAGTGACTTGTTCATCCCTTGCATGTTGTAGTTCAACACAAAGCCTTTATAGCTTGGCGGCAGTGATTGAAGGATTCTGTCAGTGATAGCCTCTTGCGGGAGTTCAATCCCCAGCTCAGCTAGACGGTTTGAGTACCCAGACATTTTGAGCACATGTTCACTGACAGACGAGTTCTCCTCCATCTTGCAAGCATAGAATTTATCGGAGGTCTCATACCTCTCGATCCGGGCATTCTTCTGAAAGATAAACTTCAACTCCTGGAACATCTCAAATGCTCCATGACGCTCAAAGCGACGTTGAAGTCCCGGTTCTAAGCCATACAAGACTGCACATTGAACTACTGAGTAGTCCTCCTTACGTGCTAACCAAGCGTTCTAAACATCTTGATCAGCCGTAGCGGGTGGTTCATCTCCTAGCGCAGCATTACGGACATAATCCTTCTTCCCAGCTTGTAAGATTAGCTTAAGATTACGAGCCCAGTCTACAAAGTTGCTTCCATCATCTTTCAACTTAGCTTTCTCTAGGAACGTATTAAAATTCAGGGTGACTGTTGCGTGAGCCATGATCTACAACACAAATATATTCAAAGTGGACTTAGACTATGTTCAAGATAATTAGAGTTTAACTTAATCAAATTATTCACTAAACACCCACTCAAAAAGTACATCTCTCTAGTCATTTGAGTGGTTCATGATCCACTTACACTAGCTCAAGTTCGATCATCACGTGAGTTGAGTATAGTTTCAGTGGTAAGCACCCCTATGCTAATCATATCATCTATATGATTCATGATCGACCTTTCGGTCTCATGTGTTCCGAGGCCATGTCTGCACATGCTAGGCTCGTCAAGTTTAACCCGAGTGTTCCGCGTGCGCAACTGTTTTGCACCCGTTGTATGTGAACGTTGAGTCTATCACACCCGATCATCATGTGGTGTCTCGAAACGACGAACTGTAGCAACGGTGCACAGTCGGGGAGAACACAATTTCGTCTTGAAATTTTAGTGAGAGATCACCTCATAATGCTACCGTCGTTCTAAGCAAAATAAGGTGCATAAAAGTATTAACATCACATGCAATTCATAAGTGACATGGTATGGCCATCATCACGTGCTCCTTGATCTCCATCACCAAAGCACCGGCACGATCTTCTTGTCACCGGCGCCACACCATGATCTCCATCAACGTGTCGCCATCGGGGTTGTCGTGCTACTCATGCTATTACTACTAAAGCTACTTCCTAGCAAAATAGTAAACGCATCTGCAAGCACAAACGTTAGTATAAAGACAACCCTATGGCTCCTGCCGGTTGCCGTACCATCGACGTGCAAGTCGATATTATCTATTACAATATGATCATCTCATACATCCAATATATCATATCACATCGTTTGCCATATCACATCACAAGCATATCCTGCAAAAACAAGTTAGACGTCCTCTAATTTTGTTGTTGCATGTTTTACGTGGTGACCATGGGTATCTAGTAGGATCGCATCTTACTTACGCAAACACCACAACGGAGATATATGAGTTGCTATTTAACCTCATCCAAGGACCTCCTCGGTCAAATCCGATTCAACTAAAGTTGGAGAAACCGACACTTGCCAGTCATCTTTGAGCAACGGGGTTACTCGTAGCGATGAAACCAGTCTCTCGTAAGCGTACGAGTAATGTCAGTCCAAGCCGCTTCAATCCAACAATACCGCGAAATCAAGAAAAGACTAAGGAGGGCAGCAAAACGCACATCACCGCCCACAAAAACTTTTGTGTTCTACTCGAGAAGACATCTACGCATGAACCTAGCTCATGATGCCACTGTTGGGGAACGTCGCATGGGAAACAAAAATTTTCCTACGCGCACGAAGACCTATCATGGTGATGTCCATCTACGAGAGGGGATGAGTGATCTACGTACCCTTGTAGACCATACAGCAGAAGCGTTAGAGAACGCGGTTGATGTAGTGGAACGTCCTCACCTCCCTCGATCCGCCCCGCGAACAATCCCGCGATCAGTCCCACGATCTAGTACCGAACGGACGGCACCTCCGCGTTCAGCACACGTACAGCTCGATGATGATCTCGGCCATCTTGATCCAGCAAGAGAGACGGAGAGGTAGAAGAGTTCTCCGGCAGCGTGACGGCGCTCCGGAGGTTGGTGATGACCTTGTCTCAGCAGGGCCCCGCCCGAGCTCCGCAGAAACGTGATCTAGAGGAAAAACCGTGGAGGTATGTGGTCGGGCTGCCGGGGAAAAGTCGTCTCAAATCAGCCCTAAAACCTCCGTATATATAGGTGGGAGACAGGGGACCTTGCCTTGGGGCTCAAGGAGCCCCAAGGGGGTCGGCCGGTCCAAGGGGGGAAGGCTCCCCCCCCCCCAAACCGAGTTGGACTTGGTTTGGTGGGTGGGAGTCCTTCCTTCCCTTCCCACCTCCCTTTTTTTCTCTTTGATTTTTCTTTCTATTGCGCATAGGGCCCTTTTGGGCGGTCCCACCAGCCCACTAAGGGCTAGTGCGCCACCCTCATGACCAATGGGCTTCCCCGGGGTGGGTTGCCCCCCCCCCCCGGTGAACTCCCGGAACCCATTCGTCATTCCCGGTACATTCCCGGTAACTCCGAAAACCTTCCGGTAATCAAATGAGGTCATCCTATATATCAATCTTCCTTTCCTGACCATTCCGAAAACCCTCATGACGTCCGTGATCTCATCCGGGACTCCGAACAACATTCGGTAACCAACCATATAACTCAAATACGCATAAAACAACGTCGAACGTTAAGTGTGCAGACCCTGCGGGTTCGAGAACTATGTAGACATGACCCGAGAGACTCCTCGGTCAATATCCAATAGTGGGACCTGGATGCCTATATTGGATCCTACATATTCTACGAAGAACTTATCGTTTGAACCTCGGTGCCAAGGATTCATACAATCCCGTATGTCATTCCCTTTGTCCTTCGGTATGTTACTTGCCCGAGATTCGATCGTCAGTATCCGCATACCTATTTCAATCTCGTTTACCGGCAAGTCTCTTTACTCGTTCCGTAATACAAGATCCCGCAACTTACACTAAGTTACTTTGCTTGCAAGGCTTGTGTGTGATGTTGTATTACCGAGTGGGCCCCGAGATACCTCTCCGTCACACGGAGTGACAAATCCCAGTCTTGATCCATACTAACTCAACTAACACCTTCGGAGATACCTGTAGAGCATCTTTATAGTCACCGAGTTACGTTGCGATGTTTCATAGACACAGATTATTCCTCCGGTGTCAGTGAGTTATATGATCTCATGGTCATAGGAACAAATACTTGACACGCAGAAAACAGTAGCAACAAAATGACACGATCAACATGCTACGTCTATTAGTTTGGGTCTAGTCCATCACGTGATTCTCCTAATGACGTGATCCAGTTATCATGTAACAACACCTTGTTCATAATCAGAAGACACTAACTATCTTTGATCAACTGGCTAGCCAACTAGAGGCTTGCTAGGGACAGTGTTTTGTCTATGTATCCACACATGTAAATGAGTCTTCATTCAATACAATTATAGCATGGATAATAAACGATTATCTTGATACAGGAATTATAATAATAACTATATTTATTATTGCCTCTAGGGCATAATTCCAACAGGATGCAATGAAGAACATGACTAGAGCGAGAGGAATAGGTTGGCACAAGGCCAACTTTCCTGACTAGCTGGACGACCATCCATAGAGCCGCCTAAAGGGCCCTCAACACTGCGAGATGGAGGTGGCATCAATGAACGTTAGTGTCTTAGCACACAACCCACATGTGCGTACCCGTGTGGGGCCAACGAAACATCCCAAAAAGGGCCCCATGCGTGAGCTGGCAATTTGACCGCAATGCATGCCCCTACTATAGCGACTGACCTAGCACGGTGTGGGGCGAGGACACTCGCACGTGAGATGACGATCCACAAGTGTAGGGGATCATTTGTATCATTTTTCGATAAGTATGTGTGTTGAACTGAACGACGAGCTAAAGGTAGAATTAATATTCTCTCAAGTTCTATCGATCACTGATACAACTATACGCACGCTAGCGCTTATTTACCTAGAACAAGTATGAAACTATTTTCCGGGAAGGAAAGAGGAAGTACTTAGTAGGTGTAGTAGATAGTTTTGCAAGGTAATAAAGAACAAGTAAATAAAAGTTAGGGGTTGTATACATAAAGATTAAAAAGTAAGTTTTTTAGTAGAAAGCTTTTTTGTGGAACGCAAGAGAAAGATTGTCCATAGGCAATTGAATATAACTTGATAGATACTTATCATATGCTATGAGCGAGAGGCATATGCTAACACACTTTCCGGACTTGGATCATATGCACATATGATTGGACCTCTAGCAAGCATCCGCAACTACTAGAAATCATTAAGGTAAACCAAACCATAGCATTAAACATCGAGTCCTCTTAACTGCTATACGTACACAACTCCCTTACTCGGGTGTAAGCTTTTGTCACACTAGCCACCCACTATAAGAGAACCATGAACATATTTCCAACCCTCCAGCGTGAATCCTTCATGTGTGCTCCTCACGGAAGGCACCTTACGACAGAATCATATCAACACACAACTCATATCAACAACATCGTATCACAATTAACCCGTAGGACAAAAGAAATCTACCCAAACTTCATAGGATAGCCACACATCATTCGGTAATAATATATAGCATTAAGCACCATATTTAAGTAGGGATTACATACGGGAAGATATGTTTCATGCCACTGCATAGAGGAAGAGACAGTTGAAGGTGATGGTGACGAAGTTGTTGTTGTAGATCACTGTAATGATGGTTGCATCGGCGGTGCTCCGGCGCCACCGGGAGAGAAGGGGAGAGATCACCCTCCTTCCTCTTCTTCCTTGTCCCCCTCCCAAGGTGAGAGGAGGGATTCCCCTCTGGTCCATGGACACCATGGCTCCCAGAGGGCAGCAACCCCTCTAAGATTGGATCTCTCTCTTCGTTTCTTGATAACCCACAAGTATAGGGGATCGCGACAGTTTTCGACGGTAGAGTATTCAACCAAAAATTTTTGATTCGACACAAGGGAAAGCCAAATAATATTATCGAGTATTAGCGGTTGAATTGTCAATTCAATCACACCTGAAAGAGTTAGTATCTGCAGCAAAGTTTCAGTAGCAAAGTAGTGTGATAGTAATAGTAGCAGCTGTAACAGTAACAGTAGTGACAACAGTAGTGGTAAGAGTAGCAGAAGTGACACCAGTAGCGGTAAAGTAACATAGCAAGGACCAGTAGGAAAAGACTCGTAGGCATTGGATCGGTGATGGATAATTATGTCGGATGAAATTCATCATGTAACAGTTATAACATGGGGAGATATGTAATTAGCTCCAGTTCGTCAATGTAATGTAGGCATGTATTCCGTATTTAGTCATACGTGCTTATGGAAAAGAACTTGCATGACATCTATTATCCATCCGTGCCGTGGCAGCGGGTCCCTAATGGAAACTAAGGGATATTAAGGTCTCCTTTTAATAGAGAACCAGAACAAAGCATTAGCACATAGTGATTACATGAACTCCTCATACTATGGTTATCTCCGGGAGTGGTTCCGGTTATTGTCACTCCGGGGTTGCCGGGTCATAACACATAGTAGGTGACTACAACTTGCAAGATAGGATCAAGAACACACATATATTGATGAAAACATAATAGGTTCAGATCTGAAATCATGGCACTCGGGCCCTCGTGACAAGCATTAAGCATAGCAAAGTAGTAGCAACATCAATCTCAGAACATAGTGGATACTAGGGATCAAACCCCATCAAAACTAACTCAATTACATGATAGATCTCATCCAACCCATCACCGTCTAGCAAGCCTATGATGAGATTACTCACGAACGGTGAAGAGCATCATGGAATTGGCGACGAAGGATGGTTGGTGATGACGACGACGACGATTTCCCCTCTTCGGAGCCCAGAACGGACTCCAGATCTGCCCTCCAAAGGAAGAACAGGTGGTGGCGGCGGCTCCGTGTCGTGAAACGTGATGATCTCTTCTCTCCTAATTTTTTTCGTGCGAGAGAGAATATATAGAGCTGGATTTGGAGGCTGCGGAGCCACGAGGGCCTTACAAGCCTGCCAGGCCCGGCCAGGGGGCAAGGGGGCCTCCTAGGCTTGTGAGCTCCTGGCTCCGTGTCTCCAGGTGATTCTTGCGCCAGTATTTTTTATATATTCCACAAAAAATCCTCGTAAATTTCCAGGTCATTCCGAGAACTTTTATTTGTGCGCAAAAACAACACCATGGCAATTCTGCTAAAAACAGCGTCAGTCCGGGTTAGTTCCATTCAAATCATGCAAATTAGAGTCCAAAACAAGGGCAAAAGAGTTTGCAAAAGTAGATACGATGGAGACGTATCAACTCCCCCAAGCTTAAAGCCTTGCTTGTCCTCAAGCAATTCAGTTGACAAACTGAAAGAGACAAAACAAAAACTTTTACGAACTCTGTTTGATCTTGTTGTTGTAATTATGTCTAACTCATATTCAGATTTTCAGCAAGATCATAAGCTAACCACATGAGCAATGACATTTAGGTCTCATGGTGTACTCATATCAATGGCATAATCAACTAGCAAGCAATAATAATAAGTTTCAAATGCCAACACTTCAATCGAAACAATCATGAAGCAATATGAACAAATGGTATCTCGCTAGCCCTTTCTGAGACCGCAAAACATAAATGTAGAGCACCTTCAAAGACCAAGGACTGACTGAACATTGTAATTCATGGCAAAGAAGATCCAGTCACAGTCATACTCAATATCAATTAATAGAAAAGCATAAAAATGACTGAGGTGCTCTCTAATTGGTGCCTTTTATAAGAAGAGGATGACTCCACAGAAACGTAAATAGATAGGCCCTTCGTAGAGGGAAGCATTGATTTGCAGAGGTGCCAGAGCTCAAGCTTTTAAAACAAAGATAAATAATTTTGAGTGGTATGCTCTCATTGTCAACGCGATGACCAAGAGTTTTCACCATCTTCCATGCTACACATACTATAGGCGGTTCCCAAACATAAAAGTAACTTTTGACTCCCCCACCACTGATCAATCACACTCCACGACTAGCCGAATCCTCGGGTGCCGTCCATACTGACAACAATCCAGGGGAGTTTTGTTTGCAATTATACTTTCGATTTGAGCATGGAACTGGGCATTCCGATTACCGACCCCTTTCTCATGAGTGATAGTGAATAAACATGTATCGAGGATAACACGCCTAGCATGGAAGATACTGACCGCCCCTTGTCACCACATGAGCAGTTCGGGAATACAAAACAGATTATTCCTTGAAGGTTTAGAGAGTGGCACATGCAAATTTACTTGGAACGGCAGGTAGATACCGCATATAGGTAGTTATGGTGGACTCATATGGAACAACTTTGAGTTTATGGAAGTGGATGCACAAGCAGTATTCCCGCTTAGTACAGGTGAAGGCTAGCAAAAGACTGGGAAGCGACCAACTAGAGAGCGACAACAGTCATCAATATGCATTGAAATTAACCAACATTGAGTGCAAGCATGAGTAGAATATAAATCACCATGAACATGAATATCATATAGGCTATGTTGATTTTGTTTCCACTACAAGCGTGAACATGTGCCAAATCAAGCCACTTGAATCATTCAAAGGAGGATACCATCCTATCATACTACATCATAATCATCTTGAAATTCATGTTGGCATCGAAGACAAACCATTATAAGCTCCTAGATAATTAAGCATGGCATCAGAAACTATTATCTCTAAGTTGTCATTGTAAACATGTTTTCTCATAACAATGCTGAATTAGGAATGATGAGCTAGTCACATTTACAAAAACAAAATAGGCCGAGTTCATACCAACTTTTCCAGGCTCAGTCACTTCATCATATATCATCATTATTGCCTTTCACTTGCATGACCGAATGATGTGAATCATAATGAGAGTGTTCGTGCATTGGACTAAGCTAGAATCTGCAAGAAAACTCAGAGGAGAAGACAAAGTAATATGGCTCTTGGACGGATAAACAAATATGCATGTGAGAGCCACTAAACATTTTAACCATGGTCTTCTACCTTGACACAAAGAAAAAGAGAACTATTTACACGGGAAAGCTCCCAACAAGGAAAGGAAGAAAGGGAAATCTTTTTGGGTTTTCCTTTTAAATACCACTAAGCAAGATGGAAAGCAAACTTACAACTAATTTTTTTGTTTTTCTCAATTTAAACAAACACACGAGAAGAAAGCGAGAAAAATAAATAAACTAGCATGGATGATACAATGTCAAGCTGTGAACACCGACTATCAAAGTGAAAGTGTGAGCATGAATATAAAGTCGGTGAGAAACACGTACTCCCCCAAGCTTAGGCTTTTGGCCTAAGTTGGTATACTCCCACGGAGGGAAGTAACCGTCTCCGGGGTACTCCGGAGTGTACTGAGGGTGCCACTGCTGGGTGAGCTCCTCTGGCTCCCACTGATAAACTGGTGTCTGGTACTCGACTGGTAGCTCGGGCACGGGCGCCTGTGGTGGCGCTATGCCCTAATATGCGTAGATGTTCGAGGGCATAATAATGTACCTGCCTAGATGAAGATTGAACAAAGAAGGAGCAGGCAAAGTAATAGTCTCACGAGTACCCTGGCTAAATACCAAGTTATAAATCATCCTCTTATTTATATCTTTATCAAGAAAGTCATGGCGAACCATGCTATAGTAATCTAAATATATCTCAGGAAGAAGCATCTCTTCTTCCTCGTACAGTCTAATAGGTATCTCAAAATGTTTAGCAAGCCGGGTAGCATAGATACCTCCATAAACAACGCCTTTAGTACGGTTCGTGTTCAACCGTTGAGCCACTATAGCGCCCAAGCTATAAGTTTTATCATTATAAAGATCTTCGCGCAAAACCGCAAGATCTGGGGAGCTAAGACCCCCAGCTTTTCCACGACCAATCAAACATTTTCCCACAAATAAAGAAAAATACCGAAGCAAGAGAAAATGTAAACTAGCAACTCTAGCGCAAGACAATCCTCTCTCCTCTCCTACAACAATAGTATAAATGAAAGCCTCCAAGTCCCGTGGACGAGGTTCATGAATATCCCCAACATAAGGTAATTTGCAAACATTGCAAAAATCCTGAAGTGACATGCGCTGGGGGATATCATATAACTTGAACTCAACCATAGGAGAACTCTTCCTTGGATAGAAATTAAAGCTTTGCACGAAAATATTAGTGAGGAGGAGGTATTGTGGACACTTATCTTCAACAAATGCGGTAAGGCTTGCGTTCTCCACCAAGTAATAAAAATCGTCACAAAGACCAGCGACACGTAAGAACACATCGCTTGGTCACTCGCACGCTCGAACTTCTACAACTCGGGGGATCGGATACTTTGATTTCTTCTTCTCATTTTCATCTTCCTTGGGGTCACGGCTCGAAGAGCCTCTTAGGAACCTCCTCATCTTTTCCTTTTTCTTTCTTTGAAAACTTTCGAATTTTTAGTGACTCAAAGGAAAAGTGAACGAGGCTCAACAAAACTCATAACAACTACACCTACAAGTGCCTAGAGGCCATATCATGCATCAAAACTACTTGGGACCAACTAAAATTAACATGCAAAGCTCAAGAACAGGATCACCAAGTCAGCAAAAACATGCAACCAATAAAGCACCAAAGCAAAAACTAATTGGACCAATGGAGGAGTCACATACCAAGGAACAACTCCCCAAAATAGTTTGGTGAATGGGGATTTGCACAAGGAGGTCAAAAAATGCAGCAAGAGGAGCATGAACACGGGTTTGAGCTGTGGAATGATTTTTTCTCGAGGTAGAAGAAGGAGATGGGAGCTGGAATAAGTGGAGGGGGCCACGTGGGACCCACAAGCATGCCAGGCCCGGCCAGGGGGGTGGTCGGGCCTCCTAGGCTTGTGGCCCATTGGTGCATCCCCCTGACTAGCTTCCTATCTCAGAAATTTTCAAAAATTCCACACAAAACATACTTGAATTTCAGGGCATTTGAAGAACTTTTATTTTTCGGACACTTTTCTAAGGGACGGAAAAAGCAGAAAATAGGAAAATAAAGTTAAATTTATCATTTTTCTTCTAAACAACCGAAAGTAAAAGTTGGGAACACAGGGTTGTGACTCCTAGATTCATCCATCTCATGGTCATCAAAAGAAATCCGTCAATGAGGTTGATCAAGCCTCCTTGACAAACTTTTTTCGAATCACAAAAAACCGGGGAATTTTTGAATAATCACTAAGTTACCTCAACGGGGATGTGCATATCCCCAACAAGTAAATCATACTTCATCTTGACAGTAGGTATAGGGCATTCAAAGCTTCCAATAAGAATTGATGAAGATTTTTCAATAGCATTGATGCAATGTACTCGATAGTGTTTCTTCGGAAAGTGAATCGTGTGCTCATTACCATTAACATGGAAAGTGGCATTGCCTTTGTTGCAATCAATAACAGCCCCTGCAGTGTTTAAAAAGGGTCTTCCAAGGATGACAGCCATGGCATCATACTCGGGAATATCCAAAATAACAAAGTCCGTTAAGATAGTAACGTTAGCAACCACAACAGGCACATCCTCGCAAATGCCTATAGGGAAAGCAATTAATTTGTCGGCCATTTGCAAAGACATTTCGCTGGGTGTCAACTTATCCAATTCAAGTCTACGATATAAAGAGAGAGGCATAACACTAACACCGGCTCCAAGATCACATAAAGCAGTTCTAACATAATATCCTTTAATGGAGCAAGGTATAGTGGGCACTCCGGGATCACCTAGTTTCTTAGGAGTCCCACCCTTACAAGTGTAGTTGGCAAGCATGGTGGAAATCTCGACCTCAGGTATCTTCCTTTTATTAGTCACAATATCTTTCATGTACTTAGCATTAGGAGAGATTTTGAGCATATTTGTCAAACCCATTTGCAAAAAGACATGTCTAATAATTTCAACAAAGCTCTCAAAATCCTCATCATCCCCTTTCTTGGATGGTTTGGGAGGAAAGGGCATGGGTTTCTGAACCCATGGTTCCTTTTCTTTACCATGCTTCCTAGCAATAAAGTCGTTCTTATCGTATCTCTTGTTCTTACGTTGTGGTTTATCAAGATCAACAACAGGTTCAATCTCCACATCCTTATCATTACTAGGTTGAGCATCAACACGAACACGAGAATCAATATTATCACTACGCTCATGTTCATCACCAGATTGTGTTTCGGCATCAGAAACAGAGACATCATTCGGATTCTCAGGTGTAACAACAACAGGTTTGCTAGCATGCAAGTTCCTATCATCTTTCTTTTTCTTCCTATTACCAGGATTTCTAGGTGCCTCAGTGTTAACTTCTTGAGAATCTTGTTCAATTCTCTTAGGATGGCCCTTAGGATACAAAGGTTCCTGAGTCATTCTACCACCTCTAGTGACAACTCTAACATAATTGTCATTCAACTCATTGAGAAAGTCATTTTTAGCCTTAAGTACTTGTTCTACTTGAGTAGTGACCATAGAGGCATGTTTACTCAAAATGTTAAGATCATTGACATTTCTATCCACACAAGCTCTGATATGACTAATCATACGAGCATTTTGTTCCAATTGTCTGCTAACATAATCATTGAAACTTTGTTGTTTGGCAACGAAGTTACCAAAATCATCTAAGCATAAGCTAGTAGGTTTATCATAAGGAATATCACTCTCATTGAATCTACGAAGAGAATTTACCTCTACTACCTGTGTCGGGTTATCAAGACCATGTATTTCTTCAATAGGTGGTAGATTCTTAACATCTTCAGATTTAATAACTTCTCTTGCATAGATTTCTTGGCTTCTTGCACATCTTCAGGACTGAGGAATAGAATGCCTCTTTTCTTCGGAGTTGGCTTCGGAGGTGGTTCGGGAATAGTCCAAGCATTATCATTGCTCAATATATTATTCAATAGAATTTCAGCTTGTTCCACATTTCGTTCCCTGAAAACACAACCAGCAAAACTATCTAGGTGGTCCCTAGAAGCATCGGTTAGTCCATTATAAAAGATATCAAGTATTTCATTTTTCTCAAGAGGGTTATCAGGCAAAGCATTCAGTAACTGGACAAGCCTCCCCCAAGCTTGTGGGAGACTCTCTACTTCAACTTGCACAAAGTTATATATATCCTTCAAGGGAGCTTGTTTCTTATGGGCAGGAAAATATTTCTGAGAGAAGTAATATATCATATCCTAGGGACTACGCACACAACCAGGAGCAAGAGAAGTAAACCAAGTATTAGCATCACCGTTTAGCGAGAAAGGAAGCAACTTAACGATATAGTAATGGCGAATCTTTTCCTCATTCGTGAATAGGGTGGCTATACCATTTAGCTTAATAAGATGTGCTACAACCGTTTCAGACTCATAACCATGAAAAGGATCAGATTCTACCAAAGTGATTAACTCAGGATCGACAGAGAATTCATAATCCTTATCAGTGACAAAGATGGGTGAAGTAGCAAACTTAGGATCGTATTTCATTCTAGCATTCAAAGATTTTTCTTTCCACCTGCGCAATAAATTCTCAAGATCATAGCTATCCTTACAAGCAAGAAAGTCTTCAGCTACCTCTCCCTCCATAACATAACCCTCAGGTATAATAGGCAATTCATATCTAGGAGAGCTAGTTCTAATAGGTGGAACAGCAGGTTCTACTTCAATAATTTCACCAGTTTCAGAAGTATCATCACATTCAGTAGCAACTCTAGCAATTTGTGCATCAAGAAATGCACCCAGTGGCAAAGTAGTATCAAGCAAAGCATCATCATAAGCATCATGGATAGCAGAAGTAGCATCATCAAACACAGGTGACACATCATAATTTCTAGTATGTGGTGGTGTCGCAAATTTACTCATAACTCAAGGTGAATCAAGTGTAGAGCTAGATGGCAGTTCCTTACTTGTCCTCGTAGTTGAGGGCAAGACTACTTTTTGGATCTCTCGGATTCCTCATAGTGATCAACAGACGTAAATCCCAAGTGACTCAGAGAATAGAGCTATGCCTCCCCGGCAACGATGCTAAAAATAGTCTTGATAACCCACAAGTATAGGGGATCGCAACAGTTTTCGTGGGTAGAGTATTCAACCCAATTTTTTTGATTCGACACAAGGGGAAGCCAAAGAATATTCTCGAGTATTAGAAGTTGAGTTGTCAATTCAACCACACCTGAAAGACTTAGTATCTGCAGCAAAGTTTCAGTAGAAAAGTAGTGTGACAGTAACAGTAGCAGCGGTAACAGTAACAGTAGTGACAACAGTAGCGGTAACAGTAGCAGCAGTGACAACAGTAGCGGTAAAGTAACATAGAAAGGACCAGTACAAAAAGAATCGTAGGCATTGAATCGGTGATGGATAATCATGTCGGATGACATTCATCATGTAACAGTTATAACATGGGGAGATATGTAACTAGCTCCAGTTTGTCAATGTAATGTAGGCATGTATTCTGTATTTAGTCATACGTGCTTATGGAAAATAACTTGCATGACATCTATTGTCCATCCCTCACATGGCAGCAGGGTCCTAATGGAAACTAAGGGATATTAAGGTCTCCTTTTAATAGAGAACCGGAACAAAGCATTAGCACATAGTGAATACATGAACTCCTCATACTATGGTCATCTCCGGGAGTGGTTCCGGTTATTGTCACTCCGGGGTTGCCGGGTCATAACACATAGTAGGTGACTACAACTTGCAAGATAGGATCAAGAACACACATATATTGATGAAAACATAATAGGTTCAGATCTGAAATCATGGCACTCGGGCCCTAGTGACAAGCATTAAGCATAGCAAAGTAGTAGCAACATCAATCTCAGAACATAGTGGATACTAGGGATCAAACCCCATCAAAACTAACTCGATTACATGATAGATCTCATCCAACACATCACCATACAGCAAGCCTACGATGATATTACTCACGAACGGTGAAGAGCATCATGGAATTGGCGATGAAGGATGGTTGGTGATGACGACGGCGACGATTTCCCCTCTCCGGAGCCCAGAACGGACTCCAGATCTGTCCTCTAGAGGAAGAACAGGTGGTGGCGGTGGCTCCGTGTTGTGAAACGTGATGAACTCTTCTCTCCTATTTTTTTCTGGGCGAGAGAGAATATATGGAGCTGGATTTGGAGGTTGCGGAGCCATGAGGGCCTCACAAGCCTGCGAGCCCGGCCACCGGGGGGGGGGCTCCTGGGCTTGTGAGCTCCTGGCTCCGTGTCTCTAGGTGATTCTTGCGCTAGTATTTTTTATATATTCCACAAAAAATCCTCGTAATATTCCAGATCATTCTGAGAACTTTTATTTCTGCGCAAAAACAACACCATGGCAATTCTACTGAAAACAACGTCAGTCCGGGTTAGTTCCATTCAAATCATGCAAATTGGAGTCCAAAACAAGGGCAAAAGAGTTTGGAAAAGTAGATACGATGGAGACGTATCATTTCTCTATTGTTTTTGCTATTGTTTTGTGTCCCTTCACCATTTCTTAAATATCCAGAGATCCGTAACTCCGACCGGGCAGAAATTCTGAGGGGATTTTTATCGCAAAAACACCTTTCTTGCGACAAAAGGAGAGCTCAAAGCAACTTAAGGGCTGGCCACAAGACATCATGGCGCCTCCAGGCCGCGCCCTGTTGTCTTGTGGGGACCTCGGGCATCATCTTGCGTTGATTCCAACTCCCAAAATTCACATATATTCCAAAACAAATCTCCATAAATTTTTATCGCGTTAGGACTTCGTTTGATATGGAATTTACGAAACAAAAAGCACGCAAAAAAGGAACTGGCACTGGGCACTGGGTAAGTAAGTTTGTCTCAAAAATAATATAAAATGTTTCCAAAAGTATATGAAAGTTGTAGAATATTGGAATGAAGCAATAAAAAACTATAGATACGATAGAGACGTATCAGCATCCCCAAGCTTAATTCCTGCTCATCCTCGAGTAGCTAAATGATAAAAAGATAATTTTTTATGTGGAATACTACCTATCATAATCTTGAACAAATGTCTACTCATTCCATGAATATTAAGATACAAGTGATTCGAGGCAATAGTCTATTATTTGACAAAAATACATCCATATCAGGTTCACTAGCAAACAATCATGTCCTTTCAAAATAACAATGGTTGAAGAATGTTATCCCTACAAAATCATATAGCCTGTCATGCTTGATCTTCCAAGCATAAAGTGTAAATCATGAGCACCCGTGTGTCGAACCAAGCAATTGGATTGTACTTTTTAACGCGCTTCTACTTTTTATTACTCATGCAATATATGAGAGTGAACCATAGATATAGCATAAAGGTGGAATAGAATATGCTAATATGTTTCAAAGGGGGAAAAGTGGAGAAGAAAGCCTCGCATCAACTCGGCGTATCAATGGGCTATGGAGATGCCCATCAATAGATATCAATGTGAGTAGGGATTGCCATGCAATGGATGCACTAGAGAAATAAGTGTATCAAAGCTCGACTGAAGCTAAGTGGGTGTGCATCCAACTTGCTTGCTCATGAAGACCTCAGACATTTGAGGATGCCCGCCATCGAAATATACAAACCAAGTTCTATAATGAAAAAATCCCACTAGCATACGGAAGTGACAAAACAAGAGACTCTCTTTATGAAGAACATGGTGCCACTTTGAGGCACAAGTGTGGAAAAGGATAGTAGAAAAGTCCCTTTTCTCTTTTTCTCTCGTTTACTTGTTTTTTTTCATGGTGGGCTTTTCATATTTGTTTTTTTTTGCCTCCCCATTTTTTTATTTTTTTTAGGGTGGGCTCATTTGGCCTCCCCATTTTTATTTCCTAAGTGGGACAATGCTCTAATAATGATGATCATCACACTTTTATTTACTTGCAACTCGATATGAAAAACGGATAGGAAGGTAGGACTCTATATGAATGCCTTTGGCAGTGTACAAGGATGTGCAATGATCTAGCATAGCAAAAGATATCAAAATGGACAATCCATGTGAAAATGGTGCTAGCTATCTTACGATCATGGAAAGCAATATGACAGTGAAAGCTCAAGTCATGTATATGATGATGATGGAAGTTTCATGGCAATATGTCTCGGAATGGCTATGGAAATGGCATGATAGGTAGGTATGGTGGCTGTTTTGAGGAACATATAAGGTTACGTATGTGCAACTGAGTGTATCATGTCACGGGGTTTGTATGCACCGACAAAAGTTGAACCAATCCTCAAAGTGATAATGGGCAATGCACGGTACCGAAGAGGCTAGCAAATATGAGGTGGTGGGAGTGTGTATATCATGCTTTCACATTAGTCATAAATAACTCACATACTTATTGCAAGGTTTTATTAGTTCTCTTAAAGCAAAGTACAACTCGCATGCTCCAAGTGAGAAGGTTGGGATGATTTAACCATCCCGCGACTCCAATTATAACAGTGGAAAGGATTTGAATCAAGGATAAATTATGCTCTAATCTTCATTGGATAACTAGGACTATGCGTGCATGCTTCGGGAATCACAAACCTTAACATCAATGTTCTTGCTAATCCACAATCATCAACTAGTGCACCCACATATTACTATCTTAATGTCACAAAATTATTGCAGGGAATCAAACATATCATATTTAGTGATCAACATGTTTTATGTAGAATTTTATGACTAACCATGTGGATGACCAATTCCTGATAACTCTCTAAGTAGGTATAAGTAAAGCATGAGAGTTTAATTATTTCTACAAAAGACCATGCTCTAATAAATATAAGTTAAGCAAAAGAGGATAACAATTTTCTATTTGTAGAGAAATAGACATCCAACTTCAAATGATATAAGTGAGGCACATGAAGCATTTTACAAAGTCATACTCAAAAGATATAAGTGAAGTGCAAAGAGCATTATATAAATCAACCATGGAATTTACCATACCAGAATGGTGCATTGCTAAAAGGAAAACAAAAGGCACACGACGCTCCAAGAATTTACGCATATCATGTGAATAAAACAAAAATTGAAACATACCGATAGTTGTTGAAGAAGAAAGATGGGATGCCTTCTGGGGCATCCCCAAACTTAGTGTCGGGACCCCGATCCTAAGCCATAGGAATCCAGCTTGTAACACATCGCATCTCTTTGCGGTCGCACGCATGGTTATCCCCACGACTGCAGCCTTACCTTAGCCGGGACCGTTTGCGCCTTTTGACTCACGTA
Organism: Hordeum vulgare subsp. vulgare; assembly: GCF_904849725.1. NCBI lineage: Eukaryota > Viridiplantae > Streptophyta > Magnoliopsida > Poales > Poaceae > Hordeum > Hordeum vulgare. The sequence goes on from NC_058520.1 coordinate 104,137,618, forward strand.
TGCAATTGTGTCACTAGCAATCCAATGACAAAGAACCCGGATCGACATGTCTAGTGATAAACCAAAGCGGCAGTTCCGCACAGGGACATGCATACATGACCCAGCAAAGCAGGTGTCGATCACCAGCGAATGTACACGAGTCGTAGCAAGCTACAAGGACTCCATTACATCGTGTGACATTTCCCCAAAGGGACAGACACAATAACTAAGAAGGACACATGCCGGTCAACCAATGTGTCTGGAGCAGTAGTGAAGTACCATGGCTCTTTGGAATCACAAAGGGGCAATTCCCTATAAGGAGTGCTACTAAAGCCTACGGCTAGGTATTCAAACCCCATACATATCAAGTACAACACACGTACACATGGCATACCGATATGTATAGATACATCGATGGCATCACAACATAACCATAAACATACAAACTTTATTTAGAAGTCTCGGAAGAGCCACATCCAAAATATTACAAGGTACGGGTCTCACGACCCATCATCACAAGTCATACACACAATTCTTACAAGCCAGCAAAAGAGTAAAACTGTCTGAGTACACACAGATGGAAAGATAAAGGCACATGACCTGACTATCTACAGACCCATCCTAGGGTCAGATCGTAGCTGGGATACCAGCTACTCGTCGTCGTCGATGTCTAGGTAGAACCCTCCATTAGGGTCATTAACAACCTCTGCAACAATTATTAAGCAAACATGAGTACAAAAGTACTCAGCAAGACTTTAGGAAATCTGTCTATTCATGCAATGTATCATCAAGGAGTTGTGGGGTTTCATGAGGAAAGCCATCATTTGACTCTTGGCTAGACAACTTGCATTTTTAAATAGTTTTGACAACTATGTTTCTCGCACACGAGTCCACTAACACCACAACAATACTCCATCATGGAATCATTCCGTCTTCCTATGGAAATGTCGTCCATGACACTCACGCTTATCTTTACAATTTTATGAGTAGCCATTATAGTTATCTATGAACAACATATGTTTCCAAGTAGTCCATATCCGCGTACGCGGCTATTCGAATAGATCATAACCCTGCAGGGGTGTACTTCTTCACACACGCTCTCGCCACTTATCGCCATGTGCACGTCATGCACCTCGGCAACCTTCAAGCAGAAGCCCAGCGAGGGAGTCAGCCACGACCGTTAGCCACGCTAATACTTAGTCCAGGTCTATCACCTATCTGAGGGTAACCCGCACGGAAGTCCGGCCAAGGTTTCCGCCATGGCCCCAAACGATGTGCGCAGGGTTCCCAAGCCCACCATCCAGGTTGGTACACCGTGCCACTGCCTACCGCATCATAGCCCACCTCTAAGGTCAGCGCTACGCATGGCCTCCAACATAACTATAAACACCAGAAACTACTTGCAACTCCTGGACCGAGTACTAAGCGATTAAAAAGTCAAGCGGGGTCATATTTCAGGGCCCAGCATGTGGTAGTATCTCGTCTTGGATTACATACACGGAACTCAGTTCCTAAGGACGGTTCTGATGAAACAACCCGCCATGTACTCCTACATAGCCTTTCACCGGTACCTTTACCAAATCAGGTTCAACACACGACCTTTACCAACTAAACACATTCTCATGATTTTGTTCATCACCCAGATGACAGACCATACACAACTCTAAGCATAGCATCCATAGCAGGATAAGGCACATCATGGCTCAAGCATCTACCAGGTATGCTATGTTGCAAGGTTCAGCTATTTACTATGACAAGGACAGGTCATGCAAAGGAAGTGGGTTCAACTAACGTGGCAAAAGCATTTGAAGCATTTGATCCTAATGCAATAAGTAAGAGCAGGAGCGAGAACATGGGATTTATCGGGATCATCAAAAAGGTTGCTTGCCTTGTTGCTCAGCAGGGGGATGATATCCGTCAGTCGGATAATCAGACGTATCCGGAGGGGCGGAGCCTACCGGAATAACACCAATCAATCAATATCAAACATATGCAACAAAATGATGCATGAAATGCAATGTAGCATGGTTTGATATGACTAGCAGAACCTTTTGGGTGATCTTGATTTGAAATCATAATTCAAATATCATTTGAATTATAATTTATCACATCCTTTTAATTGATTTGACCTGATGTTGTTTCATAACTTTTTTTTTCATGCATGAAAATAGCACCATTGGATTCCTTGAATTTTTCTGATCCTTTTACGTATATTATTTGTCAAATTTAGAGTTATATTGAATTTTCAATGAATTTCCAAAGTTTTGAACTTATTCTGGAATTGTTTTTAAAGGCACTTCTTTTTAGAGAAGTTTTAAAATATACCCTTTCTTTATGATAAGGAAGGGGGTGAGATTAGGTTCCCCTTTATTTTTTTGCGTTTCAAAAAAAGCTTTGTTGCATCAGCATGACATCAGCAGGTCCAACTGGCCGTTGAAAGTCAAACCTAACCAGTGGGACCCACTGGTCAGTGACTCTGGCCAGTTTTTAGTTTAAATTTCACTTAATAGATTAATTATGAGGGCTGGACCCACATGTCAGTGATTGTTTAAGTTTTTATTTAATTAATTATTTTTACTAATCCTAAACTTAATTAACTAGGGGCTGACTCCACCTGTCATAGGCTCAGGGGGGTCAGATCCACCGGCGGCGAGGTCGTTCTCGCCGGCGGTGAGCCTCCGGCGACCACCGAAACGACCGAGGGGCTCGGAAATGCCTCTCCGATGACCAAACTTCACGAGGAGAGCACCAGACGAACGACACTTCACCCGCGGCTCCATTTGTGCATGTAGCCGGGGATGAAATGGCCGGAGATGACGCCGGCGACGAGCTTGGCGGCGGCCGAACCTCACCCATCATCGAGGTCATCGAAACAGGGGGCATCACGCGCGGGGCCAGGCTCCTATAGCACCACGCGGCGCACTGAAGCCATTGGTGGCCTTAGATGGACCAGCCGATCACTGGAGAGCTACCGGCGACGAGGTCCCGCGGCGGATCTCGTTGGGCTCCGGTGGAATCGGGGTCTAGAGGAAGGGATCGAGGGGGGAAACTTAGGGAAAAGAACCCTGAGCTCACGAGGAGTGCAGAGGCGTCTAGAGTGGGCTCACGGATGGCCTGAGGAGGGAGAACGACGACGGCGAAGCTCCGGTGACCCGAGGAAGAAGATGACGGCTTCACAGCGTTCCAGGGCTTCCCGACATCGAGCGACTAGCTGGAGAGCTTTAGGGGGTCACGGCGATGCTGATGCACGGCTCATGTGAGAGGGAGAGGGACACGAGCGACGGCGAGCTCAAGCTTGAGCTTGCGGTCATGGCGGCCAAGAGGGGGAGAGAGTACAGAGCGAATGTGGAGGGGAAGAGCTCGGGGAGGCCTCGGGGAGCTTATCCCCGACCACGCCAGCGCGACGAGGCGGCCAGGCAGGCACGCAGCTGCGTGGGCGCGCCGGATCAAGCGGCGGCCACCTCCTGCTCCGACTGGCAGGAGGAAGACGACAGCTAAGGTGGGCTGGGCTTCAGGTGAGCGTCAGGTAAGTCTTTTTCATTTCTTCCCTTTTCTGTTTTCTGCTTTATTCTTTCTGTTATTTATTTTGTTTTATTTTTGCCTCCAAACTATTCCTAAAATAGTTTGAAAAATACTGGAGTGTTAGTTGGAATATTTCCAACCACTCATAAAGTTTTCAACATTTTTGGAAACTTTAAATTATTTGAAAACAAATATATCATTGTTTTCAGTAGCTTCTAACTTAAATTTAAAATGCCAAAAGTAGGTTGAATATAAGTTTCATCTGTGATATTTTGTTTTCAACATTTATCAGAAATATATAACTTTTAAGAAGGCCATTTTGGGTTCATTGATTTTGGCAAGATTTGAATTTCCTTTGAATAGAAGTGGCTAGGGTTTTTGGTTTGAGTTTCACCACTTCCTTTGATTTTGTTTCAACTTCTTGAATGCAATGGAAGAAGACATGAGCACAAATGCTAAGCCCTAGTTAGGGATCCAGGGATGTGACACTTAGACACTTGAGTCTCCTTGAATAATTACTTGGGATGCCTTGGGAATCCCCAATCTTGAGATCTTGCCTCTCCTTATTCTTCTCATATCAATACCTCCTCCTCGATCTTCGAACACTTCATCCACACAAAACTTAACAAAACTTTTATTAGAAACTATGTACATAAACATCAAATCTCATCATGTTCTGCCATAACATTATCGCATAATTATAATCTAACATTACCCACTTTATGCTATCACAATTCTATGCCTCCCAAGTCAATGGGGCTCAAGCAACTATAACAACAATCTATGAAAAATAGGATAATCTGTAAAGATGCAGATAAAACATATACTTATGTAACTTAAAAAAATTCTGAAACATTAACACATGGTAAATAATTTATATTTCAATACTTTGTAAAAAAATCATATTCTTTTGACATTCCAGTAAAATATGAAAAATCAAACACTACAGCCAAAGTTTTTGTTTTTGCACAACACATATCAAACAAGCAATTCAAACATCCTAAAGGTAAATCTTGGCACATTATTTTTATAATACAATGGATTTGCACAAGGGGATAATTATTTTTTGTTGAAAAGTTTTTGTACTCCACGTTCACAAAGTTTCCATGGGCATGAACAAAGTTCAAGGCTAGCTCCCACTTCAACGGTGCTAGTCCTTCTCGCTTTGAATTTTCCTTTAAAAAAAGTTTTAGGTTCCACCCTTTATCTTTTGTTTTAATTATTTTAAAATCACACAATATAAATAAATTACTCTCTAAAACTTCCGGGTTGTTTCCATGGCAGCGCTTTCTCTAAAGCTATTAAGCTAGGCATATAGTGCTCAAGTAATGGATCGACCTGGATCCCAAGGTATATCAAAGCCAATTTTAATTAACAATTATTTGTAATTTAGTAGTGAGCATAAAGTGATATATATTATGTGATAAGTCTAACTCACTTCCATGCATTGACATGTCATAGAAGAACAATTCATGCACAACAAATAGTTTCTTGCAATTTTATCTGATTGGAAACATAGAGAGGTGAAGATTTGGTTCCTCTCTCATAATAAATGCAAGTAGGAGCATAAAGCACATGCATATTATATCCATCAAAACCATCATGTGTAGTGCTAAAATGCAAACCGTCAATATAGTCCTTAATAAGTGCAAACTTCTTCGATATGGTGTAGTTAGGAGAATTCAAAAAGCTAATAGGACTATCATTTGTGGGTGCAATTGCAACAATTTCATGCTTAGCATAAGGAACTATAGATAGTTCATCCTCATAAACATAATTCATATTGGCATCACGGACACAAACATAGCAAGCATCAAGTTCATCAAAAAGGGACATTTCAAACGAATCCAAGGGATCATAGAAGTCATCACATCATTCATCCTTCCGTATGTGCGAAGGTAAATTAAAAAATGTATGAGTTGAAGAGTTACACTCATTAGAAGGTGGGCACGGGTAGCTAATCCTCTCTTCCTCCTTTTGTTCTTCGCTCTCCTCCTCATCTTTTTCATCTAATGAGCTCACAGTTTCAGCAATTTCTTCCTGCAAAATATTAATCTCTTCCAAGGTAGCAGACATTCTTTCAACAAATTCATTAAAATAGGCATTGTATTCATAGTTCTCATAGCAATATTTAAGTATGGAAAAAATTTCAGATTTGCAAAGAATAGCATCATACTTTTTAATCAAAGAAGCAATTTTATAAGTAGGGATGGCAATGGGTACCCATTACCCACGTACCTTACCCATGGGTATATAAATAGGAAAATCCAAAACCCATCGGGTAGAGCGGGTACGGGTATGGGATCATATAACCCATACCCATATACCCATGTACCCATATAAAATCTATGTAAACTCAAAATTATCTCTATAGTCTACACTATGTCAATAATTTATGAATTGAAAGTGTATGTCTATGTGTTGTTATTTATGACTATATGATGTTGTTGTATAAGCATGTGTTGTAATTATAATCTATCTTTGTAAACTATATGATACAATGCATTTTATAACTATAAGTTGTTTAAATTGATGTTTTGCAAATATGGGTAATTTTAGCCACGGGTACCCGTCTACCCTGTCGGGTAAAGGGTATGGAAAAAAATTGTACCCATTGATGGGTATGGGTAATATCAGACGGGGCGGGTAAGGGTATGGGAAGGCTCCACCCATACCCATACCCTGCGGGTGCCAACCCTATTCATAAGCACCCTTAAAAGCAACAAATTCTTCAATTTCTTTATCATCATAGTAATCATATATAAAATTAGCATAAGTGGACGAGGTTTTATTATCATTAAATTCACATTGAAAGGGAAGATGTGAAGTCTCCATCTTAGAGCAACAAGTATAGTCACAACTCAAGCATAAATGCCAAGCATACCAACACAACATTTTAATTTGATCCCATAAATGTTTCCCTTTTTGATTGAAGCGATAATCTCTAAGATACTCACGTTCATCCAACGTGTATCCGATCATCAATTTCAATGGGGAATTCTCGAGATTATCAAAGTAGTATTTAATGTTTTCCACATAACTAGCATCGAGGGTTTTAGGAGGTTCTCCATCTCCATGAGTACTAAGTACAACTATTTTCCTGGTGTTTTGTGTTCCATATCCATAATTAAATATATAAAACAACTAATAAAATAAAATAAAAATTACTTAGTGATAAAGCAAACAAGCACGCACGAGAATATCAACCACTACGCTATTGCTCCACGACAAAGACGCTAGAAAAAAGGTCTTCATAACCCACAAGTTTTGTGGATCGTTTCTAGCCTTTTTTGATAACTAAGAGTGTCAAACCCAGCAAGGAAACAAAGGTAGAATTAATATTCTCTGAAGTTCTATCGACCACCAATATAACTCTACACACGCTAGTGCTTACTTTACCCAGAACAAGTATGAAACTATTTTGCGTGTAGTAGACTAGAAATACTTAGTAGGTGTAATAGATAGTTTTGCAAGATAATAAAGAACAGGTAAATAAAATTTAGGAGATGTTTAGATAACAATTAAAAAGTAAGTGGTTTAGTAAAAAGATTTTATGTGTAACATAAGAGAAAGATTGTCCATAGGCAATTTATTATAACATGATAGATACTTAGCATATGCAATGAGGGAGAGGGAGAGACTAACACATTTTCTGTACCTGGATCATATGCACTTATGATTGGACCTCTTGCAAGCACCCATGACAACTATAAATCATTAAGTTAAACCCAACCACAACAGTAAGCATCAACTCCTCTTTACTCCCATACACATACAACTCCCTTACTCGGGTGTAACCTTTTGTCACTCTAGCCACCCACTATAAGAGAATCATGAACATATTGCAAACCCTCCAGCATGAATCCTTCACGTGTGCACCTCACAGAAGGCACCTTAGGACATCACCATATCAACACACGAATCATATCAATAAGTACATCATATCACAATTAACTTGTAGGACAAAATAAATCTAATCAAACATCATAGGATAGCCACACATCATTTGGTAATAATATACAACATTAAGCACCATTTTAAGTAGAGATTACAACTGGGAAGAGAAGTTCTACACCGCTGCATAGAGGAGGAGAGAGTTGATGGTGACTGCGGCGAAGTTGTTGGTGTAGATCGCCATCACGATGGTTGCCCCGACGGCGCTGCGACACCACTAGGAGAGAGGGCGAGAGAGCCCCCCTTCTTCTTCTTCCTTGTCCACCTACCTAGGTGGGAGGAGGGTTTCCCCTCTTGTCGATAGCCGCCATGGCTCCCGCAGGGCAGTAGCCCCTTCGAGATTAGATCTCTCTCTTTGTTTCTCTCCTGTTTTTCGCTACTGTTTTCTAGCCCTTCATCATTTCTAAAATAGTCGGAGATCCATAACTCCGATCGGGCTGAAATGCTAAGGGGATTTTTATCACGAAAATATATTTCTTGCGGCCAAAGGAGAGCTCCAACTGACATAAGGGCTCGACACAAGCCATCAGGGCGCCCCCAGGTCGCGTCATGTTGGCTTGTGGGGACCTCGGGCATAATCTTGCCTTGATTCCGACTCTCAAAATTAACATATATTCAGAAAAAATCTCCATAAATTTTTATCTCGTTGGACTCCTTTAATATGGAGTTTCTACGAAAAACACAAAAAATAAGAACTAACACTCGAAACTCGATAAATAAGTTAGTCCCAAAATAATATAAAATATTGCCAAAAGTATATGAAAGTTGTAGAATATTGGCATGTAGCTATCAAAAATTATAGATACGATGAAGACGTATCATGAGCCAACACGTCTGGTCTTGCTCGCACGTGATGCCACCCAATGATGGTGTGCACTGGCACGCCCCCGCGGTCCACCCGTCATCGACCTTCGAGCTAGAACACTCGTGTGCGAGATGTTCGGGTAGATTGGACAACTAGCATCGCCCCGAGTAGCTCCTGCCACAAGACACCCAACTGTGCTCGATCCACCTGCCATGGATGCACGTCGACTGTAGGATCACGCGCCCTTAGTACACTTATCCTTGAGCTGCTAGCAGTGTCGCACGACTGTGAGCCGTTCGGGCACATTGGACGGCTTCCATCAGCCTTAAGAAGCTCCCACAAAGCCACCACGTGACGAATGACCAGGAGGTTCTCTCCGTCCGCGATTAGCCTAGGATGGTGGGTACTCCACCACCCTTTATAGAATTATTAATATTAATGATGTGGCGTGCGTGTAGATGGTGAATACAAAATAATTTTTCCTTTATATATAGTTCCTAGTGTGAAGCAAGAATTTCAAATGATATATCTTTGTTATTTAGTAAGGTGTTTGTTATATAATGTTAAAAAATTGAGTAAAGAATATTTTATTTGATATGTACAATGAATTATGTGCATTTCTATGCACATTATCATTGTTGTCTTCGAATGCTCATCCATAATCGAAATAGAAAGAATTTATGTGCACATTTATTCACTTGATGACTATTAATTTGGTTGATCTCGACAAATAAAAACATCACTATTATATATATATAGTAATTCACTTGGTGACTATTAATTTCAGAAATCACACCAAATCAGTAATTTAATGTTATAAACCACTATAAAAGGCTTGCACATTTCATTTGTTCTCGTCAGAACTTACATGTCACACAAAAATCAACAACTCATTCCTTCAGCACAAACGACGAGTTGAAATGAGGACTACCCATGTGTGGATTGTGGCCCTAGTCTTTATTGTGCTAGGATCAGGTACTCATTTGTTCATGTAACACATTTCTGTATAATCTCTCCCAGCAAATAATGGCCATGTTGTGATCGTACCTTTTCTTCATCGCAAGATTTTGCAGGCTTGGTAGTAGAGGCATCAAGAGATGGCATTAAACTCATCACATGTGTGACAAAAAAAATCGCAAATCCACCATGTGATAACAAAACTTGCGAAGACGCATGCTCCAAACGTACAGGGCAATACAAATCTGGCGAGTGTGTTGCTGAGGGTTGCAAGTGCACATTTTGCATAGACCATCCTCCAACCATCCACAGTAATGAAAAAAATGAATACTAACTAGGTAAGATGGGATATTGTGTTGAGTGAATAAGGTGACGAAAGCACATATGGTGTACCAGCAAGGTTGTTCACACGTATAAGCCATATGAAAGAGCACTAAATCTAGTCTTTCTTCTTGAATTATCTAGAATTAAGAAGTGGTCTTTAAAATTTGAAGAAATGGTCCATAAAATTTTTGTGGTTGATTATTTTCCATTATTTTCATTAATTTTTAAATGAATTCGTGTCGACAGTGAATGAGAATTATTTTTTCCTCCGCACTTCCTAGTGTGTATTAGTTTTCTCAAAAGTGAAACATGTGCCTATTTGAACAAATTTCTAGGAAAAATGTATTTATTCTACAATACTAAAATTGTATCACTCAATCCATCATGGAAATTGTTTTTATTGTTTATTGATTAGGTATTGTGGATGCTTATATTTAATCCTATAATACTGGTCAAATTCATGGGCCAAAAACGGACAACAATACATGTATTTTTTTTGTAGTGAATCATCCAAACACGTAGAATATATGAAACATCATGCACGACCTATGAAAAATTGTAAGGAAGGTATTAACATGGTGGAAGAAAGGACAATACTAGACAGGATGAGGGAAAGAATGTATGTGGACAACATCAAGCCATGAACCATGGTTCTTCAGTTGTGTACCCAATGGCATCTACTCCCGTATGAGGTATTGGATTCCCTAAATAGGAAACGTGATGTAGCATATCAGCAAAAACTGATGTCCTCACTTAAGAACCAAGGTTTATTGAACCAATTGGAGGCACCAAGCCCACAACATTGGCAACACCTGCACACAAACAAATAAAATTGCTTGCACCCAACAATGGCAAGGATGATGTCAATCCCCTTGTTCTTGTTAGTTACAAGAATAAAAGAAAATGTATTGTGATAGCGCAAACGACAAGAAATTAAAATACAAAATTGTAGGAGATTTTGTATTAATGGAGAGTAGACACGACGAGCATAGGTTTACTAGTGGCACTTTTCGCGAAAGCAGGTAATGGCATGTTAACAAATTACTACTGGGCAATCGGCAGAATAGCAACATTTATAACTATGATCATTCATGGTATAATCTCTCATGGGAATTATGTCTATCATAAGTAAACTGTTAAACAATCTAATGTCTACTGCTATTAGTCCACACAAAGACTACTATCCGACATGCATTTCAAGGTAATAAGTTTACAGGAAACACAACAATGAAATGACCAACATGACATAACATAGACAGAAAGAAACCTAGCAATACGATTAATCCCTCAACATTTTATCCTTAGTAGAAACAATACAATACATGCCTTTGTCCCTTTTGTCACTGGACAATACCATTGCAACATTGAACCCATTACTATGCACCACTCCTTTCGAAGAAATACTCATCTATCTTCGCAAAGGGAGGGAAAGGGAGGAAGGAGCGGGAGGGAGCGAGAGAGAGAGAGAGAGAGAGAGCGAGAGAGGGAGGGAGCGAGAGAGAGGGGAAAGAGATATAGAGAAAGAGAGAGTGCGCGAGAGAGAGAAAGACAGAGAAGGGAGGGAGGGAGAGAGAGGAGGGAGAGAGAGGAGTGGGAAAGAGAGGAGAGGGAGAGAGAGGGAGGGAGAGAGGGATAGAGAGACAGAAGAGAAGAGAAGAGAGAGAGAGAGGAGGAAGGCGGAGGGAAAGGGAGGGAGGGAGAGAGAAGAGAAGGAAGGAGAGAGGCGGGGAGGGAGGGAGAGTGTCGTGGTTTTGTCATGGCAGATGTCCTCGTGAACGGACTTAGTGGTGAGGCCATCGTCGCGGTGGGGCGACTCGAAGAGGTTAATCAGGAACAGGAGGCAGATTTACCCAGGTTTGGCCCCTCCGATGGAGGTAAAAGCCTACGTCATGCTTTGGTGTCTATATTGATAGGGATCTCGATCACAAGGATGCGGAATCGCTAACCTAGATCTCGAGAATTTCTTACTAGATATTTCTAGCTCAAGGGCCCTCCTTTATATATATATAAGTAGAGGCCTCGAGTTTACAACAGTGTCTGGGTCAAATAAACACCCGTGACTTACTAGAATTCTATTTTATCTTTCTTCCCAAGTTAGGAAAACTTCTGGCGTCTCCTGCCTTGTGGGCCTTGAGTCGCCGTGTTCTGGTGTGGTCTGCCAGGCGGCTCACTTGAAGAGTCCTTTGGATTGCCCTCTTATCTTCTCTATGGCCCATCGTACACATAATCCTTAAGCCGCCTATGGCCTAACCTGGTCCAAACGGTGGGTTATATCACAAGGTAATATCCCCGATATTAGGCCATAGGTTGATCTGACTTGTTCATGTCAAGCTTCCTTGGTCAAACTATGAGCCGGCAATCTTTCACCCTTTATCTGTGAAATAAATCTTGAATCCGGGTTAAAGTGATGCCGGGTCATTCCTTCTTCTTTGAGACTTAGCGCTTCTCACGTTATATTTGGATGATGTCATCATGCTGACCGCTCTCGTCCAAGTCATTATAGTGAATCTTTTTTAAGACAACATTCAATCCGGTCTAGCGCAAAAATCCAAGCGTAAACTTAGCCACTGATTTCCTCCTATAGTTCTATTTTAGTCCCCCTCCTTTCCTTATAAATAGGTAAGCAAACCCCAACGTTATCCTTTCATGTCTTCTTCTTCCCCGCCCTCTTCCCCATTGTTGCATACGCCAGATCTTCAAGGACGATGACCGGGCCTTCTTCAGCACTCCGCATATGCATTGGATCTTCGTCGCGCCGCACACGGCTACTACTTTTCTTCAACAACAGCGGGTACACATTCTTTCTCTCGAGGGTTTGTAGATTCATCAGTGTGTTCTACCGATGTTCATATTGTGTTCACCAAATCTCCGAAGTAACATTTTGTAGATCAACAAAACTCTCACCCTTTGTGCATCCATAGGCATGTTGCGGCCTCATGAGACGTTTTTAGCACATAGATTCGAAAAGAACCACTTTAGGAGAACTTCGTATAGAAACTGTGAGTTTTGGTTCCTTCGCCAGTTTAGAACATGTATTTCCCCTGTTTTATGCATATACTTAGATCCATCATGAGAGATGTCACTTGTCGCAACCTGTTTGTGAATAATTTCCCGCTAAGTCCTCCATGGAGTTCGCCTTCAAAAAATCCTTCGCTTGTCATTGTCGGCTTAAACACCCGGTTATAGCATTGACCGGATTTAGGACATCATTCTGTAACAGTATTTGGCGACTTAAACACTCCTTCAAATAAATATTAGTAGGTTGTTAGTATCTCATACTTAACTTATTCATGTTTATTATCTTTCGTAGTTGTTTCAAGCAATCCAATGGCCCCCAGGAATACCAAAGCTTGTAGCTCGGGCTAGGTCCGAAGAGTACAAGCTTACCCTGGACAACCTTGTGAGTCGCGGATTCTTGCCGCCTCAGAAACACATAAGCTGGCGGGATCCTAAAGAAGAGCCTTATCCGCAACCTCGGCAAGGAGAAGTTGTCATTTTTGTTGATCACTTGCGAAGAGGCTTTTGACCTTCCCGCTCAAAATTCTTCAAGGACCTTTTGAACTTCTTCAATCTCAGGCCCCAAGATATTGCTCCCGTTTATATGACCAACATATGTCAGTTTCAAGTTTTGTGCGGGGTATATCTCCAAATTGAGCTGTTAGTGACTCTATTTAGGGTGTTTTTCTACGCGAACCGCCAGACTGAAGTAAACAATGGTCCTTCTTGTGAACTTGGCGGAATCTCCTTCTAGAAAAGGAAAAAGAGTCGGTTCCCTTAGTCAAAATTGGCGAGTCATCCGAAAGGATGGAATAAGACTTGGTTCTACTGTAAAAATACAGCTCTTGCAGATGAAAATACATTGTCGGGTTACATATTAGAAAGGATCGGTAACAACGTGGTGCTCTCGAGTTGGACAACAGAAGAAGAGAGGGATACAATGGCCCCTCTTCTCACAAAGTTAATGGCCTTGGTTGCCCATGGCCTAATCGGGATCGACCTGATCCGCTCCTGGTTAAGGACGCGCATCCATCCTGTCAGTGTAAGACCCGACTTAATGTGCGATTATTCAGGCGCCTCATCTAATGTCCAATGCTTCTCCACCCAGGATTTATCCGATGATGCTCTTAATAAAGAGATGAAGAATTTTTTATCCAATTAGAAGGAGAAGTGCAACATCACTGGTTTAGTTAAACTCTACCTCCCGAATCCTCCTCCATCGACATTGATCCTTTCTCATTAGGTATACTTTTTTCCTTTAATGAGTTTATTTTGACCCGCTATCTTTTCATGCTCCTTTGTGTGATGCCCTCGATTTAATTCTGCGCTAAACATACACGCAAATGCATACGATCAAACTCAAGGACACACGGGAAGATATCACAACACAACTCTAGACAGAAATAAAACATACAAGCTTCATATTACAAGCCAGGGGCCTCGAGGGATAGAATACAGAAGCTCGATAAGCACACGAGTCAGCGGAATAAACAAATATCTGAGTACAGACATTAAACATGAGGTGCCTTAGAGAAGGCTAGCACGAAAGATACAACGATTGAACGAGGCGAGGCCTCCTGCCTGGGAACCTCCTAACTACTCCTGGTCTTCAGCGGCCTCCACGTAGTAGTAGGCACCGTCAGGGTAGCAGTCATAGTCGGTGGGATACTCCATCTCCTGGGCTCCATCATCTGGTCGCAGCAACGGATCAAGGGGACAAAGGGGGAGCAAAGCAACGGTGAGTACTCATCCAAAGTACTCGCAACACTGACATCAGAACTATACTAAGTATGCAACAGTATCAAAGGAAGGGGGTTTATATGTGGATTGACTGCAGCAATGCGAGAATAGAGAGAAGGCCTAATCCTATCGACTAGCATCTTCAGGGGTCTTGCAGGAATAGACGAGAGTAGAATAGGTAACACAATTAATAGTCATATTGTTGCGGCAATATTAATTGGAGGTCACGCCCAGAGATTCTCCCTCGACTCCCTGCGAGGAAGCAATCCCGGAGCAACTATTCCAGTTAAGTAACAATTGTAGTTGTATAAGATCAGGGCACAACTCCAAGTCGTCCTGTAACTGTGGACACGGCTATACGAATAGTTAATTTTCATCCCTGCAGGGGTGCACCCAATTTCCCGTCACGCTCGATAACACTCTGGCCGGACACACTTTTCTTGGTCATGCCCGGCCTCGGAATATTGACATGTCGCAGCCCCACCTAGACTCAACAGAGAGGCCAGCCCGCCTGTCTAAAATCCTAAGTACGAAGGGTTCGTGGGCCCACTTGCCCTCTGCACTCATACACGATTGATGACGAGATGATGTATATACTTCTCGCACCTCGTTGGTTACCTCAAGTGGAAGGTTGAGATGTAGTGAGCAGTAAGTTTTCTCTCACACGAAAACTGTAAGGTTTATCGAACCAGTAGGACTCCTAGGATCAACAAGTAGGTGTATCCTGTCCTAGTCAGCAGAAGACGTGGACCTTGTAGTTTGCTCCCAATGAGTACAGTGAGGTTGTCAATCTCTTCGGCCTTGTAGTTTGCAGAGGATCAAAACACAAGCGGGAAAAGTAATACTGATTGCAACGGAAAAGTAAATGAAAGCCAATAAACAACTATGCTTTGGTAAACAAATCACAGTTGGGCAACTGACAGAATTATGAACGCACCGCAATGCAAATTATGCTACTTGATAGTTAGAGGTTCAATAGTAATGGGCAGTACGCCAAGACAAGTAGAACGTTTATTCATCAGCATCTACTTACTAATCATCCACCTTTAGATATCTATCCAGACCATCTCTCCGGTATTAAGTTGCGAGCCCCACCCAAAGTGTAAACTGAAAGCAACGGACAACTGCATTAACAAACTATGCGTAAGGTAAACAATCCTTGCAACCGTGGTCACAAGCACTGTTGTTTTCTCCTTGGTGGCAACAAAACATCCCCTAGTCTCACGTTTTTTTCACTCAACCTAGACATCGAGGGGCATGAACCCACAATCATGCATAACGCTCCCTCTTGGAGTTACAATCTACCACTCGGCCAAAGCAATAAATAGCAACGGAGAACATGCATGAATCACTAAGGAACATAATATAAACGGATAATCAAATATATAACTCATAGCAATCTGAACATAATGTCATAATCCATCGGATCCCAACAAACCGAGCATAGCAATAGCAAGAGAATTACATAGATCCCTTGATCATGTAGGGCAGCTCACAAGGACTAACCATTGAAGCACAAGATTGGAGAGAAGACATCACATAGCTACTGGTCATGGAATCATGGTCCAAGAGGACTAATCATGGCACGTCCGGAAAGCGTCCATGGCGGTGGAGAAGCTCCTGCAGGTCAATCCTCCCTCCGGCAGGGTGCCGGGAAGAGGTCTACTGACGCTCCCGATCTGGGAAGCGCTGCGGCGGTGGAACGATGGAGAAATTTGCGATTCTGGAAGTTGTGGAAGGGTTTCCTCACAGAGGACTAAATATAGGCCAAAGGAGGGCACCAGAGGAGATGGGGCCCACCCAGGCAGCCTTTTGGCGCAGCCAAGGGGTAGGCCGCGCCAGCAGGTCGCCTGGATAGCCCCTGGCCCCCCTCTGGACCATCTTCGGTGATCTGGAAGCTTCCGTTTCGCTGATTTTTTATATATTTTTCCTAGAATTTTTTGGGCTTCGGAAAACTGGGTAAAAGCCCCTGCTAAATAGACATTAGCAGACAAAAACTGGCACTGGGTGCACTGAGTTAGTAGGTTAGTCCAAATATGTGAAAAATGAAAAAGTGTAGCAAAATATATAACATTGTCACCCAAAAGATCATGGAACAAGCAGAAATTATAGATATGTTTGGGACGTATCAACGATACGTGCGCGGCCGATGTCATCCCTTGATACAAGCGCGATGCATCTCGGGACCACTCGGGTGCGCGCTGCTCCATTGCTGACGTCTGAACAGCTTCGGCTGATACAATGACGCCGAGTACCCATAACTTCTCCCGCGTAGCCGGTTAGTGTGAAAAGGTCTCCGACCAATCCAGTTCAAATACCCAAATCCATTAACATTTTAATTAACTCATCGAAACATCCACGCGGGAATCCACCCGCCTAACATTATCCATTAATGTTCCCAGTAACAAGGTCAAGCAACTATGTGGTTGGAACATCAGGGAGAATCCGAGGTATCACCCTCCTCGGATTCCGAACATTGTAACTATCAAGGTGGACTTAGAGGAATCACCCTCGAGGATCCCACACTTGACGGGTTGCACGACAGAGTCATCATCGGGAGTGGTAAAGGAGGAATCACCCTCGATAACCACGATCGACGAGCCGCACTACAGAGATACCATCGTGAGTACTTCGCGAGGTGTCACCCTTGGTACCCGATAGTAGCTCTACAGTGTCGTACAACTAAGCGGGGTGTAAGTGCTATGTTGGATCTTGGCTCATCGATCGGGGATCGAGACTCGACAATAAAGCGGGGAAACTGGACTAAGGGGTGACAGGGGATGACTGCTCCACCTATACTAAACAGTTTTAAGGTACAATACTGAAAGTAGCAGTTCATCAAAAATAGGCTATGCATCAGATATAGGAGCTAACTACAATAATAGCAAAATTTCTAATGCAAGCATGAGGGAGAAAGAATAGGCGATATAGGGATGATCAAGGGCGTTTTTCTTGCCTTGGTGCTCTGCGGCAAAAGGGTGGTCGTCAAGAGGGTAGATGTACCCGGTAGCAGCGTCAGTCTCGGGGTCTACCAGTAAGAAAAGGGGGGAAGATACAATAAATATAAACAAAGATGAAACACTATGCATCACATGTCAAAGCAGGGGTTAGGCATGAGCTAACACAGTGTTGGAGAACGTCGCATGGGAAACAAAAAATTTCCTACGCGCGAAGACTTATCATGCTGATGTCCATCTACGAGAGGGGATTTCCGATCTACGTACCCTTGTAGATCGCACAGCAGAAGCGTTAAGAAATGTGGTTGATGTAGTGGAACGGCACCTCCGCGTTCAGCACACGTACAGCTTGACGATGATCTCGGCCTTCTTGATCCAGCAAGAGAAACGGAGAGGTAGATGAGTTCTCCGGCAGCGTGACGGAGCTCCGTAGGTTGGTGATGATCTTATCTCGGCAAGGCTCCGCCCGAGCTCCGCAGAAACGCGATCTAGAGGTAAAACCGTGGAGATATGTGGTCCGGCTGCCGTGGCAAAGTTGTCTCAAATCAGCCCTAAAACCTCCGTATATATAGGGGGAAGAGGGGGAGCCTTGCCTTGGGGTCCAAGGACCCCCAAGGGGTTCGGCCGAGCCAAGGGGGGGAGTCCTCCCGTTCCAAACCGAATCCAACTAGGTTTGGAAGGAGGAGTCCTTCCCCCTTTTTCCCACCTCCTCTTTTTTTTCTCTTTGATTGTCTTGCTATGGTGCATAGGGCCTCCTTGGGCTGTCCGACCAGCCCACTAAGGGCTGGTGCGCCACCCCCAAGGCCTATGGGCTTCCCCGGGGTGGGTTCCCCCCCCCCCCCGGTGAACACCCGGAACCCATTCGTCATTCCCGGTACATTCCCGGTAACTCCGAAAACCTTCCGGTAATCAAATGAGGTCATCATATATATAAATCTTCGTTTCCAGACCATTTCGGAAACCCTCGTGACGTCCATGATCTCATCCGGGACTCCGAACAACATTCGGTAACCAACCATATAACTCAAATACGCATAAAACAACGTCGAACCTTAAGTGTGCAGACCCTGCGGGTTCGAGAACTATGTAGACATGACCCGAGTGACTCCTCGGTCAATATCCAATAGCGGGACCTGGATGCCCATATTGGATCCTACATATTCTACGAAGATCTTATCGTTTGAACCTTAGTGCCAAGGATTCACAGAATCCCGTATGTCATTCCCTTTGTCCTTCGGTATGTTACTTGCCCGAGATTCGATCGTCAGTATCCGCATACCTATTTCAATCTCGTTTACCGGCAAGTCTCTTTACTCGTTCCGTAATACAAGATCCCGCAACTTACACTAAGTCACTTTGCTTGCAAGGCTTGTGTGTGATGTTGTATTACCGAGTGGGCCCCGAGATACCTCTCCGTCACACGGAGTGACAAATCCCAGTCTCGATCCATACTAACTCAACTAACACCTTCGGAGATACCTGTAGAGCATCTTTATAGTCACCCAGTTACGTTGCGACGTTTGATACACACAAAGCATTCCTCCGGTGTCAGTGAGTTATATGATCTCATGGTCATAGGAACAAATACTTGACACGCAGAAAACAGTAGCAACAAAATGACACGATCAACATGCTACGTCTATTAGTTTGGGTCTAGTCCATCACGTGATTCTCCTAATGACGTGATCCAGTTATCAAGCAACAACACCTTGTTCATAATCAGAAGACCCTAACTATCTTTGATCAACTGGCTAGTCAACTAGAGGCTTGCTAGGGACAGTGTTTTGTCTATGTATCCACACATGTATATAAGTCTTCATTCGATACAATTATAGCATGGATAATAAACGATTATATTGATACAGGAATTATAATAATAACTATATTTCTTATTGCCTCTAGGGCATATTCCAACAGTCTCCCACTTGCACTAGAGTCAATAATCTAGCCCTCACATCATCATATGAATTACATTGTAATAAATCTAACACCCATACAGTTCTGGTGTTGATCATGCTTTGCCCGTGGAAGAGGTTTAGTCAGCGGGTCTGCTACATTCAGATCCGTGTGCACTTTGCATATATTTACGTCCTCCCCTTCGACGTAGTCGCGGATGAGGCTGAAGCGTCGTTTGATGTGTCTGGACTTCTTGTGAAACTGTGGTTCCTTTGCTAGGGCAATGGCACCCGTGTTGTCACAGAACAAGGTTATTGGATTCAGTGCGCTTGGCACCACTCCAAGATCCGTCATGAACTGCTTCATCCAGACACCCTCCTTAGCCGCCTCCGAGGCAGCCATGTACTCCGCTTCACATGTAGAATCTGCTACGACGCTTTGCTTGGAACTGCACCAGCTTACCGCACACCTATTAAGAATAAATACGTATCCGGTTTGCGACTTAGAGTCGTCCGGATCAGTGTCAAAGCTTGCATCGACGTAACCTTTTACGGCGAGCTCTTCGTCACCTCCATACACGAGAAACATCTCCTTAGTCCTTTTCAGGTACTTCAGGATATTCTTGACCGCTGTCCAGTGATCCACTCATGGATTACTCTGGAACCTGCCTGCCATACTTATGGCCAGGCTAACATCCGGTCTAGTGCACAGCATTGCATACATGATAGAACCTATGGCTGAAGCATAGGGGACGGTGCTCATATGCTCTCTATCCTCATCAGTTGCTGGGCACTGAGTCTTACTCAATCTCGTACCTTGTAAAACTGGCAAGAACCCTTTCTTGGACTGTTCCATTTTGAGCCTCTTCAAAACTTTATCAAGGTATGTGCTTTGTGAAAGTCCTATCAGGCGTTTTGATCTATCCCTATAGATCTTAATGCCTAGAATGTAAGCAGCTTCTCCTAGGTCCTTCATAGAGAAACTTTTATTCAAGTAATCATTTATGCTCTCCAAAAACTCTACGTTGTTTCCAATCAGCAATATGTCATCCACATATAATATTAGAAATGCCACAGAGCTCCCACACACTTTCTTGTAAATACAAGATTCTCCAACCACTTGTATAAACCCAAATGCTTTGATCACCTCATGAAAGCGTTTGTTCCAACTCCGAGATGCTTGCACCAGTCCATAAATGGATCGCTGGAGCTTGCACACCTTGTTAGCATTCTTAGGATCGACAAAACCTTCGGGCTGCATCATATACAACTCTTCCTTAAGGAAACCGTTAAGGAACGCCGTTTTGACATCCATCTGCGAGATTTCATAATCGAAAAATGCAGCTATTGCTAACATGATTCTGACGGACTTAAGCATCGCTACGGGTGAGAATGTCTCATCGTAGTCAACTCCTTGAACTTGTGAAAAACTCTTTGGCACAAGTCGAGCTTTATAAACGGTCACATTGCCGTCAGCGTCCGCCTTCCTCTTAAAGATCCATTTGTTCTGAATAGCCTTGCGGCCCTTAGGTAGTACTTCCAAAGTCCACACTTTGTTCTCATACACGGATCCTATCTCGGACTTCATGGCTTCTAGCCATTTGTTGGAATCTGGGCCCACCATTGCTTCTTCATAATTTGCAGGTTCATTGTTGTCTAACAACATGATTGACAAAACGGGATTACCGTACCACTCTGGAGCAGCACATGGTCTCGTCGACCTGCGTGGTTCGACGGGAACTTGAACCGGAGTTTCATGATCATCATCATTAACTTCCTCCTCAACTGGCGTCGCAACGACACAGGTTTCCCCTTGCCCTGTGCCACCATCTAGAGGGATGAGAGGTTCGACAACCTCATCAAGTTCTATCTTCCTCCCACTCAATTCTCTCGAGAGAAACTCCTTCTCGAGAAAAGCTCCGTTTTTAGCAACAAACACTTTGCCCTCGGATTTGAGATAGAAGGTGTACCCAACTGTCTCTTTTGGGTAACCTATGAAGATGCACTTTTCCGCTTTGGGTTCCAGCTTTTCAGGCTGAAGCTTTTTGACATAAGCATCACATCCCCAAACTATAAGAAACGACAACTTTGGCCTTTTGCCATACCACAGTTCGTATGGTGTCGTCTCAACAGATTTTGATGGTGCCCTATTTAAAGTGAATGCAGCTGTATCTAATGCATAACCCCAAAACAATAACGGCAAATCAGTAAGAGACATCATAGATCACACCATCTCTAATAAAGTACGATTACGACGTTCGGACACACCATTACGTTGTGGTGTTCCAGGCGGTGTCAACTGTGAAACAATTCCACATTGTCTTAAGTGAGTACCAAACTCGAAACTCAGATATTCACCCCCACGATCAGACCGTAGGAACTTGATCTTCTTGTTACGATGATTCTCAACTTCACTCTGAAATTGCTTGAAGTTTTCAAATGTTTCAGACTTGTGCTTCATTAAGTAGACATAACCATATCTACTCAAATCGTCAGTGAAGGTGAGAAAATAACGATATCCGCCGCGTGCCTCTACGCTCATCGGACCGCACACATCGGTATGTATGATTTCCAACAAGTCACTGGCACGCTCCGTTGTTCCGGAGAACGGAGTTTTAGTCATCTTGCCCATGAGGCATGGTTCGCACGTGTCAAGTGAATCAAAGTCAAGTGACTCCAAAAGTCCATCGGCATGGAGTTTCTTCATGCGCTTTACACCAATATGAGCTAAGCGGCAGTGCCACAAAAATATGGCGCTATCATTGTTAACACTAACTCTTTTGGTCTCAATGTTATGTATGTGTGTATCACTATCAAGATTCCATATGACCAATCCTCTCACATTGGGTGCATGACCATAAAAGATGTTACTCATAGAAATAGAACAACCATTATTCTCTGACTTAAAAGAGTAACCGTCTCGCAATAAACAAGATCCAGATATAATGTTCATGCTCAACGCAGGCACTAAATAACAATGATTCAAGTTCATAACTAATCCTGATGGTAACTGAAGTGAAACTGTGCCGACGGCGATTGCATCAACCTTGGAACCATTTCCTACGCGCATCGTCACTTCATCTTTCGCCAGCCTTCATCTATTCCGCAGTTCCTGTTTCGAGTTGCAAATATGAGCAACAGAACCGGTATCGAATACCCAGGCACTACTACGAGAGCCGGTTAAGTATATATCAATAACATGTATATCAAATATACCTGATTTTTCTTTGGCCGCCTTCTTATCAGCCAGATACTTGGGGCAGTTGCGCTTCCAGTGACCCATACCCTTGCAATAGTAACACTCTGTTTCAGGCTTAGGTCCAGCTTTGGGTTTCTTCGTTGGATTGGCAACAGACTTGCCACTCTTCTTTGGATTACCCTTCTTGCCTTTGCCGTTTCTCTTGAAACTAGTGGTCTTATTCACCATCAACACTTGATGCTCTTTATGGAGTTCAGACTCTGTGACTTTCAGCATCGCAAACAACTCGCCGGGTGACTTGTTCATCCCTTGCATGTTGTAGTTCAACACAAAGCCTTTATAGCTTGGCGGCAGTGATTGAAGGATTCTGTCAGTGATAGCCTCTTGCGGGAGTTCAATCCCCAACTCAGCTAGACGGTTTGAGTACCAAGACATTTTGAGCACATGTTCACTGACAGACAAATTCTCCTCCATCTTGCAAGCATAGAATTTATCGGAGGTCTCATACCTCTCGATCCGGGCGTTCTTATGAAAGATGAACTTCAACTCCTGGAACATCTCAAATGCTCCATGACGCTCAAAGCGATGTTGAAGTCCCGGTTCTAAGCCATAGAAGACTGCACATTGAACTACTGAGTAGTCCTCCTTACGTGTTAACCAAGGGTTCTTAACATCCTGGTCAGCCGTAGCGGGTGGTTCATCTCCTAGCGCAGCATTAAGGACATAATCCTTCTTCCCAGCTTGTAAGATTAGCTTAAGATTACGAGCCCAGTCTACAAAGTTGCTTCCATCATCTTTCAACTTAGCTTTCTCTAGGAACGTATTAAAATTCAGGGTGACTGTTGCGTGAGCCATGATCTACAACACAAATATATTCAAAGTGGACTTAGACTATGTTCAAGATAATTAGAGTTTAACTTAATCAAATTGTTCACTAAACTCCCACTCAAAAAGTACATCTCTCTAGTCATTTGAGTGGTTCATGATCCACTTACACTAGCTCAAGTCCGATCATCACGTGAGTTGAGTATAGTTTCAGTGGTAAGCATCCCTATGCTAATCATATCATCTATATGATTCATGATCGACCTTTCGGTCTCATGTGTTCCGAGGCCATGTCTGCACATGCTAGGCTCGTCAATTTTAACCGAGTGTTCCGCGTGCGCAACTGTTTTGCACCCGTTGTATGTGAACGTTGAGTCTATCACACCCGATCATCATGTGGTGTCTCGAAACGACGAACTGTAGCAACGGTGCACAGTCGGGGAGAACACAATTTCGTCTTGAAATTTTAGTGAGAGATCACCTCATAATGCTACCGTCGTTCTAAGCAAAATAAGGTGCATAAAAGGATTAACATCACATGCAATTCATAAGTGACATGATATGGCCATCATCACGTGCTCCTTGATCTCCATCACCAAAGCACCGGCACGATCTTCTTGTCACCGGCGCCACACCATGATCTCCATCAACGTGTCGCCATCGGGGTTGTCGTGCTACTCATGCTATTACTACTAAAGCTACTTCCTAGCAAAATAGTAAACGCATCTGCAAGCACAAACGTTAGTATAAAGACAACCCTATGGCTCCTGCCGGTTGCCATACCATCGACGTGCAAGTCGATATTATCTATTACAATATGATCATCTCATACATCCAATATATCACATCACATCATTGGCCATATCACATCATAAGCATACCCTGCAAAAACAAGTTAGACGTCCTCTAATTTTGTTGTTGCATGTTTTACGTGGTGACCATGGGTATCTAGTAGGATCGCATCTTACTTACGCAAACACCACAACGGAGATATATGAATTGCTATTTAACCTCATCCAAGGACCTCCTCAGTCAAATCCGATTCAACTAAAGTTGGAGAAACTGACACTTGCCAGTCATCTTTGAGCAACGGGGTTACTCGTAGCGATGAAACCAGTCTCTCGTAAGCGTACGAGTAATGTCGGTCCAAGCCGCTTCAATCCAACAATACCGCGGAATCAAGAAAAGACTAAGGAGGGCAGCAAAACGCACATCACCACCCAAAAAACTTTTTTGTTCTACTCGGGAAGACATCTACGCATGAACCTAGCTCCTAATGCCACTGTTGGAAAACGTCGCATGGGAAACAAAAATTTTCCTACGCGCACGAAGACTTATCATGGTGGTGTCCATCTACGAGAGGGGATTTCCGATCTATGTACCCTTGTAGATCGCACAGCAGAAGCGTTAAGAAACGCGGTTGATGTAGTGGAACGTCCTCACGTCCCTCGATCCGCCCCGCGAACCGTCCCGCGATCAGTCCCACGATCTAGTGCCGAACGGACGGCACCTCCGCGTTCAGCACACGTACAGCTCGACGATGATCTCGGCCTTCTTGATCCAGCAAGAGAGACGGAGAGGTAGATGAGTTCTCCGGCAGCGTGACGGCGCTCCGGAGGTTGGTGATGATCTTATCTCGGCAGGGCTCCGCCCGAGCTCCGCAGAAACGCGATCTAGAGGTAAAACCGTGGAGATATGTGGTCGGGCTGTTGTGGCAAAGTTGTCTAAAATCAGCCCTAAAACCTCCGTAGATATAGGGGGAAGAGGGGGAGCCTTGCCTTGGGGTCCAAGGACCCCCAAGGGGTTCGGCCGAGCCAAGGGGGGGGGGAGTCCTCCCCTTCCAAACCGAATCCAACTAGGTTTGGAAGGAGGAGTCCTTCCCCCTTTTTCCCACCTCCTCTTTTTTTCTCTTTGGTTTTCTTCCTATGGCGCATAGGGCCTCCTTGGGCTGTCCCAGCAGCCCACTAAGGGCTGGTGCGCCACACCCAAGGCCTATGGGCTTCCCCGGGGTGGGTTCCCCCCCCCCCCCCGGTGAACACCCGGAACCCATTCGTCATTCCCGGTACATTCCCGGTAACTCCGAAAACCTTCCGATAATCAAATGAGGTCATCCTATATATCAATCTTAATTTCCGGACCATTCCGGAAACTCTCGTGACGTCCGTGATCTCATCCGGGACTCCGAACAACATTCGGTAACCAACCATATAACTCAAATACGCATAAAACAACGTCGAACCTTAAGTGTGCAGACCCTGCGGGTTCGAGAACTATGTAGACATGACCCGAGTGACTCCTCGGTCAATATCCAATAGCGTGACCTGGATGCCCATATTGGATACTACATATTCTACGAAGATCTTATCGTTTGAACCTTAGTGCCAAGGATTCATATAATCCCGTATGTTATTCCCTTTGTCCTTCGGTATGTTACTTGCCCGAGATTCGATCGTCAGTATCCGCATACCTATTTCAATCTCGTTTACCGGCAAGTCTCTTTACTCGTTCCGTAATACAAGATCCCGCAACTTACACCAAGTCACATTGCTTTCAAGGCTTGTGTGTGATGTTGTATTACCGAGTGGGCCCCGAGATACCTCTCCGTCACACGGAGTGACAAATTCCAGTCTCGATCCATACTAACTCAACTAACACCTTCGGATATACCTGTAGAGCATCTTTATAGTCACCCAGTTACGTTGCGACGTTTGATACACACAAAGCATTCCTCCGGTGTCAGTGAGTTATATGATCTCATGGTCATAGGAACAAATACTTGACACGCAGAAAACAGTAGCAACAAAATGACACGATCAACATGCTACGTCTATTAGTTTGGGTCTAGTCCATCACGTGATTCTCCTAATGACGTGATCCAGTTATCAAGCAACAACACCTTGTTCATAATCAGAAGACCCTGACTATCTTTGATCAACTGGCTAGTCAACTAGAGGCTTGCTAGGGACAGTGTTTTGTCTGTGTATCCACACATGTATATAAGTCTTCATTCAATACAATTATAGCGTGGATAATAAACGATTATCTTGATACAGGAATTATAATAATAACTATATTTATTATTGCCTCTAGGGCATATTTCCAACACACAGTGCTATCCGTCATAGATGGGTCGAGAAAATATCAGATGATATTTCTCGGGTCTCTGGCTACTACGGGTCAGAAGGAAAATAATGGAAAAGTTCCATGTTTGCTATGCTAGGGACGCGTGGCAAATGAACACATAGCGTATGCGGGTTCGTCTCATTTTGCTGATCAACTTTCATGTTCAAAGTATTTTCATCTGAGCTACGATTTATTTTATATTAATTTTTAAAGTTTTATTAATTATTTAAAAATTAACATATTAGATTATAGTTGATAATTAAATATGACATCGCGGTGATGTCAACATGACATAATCAGTCAACAAGGTTTGACTGATCAAATATGATTATTATTAGGGTTAACTAATTATTACTCGGTTTAGGCTAACTATTTATCTATATTAACAAATTACTAATTTATCCATTTATCCATATTTTTTTATTATTTTATTATTATTATTTCAACAGAGGGTGTGGGGCCTCCCTGTTAGTGGGAGTGGGGGTGTTGGGGGGTTTGCCCCACATGGTAGTGGCCCATCGGCCAAACACACGCATAAAATACACACACACATATTTTGTACATAATTTTTATACACATACAATCATTCATACACACATATTCTCATACATATATACGTATTCTGTACATTCATACATTTACCTTTTATCTTATTTTGTTCTTTATCTCTTTTCTCTCAACATCATAGGAGGCAACTCCTCCTCCTCCTGGGTAGCAGGAGGGAAATGCCGCCGGAGCGAGGTGCAGGTCGCCGGAGGCCGTGGTGCAGGGCGTCGGAACGGGACCGGAGCTGGGAAAGGAAGGAATGGGCGGTGGGAGGAGCCTGAATGGAGGTCTCACTAGCATTGACGGGAAGGCCTGGTGTAGCCGGAGTTCACGGGGAGGGGAGGACGAGGCGGCTCGTCGTCGAAGTGGGGAGGCCGGTGGAGCAGTCCAGCGAGGTAGTAGGAGGATCGCAAAGCGGTGGAGGGCGGCCGGCGAGGTGGACGTCGGAGGAGGAGCCAGCCGGTGGTCGGCCCGACCGGATCCGGTCGGAGGTGGAGGGGCCCGGCCTCGTGGAGAAGGTGGTCGAAGGGCCGACAGGCGGAGGAGGCCCCTGGTGGCGGCTGTCGGCAAGTGGGCTCGGGGCTAGCACGTGGCATGGGACTGAGAGCGAGGGAGAGGAGAGGGGCGAGCGAGCGCTGGGGAGAGAGCGTTAGCGACAGGAGCAGGGTGGCGGCGTGGTGGGAGGAAGTGGGGAGTGGGGTGTGAGGCTAGGGTTTGGAGGGGGGCTATATACCCAGGGGGCTGGGCCGATTTGGGGTGTTGGGTTGGGCTGGCCGGCCGAGTGGGGTGAGAAGGGTTTTTCCATTTTATTTTATTTATTTTGTGTTTTCTATTATCCATTTACAACTTTAGACTTATTTTATTTCAGTGTAATAAATCCCCCCAAAATTTGATAATTCTTAAAGGACAACTTACTAAGTATTATTTGACAAACATCAAACATTTTTATTTTTGTACTTGAAAACTTTTATCGTGTGACTTTATATTAAATTTGAATTCGAACCGTTTTGAGCTAAAACGAGATTAACGATAGTAATCACGGTGATGTGGCACCATTAACACACGTTTGTTGTAGCTAAATTACACAGATTAGTGTAGCAAAAGCTGAGGATGTCACAACTCTCCCCTACTAATAAGAATTCTCGTCCCGAGAATTAAGAGGTAGAAGGAAAGAGATCGGGGTATTCATCACGAAGTTGATCCTCGGGTTCCCAAGTGTCTTCATCTTCAGAATGATTTGACCACTCCACTTTAAGGAACTTGGTGACTTTGTGACGAGTCTGACGTTCGGCCTGTTCGAGATTGCGGGCCGGATGCTCTTTATAAGACAGGTCTTGCTGTAGCTCAAGCATATCATGATCCACTGCTCGAATAGGATCTTTGAAGCAACCACGGAGCTGAGACACATGGAAGACATCGTGAATCTAAGAAAGGTTCGCCGGTAGTTCCAATTGATAAGCCACTCTTCCACGCCTTTAGAGAACAGTGAAAGGACCAATATAGTGAGGAGCTATTTTTCCCTTGAACCCAAAATGGTGTGCGCCTCTCATTGGTGTGACACGAAGATAAGCCTTTTCGCCAGGTTGATAGACCATATATTGATGATGACGGTCATACTGACTCTTCTGACGAGACTGAGCCGCTTTCAGATTCTTGTGAATACTGCGGACTTCATATTTGGCATGCTGGATAATATCCGGACCGAAGAGTGATCGTTCCCTGGTTTTTGACCAATTCAGAGGAGTTCGACACCTTCGTCCATACAATACTTCAAAAGGTCCATCTTCAGACTAGCTTGATAGCTGTTGTTGTAGGAGAACTCAGCATCTGTGAGAGATTCCTCCCATTTTTTACCGAAAGAAATGACACAAGCCCGAAGCATGTCCTCGAGAATTTGGTTGACTCGTTCAACTTGTCCCTGGGATTGAGGATGAAATGCAATGCTGAAGGATAGATGAGTCCCCATAGCCTTCCGAAAACTTTCCCAGAATTTTGAAGTGAACAATCTTCCACGGTCAGAGCTGATAACCAACGGAATACCGTGAAGTGAATCAATTCTTGACATATAAAGATTTCCTAGTTGACTAGCATTAATTGTTTCTTTGACGGCCAGAAATTTTGGAACTTTGGACAGTCGGTCAACGACGACAAGAATAGCACATTATCCTTCTGAGCTTTGGGAAAACCAGTGACAAAGTCCATTTCAACATGGTCCCATTTCCACTTTGGAATAGCGATAGGTTGCAAAGTTTCAGCAGGCTTTTGATGTTCTACTTTGATATGCCGACAAATATCACATTCTGCCACATAGCGTGCAATGTCTTGCTTCATGTTGGGCCCCCAGAATCTTTGACGGATGTCTTGGTACATCTTGGTACTACCCGGGTGAATAAACAAGGGTGTGTCGTGAGCTTCTTTCATCACCTTTCTGGTCATTCTGAGATTTTCGTTCTTATTTGGGACGAATAGGTGACCCTTGAAGTACAAGGAACCATCTTCAGCAAAAGTGAATAAGGAGGGTTTACCTTCTGTAAGGTAACGTTTAATTTTTTCGACATCATCGTCATAACCTTGCAGAGTCTTGGTGGTGCCCACCAGATCTGGTTCAACAACCAGGTTACTGAGGGTACCCTGATTTACCACACAGAGATTTATCTTGCGAAACTCTTCACGAGGAGGAACAAGATAACCCTAAGGAACAATATGGAGGTTTAGCTTACGGAATTCCTCTTGCAGACGACCGTGAACCTTATGAATTTGGGGATGGTTGCAGTATGACTTGCGACACAAGGAATCAACCATTATGTTAGCCTTGCCGGGGGTATATGATATACTAAAGTCAAAATCTTCTATACGCTCCATCCATCTTTGTTGACGGAGGTTCAGATCCGGTTGAGTGAACAGATACTTCAGACTTTGATGGTGAGAGTAGATTTCACAGCGCTTACCGACAAGGTATTATCGCCATTCTTTTAGTGAATGTATAACTGCGGCAAGTTCGAGATCATGAACTGGATAGTTCTCTTCATGAGCACGCAACTGACGTGAGGCATAAGCAATCACTTTGCGATCCTGCATCAGGATATAGCATGTTCCTTGATGAGAAGCATCACAATATATGACGAAATCCATTTTCGTATCCGGAGGAGCTAGTACCGGAGCGAACGTCAGTTTGTCCTTGAGTGCGTTGAAACTTTCATGACATTTATCAGTCCACTCAAACTTAACACCTTTGTGAAGCACATTGGTTAAAGGCTTTGCAATCTTGGAGAAGTTCTCGATGAATCAACGGCAATAGCTGGCGAGTCCGAGAAAACTTCTGACTTGCTTGACATTCTTCGGGGGACTCCAGTAAAGAATAGCTTGAATTCATTTGAGGGTGACTGCAATACCATCCTTGGAGATCACATGACCAAGGTATGTCACTTTGTTCAGCCAGAATTCCCATTTACAATACTTTGCATAAGGTTTATGCTCCCGAAGCTTATCCAGTACAAGACGAAGATGTTCAGCGTGCTCTTCTTTATTCTTTGAAAATACCAGAATATCATCCAGATATACCACGACGATTTTGTCGAGGTAGTCCATGAATATATAATTAATCAATCGAGAGAAGGTTGCCGGGGCATTGGTTAAGCCGAAGGACATAACGGTGTACTCGTATGACCCATAACGAGTAACAAAGGCAGACTTTGGAATATCCTCCTGGCGAACAAGGATCTGGTGGTATCCCAACCTCAAGTCGAGCTTGGAGAAGACTGTGGAACCAGCAAGTTGATCATAGAGATCGTTTATCCGAGGGAGAGGATATTTGTTTCGAATAGTGGCCTGGTTGATAGGACGGTAGTCTTGAACCAAACGGTGCTCCCCAAGCAGAGGAACTTGGACGAATGAAACCCAGACGAAGCGAATTGTCAATTTCTTTCTTAAGTTCAAAAAGTTCATGTGCTGGCATTTTATAAGGACGCTTGGCGATAGGAGTGGTACCGGGTGCCAAGTCAATGACAAACTCGACAGCTCGAGCAGGGGGAATCCCCGGAAGTTCTCTGGAAAGACATCTTGGAATTCCCGGACCAGTGGAATGTTTTCGATCCCTTCAAGAGGTGACGCATTTAATGCATTCAAGGCATATAGCCGTGCCTCAGCATCTTGGACGAGATGAGCATGGTAGCTTATTAATTCATCTGAAGGGTGTAGGAGGTGGTTGGTCTTGGTGGCACAAACGATTGAAGGCGTATGAGATTTCAACCAGTCCATTCCCAGTATAAGGTCAATGTTGGATGACTTTAGTAAGATGGGGTTGGCAAGGAATTCTAATCCTTCAATTTCAACTGGAACATGGGGGCAAACCACAGAGGTTCGGCATTCCCCCCCGGGGGTTTTTACCACTATCGGGATGTTCATCTCTTCGCTCCTAATGTCATGCATGTATGCAAAATTTTCTGACATAAAGAAATGTGATGTTCCTGTATCAAATAATACGAAAGCAGGTACTGAGTTAACGAGAAGTGTACCCATCACGGTAGCAGGCTGGTCTTGAGCTTGACCCATATCAATGTTGCTGGCCTGACCACGAACATAAGCAGGCTTGGTATTGTTGTTGCGGTTCTGGTTGTTGCCACTGCCAGTTGAAGGAAGTGTCAGCTGATTCTCATTCTGCATGCAGTCTCTAGCATAGTCACCTGGACGGCCTCACTTGAAGCACAACCCATCCTCAGGATGGGAAGGAGGAACTCGAGGCGGTGGAGCTGGAAGCCTCGGCTGCCTAGGTGGTGGAGGAGGCAGGCGGGGTGCAACATAGGACGACTTCGGAGCAGGAGCAGGTACATGGTACATTTTGTTGGAATCCAAATCTTCCGCTTCTGTGAAAATGGGCCCGAAGATGAGCCCATGTCATGGTTGCACTTGCTGCTATCCTTGTATTCCTGCAGACCAGTCTCAACCTGAATGGCTTTGTTCACCAGGGTGGCGAAATCAGCATAGTCCTGAACGAGGAGCGCCAGCTTGATCTCAGGGTGAAGGCCCTCACAGAACTTCTCCTGTCTGCGTGCCTGAGTTGCAATGTATTTTGCAACATAGCGAGATAAGTCTAGAAATTCCCGATCATAAGCATCCACAGTCTTGTTTCCCTGGACAAGGTTGCGGAACTCATGCTTCTTCCGGTCCATGATCCCCAGAGGAATGTAGCGAGCACGGAAGGCAGCCTTGAACTCCGTCGAAGTGATGATAGCTCCAATGGGGTGATAGCGTTTGTGACTGTCCCACCATTGAGCGGCGGGACCCTTCAAGAAGTAGGCGGCAAAGTTGACATAGCTCACCAGGGGCACATTGGCACACTCCATCTCATAAGCAATGTCACGGAGCGAGTCATGAGCATCACGAGGCTGAGTTGAGATGCGGTAGATCGGAGGGTTGAGGCGGCAAAAGTCTTGCAGTGTCACGCCTTGTTTCTGGTTCATGTTCGGCCTTTGGAACTGATCCATGAGCCCTTGCATAAACTGGTGGTTCAGTTCAAACTGTTGGATCATCCCCGCCGTATATTCAGGAGAAGGGGGTGGTGCATCGTTGGCGGGGCCACGCGGGCAGCCAGCTGGTCTAACCATCCTGCTAAATATTTAGCAGGGGCAGTTTAGCTTAATGTAGTTGCAAAGGCATTGTATGCATTCATGAAGTAATTAAGAATGACGAAAGGGAACTGCAATAGATATTTCATAGTAGTTGAGTTCGACATACAGACCCATACATAAGTTCGATTACAGACCATCGATTACAAATTCGAAATTTTGCGATAACCTAGATGCATTAGACGATAACCTGGACTCACTAGGAGGCACGCACGCATGCGGTGGAAGAGTACCACAACGAGACATAGCGATAAAGCTACATCAACGTCGGAGAAAACAATCAAATCCCGGTAGTTGGCGGTGATAGAAGGTAGGAACAGGACCCTGCGTTCTGTGGTGACTCTGGTGAGGGTACCGCATCCAATCGGGGAGCACATGTCCAAGTGCAGGGGTACTACCTCCAACATCCATCCACTCAAGACCTCATGGTAGCTCTGTCCCGCTCGGCTCACGGATGTGCACAGGGGGGACCCTCGGGTGGACTGTTGGCTCTAGCTCTGTCAACGCGTCGTAAAGACGGGCACGCGTAGTGTACAACTCCACAGTCAGAGCTCGAAAAGTGCGATCCACTGCCTCAGTGTACTTCACCAGAACCTATGCATCGTAGCGAAGCGTCACAAAGGGGGTTCAGACAGCAACATAGGACAGTTTGATGCACTCTCCAATGCGAGCAGTGTAGGCAGTGAGATCAGACCCAGTCTCATCCCCAGCAGGAACATACGGGATGTATCTGAAAGAACTCTGCTCCAGGTGAGGGTACGCTCCACAGAGACGGCTAATAGCGATGTACAAACCCGATCGACAATCCAATACCGTAGAAGGCGTGGCGCTCATGGGGGGAGTTGCCCATCTGATTGAAGGTGCGAACCTAAGCCTGGTACTGATACTGGTTGAACTCGCGGAAGTCCTCGTACACAGTGTACTCGGGGTACCAGTGCTATCCCAGCCTGGGTAAGAGGTCAACCAAAATGGTCGGGAACCCAGTCGTTTCAGTGGCCAGTGTCAGGTGCACATGCTGCCTTGCGGGACGCATCTGAAAAGAAAGATTTAAGGATGTCAAATGACAGTGTGTGTAATATATTATCAGAAGAACAAGAGTAGATAGTCCAGTGCTCCGAGTCGATGTGATTACGAGAACCTAATGTTAGAGTTAGTAAATTCTTTAACCCGAAAGAGAAGAGAGAGTAGAATCGAGAGTATAGAAAAGCAGTAAAAGATACTAATACCACCCAATTGAGATGTGCGCCCGTAAGCCACAGCATCAAAGTTAGTAAGTTTTTCAAACACTAGACTCAACTTTGGCCAAGGAGTTGGAAAGGGAGCTGCCTACAGGCAGTCGGCTCTGATATCAACTTGTGACGCCCTCGATTTAATCGTGCGCTAAACATACACGCAAATGTGTACGATCAAACTCAAGGACTCACGAGAAGATATCACAACACAACTCTAGACACAGATAAAACATAAAAGCTTCATATACAAGCCAGGGGCCTCGAGGGCTAGAATACAAAAGCTCGATAAGAATACGAGTCAGCGGAAGCAACAAATATCTGAGTACAGACATTAAACATGAGGTGCCTTAGAGAAGGCTAGCACAAAAGATCGAACGATGCGTGGCCTCCTGCCTAGGAACATCCTAACTACTCCTGGTCTTCAGCGGCCTCCACGTAGTAGTAGGCACCATCGGGGTAGTAGTCGTCGTCGGCGGGATACTCCATCTCCTGGGCTCCATCATCTGGTCGCAGCAATGATCAAGGGGACGAAGCGGGAGCAAAGCAATGGTGAATACTCATCCAAAGTTATCGCAAGACTGACATCAGAACTATACTAAGTATGCAACAGTATCAAAGGAAGGGGGTTTATATGTGGACCGACTGTAGCAATGCAAGAATAGAGAGAAGGCCTAGTCCTATCGAAGACTAGCATCTTCAAGGGTCTTGCAGCAATAGACGAGAGTACAACAGGTAAAACAAAATAGTCATATTGTTGCAGCAATATTAATTGGAGGTCACGCCCAGAGAATCTCCCTTGACTCCCTGCGAGGAAGCAATCCCGGAGCAACTGTTCTAGTTAAGTAACAGTTGTAGTTGTATAAGATTAGGGAACAACTCCAAGTCGTCCTATAACTGTGGACACGGCTATCCGAATAGTTAATTTTCATCCCTGCAGGGATGCACCAAGTTTCCCGTCACGCTCGATAACAATTTGGCAGGACACACTTTTCTAGGTCATGCCCGACATCGGAATATCGACACGTCGCAGCCCCACCTAGACTCAACAGAGAGGGCAGCCCGCCGGTCTCAAATCCTAAGCACGAAGGGTTCATGGGCCCACTTGCCCTCTGCGCTCCTGCTTGATGCGTGGACGGCTGATGTCAGTCCTAGCACCCCTTAATACAAGCGCGATGCATCTTGGGACCATCATGCGCGCGCCGCTCTATTGGTGACGTCTGAAGAGCTTCGGCTGATACCACAACGCCGAGTACCCATAACTTCTCCCGCGTAGCCGGTTATTGTGAAAAGGACTCCGACAAACCCAGATCAAATACCCAAATCCATTAACATTTTAATTAACTCATCAACACATCCACGTGGGAATCCACCCACCTAACATAATCCATTAATGTTCCCAGTAACAAGGTCAAGCAACTATGTGGTTGTAACATCAGGGAGAATCCAAGGTATCACCCTCGTTGGATTTCAAACGATGTAACCGTAAAGTTGGACTTAGAGGAATCACCATCGAGGGACTCACACTTGACGGGTTGCACGACACAATCATCGTCGAGAGTGGTAAAGGAGGAATCACCCTCGATAACCATGACCGACTAGCCGCACTACAGAGATATCATCATGAGTACTTCGCGAGGTGTCACCCTCGATACCCGATAGTAGCTCTGCAGCGTTGTACAACTAAGGGGGTGTAAGTGCTATGTCGGATCTTGGCTCGTCGATTAGGGATCAAGACTAGACAATAAAGAGGGGCAACTGGACAAAGGGGTCAGAGGGGATGACTGCTCCACATATACTAAACAGTTTTAAGGTGCAGTACAGAAAGTAGCAGTTCATCAAAAATAGGCTATGCATCAGATATAGGAGCTAACTACAACATTAGCAAAATTCTAATGCAAGCATGAGTGAGAAAGAATAGGCGATATAGAGTTGATCAAGGGGGGTTTGCTTGCCTTGTTGCTCCGCGGCAAAAGGCTGGTCGTCAGGAGGGTAGATGTACCCGGCAACAACGTCAGTCTCGGGGTCTACCGGTAAGAAGAGGGGGGAGAAACACTAAATATACACACAGATGAAACACTATGCATGACATGTCAAAGCAGGGGTTAGGCATGAGCTAACGCAGTGCAATCCATCATAGACGGGTCGGCAAAATATCAGATGATATTTCCAGGGTCTGTGGCTACTACCGGTCAGACAGAAAACGATGAAAAGTTCCACGTTTGCTATGCTAGGGACCCATGACACACAAACGGATAGTGTATCCTGGTTCATCTTGTTCTGCTGGTCAACTTTCATGTTCAAAGTATTTTCATGTGAGCTATGGTTTATTTTATATTAATTTTTAAAGTTTTATGAATTATTTAGGAATTAACAGATTAAATTATTACTAGATAATTAAATATGACATCGCGGTGATGTGAGCATGACATCATTAGTCAACAGGGTTTGACTGGTCAAATATGATCATTATTAGGGTTAACTAATTATTACTCAGATTAATTGAAGGGGATGTGACCCACTTGACATGCTCAGTTTAGGCTAACTATTTATCTATATTAATAGATTACTAATTTATCTATTTACTCTTAATCATATATTAACTAATAAGTTCATTATTTAATTAATTTACTAATTAATTAAACTATTTATTAAATATACATTTTATTATTATTATTTCAACAGAGGGTGTGGGGCCTCCCTGTCAGTGGGAGTGGGGGGGGGTTGGCCCCACATGGTAGTGGCCCATCGGCCACACACACGCACAAAACAAACACACATATTTTGTACATAATTTTTATACACATACAATCATTCATACACACATATTCTCATACATATATACATATTCCGTAGATACATACATTTCCCTTTTCTTTTCTTTTGTTCTTTATCTCTTTTCTCTCAACATCACACGAGGAAACTCCTCCTCCTCCTCCCGGCTAGCAGGAGGGAAATGTCACCGGGGTGAGGTGGAGGTCGCCGGAGGCCATGGTGCGGGCCGTCGGAACGGGACCGGAGCAGGGAAAGGAAGGAAGGGGTGGTGGGAGGAGCCCGAATGGAGGGCTCACCGGTGTTGACGGGAAGGCCCGGTGTAGCCGGAGTTCACGGGGAGGGGCGAATGAGGCGGCTCGTGGTCGAGGTGGGGAGGCCAATGGAGTAGTCATGCGAGGTAGTAGGAGGCCGGTAGGGCGCTGGAGGTCGGTCGACGAGGTGGATGTCGGAGGAGG
Source organism: Hordeum vulgare subsp. vulgare (assembly GCF_904849725.1). Classification (NCBI taxonomy): domain Eukaryota; kingdom Viridiplantae; phylum Streptophyta; class Magnoliopsida; order Poales; family Poaceae; genus Hordeum; species Hordeum vulgare. Next base: position 104,174,524 of record NC_058520.1, read on the forward strand.
CGTCGACCGGTGGTCGGCCCGACCGGATCCGATCGTTGGAGGAGGGGCCCGACCTCCCAGAGAAGGTGGCCGAAAGGCCGGCCGGCGGATGAGGCCCCTGGTGGCGGCGGCCGACAAGTGGGCTTGGGGGTAGCACGTGGCAGGGGACTGGGGGTACATGGTGTGGGATGCTTACTCGCGTGAGCGACAGGGGCGTTAGGATGAGCGCTGGGAGCGAGGGAGAGGAGAGGGGCGAGCGAGCGCTGGGGAGAGAGCGTTAGAGACGGTAGCAGGGTGTGGGAGCGATGGGGCCAGGGGAGGGTGGCGGCGTGGTGGGAGGAAGTGGGGAGTGGGGGTGTGAGGCTAGGGTTTGGAGTGGGGCTATATACCCATGGAGCTGGGCCGGTTTGGGGTGTTGGGTTGGGCTGGCCGGCCTAGTGGGGTGGGAAGGGCTTTTCCTTTTTCTTTTATTTATTTTCTGTTTTCTTTTATCCATTTACAGCTTTAGACTTATTTTATTTGAGTGTAATAAATCCCCCCAAAATTTAATAATTCTTAAAGGACAACTTACTAAGTGTTATTTGACAAACATCAAATATTTTCATTTTCTACTTGAAAACTTTTATCGTGTGACTTTATTTTAGATTTGAATTCGAACCGTTTTGAACTAACGCGAGATTAACGATAGTAATCACGGTGACGTGGCACCATTAACACAGGTTTACTGTAGCTTAATTACAGAGATTACTGTAGCAAAAGCTGAGGATGTCACATTTTGTTTGCAGGAGGGTCCTAGCTTTTGGAATGTCACACCTCAGATGCATGTTACTTCCATGATCCAACGAAATGATTCGGCTCAGGGTAACCTGCTCTTGGTTCATCTTCATACGCACTATTTGAGGTAGAACATGACTGCCTTGGACACTTGTTTACCAAACCCGCTAACACGCCTTCTTCTCAGGGCGACTCTGAAGCCAACCAAGCCGGCAATGCTGAGGTAATTCCAATTTCTTCCAGTTCCTGAGAAAAGTTTGTTACAAGAAGGACCAAGCAAACCATCCGGAAGGTAAAATGCCAAATAAACCCACTCATTTAGCTACCAATTTTATATTGAAGAAAATGCAGCTTGCTGGTCAACCAAAATGCAAAACCCGGAGTGACATGGGCGATTAGGACCCGGGCTTGTGAAATGCACCAGCGGCTCGCAAGCCTCGTGTTGAGGTACCATATAGTTATGTCGGCTTTTCTCTAAAGTTGGTCTCTTTAAAATAGACTCTTAGTATTTAACTTATTTTTGTTCATGAATCTTCCCCATCTTCGGGTGCCTCATCAGCAACTTGACTTCCCACTTTTAATATCAAGCGCGGGTAAACTTCTCATCAAGATGTGATTGCCTATGTTTATCTTCCTTAGTATAATACTTGACTTCTGACTTGTGTAGGGCCAAGGCTACCTTATCTAGTTACGTTTCTGGGTCATGTTCTAGTGTTGAGAACCAAGATATTTTGGATACCGAAACCGAAAAAAGTTGCCAATGTTGACACTCTTGAAGAGAACATTGCATATGTTGCGATCGATCCGGCAATCGTTCTTGAAACGTCCGAATTAGATGAGACGGTTTTAATGGACGACCGAGCAAAAATTACAAGTCCCTTAGTTGCTTCTCCTGTTAAACCAACAAGTCCATCTCGAGATCCAAGCCGAGCGAGTTGTGTGCATGATCCCATTCCACCGGGTGATCACAACGCTCCATAGGTTGTTTTTGTTAAGGAACAATTTCAAGCTCCCATTACTTCCACCTCTCTTGCTAAAATTGTGACCAAGAAGGAAATAGTGAAGTTGGAAGAAGGTAAAGCCCAATTGGAGGTCCCAAATATGTCTTTGTCATGTATTGAAGAAATCCACCACCAATACTTGACCTGGCTGATTGAAAGCCAGGAAATTGAAGCCAAAATGATATGCGCCCTCAAGTAAAAAATATGAGGTAAAAAATCCTGCTTGCCTGTTTCCAATTAGAATATCTTTGTATATTATTTCCAGCCCCCAAGGGCCACCTTATTATACGAATGTGGTAAGCCGGTTCTCTTGGAACTAATTCAATATGAGATACAGCCGTAATCCCCAAGTACGGAGTTGTCATGACGATAACAAGTCCGTACTTATTCTAGTAGTATTTTTAAATGAAGATTTGAAATGTAGCCCCCAAGAGTCGGCTCAACTCCTTGAGATGAGTCGGGTCTTGATGATTTTATGATTCAAATTCGACCTATAGCCCCAAGGGTCAGCTCATCTTCTTGAGATGAGTAGAGTCTTGCTCCATCATGAGCTAAGGAAAGAACTCACATGCATTAGCCCCACAAAAGCAAGATATATTGCTTGCAATCTTCTTGGGACTTGTTTATATTCTTATTTTTCATAGCCATTATCTTGCCATGCCTTTGGCTTATCGTCACCTTCCCATTGTTTATAATAAGCCGTCCACATGGCGTGTCATAATCCTAATTTCTGATAAAATTTGTATGTCTGCCAGAGGTACGTAGGACATGCCGAATCCGTGGTTGCAGACCTGCAAAGGCGTCTAAAGGAAGAGGTGAGACTTAGGGTTGAGGCTGAATCCACGACGGCTCATTTCCAAAACTCCATTTGTCAGGCACAGGATCGTCTTGAGCAAGCCGTGAAAATTTTTGAAACAAAGAAAATTGCCATCTTGACCCGTACCGAAAAAGCCTAAGGGAAGGTCGGGCTTTGAAAGAAAATTACGACATTCTGGTGGATTAACTTAACGAGATGCTGACTGCCATCTTTGGTAAGATCTTGAGACCTTCATAACTTTGCGTTTGTCATTGTTGATGTAAAAAAGGGGTGGCTCAAAGTTTATATTTGTTCTTCTGTCTGCAAGCCAAACACATCACTCCCTCGTGCAACTGCCCCTGATGAAACTGAAAGAAATTTTTTCCTATGTGGAAAAACTAGACACCGGGCATGTTTACTCTATCATGGCTGAAAAGAATCCAAAATACCCTCCGCGGACCCTCAAAGACATGCTAAAGCAGCTCTCCACCGTGCCGCAATGGATATCTAAGACCCGAAAATTAGTAGCTTGTGGTGGGGCAAATTTGGCTCTTGCACGTGGCAAAGCATATCTACCAGAACTTGATTTGGCAGCTCTAAAAGATGCTTTTCTAGAGTATAAATTGGACGGCTCCGAGTTTACTCGAGAAGATTTTGCTCGTGTAATGAAGGAGACATGGCCGCTGGCGACTCTTCTGGCAGAGCACGTTGACACATCTTAGTAATATGTTGTGTACGCTGCTGATAATGAACACATCCCAATGCGCAAAGATGAGTCCTCTGAGCTAATGCCACCTCATTATAAGAGAAGAAGTTCCCCTGGCATTAGTGATTATACTTCCATCAAAACAACTCCCAACTTTGAGTCATTGAGGTCAATCCGACGGATTCAAAAATGCCAGCAAGATATTAATGATGAGGATGAGCCGAAAGAGACGGATACTAAATCAGTCGGCGAAGAAGACTGAAGGCGGGTCAAAATAACTCGCCTAGTAGAAAAAACTGGTCGCCATGCATTCTTGTATCAAAATATCTTTGAATTTTTAACAACTCCTGGTCTGAGTTTGTAATAGGGGTAGAAAGACTTCTGAAATTCTTTTGGTTGTTCCATCGAGCGCGCTTGCTTTTGCTTTCTTAGCTCCGTGCAGAAAACCTTGTCATGACATTCCTTCATCCTGACCTTTTTGCCAAAAATAGTTGTCTTTGTGTGGCTTTGGATATTTGATAGCCTTTTTAGAAATAGGTCATCAAAAGATTTGTTTGCACAATCCGTTGCACTCTTCTGCAATGAGACTTTGAACTGGCCATGACGCAATCACAGTTTTTTTAAAACCCGGTCACTCATGTTGAGCCGTTAAATATGGCTTGTTCCTGAAAAGTGAAAACGTAATTCCTTGCAAAGAATCACGTATATAGAATATGTCGGCTCAATGAGACACGATAAAGAAGTAGGACTTTAAGCTGGCAAACAACTTGATTTGCAGGCCGGCCCCTTTAATATCTCATAACATTGTTGTAAGAGATGTGCTATTTTGAACTGATCACGATATGATTACAGTTGCCATAACCCGACTATTCATGATATCTTATAAATAGTAATCATCCCTAAAAAGTTTAGGATGCAGAACCACGTAGAAGATTAAACGTGATACATAGGACGGCTCAGTGAGACGCGGTAAAAAAACCGACTTTCAACGCTCAAGTCTTGATTCAATGAAGCAGGTATGATAACCCATGGTTTATCCTCGCTTTCAGTATGTCATCTCTCACGTGACAAAACAATGTTTTGTCCTTGTTGATTCAGGATCCATAATGGATGGAATAGTCAAGAGTATAGGGAGTCACCCAAAGTTGTCAGAATCGCGATTCTGAATCGGATTGGAGCTTCGTTGTTAGGATTGTGAATCGTAGAATCATAACTATCAGGATCGTAGAAACTTAGATTCTATGAGCAAAATCGTAGAATCGGAGGGGCTAGTTTGGATCGTAAGATCATAAGATTATAAGACTTGACTCACGATTCTGACAACTTTGGAGTCACCTAATCAGAGTCGTATCAAACATACAGGCAGGTTTAACCATTTTGTGGCGTCTTTGCCGGATCAAGATGGTGAGAAAGCTAAAATCAATGAGTTGGAAGTCTCCAAGTGACCTATGATCATGGAAAAGCCAGCATAGGATTGCAGAAGACAATTCTATTACTGCCAAACAATCTCGAGACCAAATATGCCGACTTGATTCCTTTGATCATAATTTGATAAATCTAATGATTTAATTAGAGCTATAAGCCCCCAGGTAACATATTAAATAATGAAGGTTCATACTCAATTTATGGCTAAAAGATGAGCTTTATTAGATTCAAAATATCATAGAAGTATATACAAAATTTTGGATACCGATACAGAGATAATGAGCATGTGGCTCTAATATGATAGGTCCGACAGTTGGCCGGGTCGACTTACTGAACTAGTGGCTTACTTGATGGGGTCTTTACCAGCATCGTCTTTGAGGAATTTTTACTCTTCGATGGCACAAGCCAGTTTAGCATAAGCCCCATCTCCTTCCTCACATTCCTGGGCTATCTTTCTGCTACCTCCTATCGTTATGGTGCCTTTTGGACCCGGCACCTTGAGTTTCAGGTAGATATAACAAGGGCGAACCATGAAACGACCATAAGATGACCTTCCAAAGAGAGCATGATAAGGGATCCTTATCTTCACTACCTCAAACATTAAGGGCTCACATATGGAATTATGCTCGTCCCCATAAGCAACGTTGAGTTAATCAGCCCTACCGGATATGCCAACTTTCCAGGAATGAAGCCATGAAAAACCATGGAAGAAGTTTGCAAACTGTTGTCACGCAGGTTCATGTGCCGGAAAGTGTTGTAGTATAAGATGTTGATACTACTCCCTCCATCCATGAGGACCTTTGTGAGAGTATAACAACCAACCTGATGTGCTACCCCCAAAGCTAGATCTCCTGGGTTATCAACCCGGGGTGGGTGATCCTCTCTACTCAAGAGAGTTTGTTGTTTGGACCAGTTGAGATATCTTGGAACCGCCGGTTCAATCATTTTGATGGATTTCTTCTTACGCTTCCTGTCCTCTTTGCAGTCGTTGATGGTGAAAATGTGGTATTGACCATTATTCAGGTGCATAGGATTGCTCTGAAATCCAGATTGATTGTTATGTTGCTGATTGCCTTGATCAGAATGCTGCCCATTATCAGCGTTTCCTTGACACTGATAATCCTATCTCGAGCCGTCTGGTTCATTAAACCCTGATCCTAGTAAAATGCCAGACGAGCCATCTTGCAAGACGAGTTGCCCATACTGACCCATGTGTCCCTCATTAGCCCCCTGATTGCTCTAGAATGCTTTATTTCAGAATTCCTGCATGATGTAGCAATTCTCCCATGAGTGAGTAGACGGCTTGTCCTGGGTACTGTGCTTTGGGAAAGGCACCTTGAGTGCTTCCTCATAATTATGTGGCTTATTCCCATTGTAAGGTCCCCCAAAGCGGCGCCAACTCTTGAATCCAGTATTGGTATTACCCACAAACTCTGACCCACCCTTAGGCTATTTCCATTTGTTATTTTGTCCTCCCTGGTTTCCACCTTGCTAGTTGCCCTTGCTACCTTCGGCCTTCTTGTTCTTACCACCCTTCTCCTCATTTGAGCCAGGATCCTTTGTGCCATCTGATTTGGCATACCTTGTTAGCACATCGATCAAGACACACATATCTGGAGTCTTTCACTTTAGGCGACCCAAATTGAGAACCAACAGTTGGAAGTGACAATTTTTCTCTAAGATTGGGACGGCTTGGGAAGCAGTAATGTTGTCTGGTGAGTGGATGATTTCTGCAACCCGGCGAGTCCAATGATGGGCTGACTCGCCCATTCTCTGGATACAGTGTTGAAGATCCACAGTTGTCATTGGGCGTTTACATGTTCCTTGGAAATTCTTGATAAAGCATTCCTTTAGCCCAGCCTAAGTATTAATGGAATTGGGACGAAGATTCTTCAGCAACATCCGACCCGGCCCCACAAGCATCATCGTTAAATACTTTGTGCATACCACACTGACGTCGAGCATATCCATGGCCAGCTCATAACTTTCAGTCCATGCTATCATCTCAAGATATGTTGTATAGTTTGGCACCTTATAACGTGGTTCTTTGAAGTCTTTAGGCATAGGCTCAATGCAAAGAGCCGGAGATAGACAAGGAATGACAATCGTTCTGGTGCTATTTCTAGCTCCGTGTGTTGATTACTGGGGTTCCTCCACATGCGGTTGAGCTGTTCGCCTTGCTGCTGCTTCCGCCTCTACCCACCGGGCGGCTCTTGCTGCAACAACTAGGTCTTGGGCATTCTGAATCCTGGCCGGGTTGGGGAAACCCGGGATGTTGTCGTCGCCCGATACTCAAAACAATTGGCGATTCCTCATGAGAGATAATATAAGGTGTGGAGTGCATCCGATCTGGACTGCATGAGAACTACGCTTGTTGCGCCACTGCTGTCTTCAACATCTCGATGGAATTTCTAGCTTCAATATCAATCGGGGTGTTTTCGTGAATAGGGAGTGCCTCCAAGTTACGTGTGGCAGGCAGCATATTATCAACGGGGTTGGAAAGGTAACCCTGTGGTGTGTGAAAATGTTGTGGCGACGCCTGAGCCACAGGGGGCTGTGCCGATGGTGGCTGAGCCGCCTCTACCTGTCCATGTGATGGATTTTGTGTAACGCCTGGCGTGTGTGGACTCGCAAACAAGCGAGTCGGCGTTAGGTTTTGTGGCAATCAGGAAAGATGCCTCCTTTGGTTAACTGCCTCATAATTGTTCTGTCGAAGCCCAAGCCGCCTGCGCCCGTCCTCAAACAATCCAACTCATCTTGGATTCGAGCCTGCAACTCCACCATCCGTGTGTTCTCGGCGTCTATCTCCCGCTAGACCTTGACCATCTCCGTGCGAAATTTTTCTAGTTCCACGTTACGCTCCTCCTAGTTTTCCACAGTGACAGGGCCCTCAAAATGTTTGGCCATCTCACCCACCAGATCACTCATGGCATGAGTTGGTGTTTTGCCAGACCCACCAGCACCATTGATGGATCCTTCTGCAAACGGACCCAGAGCTGGCGCAGCTCCTGCCATGAAGATCGTGACCTGATGAGGCGGTGCAGCTCGCTCCCTAGCGGCTTCTTCTTCTGGAACGTCCCCAGGCCCATCACTGAAAGGCAAGATGGATCCAGTCTTTCCTATGGATGACTGGCCATCATGATTATCGAGGATATCCTCGCTGCCCACCGGCTCATCCGAAAGGCTGAACCCGTGGGTGAATCCGACGAAAACATGTCGACGACCGGCTTTACGTCGATCGTTTTGGGCGCACCAAGGCAGCTCGATAGTGGTGGTGTAGATGTCCTACTCGGGCACCAGCGCGTAGACTTGGCCAAAAGGGACTTGCTGGCTAGACTTGGCTAAATCAGCCTCAAAGTCCTAGCCTTGATTGTTGGTGTAGCGATCGCTACGGTGATTCTTGATCATCATAGCAACCGCGTACCTCCCGAACCGTGGGAGGGTTCCCTCCGGTGACTCAATTCCACCTTGTGATAGCCCCATGGTGGGCGCCAACTATCGTGGTTTTTTCACGGCAGATGTCCTTGTGAACGGACTATGGGGACCCCGACTGACGAGTCGAGATCGCCGAATGATCGTGCGCAGTGATCCCAGAGATCAATGCTCAGCGAACACACAGATACTGTATAATAAGAGTCTTACTTCCATACATGCCGTTTGTTACAATAAATTACCGTTGCGGTCGAGTCTTACATATATAGGGCCTTGAAGACCAACACACCAAACTGGACCAATAGCGGAATTATTGGTTTAAAAGCGTGAACCCATGCCATCAGCCTTAACCTATATGCATTCTGACTAGGAAGCGTCCTAGCTCGCAAGAACGTCACCGAGTTACTCTTCACCATATCATGTTCTCTCATACATGGTCAATGAAATAACCAGTGGCAAGCCAATGAGTACTTTTGATTGTACTCGCAAACAACCCATGATATGAACAATGAAAGTGAAGGATAAAAATTACAATTCATCTTTCGTAGAATTCATCTTGGTGGAATGATCATGAATAACACAAGCATACTAACAAGCAAGCAAACACAGTCACTTCAAGCATCACAAGCTTTCACAAATTTTTTAAATTGGTCCTAATTTTTGAAATAAACTAATTAGTTAGGAAAGCTAAACACAGGGTGTTACAGACCTTACCCCCTTAAGATAATCTTGTCCCCGAGATTTGTTAAGGCGGAAACAAGGGCCTGCTCCTGCTATGCTGCTGGATTCACCCGTATCAATAATCTAAACACGCGGTCCAGCATGGTCACCTCAAGAGTGCCACTTATTGGTGCATCTGCGTCCTACGAAGATGTTGGAGATAGGAAAATTGCAATACCTGGTTGCTAGTCGTACCTGGTGTTTGGCACCTACTTCGGCTGACAGGTGGGCCCAAGGGACACTGTCAGCCTCTTCTTCTTCCTTTGATTCTTCTTTCCTGAGTGAGTCCCATGTGTTGCCTCCACTTGTGGTGCCTAGGGCGTAGGGTGTCCGGGGCCGCCCCGTGGTGGTGCGCGGTGAGCCAACTACCGGCGCTGCGAGCACTCACCTCGCGGGCCTGGGCATGTCAGCACTGCACTGGGATTCCCAGCGAGCACCGACGGTCGAGTGGCAAGCGGGGCTGGTGGCCTTGCTAGTGGCTCTCCGAGCCTAGCTATAAATTGTCCAGGGAGTCCTTCCCATTCTCCCACCCGCCCTCGTTCCTTGTTGTCGCTCCCGTCCTCTTCCTCCTTCTTCTTCTCCTTGAAGGTGCTTGAGGAGGGATGCCAATGGTGAACGAGATCCTAAGGTGGCTCATAATCTTCCTGTCCGGGATGGTGGCGTTGCTGGTCGGAGTCTCGACGCTGTACTGCGCGATCGTCCACGATGATCGTCATGATGCTATCGCCCGCACGGTGACTCTCTGCGGTGGCAGGGTTCATGACGATTAGGCATCGGCTCGTTGTACGTTTGGTGTTAGTGTGCTAGTGGTGTCTCCGTGAATAAATACATGTGCGGTCTCTTCTTACGGAGGAATCGAGGTGCGTCATTGTGGCAAGTGGTTATGCGTTGATGTGTGTGTGGCTGTGAACGTTCTCGTGGTTCGGGTGGAGGTTGCTCCTGGTGCGTCTGTGCTTGTTGGTTGTTGATGGACAACTATTCCTAACTTGATACCTATCCCGACAACGGCGCCAGAAAAATTTGTCTTGATAACCCTCAGGTATAAGGGATCGCAACAGTTTTCGAGGGTAGAGTATTCAACCCAAATTTATTGATTCGACTCAAGGGGAAGCAAAATAATATTCTCAAGTATTAGCAGTTGAGGTGTCAATTCGACCACACCTGAAAGATTTAGTGTCTGCAGCAAAGTATCAGTAGCAAGGTGGTATGATAGCAGCAGTATCAACAGTAACAGCGATAGCAGCAGAGTAATCGTAGGAGCAGCAAACTAACGTAGCGAGGACCAGTAGTAAAAGAGTCGTAGGCATTGGATCGGTGATGGATGATTATGCTGGATGTGATTCATCATGTAACACCTATAACACGAAGAGACAAGTAACTAGCTCCCGTTCGTCAATCTAATGTAGGCATGTATTCCGTATGTAGTCATACGTGCTTAGGGAAAAGAACTTGCATGACATCTATTGTCCATCCCTCCCGTGGCAGCGGGGTCCTAATGGAAACTACGGGATATTAAGGTTCTCCTTTTAATAAAGAACCGGACCAACACATTAACATGTGGTGAATACATGAACTCCTCATACGATGGTCTTCTCCGGGAGTGGTTTCGGCTATTCTCAATTTGGGGTTGCCGGGTCATAACACATAGTAGGTGACTATAACTTGCAAGATAGGATCTAAAACACACATATATTGGCGACAACATAATAGGTTCAGATCTGAAATCATGGCACTTGGGCCCTAGTTACAAGCATTAAGCATGGCAAAGTAGTAGCAACATCAATCTCAGAACATAGTGGATACTAGGGATCAATCCCCGTCAAAACTAACTCGATTACATGATAGATCTCATCCAACTCATCACCGTCCAGCAAGCCTACGATGAGATTACTCACGAACGGTGAAGAGAATCATGGAATTGGCGATGGAGGAAGGTTGATGATGACGATGGCGACCATTTCCCCTCTCCGGAGCCCAAAACGGACTCCAGATCTGCCCTCCAAATGAAGAACAGGAGGTGGCGGCACCTTCATATCATAAAACGCTATGAATCCTTCTCCCAGATTTTTTTTCTGGGCAAAACGGAATATATAGAGCTGAGATTGGAGGCGGTGGAGCCTCGTGGGCCCCACAAGCCCTCATGGCGCGGCCAGGGGCTGTGGCCGTGCCCCCTAGGCTTGTGGCCCACTAGCTCGCCCCCTCCGGTGGATCTTTTGCGCAGGTATTTTTCATTAATTCCAGAAAAATTCTCTATAAATTTTCAGGTCATTCCGAGAACTTCTATTTTGGCACAAAAACAACACCATGGCAATTCTGCTGAAAACAGCGTCAGTCCGGGTTAGTTCCATTCAAATCATGCAAATTAGAGTCCAAAACAAGGGCAAAAGAGTTCGGAAAAGTAGATACGACGGAGACATATCAACTCCCCCAAGCTTAAAGCCTTGCTTGTCCTCAAGCAATTTAGTTGACAAACTGAAAGAGACAAAAGAAAAACTTTGACGAACTCTGTTTGATCTTGTTGTTGCAACTATGTCTAACTCACAACCACAATTTCAGCAAGATCACAACCTAACCACATAAGAAAATGACATCTAGGTCTCACGATAAACTCATATCAATGGCATAATCAGCTAGCGAACAAATAATAATAAGCCTCAAATGTCAACACTTCAATCAAAACAACATGAAGCAGTACGAATAGATGGTATCTCGCTAGCTCTTTCTGAGACCGCAAAACATAAATGCAGAGCACCTTCAAAGACCAAGGACTGACTAAACATTGTAATTCATGGCAAAGAAGATCCAGTCACACTCATACTCAACACAGTTAAAAGCAAAGCATAAAAACGACAGAGGTGCTCTCTAATTGGTGCTTCTATAAGAGGAGGATGACTCGACAGGAACATAAATAGACAGGCCCTTCGCAGAGGGAAGCATTGATTTGCAGAGGTGCCAGAGCTCAAGCTTTGAAACAGAGATAATAATTTTGGGTGGCATGCTTTCATTGTCAACGCAATGACTAAGAGTTCTCACCATCTTCCACGCTATAGGCGGTTCCCAAACAGAAAAGTAAAGTTTTGACTCCCCCTCCACCAATCAATCACACTCCACGGCTAGCTGAATCCTCGGGTACCGTCCATACCAACATCAATCCTGGGGGAGTTTTGTTTGCAATTATCTTTTCGATTTGAGTATGGAACTGGGCATTCCAATTACCGGCCCCTTTCTCATGACTGATAGTGAATAAACACATATTGAGGATAACACGCCTAGCACGGAAGATACTGATAGCCCCCTGTCACCACATGAGTGGTTCGGGCACGCAAAACAGATTATTTCTTGAAGGTTTAGAGAGTGGCACATGCAAATTTACTTGGAACGGCAGGTAGATACCGCATATAGGTAGGTATGGTGGACTCATATGGAACAACTTTGGGTTTATGGGAGTGGATGCACAAGCAGCATTCCCGCTTATTACAAGTGAAAGCTAGCAAAATACTAGGAAGCGACCAACTAGAGAGCGACAACAGTCATCAAAATGCATTGAGATTAACTAACATTGAGGGCAAGCATGAGTAGGACATAAATCACCATGAACATGAATATCATAGAGGCTATGTTGATTTCGTTTCAACTACATGCGTGAACATGCGCCAAGTCAAGCCACTTGAATCATTCAAAGGAGGATACCATCCTATCATACTACAACACAGTCATCTCAACATTCATGTGGGCAACCAAGACAAACCATTATAAGCTCCTAGCTAAGTAAGCATGGCATAAGCAACTATGATCTCTAAGTTATCATTGCAAACATGTTTCTCTCACAACAAAGCTGAATCAGGCATGATGAGCTAGTCATATTTACAAAAACAAAATAGATCGAGTTCATACCAGCTTTTCCAGGCTCAGTCACTTCATCATATGTCGTCATTATTGCCTTTCACTTGCACGACCGAATGATGTGAACAATAATAAGAGTGCTCGTGCATTGGACTAAAGCTGGAATCTGCAGGCAAACACAAAGGAGAAGACAAAGTAATATGGCTCTTTAACAGATAAACAAATATGCATGCGAGAGCCACTAAACATTGTAACCATTATCTTCTACCTTGACCCAAAGAAAAAGAAAACTATTTACATGGGAAAGCTCCCTACAAGCAAAAGAAGAAAAAGAAAATATTATTGGGTTTTCTCAAACTAGACAAACACACGAAAGGAAAACGAGAAAAAGAAATAAACTAGCATGGATGATACAGTGGCAAAGTGTGAACACCGGTTAACAAGGTGAAAGCATGAGCAAGAATGTAAAGTCGGTGAGAACACGTACTCCCCCAAGCTTAGGCTTTTGGCCTAAGTTGGTCTACTCCCAAGGATGGTCCTGGCGAAACCCAAAATCATAATGGGGGTTATACGGGAGCGCTGCAGCCACTACCTGAATAGCTGCCTCACGGACACGAGCAGCCTTTGCCTCCCTCTCATACTCCTGTGCCTCTCCTCTGGTTATGTAATATTTCCGTTTTACTTGAAAGACAAATAAGGCAGCAGCAGGAAGGGTAATATGGAAAACACGCTGCCGGTTAAATATCAAACGGTATAGGAGGGATTCCCCATCCCTCTCAAGGAACTGGTAGCGTGTCAAAGTGACGCGGTAAAGGAAAGTTGTATGGAGCTGGGGGTCTCCTTCGCGGATGGATACTCCAAGAAAATTTGCTATGCGAGTGGCATAGATCCCACCAAAGAAATCCCCTTCATTAGCATTCTTATTCAGCCTCCTTGCTATTATAGCTCCCATGTTGAAACTCTTGTCACCCGACACTGCGCTCTTAAGGATACTAAGGTCGGGTGCGCAGAGGTGACAATGCTCAATCTTGCCATTAATGCATCTGCCTATGAAGAGGGCAAAGTAATGCAAGGAAGGAAAATGAATACTCCTCATGGTAGCTTGCGTAATGTATCTAGTTTCTCCTACAGTAATACCAGAGAAAAAAATATTTAACCGAAGATTTAGGAGGATCACTGAGGCTACCCCAAATAGGTATTTTGCAAATTCTGTTAAAATGCTCTAAATCCATGGTATACAATTTGTCATAGAGATCAAATAGTACCGATGTGTCACGGCCAACTGAAAATTTGAATCTACGAACAAAAGAGGCAGTGAGAGCAACATACTGTTCACATTTATCGAAGATGAATTCTACGAGTCCGACATTGTGAACAAGTGCATCAAACTCGTCTTTGAAACCTGCCTCAATCATGAATTCATCAGAAGGCCATTCACATGGTTGTACCTGTGCGTCCCTTGGTTGGTAAGGATCGGGCTCCCGAATCGCAAGACGGGGACCTCTCTTGCTTGAGGAACCACCATGATAGTTTCTCCTGAAGATCTTCCTTTTCTAAAATTTTCAGTGATTCTAAGAAAAGTGAACAAGGCTCAACTAAACTCGTAGCAACTACTCCCACAAGTGCCTAGAGACAATATTACGCATCAAAACTACTTGGGACCAGCTAAAATCAGCATGCAAAGCTCAAGAACATGATCACCAAGGCAGCAAAAATACACGGAGTATAAGGCACTAGAGCAAAAACTAATTGGACCAATGGAGGAGTCACTTACCAAGGAGCAATTTCCCCAAAACAGTTCGGAGAACGGTGCTTTAAGCAAAGAGATCGAAAATCCCAGCAAGAGGAGCAAGACCATGGGTTTGAGTTGCGAAACAATTTTTTGTGGAGGTAGGAGAACCAGATGAGAGCAAGAATGAGTGGAGGGGTGCCTGTGGGCCCCACAAGCCTGGGTGGCGCGGCCAGGGGGGTGCCCGCGCCCCAAGGGCTTGTGGCCCACTGGTGCAGCCCCCAGACAAGCTCTTTGTCTCAGAATTTTTCCAAAATTCCAGAAAAAATCATACTTGATTTTCAGGACATTCGGAGAACTTTTATTTTCGGGGTACTTTTCTACCGGACGCTAAAAGAGAAAACAGGGAAAACTAAACTAAATCTATCATTTTTCTTCTAAGCAACCGAAGGTGAAAGCTTGGGACAGAGGTTCGTGACTCCTCGATTCATCCATCTCATGGTCATCGAAAGAAATCCGTCAGTGAGGTTGATCAAGTCTCTTTGACAAACTTTTTCGAATCGCAAAAGGAAACGGAGAATTTTTAGAATAGTCACTAGGTCACCTCAATGGGGATGTGTATCTCCCCAACAAGCAAATCATTCTTTATCTTGACACGAGGAATAGGGCATTCAAAGCTCCCAATAAGAATCAATGAAGTTTTTTGATAGCATTGATGCAATGTACTCGATATTGTTTCTTCTGAAAGTGCACCGTATGCTCATTACCATTGACATGGAAAGTGACATTGCCTTGGTTGCAATCTATAATAGCCCCTGCAGTGTTTAAAAAGGGTCTTTCGAGGATGACCGCCATGGCATCGTTCTCAGGAATATCCAAGATAACGAAGTCTGTTAAGATAGTGACATTGGCAACCACAACAGGCACATCCTCGAAAATGACGATAGGGAAAGCAGTTGATTTGTCGGCCATTTGCAGAGAGATTTAGTGGGTGTCAACTTATCCAGTTCAAGTCTACGATAGATAGAGAGGCATAACACTAACACCGGCTCCAAGGTCACATAAAGCAGTTCTAACGTAGTTACCTTTAATGGAGCAAGGTATAGTGGGCACACCGGGATCACTTAGTTTCTTAGGAGTTCCACCCTTGAAGGTATAGTTAGCAAGCATGGTGGAAATCTCAACCTCAGGTATCCTCCTCTTATTAGTCACAATATCTTTCATGTACTTAGCATACAGAGACATTTTGAGCATACCTGTCAGACACATTTGCAGAAAGACAGGTCTGATCATTTCAACAAATCGCTCAAAATCCTCATCATCCTTTTTCTTGGATGGTTTGGGAGGAAAGGGCATGGGTTTCTGAACCCATGGTTCCCTTTCTTTACCGTGCTTCCTAGCAGTGAAGTCACTCTTATCGTATCTCCTAGCCTTAGGCTGTGGGTTATCAAGATCAACATGTTCAATCTCCACATCCTTATCATTGCTAGGTTGAGCATCATCATGAACATCACTATTGATATTATCATTAGGCTCATGTTCATCACCAGATTGTGTTTCACCATCAGAGATAGAGACATCGTTTGGACTCTCAGGTGTAGCAGCAACAGGGTTGTCAGCGTGCAAGTTCCTATTATCTTTCTTTTTCTTTCTAGGGTGACTGGGTACATCAGTGCTAACTCCTTGAGAATCTTGTTCAATTCTCTTAGGATGACCCTCAGGATACAAAGGTTCCTGAGTCCTTCTACCGCCTCTAGTGACGACTCTAAAAGAATTGTCATTCATCTCATTGAGCAAGTCATTTTGAGCCTTAAGTACTTGTACTTGAGTAGTAACCATAGAGGCATGTTTACTCAGAAGCTTGAGATCATTGACATTTCTGTCCGCACAAGCACTTAAATGACTAAGCATACGAGTACTCTGTTCCAATTGTCTGCTAACATAATCATTGAAACTCTGTTGTTTGGCAACAAAGTTATCAAATTCATCCAGGCATAAGCTAGCAGGTTTATCAAAAGGAATATCACTCTCATCAAACCTACACAGAGAATTTACTTCTACTACCTGTATCGGGTTATCGAGACCATGGATCTCTTCGATAGGTGGTAGATTTTTCACATCTTCAGATTTAATGCCATTCTCTCGCATAGATTTCTTGTCTTCTTGCATATCTTCAGGACTGAGGAATAGAATACCTCTTTTCTTTGGAGTTGGCTTAGGAGGTGGTTCGGGAATAGTCCAAGCATTCTCATTGCACAAGATGTTATTCAGTAGAATCTCAGCTTGTTCTACAGTTCGTTCCCTAAAAACACAACCGGCACAACTATCTAGGTGGTCTTTGGAAGCATCGATAAGTCCATTATAGAAGATATCAAGTATTTCATTCTTCTCAAGATGGTGATCAGGCAAAGCATTCAGCAGCTGGATGAGCCTCCCCCAAGCTTGTGGGAGACTCTCTTCTTCAGCTTGAGCAAAGTTGTATATTTCATGCAAGGCAGCTTGCTTCTTATGGGAAAGGAAATATTTTTTAGAGAAGTAGTAGACCATATCCTGGGGGCTACGTACACAACCAGGAGCAAGAGAAGTGAACCAAATCTTAGCATCATCCTTTAGCGAGAAAGGAAACAGCTTGAGGATATAGTAGTGGTGGATCTTTTCCTCACTAGTGGATAGGGTGGCTATATCGTGCAGTTTGGTTAGATGGGATACAACCGTTTCAGACTCATAACCGTGAACAGGATCAGATTCGACCAGAGTGATTAACGCAGGGTCGACAGAGAATTCATAATCCTTATCGGTCACAAAGATAGGCGAAGTAGCAAACTTCGGGTCGTATTTCATCCTAGCGTTCATAGATTTTTCTTTCCACTTGAGAAGTAATTTCTCAACATCATAGCTATCCTTACACGCAAGAAAGTCCTCAGATATCTCTCCCTCCATAACATAGCGCTCAGTCATAACAGACAATTCAGGCATAGTAGCAGGTTCTACTTCAATAGTATCAACAGTTTCAGAAGTATCATCACATCTGGCAGCAACTCTAGCAATTTGTGCATCAAGGAATGCACCTAGTGGCAACGCAGTGTCAAGCATAGCATCATCAGGCAAAGCAGTATCAAGCATGGCATCATCTAGCAAAGCAGTATCAAGCATGGCATCATCATAAGCATCATGGGCAGCAGAAGTAGCATCATCAAGCACAGGCGACATATCAAGATTTCTACCAGGAGGCGGTGTCGCAAACTTACTCATAACTGAAGGTGAATCAAGTGCAGAGCTAGATGTCAGTTCCTTACATGTCCTCATAGTGGAAGGCAAGATTTAAGTTCTTGGATCTTTCGGATTCCACAGAGTGACCAGCAGACGTCAATCCCAAGTGACTCAGAGAATATAGCTGTGCTTCCCCGGCAACGGCGCCAGAAAATTCCTGTTGATGGACAACTATTCCTGACTTGATGCCTCTCCCGGCAACGGCGCCAAATTTTTTTGTCTTGATAACCCTCAGGTAGAAGGGATCACAACAGTTTTCGAGGGTAGAGTATTCAACCCAAATTTATTGATTCGACTCAAGGGGAAGCGAAAGAATATTCTCAAGTATTAGCACTTGAGTTGGCAATTCAACCACACCTGAAAGAATTAGTGTCTGCAGCAAAGTATCAGTAGCAAGGTGGTATGATAGCAGCAGTAGCAACAGTAACCGCGATAGTAGGAGAGTAACAGTAGGAGCAGCAAAGTAACGTAGTGAGGACCAGTAGTAAAAGACTCGTAGGCATTAGATCGGTGATGGATGATTATGTCGGATGTGATTCATCATGTAACAACTATAACATGGAGAGATAAGTAACTAGCTCCCGTTCGTCAATCTAATGTAGGCATGTATTCCGTATGTAGTCATACGTGCTTAGGGAAAAGAACTTGCATGACATCTATTGTCCATCCCTCCCGTGGCAGTGGGGTCCTAATGGAAACTACGGGATATTAAGGTTCTCCTTTTAGTAAAGAATCGGACCAACGCATTAACACATGGTGAATACATGAACTCCTCATACTATGGTCATCTCCGGGAGTGCTTCCGGCTATTGTCACTCCGGGGTTGCTGGGTCATAACACATAGTAGGTGACTACAACTTGCAAGATAGGATCTAAAACACACATATATTGGCGACAACATAATAGGTTCAGATCTGAAATCATGGCACTCGGGCCCTAGTGACAAGCATTAAGCATGGCAAAGTAGTAGCAACATCAATCTTAGAACATAGTGGATACTAGGGATCAATCCCCGTCAAAACTAACTCGATTACATGATAGATCTCATCCAACTCATCACCGTCCAGCAAGCCTACGATGAGATTACTCAAGAACGGTGAAGAGCATCATGGAATTGGCGATGGAGGAAGGTTGATGATGATGTTGGCGACGATTTCCCCTCTCTGGAGCCCAGAACGGACTCCAGATCTGCCCTCCGGATGAAGAACAGGAAGTGGCGGCGCCTCCGCATCATAAAACGCGATGAATCCTTCTCCCTGATTTTGGAGGCGGTGGAGCCTCGTGGGCCCCACAAGCCCTCACGGAGCGGCCAGGGGGTGGTCACGCCCCCTGGGCTTGTGGCCCACTGGCTCACCCCCTCCGGTGGATCTTTGCGCAGGTATTTTTCATTAATTCTAGAAAAATTCACCGTAAACGTTCATGTCATTCTGAGAACTTTTATTTCTGCACAAAAACAACACCATGGCAATTCTACTGAAAACAGCGTTAGTCCGGGTTAGATCCATTCAAATCATGCAAATTAGAGTCCAAAACAAGGGCAAAAGAGTTCAGAAAAGTAGATACGACGGAGACGTATCACTGGTCGTATTGTCTTGCATGTCGTAGCCGGCGTAGTTGATGTTGGAGCTGCAATAAAATGTGTTGTTTCTTCGGCGTTGTCATGGCTTTGCTGTTGGGGAACGTCGCATGGGAAACAAAAAATTTCCTACGCGCACGAAGACCTATCATGGTGATGTCCATCTACGAGAGGGGATTTCCGATCTACGTACGCTTGTAGATCGCACAGCAGAAACGTTAAGAAATGTGGTTGATGTAGTGGAACGTCCTCACGTCCCTCGATCCACCCCGCGAACTGTCCCACGAACCGTCCCGCGATCCGTCCCACGATCAACTCCGATCTAGTGCCGAACGGACGGCACCTCCACGTTCAGCACACGTACAGCTCAACGATGATCTCGGCCTTCTTGATCCAGCAAGAGAGACGGAGAGGTAGATGAGTTCTCCGGCAGCGTGACGGCACTTCGGAGGTTGGTGGTGATCTAATCTCAGCAGGGCTCCGCCCGAGCTCCGCAGAAACGCGATCTAGAGGTAAAACCGTGGAGGTATGTGGTCGGGCTTCCGTGGCAAAAGTTGTCTCAAATCAGCCCTAAAACCCCACTATATCTAGGAGGGAGGGAGGGGAGGAGGCATCCTCAAAACCTAAAGGTTTGGCCGAAATTGGAGGTGGAGGAGTCCTACTCCAATCCTACTTGGAGTAGGATTCCACCTTCCCACTTGGAAACTCTTTCCACCTTGTGTTTTTTCCTTCTCAAACCTTATGGGCCTTTGTGGGAACTTATTCCAGCCCACTAGGGGCTGGTTTATCTCTTCCCATAGCCCATGAGACCCCTTGTGGCGTGACACCCCTCCTGATGGTCCCCGGCACCCCTCCCGGCACTCCCAGTACACTGTCGATGAGCCCGAAACTTTTTCGGTAATGCACGAAAACCTTCCGGTAACCAAATGAGGTCATCCTATATATCAATACTCATTTCCGGACCATTCCGGAAACCCTCGTGACGTCCGTGATCTCATCCGGGACTCCGAACAACATTCGGTAACCAACCATATAACTCAAATACGCATAAAACAACGTCGAACCTTAAGTGTGCAGACCCTGCGGGTTCGAGAACTATGTAGACATGACCCGAGAGACTCCTCGGTCAATATCCAATAGCGGGACATGGATGCCCATATTGGATCCTACATATTCTACGAAGATTTTATCGTTTGAACCTCAGTGCCAAGGATTCATATAATCCCGTATGTCATTCCCTTTGTCCTTCGGTATGTTACTTGCCTGAGATTCGATTGTCAGTATCCGCATACCTATTTCAATCTCGTTTACCGACAAGTCTCTTTACTCGTTTCGTAATACAAGATCCCGCAACTTACACTAAGTCACATTGCTTGCAAGGCTTGTGTGTGATGTTGTATTACCGAGTGGGCCCCGAGATACCTCTCCGTCATACGGAGTGACAAATCCCAGTCTTGATCCATACTAACTCAACGAACACCTTCGGAGATACCTGTAGAGCATCTTTATAGTCACCCAGTTACGTTGAGACATTTGATACACACAAAGCATTCCTCCGGTGTCAGTGAGTTATATGATCTCATGGTCATAGGAACAAATACTTGACACGCAGAAAACAGTAGCAACAAAATGACACGATCAACATGCTACGTCTATTAGTTTGGGTCTAGTCCATCACATGATTCTCCTAATGATGTGATCCCGTTATCAAGTAACAATACTTGCCTATGGCCAGGAAACCTTGACCATCTTTGATCAACGAGCTAGTCAACTAGAGGCTTACTAGGGACAGTGTTTTGTCTATGTATCCACACAAGTATTGTGTTTCCAATCAATACAATTATAGCATGGATAATAAACGATTATCATGAACAAAGAAATATAATAATAACTAATTATTATTGCCTCTAGGGCATATTTCCAATAGTCTCCCACTTGCACTAGAGTCAATAATATAGTTCACATCACCATGTGATTTCAACGAATCCAACACCCATATAGTTCTGGGGTCTGATCACGTCTTGCTCGTGAGAGAGGTTTTAGTCAACGGTTCTGAAACTTTCAGATCCGTGCGTTCTTTACAAATCTTTATGTCATCTTATAGATGCTGCTACTACGTGCCATTCGGAAATGCTCGAAATATCTACTCTACTATACGAATCCGTTTCACTACTCATAGTTATTCGGATTAGTGTCAAAGCTTGCATCGACGTAACCCTTTACGACGAACTCTTTAACCACCTCCATAATCAAGAAAAATTCCTTAGTCTATTTAGTTACTAAGGATAACTTTGACCGCTGATCAGTGATTCAATCCTGGATCACTCTGTGTACCTCTTAACAGACTTGCTGCAAGGCACACATCAGGTGCGGTACTCAGCATGGCATACTTTAGAGTCTACGGCTAAGGCATAGAAGACGACCTTCGTCTATTCTCTTTATTCTGCCGTGGTCGGGTTTTGAGTCTTACTCAAATTCACACCTTACAAGACAGTCAAGAACTCCTTCTTTGCTGATCTATTTCGAATTCCTTCAAAAACTTGTCAAGGCATGCATCTTGTTGAAACTTCTATTAAGCGTTTTGATCTGTCTCCATAGATCTTGATGCTCAACGTTCAAGTAGCTCAATCCAGGTATTCCTTTGAAAAACTCCTTTCAAACAACCTTTTATGCTTCACATAAATTCTACATTACTTCTGATCAACAATATGTCAACCACATATACTTATCAGAAATTCTATAGTGCTCCCACTCACTTCTTTGGAAATACAAGTTTCTCATAAACCTTTTACAAACCCAAAAATCTTTGATCATCTCATCAAAGTGTATATTCCAACTCCGAGATGCTTGCACCAGTCCATTGAAGGATCGTTGGAGCTTGCATACTTGTTAGTATCTTTAGGATCGACAAAACCTCCTGGTTGTATCACATACAATGTTTGCTCAAGGAAACCGTCGAGGAAACAATGTTTTGACATCCTATGTGCAATATTTCATAAATAATGCAGCAACTTCTAACATAATTCTAACAGACTTTCAGCATCGCTACGAGTGAGAAAGTCTCATCATAGTCAACTGTTTGATCTTGTCGGAAACATCTTTGCGACAAGTCGAGCTTTTCTGAATAGTGACTTATCACCATCATCGTCTGTCTTCCTTTTAAAGATCCATCTTCACTCAATAGTCCTATGACCATCAAGTAGTTCTTCCAAAGTCTACACTTTGTTTTCATACATGGATCCTCTCTCGGATTTCATGGCTTCCAGCCGTTTGTCGGAATCCAGGCCCACCATTGCTTTCTCCATAACTCGTAGGTTCACTGTTGCTCAACAACATGACCTCCAAGACAGGGTTACCGTACCACTCTGCAGTAGTACGTGACCTTGTCAACCTACGAGGTTTGTAGTAACTTGATCCGATGCTCGATGATCACCATCATCAGCTTTCACTTCAATTGGTGTAGGCGCCACAGGAACAACTTCCTGCGCCCTGCTACACACTGGTTGAAGTGATGGTTCAATAACCTCATCAAGTTCTACCACCCTCCCACTCAATTCTTTCGAGAGAAACCTTTCCTCGAGAAAGGATCCGTTTCTAGAAACAAACACTTTGCTTTCGGATCTGAGATAGGAGATGTACCCAACTGTTTTGGATATCCTATGAAGATGCATTTATCCGCTTTGGGTTTGAGCTTATTCGACTGAAACTTTTTCACACAAGTGTTGAAGCCCCAAACTTTCAAGAAACGACAGTTTAGATTTCTCTAAACCTCAGTCTATACTGTGTCATCTCAACGGAAATATGCGGTGCCCTATTTAAAGTGAATGCGGTTGTCTCTAATGCATAACCCATAAACGATAGTGGTAATTCGATAAGAGACATCATAGCATGCACCATACCAAATAGTGCGTGGCTATGACGTTCAGACACATCATCACACTATGATGTTCCAGGTGGCATGAACTGCGAAACAATTTCCACATTGTCTTAACTGCGTACCAAAACTCGTAACTCAGATATTCATTTCTATGATCATATCATAGACAGTTTATCCTCTTGTTACGATGAACTTCACTCCTGAAACAGAATTGAACTTGTCAATATTTCAAACTTGTGATTCATTAAGTCAATACTCTTCTATCTACTCAAATCGTCATTGAAGTAAGAACATAATGATATCCACTGCGTGCCTCAGCACCCATTGGACTGCATACATCAAAATGTATCACTTCCAACAAGTTACTATATTGTTTCATCTCAATGAAAACAAGGCCTTGCTCATGTGGTATGATTTTCATGTCACTAGTGATTCAAAATCAAGTGAGTATAAAGATCCATCAGCATGGAGCCTCTTCATGCAATTTATACCAACATGACTCAAGCGGCAGTGCCACAAGTAAGTGGTACTATCATCATTACCTCGTATCTTTTGGCACCAATATCATGAACATGTGTAACACTACGATCGAGATTCAATAAACCATTGAAGGTGATTATTCAAGCAAATAGAGTAACCATTATTCTTTTTAAATGAATAATCGTATTGCAATAAACATGATCCAATCATGTTCATGCTTAACGCAAGCACCAAATAACAATTATTTAGGTTTAACACCAATCCCGATGGTAGAGGGAGTGTGCGACGTTTGATCATATCAACCTTGGAAACACTTCCAACACGTATCGTCACCTCGCCTTTAGCTAGTCTCCGTTTATGCCGTAGCTTTCATATCGTGTTACTAATCACTTAGCAACCGAACCGGTATCCAATACCCTTGTGCTACTAGGAGTACTATAAAGTACACATCAACATCATGTATATCAAATATACTACTTTCGACTTTTGCCAGCCTTCTTATCTACCAAGTATCTAGAGTTGCTCCGCCTTAGTGACCGTTCCCCTCATAACAGAAGCACTTAGTCCTGGGCTTGGATTTAATCTGGGGTCTCTTCATTCGTGCAGCAACTGCTTTGTCGTTTCACGAAGTATCCCTTCTAGCCCTTGCCTTTATCGAAACTTAGTGGTTTTACTAACCATCAACTATTGATGCTCCTTCTTGATTTCTACTTTCGCAGTGTCAAACATCGCGAATCGCTCAAGGATCATTATATCTATCCTTGATATGTTATAGTTCATCACGAAGCTCTCACAGCTTGGTTGCAGTGACTTTGGAGAACCATCACTATCTTATCTGGAAGATCAACTCCCACTTGATTCAAGCGATTGTCGTACTCAGATAATCTGAGCACACGCTCAACGATTGAGATTTTCTCCTTTACTTCGTGGACAAAGAATCTTGTCGGAGGTCTCATACCTCTTAACAAGGGCACAAGCATGAAATCACAATTTCATCTCTTTAGAACATCTCTTATGTTCCGTGACGTTTCAAAACGTCTTCGGCGCCTTGCTTCTAAGCGATTAAGTATTTTGCACTGAACCATCGTGTAGTCATCAGAAACGTGTATGTCGAATGTTCACAACATCTACAAACGACGCTCGAGGTGCAGCACACCGAGTGGTGCATTAAGGACATAAGCCTTCTGCGCAGCAACGAGGACAATCCTCGGTTTTACAGACTCAGTCTGCAAAGTTTGCTACTATCAACTTTCAACTAAATTTTCTCTAGGAACATATAAAAACAGTAGAGCTATAGCGCAAGCTACATCAAAATTTGCAAAGACCATTAGACTATGTTCATGACAATTAGTTCAATTAATCATATTACTTAAGAACTCCCACTCAAAAAGTACATCTCTCTAGTCATTTGAGTGGTACAAGATCTAAATCCACTATCTCAAGTCCGATCATCACGTGAGTCGAGAATAGTTTCAGTGGTAAGCATCTCTATGCTAATCATATCAACTATACGATTCATGCTCGACCTTTCAGTCTCATGTGTTCCGAGGCCATGTCTATACATGCTAGGCTCGTCAAGCTTAACCCGAGTGTTCCGCGTGTGCAACTGTTTTGCACCCGTTGTATGTGAACGTTGAGTCTATCACACCCGATCATCACGTGGTGTCTCAAAACGAAGAACTGTCGCAACGGTGCACAGTCGGGGAGAACACAATTTCGTCTTGAAATTTTAGTGAGAGATCACCTCATAATGCTACCGTCGTTCTAAGCAAGATAAGGTACATAAAGGATTAACATCACATGCAATTCATAAGTGACATGATATGGCCATCATCATGTGCTTCTTGATCTCCATCACCAAAGCACCGGCACGATCTTCTTGTCACCGGCGTCACACCATGATCTCCATCAACGTGTCACCATCGGGGTTGTCGTGCTACTCATGCTATTACTACTAAAGCTACGTCCTAGCAATATAGTAAACACATCTGCAAGCACAAACGTTAGTTTAAAGACAACCCTATGGCTCCTGCCGGTTGCCGTACCATCGACGTGCAAGTCGATATTAACTATTACAACATGATCATCTCATACATCCAATATATCACATCACATCGTTGGCCATATCACATCACAAGTATACCCTGCAAAAACAAGTTAGACGTCCTCTAATTGTTGTTGCATGTTTTACGTGGTGACCATGGGTATCTAGTAGGATCGCATCTTACTTACGCAAACACCACAACGGAGATATATGAATTGCTATTTAACCTCATCCAAGGACCTCCTCGGTCAAATCCGATTCAACTAAAGTTGGAGAAACCGACACTCGCCGGTCATCTTTGAGCAACGGAGTTACTCGTAGCGATGAAACCAGTCTCTCGTAAGCGTACGAGTAATGTCGGTTCGGGCCGCTTCGATCCAACAATACCGCGGAATCAAGAAAAGACTAAGGAGGGCAGCAAAACACACATCACCGCCCACAATAACTTTTGTGTTCTACTCGAGAGTACATCTACGCATGAACCTAGCTCTGGTACCACTGTTGGGGAACGTCGCATGGGAAACAAAAAATTTCCTACGCGCACGAAGACCTATCATGGTGATGTCCATCTACGAGAGGGGATTTCTGATCTACGTACCCTTGTAGATCGCGCAGCAGAAGCGTTAAGAAACGCGGTTGATGTAGTGGAACGTCCTCACGTCCCTCGATCCGCCCCGCGAATCGTCCCACGAACCGTCCCGCGATCCGTCCCACGATCCGCTCCGATCTAGTGCTGAACGGACGGCACCTCCGCGTGAAGCACACGTACAGCTCGACGATGATCTCGGCCTTCTTGATCCAGCAAGAGAGACGGATAGGTAGATGAGTTCTCCGGCAACATGACGGCGCTTCGGAGGTTGGTGGTGATCTAATCTCAGCAGGGCTCCGCCAGAGCTCCGCAGAAACGAGATCTAGAGGTAAAACCGTGGAGGTGTGTGGTCGGGCTGCCGTGGCAGAAGTTGTCTCAAAGCAGCCCTAAAACCCCACTATATCTAGGAGGGAGGGAGGGGAGGAGGCAGCCTCAAAACCTAAAGGTTTGGCCAAAATTGGAGATGGAGGAGTCCTACTCCAATCCTACTTGGAGTAGGATTCCACCTTCCCACTTGGAAACTCTTTCCACCTTGTGTTTTTTCCTTCTCAAACCTTATGGGCCTTAGTGGGAACTTATTCCAGCCCACTAGGGGCTGGTTTATCTCTTCCCATAGCCCATGAGACCCCTTGTGGCGTGACACCCCTCCTGATGGTCCCCGGCGCCCCTCCCGGCACTCCCAGTACACTACCGATGAGCCCGAAACTTTTCCGGTAATGCACGAAAACCTTCCGGTAACCAAATGAGGTCATCCTATATATCAATCTTCGTTTCCGGACCATTCCAGAAACCCTCGTGACGTCCGTGATCTCATCCGGGACTCCGAACAACATTCGGTAACCAACCATATAACTCAAATACGCATAAAACAACGTCGAACCTTAAGTGTGCAGACCCTGCGGGTTCGAGAACTATGTAGACATGACCCGAGACACTCCTCGGTCAATATCCAATAGAGGGACGTGGATGCCCATATTGGATCCTACATATTCTACGAAGATCTTATCGTTTGAACCTCAGTGCCAAGGATTCATATAATCCCGTATGTCATTCCCTTTGTCCTTCGGTATGTTACTTGCCTGAGATTCGATCGTCAGTATCCGCATACCTATTTCAATCTCGTTTACCGACAAGTCTCTTTACTCGTTCCGTAATACAAGATACCGCAACTTACACTAAGTCACATTGCTTGCAAGGCTTGTGTGTGATGTTGTATTACCGAGTGGGCCCCGAGATACCTCTCCGTCATACGGAGTGACAAATCCCATTCTTGATCCATACTAACTCAACGAACACCTTCGGAGATACCTGTAGAGCATCTTTATAGTCACCCAGTTACGTTGCGACGTTTGATACACACAAAGCATTCCTCCGGTGTCAGTGAATTATATGATCTCATGGTCATAGGAACAAATACTTGACACGCAGAAAACAGTAGCAACAAAATGACACGATCAACATGCTACGTCTATTAGTTTGGGTCTAGTCCATCACATGATTCTCCTAATGATGTGATCCCGTTATCAAGTAACAGTACTTGCCTATGGCCAGGAAACCTTGACCATCTTTGATCAACGAGCTAGTCAACTAGAGGCTTACTAGGGACAGTGTTTTGTCTATGTATCCACACAAGTATTGTGTTTCCAATCAATACAATTATAGCATGGATAATAAACAATTATCATGAACAAAGAAATATAATAATAACTAATTATTATTGCCTCTAGGGCATATTTCCAACATTTGCAACCATGGCGGTTCTTCGTCTTGACTTGAGTAGGATAGACTTTCGCTGTCTTGTGATTGCTTCGAGAAGCCCACGTTCTCGAGATAACATTGTACCCTCGAGAGGCATAGCGATCGACGTTCCTGGGTCTCATCCAAACAGGACTAACGTGTTCTTCCTCTTATTGGCGAATGAGCATGTCATTAGCGAGGACAACAATATATCTTTCCCAAGCATCTCGTAAGCGCAGTGCTCATGAGACAAGTGAGGGGAACGGGATCTTGCTATGGGCGGGTACTGGCCATATTCCAACGACTTAGAGTCGTTTTCTATGGTCGTAGTCCATCCATCTTGTGGCTCGGTGAAGCTTAGGGTCTCAAGGATCTTAGGATGTGGGTGAACGGTTATTACCTTATTTCTAAGCACATCCCTTAGATGCTAGTAATTCGACCTCTAACATGGGACGACATCACCTTATCTCACCAAGGATACCATCTCACATGGGTCAACTCCACACTACTCATGCTAGTCATCTCCAGGGTTGAGGGAAGAACTAACCCAACATTACAAGTATGGTGTAGCTACGATACACATGCATTCCTAAGCAAGAACCTCAGGGAGGCATACAACCTCCTAAGATTGAATTTATGACACCACCAATCCAATGTCCAACTAGATCATTCAATGGACAGGGTACTGCATTCCTATATTAAGGAAACACATAGTATACCAATCCAATATCTTGTTTCCTTTCTACGAATACGATCATTCATTACTGGACCGATCACTCCTACAAATCCAATACTGATGGGGTACTACATAATCTCTTAGAGTCCTCATAACTCATATATTATTGCAAGGTTTATGTCACAGTATATCCACCAATTTCCAATATCGTGGCTATCTAATCTCCAAGGCCAGTTCTCATAGGTTCGTAAATCAATTCGACCACTCCAGTATTCGCACTCATTATTCACAAACATGGTATCATGATTAAGATCATCGGGCAAAATCCAATTTACTCCGAACCATGTGGCCTCGTATACCATGAGTAATCTGCCGGTCTACCTATTTAAATCCAAACTCAAGTCCAATAAGAACTTTTGCTTGATACTCCAAGTTATTTTGGTAAAAGTAGCAAATCATGCCAACTACATTCTAAAGTCATGTATACCACCAAGAATTTATTGTTTGCGATCAGAATCGTCCTACTAAATCCAACCTTACTCCAG
Organism: Hordeum vulgare subsp. vulgare; assembly: GCF_904849725.1. NCBI lineage: Eukaryota > Viridiplantae > Streptophyta > Magnoliopsida > Poales > Poaceae > Hordeum > Hordeum vulgare. Next base: position 104,203,723 of record NC_058520.1, read on the forward strand.
GAATTTGAGGTATGCTACTATATCAACTTGTTCCACCAAGTTCGTCTACCTTTATAAGGGTCTTATGATCCACCAAGATAATCTAGTTGTATCTTCAAGACGACTATCATCATTACAACAATCTCTAGCATAATACTCTTATATCAGACGACGGTCCTTCTCATGGCATCAGGGTTATGGTGCTAGCTTTAAGAATGAAGGATACTCGTTCACTGTGATCACTAATTCCATCAAAAACCCGGTGCTAGGCGTGGTTTATCGGGATCTACAGGTGTTCTGACAAGTCCGTGTAGTAGACATGTGACCAGAAAATTTGAGCCGGAAGGGCTTGTGGAGGTTAGCCTGATCTAGTGTGGTTTTCCAATCTAGAGGGAAGAGCACAACTCCTACGGGTTGTGTCTGGTTAAGCATAGCACAACCAGTGTTTTCAGTGTCAGTCGTCCTTCGAAGTGGATCCTTGGTGCATCTTGCTTGCTGTCTTAAGTTGTCGAGAGGGGTGAAGGAGAGAGAGTAGCATAAAGGGAAGTGTCTAAGGGTTTTAGTGCAATCAACAAGCGTTGGAAAGTCAACTCAACAAGTGCCAAATCATTTCGAACATCAAAATAAGACAGGTGATACAACCGCATGCTTGTTGCTTAAGCAAAGGTGCGACTTATACCAAAGCACAAATAACAAACAACCAACACTCACCATGGTCCATCCGAACCGTTTCACGGACTCGACTTCGCATTGGGGATTTATGACTCATCCTACCCTAGGGTTCTCGGACCCGACAGTTGTGCTTGCTTCGCGCTCCGGGGAGGAGCCCGCTAAGTCTTCTGGACCTTCTCATGGTGTTGCCACATCTCTTTTTGTTGCTCGCCGAATGTCTCGGGTTGAGTTGAATGAATCATTGATGAATTTTCGTCTGGGGAGTTGCTGACGAAGGTAGTTCTTCATTGCTGTCATTGAAAGGGTCTTCTGTTGTCTTCATGATCCTGTCATCATCTTCTTTGTCTTATGAGGCTTCGAGAGTCTCAAGTGAACATCTTCATGAATCGATATTTACAAGACATGATAGAGTTCTGATCTGTCAAAAATACTAATTGCGATATAGACACCTAGAGCGGGGATTAAGAGAACCGTTTTCCTGCTCACTAAGGTGAGGCGGACCAAATGGCGAGGTTCTCATCCACCGGTGGTGGTCAACACAATCCTTATTATTGACAGGGTCGCTCTATTAGTGATGCAGATCATGTCTTGCATATATTACGTCCATATTATCGTAGGTGTAAGTGGCATCACTCTGGAACAGTGCCAAGGGTGTGGCCATCTTCTAAGCCTCGATGTCCCTGCTCCTCTTGGGGTACTTCGGTTGGTGTCGTCTGATCGTAGAGTTGTCATCTTTGTCCTTCAGCATAGGGGTGGTCACTTGGAATGATTGTTTCCTTCCAAGCTGCTCAAGAGGATTTCAAGTAATCCCGTAATCAGAGGGCATAAGGGTGCGAGCGACCATTTGCAAGTTTTGAAAAAGTAGACGAGGAGTGTCATAGAATAAGGTGGAAGGCTAATGTATATCCTTCATCTTCTTTGAAGATTTAGGAGAGGCGAGAAAATATATAGGTTTTGCAAGTAATTTTGAAGGGTCTGGAAAGCAATTTTATCCTAATTTACGTCTGTGCTAACTAAGGCTTCCTACAGTTAGGATGGCTCTGATACCATCTCTGTGGGGACCCCGACTTACGAGCTGAGATCGTTGAATGATCGTGCTCAGTGATCCCAGAGATCAATGCTCACCGAACACACAGAAACTGAATAATAAGAGTCTTACATCCATACATACCGTTTGTTGCAATAAATGACCATTGCGGTCGAGTCATACATATATAGGGCCTTGAAGGCCAACACGCCAAACTGGACCAATAGCGGAATTATTGGTTGAAAAGCGTGAACCCATGCCATCAGCCTTAACCTACACGCATTCGGACTGGGAAGCGTCCTAGCTCGCAAGAACGTCACCGAGTTACTCTTCACCATATCCTGTTCTCTCATACCTGGTCAATGAAATAACCAGTGGCAAGCTGCTGCCTCTTGAGCTTGCGTTGGTTTTTTCCTTGAAGAGGAAAGGGTGATGCAGCACAGAAGCAGTAAGTATTTCCCTCAGTTTTGAGAACCAAGGTATCAATCCAGTAGGAGAATCAAGCCAAGTGTCCAGAGTACCTGCGCAAACACAAACAAGCTTGCACCCAACGCTATAAAGGGGTTTTCAATCCCTTCAAGATTGATTGCAAAGTGAGATCTGAAGGCGGAAAGTGCAACGAAGTAAAAGTGTAAGGCTCAAAATATGATGTGAAGTAGATCCGGGGCCCATAGTGTTCACTAGAGGCTTCTCTCAAAATAGAAAATATTACGGTGGGTGAACAAATTACTGTCGAGCAATTGATAGAACCGCGCGAAGTCAAGACGATATCTAAGGCAATCATCATACTTATAGGCATCACGTCCGAGACAAGTAGACTGATACTTTCTGCATCTACTACTATTACTCCACACATCGACCGCTATCCAGCATGCATCTAGTGTATTGAGTTCATGACGAACAGAGTAACGCCTTAAGCAAGATGAAATGATGTAGAGGGATAAACTCAAACCAATGATGTAAACCCCATCTTTTTACCCTTGATGGCAACAACACGATGCGTGCCTTGCTACCCCTTCTGTCACTGGGTGTGGTCACCGCACGGTATGAACCCAAAACAAAGCACTTCTCCCATTGCAAGAATCATAGGTCAAGTTGGCCAAACAAAACCCACAACTCGAAGAGAATTACAAGGATATGAAATCATGCATATAAGAGATCAGAAGAAACTCAAATAAGATCCATAGATAATCTGATAATAAATCCACAATTCATCGGATCTCGACAAACACACCGCAAAAGAAGATTACATCGGATAGATCTCCATGAAGATCGTGGAGAACTTTGTATTGAAGATCCAAGAGAGAGAAGAAGTCATCTAGCTACTAGCTATGGACCCGAAGGCCTATGGTGAACTACTCACGCTTCATCGGACAGGCCATGGTTTTGATGAAGAAGCCCTCCGTATCTGAATCCCCCTCCGGCAGGGCACCGGAATGTGCCGCAGATGGGATCTTGCGGAGACAGAAGCTTGCGGAGGCGGAAAAGTATTTTCGTGGATCTCTCGCGCAGTTTTGGATTTTTAGGGAATTTATGGGCGGAAGAGGTAGGGCAGACGAGCCACAGGGGGGCCCACAAGCCTGCTAGGAGCAGGCCCCCTCGCCGCGCCTAGGGGGCTTGTGGCCTCCCGTGGTGGCCTCTGCCTTGGTTCTCACGTCCCCTGCGTATCTTCTATTCCGGAAAAAATATTTTCGGAAGTTTTATTCCGTTTGGATACTGTTTTAAATTCTCCTCTAAAAAGGGTCAAAAACACGGAAAAAACAGGAACTGACACTTGGCACTGAGTTAATAAGTTAGTACCAAAAAAGATATAAAAGGCATACAAAACATCCAAAGTTTGACAAGATAATAGCATGGAACCATCAAAAATTATAGATACGTTCGAGACGTATCAAGCATCCCCAAGCTTAACTCATGCTCGTCCTCGAGTAGGGAAGTGATAAAGACTGATTTCTTGATGTGGAATGCTACCTAGCATAGTTGTCCTTTGTAACTTCTTTCATATGACATGAATGTTCAGATCCGTAAGATTCAAAACAATAGTTTGCTATTGACATGAAAACAATAATACTTCAAGCAAACTAGCAAAGTAATCATGAACTTTCGAAATAACAAGGCCAAAGAAAGTTATCCCTACAAAATCATATAGTCTGGCTATGCTCCATCATCCCCACACAACTAATTTAAATCAAGCACAACCCCGGTATTGGCCAAGTAATTGTTTTCGCACTCTTACTTTCTCAAACCTTTTTCAACTCTCACGCAATACATGAGCGTGAGCCATGGATATAGCACTATGGTGGAATAGAGTGTGGTGGAGGTTGTGAGACAAAAAGGAGGAGATGGTCACATTGACCGGGCGTATCAAAGGACTATGGAGATGCCCATTAATAGATATCAGTGTGAATGAGTAGGGATTGCCATGCAATGGATGCACTAGAGCTATAAGTATGTGAAAGCTCAAAAGGAGAACTAGTGGGCGTGCATCCAACTTGCTTGCTCACGAAGACCTAGGGCAATTTTGAGTAAGCCCATCATTGGAATATACAAGCCAAGTTATATAATAAAGATTCCCACTAGTATATGGTGGTGACAAAACGAGAGGCTCTCAATCATGAAGAACATGGTGCTATTATGAAGCACAAGTGTGGAAAGAGATAGTAGCATTGTCCCTTGTCTCTTTTTCTCTTTTTTTGTTTGGGCTCTTTGGCCTCTTTTTTTTATTGTGGGCAACTTTGGACTCTTTTTTTATTTCCTCACATGGGACATCGCTCTAATAATGATGATCATCACACTTTTATTTACTCACAGCTCAAAGCTTAGAACGATGATGACTCTATAGGAAATGCCTCCGGCAGTGTACCGGGATGTGCAACGATCTAGCTTGGCGTATGCCGTTGAAACATCTTGCTAGCTATCTTACGATCATGCAATGGCAATATGAGAGTGACGGCACAAGTCATGATACGGAACGGTGGGAGTTGCATGGCAATAAGATCCGCGCATCTCTTTATTCTAGTTTCAATACCATTATAATTCTTGAATATGTTTTTGACTGAACTCTCTTCTCGTAAAGTGCTTGAGGCAGGAACATGGGAACAATTTATGTGGATACTATGTTTGCGAGTTCATTCGTCAGACGACCCATGAGAAGGGCAAAAACCGGGACATAAAAAAATCGAAGTACGATAAACAATACTCATAGATTTATTTTATTACCGTGAATTGTGTTCTGTTTCATTAATATATATATATTGACCCATTCTTTAAATTAGATCTAACGGTTGCGGGACGGTCTTCTACCACAGGAACGTGTACGAGCAATTCAAGAGGAAATTGTCGGATTCTTAGATGCAGAGGTCCTAGGTGTGAAGGGAGATTATTATTGTCCGGCGATGCAAATGATATGAAATGTTATAGTGTAAAAGAGACATATGTGCATATGTGTAACTCGTCTCTACATTTTGTAATATGTTTGACAAAGCACGACGGGTGAGATGGTGTAATATATTTGTGACGATGATGTGCAATTTAGTTGTTCTTTTATTGTTGTGTATGTACCATCCAATTTAGTGCAAAATAAGAATTAAAAAGTGTCCAAAACAAATAAATGGGAAAATTGCTCCATCCAATTTAGTGCAAAACCCTAAACCCTAAAAATTGCTCAAAAAACAGCGAAGAAATAGCCTCGGTTCATAATACGAACACGGACTAATACCCCTCCCCCCCCCCCCCCCCCCCCCGCGCGCTCCCAGCCCCGCCACGTGGAAGGTCTTTAGCCCCGGTTCGGGACCGAACCGAGGCAAGCATTAGTCCTGGTTCACGGACCGGGACTAATGGCCCAACCGAACCGGGGCTAAAGGCCCATTTTCTACTAGTGTGCTGCGAGGGTGGCCCGACTTGTTGCCTCCTATCATGTCATTCGACGTCCCCAAACACATAATAATGTTTAGAAGGATCTAATCGAGGAGTGGTGCACAGGGAATGGCCGACAAAACGAATGATGATTTGTATGTTTGATGTTGTAGTCTCGAACTATTATTTTGTTGGAAGATAAATTATTTGTCAATAATTGAACTATTTATTGTTAATTATTTTGTATGTGTTTGATTTTTTTTTTTGAGTGCATATGTTGTTTGTGTTGGACGCGCAGGCCTTTTTTTACAACGCCTGTTGGAGCGACTCACGCGCGTAATTTTTTAACGCGGTCGTTGGAGCCAGCGCTCTCCGACACGTTAAAAATCGCTATTTTGATGCTGCAAATGTTTTTAGCGCGCGTTTGCACGGCTATTGGATATGCTCTAACTGCAAGTGGATTTTTGATAGTAGTTTGTTGACCACAACCAGCATCTCGATGTTGTGCAAGTCTATACTACGGTCTATTTTATTTTCAATTTAAAAATCACGACTGAACTTTTCCATGGAGCACTTCAGAAAATTAGTTTAAGAATGGGACACGTATAACAAATCGCGCGTGTAGGTTTGTACTAACACTAATTCGATCGGAAGATAAACAAGCTGGCACGAGAGCAAGTTTTTTTTTTCTTTTGCGATAATGGCACGAGAGCAAGTTGTTGGTACCCTATTTCTCTATAACCTAAGCAAACCAATTAAATTGACCCAAGAACACGTCAACACAACATCAAATCGATGAATAATGCAGTGTCTACCAACCAAATCATCCAATCATTTTTCCGTAGGCATTGTTTGTAATCGTCAACGACGGTAGTTTGCTGGAGTAGCTAGTAAACCTGCCGCATGAACAAGCGTGTTTACGATATTGCATGTTGTACAAATTAGTCGTTCGCGTTTCACCGATGGATCGAACACGCGATAACGCATGCAGCTGATGGCACGTTTCGAAATTCAGTTACATGCATGCATGTCCCTGTCCGAAATTAGGAGTGCCGGTCTTTGAACGGTTCGCGGGACTTGTGCTTCATTCGCAAGCTTCCGGTGTCAAGGATTTCTCCGGTGTCGCGTGTGCATTTTTGGCACTGTCACGATAGATTGTGCTTTCTTCCCCATGCAAGTTGCATTTGAAAGAAGAAGTTGGAATGGAACCATGTGTGCTCGACCGTGTCAAAGGACATGCATGCGCATGGATCGTGTACATCATGGATGGACTCGACCGAAAATGTCAACTCTCGCAAAGTTGTTCCATGTACATTTTATATAGGAGCAACTGCCGATAATCAATACGTTTCCTATAAACAACAGACGCGAAACAGCAGTGAGGTGCGCGCGATGAGCCGTCGCCGTCAAGCGGTTCGTCGATTTTAGTAACGACGAAATGGTTAGTATCACATACAGACATCGGCACAGGCGTCCGAGAGGCTAAGACCGTGGACGCGGCCACCGGCGTCACCCTTTTGTGCCTTCCCAACTACCCCATCTTCCGCAATAAGGGTCGGTTCACTCGTTCCTGCTCAACGCTGAAGCCTGATGCTAGTCTAATTTTTGCGGGGTTTTCGTACATGCGTTCACTACTATCTTTTTTTGAAAAAAAAAATTGACATATTCATTTTCAACCATTACAGTACAATAAACATAAAAAAAATAAAAAAATCCAGATCCGGAGACCATCCAACGAAGACTACAAGCAGTGAAGCAAGCCAAAGGCGCCTTGATCATTTCTCCATAGCTGGAGCCGAAGACCATCCAGCAAAGACTACAAACACTGAAGCAAGCCGAAGACGCCTTGATCGTTTCTCCATAGCGGTAGCCGGACAAAACTTGTTATAGTAAGCAGTCGAAAAGTCATCGTGCTAAAGCTTCATAAAATCAACGCATCAAACAGCAATCGTTACCGATGAAGAGAAGTGTAGATTGAAAGGATCCGCCCTGATAACACACGAATGTGGACGAGAAAAGACCATATCCCAACAGATCAACAAAAGAGAACCACTGATCAAATCCCGCGAGGTCAGCTGGAGATACACCTTCACTAGTAGAAAATGGGCCTTACGTTTGGATCATTAGTCCTGGTTTGATTTCGACCCGGGACAAATGTGACCATTAGTCCCGGTTCCAACGGTTAGGAGCGGTCGGGGTCACAAGAATCTTTAGTCCTAGTTCATTTTGTACCTATAGTCCCATTTTGTGATACAAATCGGGACTAAAGGTATGGTGGCAAGCTGGCGTCAGGCTGGGGCCCCACGAGCCCATTTTGTGATACAACCCGGGACTAGAGTAGCCATTCAGTCCCGGTTTTTATAACCAACCGGGACTAAAGATGTCCCTATATAAGCCCTTCGTCCAGACCGAGCCCATTTCTCTATTTTCTTCATTCCCCTCTCTGTTCTTCCCCTTAGCCCGATCGCATCCTTCTTTTTTCGCCAAGATTTGTCAAGATTTGAGGCACCCCATCTCTCAAGTGTTCACAAAGGTTAGCAACTTTGTCCTTTCATCTCTCATTGCTAGATTAGCTCGTGCAATGCTCTATAAGTATAGTGATTTGTGGGTTTTAGTTTGGGAGTTTATTTAATTTATATGCAATATGAGCTCAAATTAACTTTTTAGTTTGCATATGTGTAGGTGTTGTCTTGGGTAGGTATAAGCCTGACAGTAGATGTGTAGGGTACGAAAGGATGGGCAGAGCCTTAGCTATGGCGAGGTTGTACGAGTTCAGGCCCCTCTGCGGTGGAGGTAATAGCCCTACATCTCAGTGCTCAGGGAGCTTGTTGTCGAGTGGAATATAGAATACAGTGAATTGCTAACCCTTGCACCAGTGGGGGAGGGTGGCTTATATAGAGTGCGCTGCCCTCCACAACGGTCCGGTGTACAGGGGTGGAGTAGTGGCGATTAAATGCCTACGTTACAGGTAGCGTACGTCTTAAATGCTAATAAAGGCACATGGAAACGTATGACCATTTCCCTCCAAGGGGTTACGATGCGCAGAGTGGAATCCAGTCGGTTAGTTTGATATACTCCGAATGCTAGTCTCCGACTGGATGGTCGAGGACCTGTTACCGACTGGACGATGGGAACTCCTTAGTTCAGTTGGAACTGACTAAGGGCCTTGTCCCTTATGAGGGGTAGTCCTTGGGTAGGACCTACAGGGCAGGCCTATGACCCTACCCTGGGACTATAACCCTGTCATTAGTCCCCGAATGGATTGGGGTTGGAACGACGAAGCGATGCTTGAAGTTTGGATCCGACTAGAACGGATATGACTTTGGCGTTGCTTGCCTCCATCCATTTTATCTTTTCTGATCAACGATCCGAGTGGAAGTATTTGTGGAACAAACTGTCGGAGACCGAGTGCTTCCAGGGTATCTCCTGACGTGACCAGTCAACTGATAGCGGCGGATTTTCCGGGATCCTCAAATTTCGGTTACCGCGCGCTCAGCGGGGTTGACGACATCGCGCTCGAGTAGCGCCTGACGCCTCGATTCCCGCGCCTTCATCTTCTCCACTGATATCGCCGTGGTTGGTCGGGGGATAAGGTTTCGGGGCCACCTGCCAGTGACGCACTCGGAACCTTACTTAAACCTCAGCGGCGAAGGTTTTCTCGTTACGCTTGCCGGATCTCTTGCCTTTGATTGCTCCGCTCCTCTCGCCTCCTCCTGCACACCCAAGCTCCTTCCCTTTCCTTCTCCTCCGCGGACCCGCAGCTTCCGCCATGACCAAGGGACAGACTAGCAAGCTTGAGGCGAAGAAGAAGAAGGGGAAGGCGGCGGCTCCTGCTCAGCGGCGGCAGCGAGCGTTACCGGCGGGGTGGATCCAGGGGGACTTCCTCCCCTCCACGGTGACGGAGGAGAGCTTGTTGGAGCTGGTGGAGCACGAGTTGATCGCGCACAAGTCATGGAGGTTGCTGGAGGAGGGTGAGACCGAGCCGGCGCCCCGGGAGGGGGAGCGCGTCCTGCTGCTCAGCCACGTGCATCGAGGTTTCTCCCTGCCCCCGCACCCTTTCTTCAAAGGCATAATGAACCACTTTGGGGCGCAGCTCCACCACTTTTCCCTGAATGCCATCGCCCATCTCTCTGCTTTTGTAGTCTTGTGCAAGTGCTTCATCGGTTGTCCTCCCCATTGGGGGCTTTTCAAACATATCTTCTCTGCTAGGTCCCAAACCATCAAACGACTTAATCAGTCGGATGATAAGACTCACCTTCTTCAGCTCTGTGGGGGTTTAGGCTTCCAAAAGAAGAGCAAAAGTAATTATCCCGCTCTTCAGCTGAGTGAATCGGTTAGGAACTGGCAGTCGACATGGTTCTACTGCCAGGACGTCGCTTGCCCGAATGCCACGACAGGGCTACCTCCTTTTAGCTTAGATCGACCAGCTCCGCCTAAGCAGCTCGCTCTCACAAAGGCGGAGAAGATCCGTATCCAGCCCCTGGTCGATGCACTCGTAGATGTCGTCAGAAAGGGAGTCACCGGCACAGATTTGCTGGAGGTTTTCCTCGGCCGGCGCATCCAACCACTATAGGCTCGAGACCACGCCATGTGGCATTACACGGGACCCGAAGACTCCACTCGGACCAACCCCGAGTGCGTGACTGGGGAGACGGTGGCGCCGTGGGTGCTCCAGATCACAAGCGCCTGCGAGAACCCCAGAGGGTCCCGGCGAGTGAAGGCTTTCCGCGCGGACAACCCTCCTCCGAACGAGGTGAGTACAACTTGCCGAGTGCACATAACTGTCTTAGATTTATCGCTGTCTTGAATCACCGTCTGACGTCTGATGTCATCGACTGTATTTTATGCAGAAGTGGACCAACTGGTTCTCCCCTGTCTCGAACGGGAACCCGGCCCAGGAGGAGGAAGAGGGAAGCCAGGAGGGCAGTGTGGAGAGCGTCGAGTACGTCTCCGACAGTGGGGAGATAGAGGAGGAGTCTGGTGAAGAAGAGGAGGAAGACGAAGAGCAGGACTCGCCACCCCCGCCACCAGAGCACTGAACCAAGCGCCGACATGAACCTGCAGCTCCCTCGGCCCTTCCAGCATCCTCGAGTGCTCCGCCAACTGCTCCCGTGGTCCCGAGTGCTCAGAGCGCCAAGAGGACCAGGGACGCTGCTGCCGAACCTGTGGGTCAGCCTTCCAAGGTGGCCAAACCGAGCGGATCTAAACCTCGGAAGGCTTTGCCGCGGATGAGGGTCATCGTTCCCGTCACCTCAACGTAAGTGCATTGTTCTTCTAACTTCTTCTGATATTCGATTAAACTCCTGTTTGATGGTCGAATGAATTTCACTCGACAGGGTTGCCACCTCTGCCACCTCTCCGGCGTGCCAGGGGGATGATCCCATGGACACCGACAATGTTGTCTCGTCCCAGCCAGGTGCGTCATAGCGATTCCGAGAGTTTACATTATTGCATCGCGAATTCTGTCTTCGGTCTTGCCCTTTTTCTGTGATCTCACGCCGTTCGGTCGGGTTTCTCTCAGGGGCGATTTATGCGGATGAGGGTGACCAGGGAAGGTCTGAGAAAGCTGCGGTGCCTGTCCTTGAGGCTGCTCCGCCAGTTACTGCTCTCGCCGCGGACGTGCCGCCGACTGAGGTGATGCCGTCGACTGAACGGCGCTGGTTGCTGCTGAACCGACTGGAGCGGGTCTTGGGATGCCCAAGGAGCCTCCAACGATGCCAGGCCTGTCGAATGTTGAGTACAACGTCCAGCGCCTCCCGGAGGATCAGGTGGGAGAGGCCAAGGGGGCCATGGTGCGGGCGGAGCTGATGGCGGGAGAAGCCAAGAAGGCGTACGACTCCATCGCATCCCTGTACCAGCGAAGCTTGGAGCTGCGGGACGATATCCGAGTAAGTGGGCTAGTAAGTATTTACTTTTCTCTTGTAACCCACTGGGTGTGTTCGGATATCGTATGATTTTTGCAATGGGTTCACTCTTAGTGAACCCAGTGGGTGTAGTCCCCGAGACTTCTGTCGAGTGCTTGCACCGGCAGTTATCTTTATACGCATTGTCTTTGACTTGATCAGATCACAAATTAATCTGTTCGAATGCTGACAGTTGGAGCACTCGGAGTGTACCTACTGGATGAGTCCCCAAGAGTAATTTTACTCAGGTCGGGTAGTAGTAGCCTCACAGGCTTAGGTGTTGTCATGTAGCTCAATAGGGCGGACCTGTTTGACTTTCATGCCAGTGGGGTCACTCTCAGTGAACCCACTGGATGTAGTCCCCGAGACCGCTGTCGACTGCTTGCGTCGGCAGGGGTCTGAAGAACTTAGACTTTTTATTGTTGGATTTGGCTGATCGTCTCTTGGTGTTGGCTGGCAGAAAACTTGCGAGATGGGGACGGCGTACGAGACTCTCAGGGCTGAAAAGGTTCAGTTTGCTGGTGAGCTGGATGCAGCACTGGTTGCCATGGCTGGTATGAAGGATGTTCTGGTGGAACGAGAGAAGTCGTTGGAGCAGGCCCGTGAAGCAAACAAGGCACTGACTGCTGAAGTTGAGAAGATGAAGGCGCAAAGGTCATAGCGCAGGAAAAATACGTCAGTGACTGGGCCCGGCAGATGATAACGCGTCTGGGTGGTAAGTCCTGTTTTTCCGAGTGCTTGTGGTATGTGTGTTACACTCGGTGATTATTGTTTGCTTGTCATGTGTTTGCAGATTTTTGCATGGATGCGGAGGCTGAAGCAGCTGACGTGGAGCGGTTGATTCGCGAGAACATTCCACTCGGCGAGGACGCCAATCGAGATCTGCTCCGAGCGCACATTCGCCTGGGCAAAGTTGGGCCTTTCATCGGTCGACTGAGAGAAGTCGTCGGCCGGATCGACAAGGAGCTTTGGCCTGAAGAGGAGTCTCAGCATGAGATGGAAGGCTTGATGACTCGGCTGGAGGAGGTCCCAAACCGAGTGCAGTCATGGAAGAAGTCTGCGGCTCGCTATGGAGCAGACGTTGCGCTGTCCCTGGTCCGAGTGCATTGCAAGGAGGTGCGCGAAGAGAAGCTGAAAGCGTTGAAGGTCGCCAACACGAAGAAACTCCGATTCGAAGACTTCATGGAAACCTTCCATGAGAGTGCCACCCGCATCGCCGATGGGATCGACATGGACACATTCGTGGAGCCCTCCAGTCCTGGTGCCAATCCGGACGACGCTTAAGAAAACTTTTACCTCGGTATGCCGAGTGTTGGTTGTAAGAAACCTTGGCCACTTCTGTTGGCAGTCACATTCTTGGTTCGGTGCGGGTAAGCTTGATCCGCACCGAGTCAACTATCCTTAGGTGAACTTCGAATTTAAATCAAATCTTTTGCTCTTCTGTTGCCAAAGAGTTGTTGACACCATTTTTGCTCGAGTTTTTGTTTGGCTTTTCTTGTTGAAGCCAATGGCAAACATGCGGAGCATGTAATTGTCAGTTTCCTTGACATCTGTGTGAGCCTCTCGGAGGGTCTGCCAAGTCACCGAGTGGATCTGTAAAATACACTCGAGGGTAATAGAGTACTTAGGCGATTCATGATCGCGGCTAAGTCTTCGAGTGTGACGGATATGACGCAGTCGGAGCGAGTTGTTACTCATGTAATTGTCAGTAGTCTTGACATCCACATGAGCCTCAATGAGGGTCTGCTACTCATGTAATTGTCAGTGGTCTTGACATCCACATGAGCCTCAATGAGGGTCTGCTGAGTCCCCGAGTGGATCTGTAGGATACACTCGAAGGTAATAGAGTACTTAGGCGATTCATGATCGCGGCTAAGTCTTCGAGTGCGATGGACATGCTGCACTCGGAGCGAGTTGTTACTCATGTAATTGTCAGTTGTCTTGACATCCACATGAGCCTCAATGAGGGTCTGCTACTCATGTAATTGTCAGTGGTCTTGACATCCACATGAGCTTCAATGAGGGTCTGCTGAGTTCCCCAGTGTATCTGTAGGATACAGTCGCGGGAACCTTTCCCATTTCAGCGATTCTTGATCGCAGTTAAGTCTTCGAGTGTGACGAGTGGTGCACGCTCGGAGAAAGTTATTACTTAGGCGATTCTTGATCGCAGCTAAGTCCCCGAGTGTGACGTTTAGTGCACACTCGGAGAAAGTTATTACTTAGGCGATTCTTGATCGCAGCTAAGTCTCCGAGTGCGACGTTTAGTGCACACTCAAAGAAAGTTATTACTTAGGCGATTCTTGATCGCAGCTAAGTCCCCGAGTGCAACGTTTAGTGCACACTCGAAGAAAGTGAGTACTTAGGCGATTCTTGATCGCAGCTAAGTCCCCGAGTGCGACGTTTAGTGCACACTCGGAGAAAGTGAGTACTTAGGCGATTCTTGATCGCAGCTAAGTCCCCGAGTGCGACGTTTAGTGCACACTCGGAGAAAGTGAGTACTTAGGCGATTCTTGATCGCAGCTAAGTCCCCGAGTGCGACGTTTAGTGCACACTCGGAGAAAGTCAGTACTTAGGCGATTCCTGATCGCAGCTAAGTCCCCGAGTGCGTCGTTTAGTGCACACTCGGAGAAAGTGAGTACTTCGGCGATTCTTGATCGCAGCTAAGTCTCCGAGTGCGACGTTTAGTGCACACTCGGAGAAAGTTAGTACTTAGGCGATTCTGGATCGCAGCTAAGTTTTTTTTTTTGAGACCGGAGTCTGCGACCGCGGAAGAATTTTGGATCTGCAAAAGCTCAATCTGCTTTATATTATTTCACCAATACTTGTTCTTTACATTGCTTCAGTCGACGGTCACGTGTAGAAGTGCTTCAGGAGATCTCCGTTCCATGCTCGCGGCTCGTCTGTCTCCCTGTCGATGTTGTAGAGTCTGTATGCTCCGTTTTTCAGCACCTTGGAGATTATGAAGGGTCCTTCCCAGGCAGGAGCCAACCTGTGAGGTCTTTGCTGATCCACTCGGAGCACCAGGTCGCCTGCTTGGAACGTGCGACTCCTGACGTGTCGTGCGTGAAAACGCCGTAGATCTTGTTGATAAATGGTTGAGCGAGTCAGTGCCATCTCGCGCTCCTCCTCTAGAAGGTCTACTCCGTCTTGCCTTTCTTGCTCTGCTTCAGCTTCGGAGAAGAGTTCGACTCGTGAAGCATTGTGAAGCAAGTCAGTCGGAAGGACTGCTTCTGCTCCATAAACGAGGAAGAACGATGATCGCCCTGTAGATCTATTCGGGGTTGTGCGAAGACCCCAAAGCACTGAAGGTAGCTCGGTGACCCATGCGCCAGCGGCATGTCCCACCTCTCGCAGGAGTCGGGGCTTCAAACCTTGCAGAATAAGTCCATTCGCTCGCTCTGCTTGTCCATTGGATTGAGGATGCACCACGAATGCAAAATCCACTCGGATTCCTTGGCTTGCACAGAAACCTTTGAACCTGTCCGAGTCAAAGTTTGTCCCGTTGTCCGTGATTATGCTGTGAGGTACACCGACTCTGGAGATGATGTCCCTGACAAACTTGATGGCTGTTAGGGCGTCGAGCTTCTTGACGGGCTTGGCTTCAATCCATTTTGTGAACTTGTCGACTGCCACCAACAAATGTGTGTATCCTCCTTGGCCCGTCCTGAATGGACCGACTGTATCTAATCCCCATACTGCAAACGGCCACACAAGAGGGATTATCTTCAACACAGATGTTGGCTTGTGGGACTTGTTGGAGTAGAACTGACAGCCTTCACATTGGTCGACCATATCTTTAGCCATTTCGTTTGCCTGCAACCAGAAGAAACCAGCTCTGAATGCTTTGGCGATGATCGCTCTCGAAGAGGCGTGATGATCGCAAGTTCCCGAGTGAATATCTTTTAGGATTAACTGTCCCTCCTCTGGGGAGATGCATCGTTGAAGAACGCCTGAAACGCTTTCCTTGTACAACTGGCCATCAATGACATTGAACGACTTCGACCTGCGGACTATCTGCCTGGCCTGGACTTCGTCTTCTGGTAATTCAAGCCTCAGGATATATGCAATGATCGGCACAGTCCAATCGGGGATGACAGCAAGAATCTCCATGATCAGATCAACCACAGCAGGTACGTCGACTTCAGTCGGATCTGTCGAACTCTTTGGTTATACTGGTTCCTCTGTGAAAGGATCTTCTTTGACTGAGGGAAGGTGGAGGTGCTCGAGACAGACATCACTCGGGACTGGTTTCCGAGTGGATCCGAGTTTTGCCAACTCATCAGCTGCTTGGTTCTTCAGTCGCGGAACATGGTGGAGTTCTAGACCTTCAAACATCTTCTTGAGCTTCCTCACTGCATTGCAGTATGTGGTCATGGTGGGGTTCCTGACGTCCCACTCTTTCATCACTTGATTAACCACCAAATCCGAATCTCCATAAACCATCAGGCGACGGATGCCGAGTGCGATGGCCATACGCAGTCCATAAAGGAGAGCTTCATACTCTGCCTCATTGTTGGAGGAATCAAAGTGTATCTGCAGCACATATTTGAGTTTGTCACCCTTTGGCGATACGATCACAACGCCAGCGCCGGAGCCATTCAACATCTTGGACCCATCGAAGAACATTGTCCAATGGGTCGAGTAGATGTGGGTCGGTTGCTGCTGTTCTACCCATTCTGCTATGAAGTCAGCCAGGGCTTGAGACTTTATAGCTTTCTTGGCCTCAAACTTGATATCGGAGTACAACATCTCCATTGCCCACTTCGCCACTCGGCCTGATGCATCCCGATTGTGGAGGATTTCCGCCAACGGAGCATCAGAAACGACAGACACCGAGTGGTCTTGGAAATAATGGGCTACCTTCTTCGCAGTCATGTAAATCCCGTAGATAAGTTTTTGATAGTGGGGATACCTCTGCTTGGAAGGAGTCAGGACTTCAGAGACGTAATACACTGGCTGCTGAACTTTGTATGCTTTGCCTTCTTCTTCTCGTTCGACTATAAGAACAGTGCTGACGACTTGATTTGTAGCCGCGATATACACAAGAAGGGGCTCTTTACTGAGCGGAGCAGTAAGAACCGGCTGGGTGGAAAGTAGGAATTTGAGGTCGTCGAATGCGACTTGGGCTTCGTCTGTCCACTCGAAAGTATCTGATTTCTTCATGAGTCGGTACAGAGGAAGTGCTTTCTCGCCGAGTCGACTGATGAACCTGCTCAAAGCCGCTAGGCAACCTGTGAGCCGTTGAACATCGTGTATTCTGACCGGCCTCTCCATTCGGACGATGGTCCCAATCTTTTCGGGGTTGACATCGATCCCTCGTTCGGAAACGAAGAAACCGAGTAACTTTCCGCTGGGAACGCCGAATGAACATTTGGCGGGGTTGAGCTTGATGTCGTACCTACGAAGGTTGGCGAATGTTTCTGCCAAGTCATTCAGCAGGTCGGAACCTTTGCGTGACTTGACTACGTATCATCCATATACGCCTCCACATTCCGACCGATCTGGTCGAGGAGGCATTTTTGGATCATGCGCATAAAGGTAGCTCCTGCATTCTTCAAACCGAATGGCATAGTGATGTAGCAGAAGCACCCGAATGGGGTGATGAAGGCTGTTTTTAATTCATCGGGGCCATACAGACGGATCTGATGATAGCCCGAGTAGGCATCAAGAAATGACAAACGCTCGCAACCCGCAGTCGAATCGACGATTTGATCGATGCGGGGGAGCGGAAAATGGTCTTTCGGGCAGACCTTATTGAGGTGCTTGAAGTCGATGCACATTGGGAGTGACTTGTCCTTCTTGGGCACCATGACAACATTGGCGAGCCACTCGGAGTGGTGAACCTCGCGAATGAAGTTGGCTGCCAACAGCTTGGCCACCTCTTCTCCGATTGCCTTCTTCTTATGCGCGGCGGACCGACGCAGGCGTTCTCGGACAGGCCGAGCGGTGGGATCCACATGCAGTCAGTGCTCAGCCAACTCCCTGGGTACACCTGGCATGTCAGAGGGTTTCCATGTGAAGATGTCCTAGTTCTCACGGAGGAATTGGGTGAGCTCGGCTTCCTATTTAGGATCGAGGGTGGTGGAGATGTTCGTTGGGGCAGCAGTGGCGTCCGTCGGGTGGATGCTGAACTTCTTCGTCTCTCCCGACGACTGGAATGCACACTCCGAAGCTGGCTTCTTCTAATGCATCAAGTCAGCGGGGTCGACTGTTTTCTTGTACTCGTCAAGCTCGAGGACGGCCATCTGCTGGTCGGCGATTCTTGATCCCTGCTGCAGACACTCTTCGGCCCGCTGTCGATTGCCCGTGATGGTGATCACACCTTTCGGGCCTGGCATCTTCAGCTTCAGGTATACGTAACACGGACGGGCCATGAAACGCGGATACGCTGGGCGGCCCAGAATTGCGTGGTAAGCGCTCTGGAAGTCCACCACTTCGAACATCAGCTTTTCCTTGCGGAAGTTCTTGTCAGAGCCAAAAACGACGTCCAACGCGATCTGGCCGAGTGACTTGGCCTTTCGTCCAGGGACGACTCCATGGAACTGCATGCTGCTCTCGCTGAGTTTGGACATCGGAATGCCCATCCCCTTGAGAGTGTCGGCATACATGATGTTCAAGCCACTGCCGCCGTCCATGAGGACTTTGCGCAGTCGGACTCCCTCCACCACCGGGTCGACGACCAGAGCCTGTCTCCCTGGGGTGGGTACGTGTGCTGGATAATTCGACTGGTCAAAGGTGATCGTAGTCTGAGACCATTTGAGGAACTTGGGGTTGGTAGGGGTGGCCATGTTCACCTCCCTGTTCACCAGCTTCAGTCGACTCTTGCTCTCAACGTCAGAAAAATCATCAGTGTTGCATGGACTTGGGGGAACGGATCCTCCTTCTCCTCCTCATCCTGTTCATTGTCCTTTTCACTCGGTTGCCCTTCACTAAACCCCTGGATCAGGAGGCGACACTGTCGAGTGGTATGATTCGCATATATGGGGTTGCCCTCTTCATCCATCTTCGTATGAACCGGACATGGCTGGTCCAGGATGGGGTTATTGAACTACTTCTTCTTGGGGGTGAACTGAGCCTTCCCTTTGCCCTTGAACTTGGCATTGGTTACGGCTGCAGCTTCTGCCTGCGGAGTGGACGGAGCCTTCTGCTTCTGCTTCCGAGTGTTACTCCCATCTCCATCGGCGACTGTTTTGTGTTTGCCGCTTCGGATGCGGTCGTCTTCTTCGCCATTTGCATAGCGTGTTGCTATCTCCATCATCTTGCTCATGGAGATGTCGCCTCTTCGGCCGAACTTCAGGTACAGATCCCTGTACCGCACGCGTGCCTTGAAGGCGCAGACTGCTTGATGCTCTGTGACGTTCTCCACCGTGTGGTAGAGAGTTGTCCAACGCTGAATGAAATCACGCAGGGGCTCATTCTGCTTCTGGACGCAGTGCTGGAGCTCCACGAGGCCAGCAGGGTGCTTGCACGTCCCTTCGAAGGTCCTGATGAACACTCGGGCCAGATCTGCCCAGCTGTAGATGCTTGAGGGGGCCAACTGATTCATCCACGCTCGCGCCGAGCCGTCGAGCATCAGAGGGAGGTGCTTCATGGCGACATGGTCGTCTCCTCCTCCGATCTGGACTACCACTCGGTAATCATCCAGCCACGTTTCTGGCTTGGACTCTCCTGTAAACTTGCTAATTCCCGTCGCCAATCAGAAGTTGGGAGGGATGTCAGCCGAACGGATGGCTCGACTGAAACACTCGGGACCAGAAACGATGGTCCTGCTTCCACTCGGACGGTCAATATCGTAACCATCGCGGTGGGCTCGGCCCCTGTCGACCCTCCGCTGGGCGATATGCCCTCTCGCGTCGGGCCTTGGGTCGTAAGTGCCACCGACTGAACGCCGATCATCATGATGTCGAGGCCCGTAGGGCCCACCCCGCGGAGGGGTGTGTGAACGGCGATGATCTTCGGGAGCTATGGAACGACTGCCTCCTCTGTGTCGCTGATGAGAACCAGGGCTATGAACTGACCGATGCGTATTCGCATGAACAGAACTATTGTAGATCATGTTGTGTGACTGGGAGACCGCCGAATTTTGCTGCTGCGCCGTGTGCAACAGGGCGCGGATTTGCTCGATCCCCCTGCCAGCCTCTGAATCAGTCGGCTGAAGGGAATCGGCTATCTTGGCAGCCGCAGCCAAGTTGAGGAGGGGTGTGCGGAACAGCTCCACGTTGCTCCGCCGAGTGTGCCGACTGGCAGAACGGCGAGGCGGGCGACGCGCGCCAGACGTTTCGCCGATCTCATGTTCGTTCCGGCCAGCTTGACGGGGATCTTCGTGGGAGTTGGCCATGTGTACTTCTGTTGCAGGCCCGCGACCCGCGTACTCGGAAGGAAACTCAGTCGGAACTGAGTCTGAGCGCTGGGACGGTGGGGCAACCACAACTGACTCTAGAACCGCCACTTGTGAAGACGCGTGCTGGCGCGCCTGGGCGTGTTGCACCCAACGCTGGAGCCACAAACGGCAGGACCGCTTGTTGCGGCGTGTGACGGCGGTGTAGGTCGACACCAGAGCCGACTGCTGGAGAAGAAGAATGCCACGGGCGCCGGCACGGAAGTGTGTAGCCCCGCGGCGGGGAAGCGCCTCGACGTCGAGAGGGGCGTCCCGAAGCCATGCCGAATCGTCGACGATGAAGGAGAGAGCACCGAAGAAGATCTCGTGACCCATGCTCGAATCTCCACATGACGAAATGATGTAGTCGCAAACTCGCCGGAAGTCGCTTAGACGCCTGCCCCACGGTGGGCGCCAACTGTCGTGGGTATAAGCCTGACAGTAGATGTGTAGGGTACGAAAGGATGGGCAGAGCCTTAGCTACGGAGAGGTTGTATGAGTTCAGGCCCCTCTGCAGTGGAGGTAATAGCCCTACGTCTCAGTGCTCAGGGAGCTTGTTGTCGAGTGGAATATAGAATACAGTGAATTGCTAACCCCTGCACCAGTGGGGGAGGGTGGCTTATATAGAGTGTGCTGCCCTCCACAACGGTCCGGTGTACAGGGGTGGAGTAGTGGCGATTAAATGCCTACGTTACAGGTGACGATGTCTTAAATGCTAATAAAGGCACATGGAAACGTATGACCGTTTCCCTCCAGGGGGGTTACGATGCACAGAGTGGAATCCAGTCGGTTAGTTTGATATACTCCAAATGCTAGTCTCCGACTGGATGGTCGAGGACCTGTTACCGACTGGACGATGGGAACTCCTTAGTTCAGTCGGAACTGACTAAGGGCTTTGTCCCTTATGAGGGGTAGTCCTTGGGTAGGACCTACAGGGCAGGCCTATGACCCTACCCTAGGACTATAACCCCGTCAGGTGTGGTTTATTTAGTGTCTTCCCGTCCCCGTCCTAACCATCGTCTATCGCTCGCACCGTCCCGTCGTTGGCACCACCTTGGTGAGCCTCTTGTTCTTATCCTTTTTTATAAAAAAATATTATTTGTATGATTTAGGTAGTTTTCATGCTTGTATAACTGTTTGTTATACATAGTGGCATGGTCTTGATATCCGTCCCCGTCGGCCCGTGTCCGATTTATGATTCGAATGTGGTATATTTTATTTTATAACTATTTGTTGCATTTCGCGTTTATGACATAGATATATTTATCTAGGATGTATGTGAATCGGAAATTGCATCTGACCCTCTTGTCGAGAAGTTAAATTTAGTTGAAAAATAAAATGAGTATTTGAAAGAAAAATTGTAAAGAATTGAAGAAGAGAAGATGAAATTGGAGTTGTATGTTGCCGATGTTGTCGATGATCACAAGATCAAGATGGATGCAATGTGCTTGAAGATTAGAAAGAAAATATGTCATTAATAAAGAGGCTTGGTATCACTATGTTGTTGGATCAATTGTCACCTTAGTTGCGATATTGATCGCATTTGTTGTTGCATCTAAATGCTTTAGCTAGGTACTCTTGTATGTTGTTTCATGAGAATAAGTGTGCATGAACTTTATGTATGAACTTGTATTAATTTGATGTTTTCGGTCTTGTGTAATGAACATGAATCGGCAATGGATGCACGATGACCGACGCTCTCCCCAGTTCATTAATGGTGTGCAGAGTTTTTTGTGTGCGACCGAGGAAAACCAGCGGGGTGGTTTTATGTGTTGTCCATGTGCTGTCTTTAAGAATGATAGCACTTACTCTAAGTTAAGATTCATTCACATCCACCTATTTAAGTCTGATTTCATGTCCGGCTATAACTTTTGGACCAAGCATGGACTAAGAGAGGTTCTAATGGAAGAGAATGAAGAAGAAGAGGATGATGACACCAATCATGTGTTCCCTGAATACGATGGTACTACAATGGGGGAAGAAGCTGGAGAAGAGGCACCATATGAGCCCGCGGATGATCTTAGTCGGGCCATTGCTGATGCAAAGAGAAATTGTGCAAGTGAAAAGGAGAAGTTGAAGTTGCAGCGCGTGTTAGAGGATCACAAGAAATTGGTGTACCCAAATTGCGAAGATGACAAGAAGAAGTTGGGTACCACATTAGAATTGTTGCAATGGAAGGCAGAGAATGGTGTATCTGACAAGGGATTTGAAAAGTTACTGAAAATGTTAAAGAAGATGCTTTCAAAGGACAACGAATTGCCCGACACTACGTACGAAGCAAAGAAGGCTATCTACCATCTAGGATTAGAGGTGTAGAAGATACATGCATGTCCTAATGACTGCATCCTCTACCACGGTGAGGAGTATGAGAATTTGAATGCATGCCCGGTATGCGGTGCGTTACATTATAAGATCGGTCACGATGACCCTGGTGACAATGTTCAGGGCTAGCACCCTAGGAAGAGGATTCATACCAAGGTAATGTGGTATGCTCATATAATACCACGGTTGAAACATTTGTTCCAAAACAAAGAGCATGCCAATTTGATGTGATGGCACAAAGAAGATCGTAAGAAAGACGGGAAGTTGAGAGTACCCGCTGATGGGTCGCAGTGGGGGAAAATCGAGAGAGAGTGGATGGAACTTGTAGATAACGCAAGGAACTGTTGGTTTGGTTTAAGTGCATATGGCATTAATCCTTTTGGGAAGGAGTGCAGCAATCATAGCACCTCGGTCTGACTCTATGTATCTATAACCTTCCTCCTTGGTTGTGCATGAAGAGGAAGGTCATTATGATGCCAGTGCTCATCCAAGGCCTCAAGCAACACAGCAACGACATTGATGTGTACCTAAGGCCATTAGTTGAAGAACTTTCATAGTTGTGGGATATCAAAGGTGTACGTGTGTGGGATGAGCACAAACAACACGAATTTGACCTACGAGCGTTGTTGTTTGTAACCATCAATGATTGGCCTGGTCTTAGTAACCTTTTAGGGCAGACAAACAAAGGATACGAGGCATGCACGCACTGTTTAGATGATACCTAAAGTATATATTTGGATAAATGTAAGAAGAATGTGTACCTGGGACATCGTCGATTTCTTTTGATCAAGCATCTCTTAAAAAAAGAAGGCAAGCATTTCAAAGGTGAGGCAGATCACCGGAAGAAGCTTGACCACCGTACTGGTGATCATATACTTCATATGGTAAAGGATTTAAAAGTAATCTTTGAAAATGGTCTTGGCGGACAATCTGTTCTGAATAACGATGACGGACACGCACCCATGTAGAAGAAGAAATCTATATTTTGGGACCTGCCCTATTGGGAAGTCGTAGAGGTCTCCTCTCCAATAGACGTGATGCACGTGACGAAGAATCTTTGCATGAACCTTCTAGGCTTCTTGGGAGTGTATGGGAAGACAAAATATACACCAGAGGCATGAGAGGCATGAGAGGACCAGCAACGTATGCACGAAAAATACGACATGCATCCAAAGCAGTATGAAGGTCCTACCAGCTACACTCTTACCAAAGAAGGGAAGGAAATATTCTTTGAATGCATGCTTAGTATGAAGGTCCCGTCTAGCTACTCGTCGAATACAAAGGGAATAATAAATATGGCAGAGAAAAAATTCGAGAACGTGAAGTCTCATGAGTGACATGTGATTATGACGCAATGTCTTTCGATTGCATTGAGGGGGCTTCTATCGGAAAATTTCCGATTAGCCATTGTGAATTTGTGTGCATTCCTCAATGCAATCTTTGAGAAGGTAATCGATCCAGAAATCCTACCAAGGTTACAGAACGATTCGGTGTAATGTATTGTCAGTTTCGAGTTCGTGTTCCCACCATCCTTCTTTAATATCATGACACACGTCCTAGTTCACCTAGTCAAAGAGATTGCCATTCTGGACCCTGTATTTCTACACATTATGTTCCCCTTTGAGTGGTTTATGGGAGTCTTAAAGAAATATGTTCAGAACCGTGCTAGGCCAAAAGGAAGCATCTCCAAGGGTCATTAAACAGAGAAGGTCATTGAGTTTTGTGTTGACTTTATTCATGATATTAAGCCGATTGGTGTTCGTGAATCTCGGCTACAAATGACCCTAAAATTGAAAAGCACAACAAATAAACTCAGAAATAGCTGAAAATTGGCATGATATCATCATTTCACCCACATAGCATGTGTTAAAATGTTGAGAGGGTTACAGCAACAACTGGATGCACTTCATGTACAAACTGGACAATCTCTTTCGAATTATCACGGTCTTGGCCGAAAACTCATGTGTTACAAAGTCATTTCATTTTTTAACATATTTTAACTCCAAACTTTTTTGCGTCCAATATGCACCATTCAAAGCCACTTGGTCAATTTTCAACCATTTCTGACTTCATTTGCTATTTTTCATGCATTTAATGATTTTTTTTTAGCTAAGTGACCCTGAAACTGAAAAGCACTACAAATGAACTCTAAAAAGGCTGAAACTTGGCATGGTATTATCATTTCACCCACATAGCATGTGCTAAAATTTTGAGAGGATTAGGGCAAAAACTGTATGCACTTCATGTACAAACTAGACAATCTCTTTCGAAGTATGAGAGTTTTGGACGAAAAATCATGTGTTAGAAAGGCATTTCATTTTTTTAACTTATTTTAACTATTGACTTTTTGTGCGCTCAATATGCACCATTCAAAGCCACGTCATTAATTTTCAACCCTTTGTGACTTTGTTTGCTAATTTTTTATGCATTTAATGATTTTTTAGCTATATTACTAAAAGAGCTAAACAAAATCTGTTTCTGATTAAAACACCCATTTAAATAACTTAAAAATTACCAAATTTAAAAGAATGATAAAATACACTAATATTAAATAGGAGGAAAAACAATCACTTGAAAATATATTTTTAAACTAAAGTTATTAACAAACTAGTGATTCACATAAATTTCAAAAGAATTCAAACTTAAACTATTTAAATTTGAAAAGTACTCGCACACACAGAAAGTTTGTAATTTTTTAGACCTAAAGCAAAAAGATTCATTCAAAAACTATAAATATTCTAGTAGTTATTACAAATCTAAAAACAGAAAATTCCCTCTTTAGAAAACATAACAAACCAAAAAGGAGAAAATAGACCTTTACTCCCGGTTGGAGCCACCAACCGGGACTAAAGGTCCCTTTCCGCGCGGAATTTGGGCCACCAAAAAAGTGACCTTTAGTCCCGGTTGGTGGATCCAACCGGGACTAAAAGTTACTGCGAGTGGGCAAGGCGCCCCACCTTTAGTCCCGGCTGGTGGCTAGAACCGAGACTAAAGAACCTTTAGTCCAAGGTCGTGGCTCCAACCGGGACTAAAGGTCTATGGTATTTAACCCCCTCGCCTTCGTTCCCCGGTGCCTGCCACCGCCCGAGACACATTTGGATCGAACCACTGGCGACTCCGACGAAATCGCCGCCCCCTACTGGTCCTAACCGCCGACGAGCCCCACGGTGAGCCCTCCGCCTCGTTCCTCCCTCTCCTTTGCACCTCGCCTCGCTGCGCTCACCCCCCTCACCTCCACCCTCGCTCGTCCCTTGCCATAGCCGCTGAACTCTGCCCGAGTGTGGCTGCGCCATGGCGTCGGCCTGCCCGAGCGCGGCGGCGCCACGACCCTCGCCTTGGCCGCTGAACTCTGCCCGAGTGTGGCTGCGCCATGGCCGTCAGCCTGCCCGAGCGCGGCGGCGCCATGGCCGTTGGAATTTTGCAGGTACAATCGTTAGGATTTTTGGCTATCTTAGTGGTTTGATTCCTAGGATTGAATCTTATAGGAATCTTCTTAACAAATCATTTGTATTTCATTGAAATTCTTGCATCCAGTCCAATCTCTTGGAAAAAATCCTTTCTTTTTTCCGGTGATACAATCAAACGAACTAAAATAATGTAGGAAACCAATCCTATGTTTTTTACAATTTTGTGAATCAAAGAGGTTGTAAAGAAATTCCAAAATATATCATGCTTTAGACTTTTGACTACAATGGGATCCATTGTATGCACCCCTCATTAATTTTTAAGACCTCTCATTATATATAGTCTCGTCGTCCCGGTGCTAGTTACAACCTCGTTTATTGAATAGTTATAAAAGTTCATTCAAGTTTATTAAATAGTAGGAATTTAAATAGTTGTGGAATTTGTCCTCGACATCGATGATGCCCAGCCCGCATCCTCGTCGTCGTCTCGGTGGCGACAACCTGCTTGAGAGCCGCCATGTTTGGGACTGGGCTCCGTCGGGCTGTCACTAGGAGGTGCTACCTTTTGGGCGCGCATCTTGGTGAGGAACCGGGCTCCCGTCGTCGACCCGGAGCTTCTTTGGTCGCAGTCGCGGGGCCACTTTTGGTGCATAGGCAGCCGGACCCCAAGGAGGAGCTACATTGTCGTGTCAGGGAGGAGGACGAGCACGTCCGTCGCTACATGGTTGCGTTGGACGTCAGGTTCTCCAATACCTAGCAGGTTCTTCGGGAATCTCACCTGAGCTATTATCTTATGATTGTTCCTTCTCTTTGGGTGTCCACCGCCCATGCGTCAGTGCAGCGATAACTCTTTGGGTGATCGGTTTGATTAGGAACCGCGAGTGAACTAGATTATTCGGTAATATTCGATCTATATTAGCTAGTGATGTTATATGATAATATTCGAGATGTATTAGTAATAATACTCAAGATGTATTCGATATTATATTCAATAATATTCGATGATGCATTAAGTGGATTATTTGATGTATTAGTGATATTATATATATGATGATCTTGTTAGCTAAAGTAAATACTATATTGTTTTATCTTTCTTCTTGATTAGTTCAACTATAGATGTTATCGAAAATATAAGTAGATGTAGGTCAATTCATGAGTCCCCGACGATCGCCGGAGGAGTCCCCGACAATCATCGGTGAGGAGTCCGCAACGATCATCGGTGAGGAGTACTCGACGATCGCTGGAGGAGTCCCTAATGATGGCCGGTCAGGAGTCCCCGACGATCGCCGGAGGAGTCCCTGACAATCGCCCGTGAGGAGTCCCCGACGATCGCCGGTGAGGAGTCCCCGACGATCGCCGGTGAGGAGTCCCCGACGATCGCCGGAGGAGTCCAGAGGATCGCCGGTGAGGATTTCCTGACGATCGCCGGAGGAGTCCCCAATGATCGCCGGTGAGGAGTCCCCGACGATCGCTAGAGGAGTCCCGAACGATCCTCACAGGAGTCCCCGACAATTGTCGATGAGGATTAATATTATATTTCATTTTTTTGTGAGAAGTTTATTAAAGTTTATTTCAATGTACTTGACTTCATTGCAATTAAACCATAAACAAAGGAAATGTCTCACGATGATTATTAGGAGTGTGAACTCTGCAACGACTATCGGGGTGTGTGCGACATGCCTCACGTGCGAGACGGCAGGTTCTTCACCATCAAGCTTGGCGATACCTTCGATGTTTGTACGGTACGCAACGATGACAAGTGTTTTTTCGTAATTAAGCATGACTTATGTTTCTTTGCTTCACCGTGTAATTTTTTATATACAATTCGACTAGTTCCTCCCCTGCCATGCAAGAAGGTATGCCTTGGAGAGGCTCGGTTTCGAATACCACGTGAGTATGGAGACGAGGAGAGCTAACCCGAGGACTACACATGGTCACACATTTCTGGTCAAAGTAATGAATGTAGTTACTAATATAGAATTAGGGTTCTCAAATTGACAAGCCCTAGCCAAGGCATATGGATTTCAGGAGGATATGGAAATAACATTCGATCTTCATCCTGAAGATCATATTGAAGGTAATATCGACATTTGGGTGGATGTCGATATGCTTCCAGTTTTACCTCCATGTCAGTTTGCCAACCATAGTGTTCATTCCTACTAAATTTGTTAATTTATAATTTACATCTTATTTCCTTTCTTCGAGTGAAACACGGAACATAGTTGACACGACACACTACACTTATGGATCACATCTAACTTGGGAGGAGAAGGGTGTTCTTATCACATTTGTTATTGGTGTCCTGTTTGGTAGGGAAAACTTCCCATATAATATGGGACCTCGCATAAATTATACTTCCTACATGGCGCTAGTGCATAGGTTGAGGGCGGATGACATTCGCGCAAATATCTTGGTAAGAGTTGTTAATTAAGTACACTACTAATGCATAAGAGCATCTCCAACAGCAGCGCAAAACAAGCGCCGCGCCCAAAAATATGCCTTTTTAGCGCGCGCGCGATGCGGCGGGATGCTCCAGCGGGCGCGCAAAAACCGCGCGCACGCTAAAACAAGTTGGGCGCGCTGTCCATCGCCTTATCCCGCGCTGGTAATTTGGAGCGCTCACTTCCGCGCGCGGCAGACTCGAGCGCGCGCGCGAACTCTCTCTCTTTCTTCCTCCTTCGCACCGCGCGCAGCGGGCGCCAGCGCCCCTACCACCATGGACGCGCAGACCGGCACCCCGCTCACCCCGTTGTACAGCCGCGAGCCCCCCCCCCCCCCCCCCCGCCGCCGCCGCCGAAAACCCTAGCGCGGCGAGCGTTGGCTCCGCCACCGCCGGAGCTTCGCCGACCGTCGGCCTCGCGCGCAGCCTCTTCTTGCCACCGCGGATGACCACGCCGACGGGTGGCGTCGCGCCGGCGCCGTCCCGTGCCGCCGCCGCACCGTCGAAGCTCCCCAATGCGGCGAGGTCGAAGAAAGGAAAAACATCCGCGAAGAAGAAGCTTGCAGGGCGGCGGACCGGCGCGGCGTCTACCGAAGCGTCGGCGAGCTCACTCGTTGAGTCGGCGGCCAACGCGCACCATGTGTTCGACGAAATGCCCCCAAGGTGAAAAAAATTCCAACTTTTATTTTCTTGTTATTTTTCAATGCATCATCATATAGATAGCTTATATTTGCATTTTTCAAAAAACTTTGTAGTCTCAACGATGATGCATACATGTCAACTATGGGTGTTGGGTCCAACAATTCGCATTGGTCTCAAACCAATGACATCCATTTGGACGACCATGAGTTTGAGGTGGACGAGGAGGGTGAGGGCATTGTCGAGGCGCCGAAAGGAAGAGCGGGCAATTACACCACCAACGATGACAAATTACTATGCAATACTTGGTTGCAAGTGTCGAGGGATCCATCCATTGGAGGTGATCAAAGTAGAGATGCTTATTGGGGGCGAATGAAAGAATACTTTGATGCTCATAACGTGAGTGGAATTGCCCGCTCCAAGAGATCACTTCGGTCCCGATGGTCAACAATCAACTTGGATTGTCAAAAGTGGGCGGCCGCACAAAAGGTAGTTGACAAGCTTAACCCAAGTGGCACAAATGAGGATGATAGAGTAAGTGGCATCTCATACATGTTCATCATACTTGTTTTTGGTGTCCGAAGTGCTAACTTGTTTTTTTTCTTGTAGTACAACATTGCACAAAACTTGTTCAAAGAAGAGACGAGGACAACCAAGAAGGGGAAGATCAAGAAAGGAAAGATCTTTACCTTGCCTCATTGCTATGAAGTGTTGAAGGATGATGAGAAATGGAAGAAGCGTGAAGATTTGGATGATTTGCATTTGAGCAACAAAAACAAGCGAACAATTGAGTTGAATGATGAGGAGGAGGATGATGAATCAAGTGATGACGGCAAGAGAAGCCCCACGCCCAACTCAGTTTCATACTCGAAACCAAAACGACCGGATGGGTGCAAGAAGGACAAAACCAAAAAGAATAAGAGGAAAGGAGATGATGAGCTCACAAATGCTATGGAAGCTATTGTGAAGGCAAGAAAAGAATCCAATGAGGTGAGGAAAATGGCAAGGAACCAAGATGCCACGGCCGAGGAGAGGAGGTTGGCGGCCGAGGAGAGGAGGGTGGCCGCCGAGGAGAGGAAACTGGCATTGGAGGAGAGGAAGGTGGGCACGGAGGAGCGAGCTAAGTTGTTGGAATGGGATAAGAACTTGTTCTTCTTGGACACATCTTTGTTCAATGATGCGCAAAAGGAATATGTCAACCTTGCCCGTGAAGAAGTCTTGATCCAAAAAAGAGCCATGATCCGCGGCATGGGTGGCGGTGGCCTTGGCGCCATGGGTGGCGGTGGTCTCGGCGGCATGGGTGGCGGTGGCCTCGACGCCATGGGAGGCATGGGTGGCAGTGTCCTTGGCGGCATGGGTGGCGGTGGTCTCGGCGCCATGGGAGGCATGGGTGGCTTTGGAGCCATGGGATGCATGGGTGCACCTCCGGCCTCCATGGGAGGCATGGGTGGCTTTGGAGCACCCTCCGACGCTATGGCCGTCATGGGAGGCATGAGTTTTGCTTCTCTCATGGGAGGCATGGGTGCACCTCCGGCCGCCATGGGAGGCATGGGTGCACCTCCGGCCATGGGTGGAAGGTCTTTCGATGTGCCTCCTCACACAAATTCCCATAAAGATGCCGTTGAAGATCTTGCCAACACCGTCGGAGCTTCACGTGATGCGGTGTGTGATGAGGTTAGGGAGGAAGATTCATCTACGGGCGGAAGAATCGTCTTCGGAAGATGAGGACGAAGACGAGGAAGATGATGATTGATGTGTCTTTCATTTATATGTCTTTAACTTTAGTTTGCATTTTGAACTTGGTTAGATGAACTTGTGGGCATGAACTTTTATGCATCAACTTGTTTGTGTCAAATTCACATGTTCATTGCATTTTTGCACGCGCTGCTTTTTTGCGCGCTGCTGGAGCGGCGCGCGCGCTGCATTTTAGCGATGCTGCTGGAGCCAGCGCTACGCGACGCGCCAAACCAGCCGAAGCGCGCGTGGCAAATGAATTTTTTGGGCACGGCGCGAAGCGCGGCTGTTGGAGATGCTCTAAACGGTGTTGATTACATTGCTAACTAGGCTACTATTATGTTCTTCAACACAAACTGTCAAATGATGTTGTGCCTCCGTTGATGCATGGCAAAGGTCATATGACAATTAAAATCCCTATGAGGGTTCAGTTCGATTTTCCATAGTCGACTCAGCGTGAATCACAAGGATGGCTCCAATTGAAGCATGGAGAGAAATAAAGAAGGTTCACAAGCCACAAGTTAGAGACTGTTGGATCTCTCTATTTCATCACACAGACATAGGTGTTATTCTGGTTTATGACATTTTACCTAGGAGAGAGGACTAGGTCCTATGAGAGAGAAGTTTTTCTAGTTTATATTAACTTGGCATGATCGATTAGGATGATGATTATTATTATGTTTTTCTATTTTATGAGATTTTAACTTGGTATGTTTAAGATGATGATGAGTTGTTAGATGAGTAAGATGATGATAAGTTATATGAAATAATATTTGATTAAAGTGGATGGATGCAAGTGATCGATATATGAAACCCTTAAACCCCTTCTTTCAAAGGTCGCCAACCGCGACTAGGGGGGGGGGGCTTTAGTCCCAAGTTATTAGTCCCGATTGGTGACCCGGGACTAAAAGCCCTTACCAAGCGGGACTAATGTCCATTTCTCCACTAGGGGTCCACACACTCTCCGGCGATACAACATGTACCACAGGAGTGGGGCAAGGCAGGAAGAACCTCATTCAATCTTCATAGACATAAAAACAATCCTAAACAAAAGGGAGAGTACAATCATGACTCACTACAAGAAATTTGTTCATTGTTGACCCTCTATTTCAGTCACTAAATTGTCATTATTTATATTTTATGACCTTCTTGTGACCAAATTCAAAAGGTCAATAGTTGGCCGTCAAGAATGAACAAAGATGACCTTTTTGAAATTTTTGTCGTAGATCTCTATTGACCAAAATTTTCGTTTGGTCATTACACAATTGCCCGAGCCACATAGGATCTGATGTGGCTGAGCTGATGTGGCATTGCTAGTGACCAAATGAGATCATCATAAATTTCAGAGCCCAATCCACCATTCTAGCCTACATGGGCTCGGCCTAATACCTTTTTTATTGAAATGATCTGGATCATTTGGGCTGATGCATTATATTCTCAGAAGCATGCACATCTCAGGTTACGCCCCTTAGAGAACACGTACAACAGAAACAATATGGCAAATAAACTGTATATTTATTTCAATAAAACACCACATGAAATACAATACATCATCCAACAAACTTCTGACAAGTGCACAATCGCACATTAAAATAATTCTAGAGTGCACAACAAAATAGTTCTACAAGTGCAAGTGCACAACAGAAAGACCCAACAAGGGCACAAGCACATAGCAACATAGTTCTACAATATTTGACAAGAAGCACAAATTTTAGTGATTAGACATAACAACAATGAGAAACGAAGTTTCTTTTGCCCTTCACTTCTTCTGAGTGCTTCAAAGCATCCTAGTAATTGGAACAATCAAACATAATAAATCATACAAAATATGAGCAAACAAAATACAAATGGAGGTTTTACATTCAACAGCTAGACTTAAAAGTTCACATCAATGAATAGAAACACAAGACTTAAGACATGTACCCATGGAAATTTCAGAAATTGCACAATTATTCTTTTCTTAGCTCAGTACTTTGTGCAAAAAAATCTCACATTAGTAACTTCCAAGATCAAGAGATGTGAATCCTGTATATTTAACACAGTAAAATAAACAGCACCACGATGAGGGGCACTACACAACACATCTCATAAGCCACCAAACCAAATTCATCGTTGCAAACTATAAGTTGACCTCAACACGAACAACACATGCACACAAAGTATGCATGGAAGAAACACAACCTCATATATAAATTTTAACATAATTCATCAGTTTGAATCTAAGGAGTAACAATCAAAACTAGTTCTTGTAGTGATCTCAACCTTTACTATTGAAAAGGAAAATGCTACCAACCTAGTTATGGAAATGAACTGTTGAAATAATGTTCTCGGAATAGTCTCATCAATTTCCATTAAATATTAACATGGTTGCAAAATATCAGTTAGAAAGAGGGTAGCACGTTTCATTAGTCTTTACTTGACTGAATTGCAACATGAAGAACACAAACAAATTATATAAACAAGCAATGCCATGAAGAACGCTCACTTGATTCTTGTTTATACTTTTCTTGCAGAAGAACATGTGGCAGAAGATTATCTATTTTTTTGCTCTAAAATAGCTTTAAGATTATGTCACGTGTTAAGAAATTATTCAAAAGTTGACCAATTTATCACAAAAAGGTACAAATTTTTATCTAGTAAGCAAAATCATACTCTCTGGATTTATGAAACTCAAAAAGAAAAATAGCTTAGATTTTTTTCTAATAATGCATATTAAATATTTGACATATGAATGCGTGCAGGATATAAGTGTAATGACTGCCAAATAATAATTATTTGTGTAACATTAGTGTAAAGACAAAAATCCTGCATTTTTTAGTAGGTTGTCAGCGTGTAACTTTATTAGTATAAAAATGGATGTACGGGATAATGTGAATCCAGTTAGATAAGCCTTTGATCAGTAGGTGACAGGCTGACAGCCCAATAGAAATCATAGATAGCCTGAACAGATTCAATGGAACAGCCAAAGTACTATTTCACATACAGGATCATTTAGAAAATCAACAAACGGCAAAGAATGCATCTGTAAATCAATTCTGGCGGAATGAACAAGAGTCTCTTGTAGAGCCAAATGCCAAAAATAACCTCCTTGCAAGCTCATGGATCCAAAGCAGGCAATTAAAAACTTGAGCTCAAGAAGAATTGAACTCACCCGCAAAGCCATCTTCTTCAACTTATTCATCACACAGAATTGCTTGATGCGAGATAAGACAGCTATGTCAAGAGGATGATCAGGAGCAACTCCATGATCACGAATCCATGGATGGCCTGAATGCAATTGCTGCAATTATGTCAATTGAATGAACGTGTTAAGGCAATAGAGAATACGTGGAACCAGGAGTATAAGGTAGTGAAAGAAACTAACATAGAACTTCGTGTGCTGTCAAGCGCTCAGCTGGGCGAGGATTGAGCATTCTTGTTATTAGATATTTTGCACTGTCACATGTCACAGGCCAGGATTCACAACCAAAATCAATGACACCTTTCAGTACAGTACCAAATATTCCTTGCCGTGTCTCTGCATTATATACATTCATAAAATAGGTAAGCCTACAATCATCATAAAACAGGAAACCTAGCTGAAAACGGGTGACACAGTTAAGAAAATGGCATGAACATCTATCTTCTCTTGCTGCACACAACATAACAGCAGATTTGAGTTACTACTGTCTACTGAACCCACCATTGATAAATTTCCTCACTGACGCTAGCACCTTCAGAGCAGGAGATTTTAGTTCATGTACATATAAGCAGATTTGGCACATTCAGAAATTAATTTGAGCAGCCATAAACACCTTCATCGATCGATAGTGCTCAGAAAGAAAAGAAAGGAACTGACCGATTCTGAACTCTAAGGCGACGACGATAGTGAGTGGCCCACACGGGGCTATGAATGGCATAGTCACCTTGGCCACGTACACTGGATTCCTGGGGCCTTGCGCGTGAACGCACACATCCCATTGGCCGCTACAAGCACCGCCGCCTGCGGCATGGGCCGATTGTTCGGCGCCTCGTCGCCGCCGAGACCATTGGAGTTGACCCAGTCAAGCGACGCGGCTCACCCAGCCCCCGCTGGTCTAGGGACAAGCACATTGTGCGCTGCTCCAGGAGAGGCGGGGTAGCGACCACATCGGCAAAGGGGTGATCCATCAAGCCCCGCCCTCAGTTGTGACGCGTGCGGCTGGTGCAACAGCGGTTCTTGCTACCCGCCGTCATCGGGGTCTCGAGATGGTTGGTGGTTCCCACCATCGTCCTGGTGGCCTATCACCACAGTTGTGGGATGGTTAGGTCGGATCCGTGTGAGGATTTGATGGATCCGGACAGATCGAGGCTGGACGAGGAGGAGAGGAGGAGGAGCGGGGAGAATCCTAGACCCGGGGTAAGGGGAGGGGGGTGGCGGCGCTGGAGTGGGTTCGGGAGGAGTTAGGGTTTCATATATTTTATATGACATGGGCTGCTCCGTTTTGGGCTCAGAAGGCGCGCACGTAATCGATTTGCGGAAACATTGAGTGCGAAATTTAACACAAGCATTAGTGGGCATATGGCGCGAGCCTAAGGAATAAGTTTGCATGAGCCCGAAAATTGATAGGCATTTAGCGCTAACACACCAGTGTGGTCTCTGGATTCGATAGAAATTGCTAATGCCATTAATGTATAAGAAACAAGTATTCTATTTTTTTACAAAAAAGGTATTCACTTTGGCTATTACGTAGCAAAATAGTAACAAGAATTATAGTAATTTTAATTCTTATCTAGTTTGAGAAATTCTAGTTAAGCAACAATTGCACACGTTAGAAAATTAAACCCGCATACTCCAATATTTTTTAGAACATGCAAAAATCAGTAGAAAGATGCCATGATGCCATGCCTAAATCATATACTCCATTGATTCCAAAATACAAACCATGGTTTATTTCAAATTATTTTGAGATGATGAGAGAGTAGTACAAATATGACATCTAAACAATACATTACAAGAGCGGCGGCGAGCTCCATAGGTCTAGGGTTTCATGACAACACTAGTATAAATAATTCACTATATGGGCCTAATGGTCTCCTTGCATTGCATAAGGTTTTGATTTTTTTTTCAAAGGAAACAACGTTAAAAATGCATATTTGTCAAGCGACCAATATCTTTAGGTCTGTTGGTCCCACGCGTCAAATCTGGGACTTGCCGGATAGCGAGGCCCCCCGTTGGTCCTGCACATGTAGGTTGATTTGACACACATGGCTAACACATAGAAAAATCTACTGCATGTATACATGACACAAAGGAAAACATGTTCAGGTGTGTGTCCAGCCACCCTTACTTAGGCATATGACCATATTAATTTGGTCAAGGTGGACCCAAAATAAGGGCATGGATAGTGCTATACATTTTATGACCAATTAGCGCGATGAGGTAATGACCTTTTTTGACAGAAATTGTCACAATGGTGGGGGTTTTAGACCCCCTTGGACACCCCTTGACTATTTTGTAAAATTTGGTCACTGATCTATGACCAATAAACCATGGTCGTTATATTTTTGTCATAAATGAACATATTTCTTGTAGTGACTATATGCCTTGTAATATTTCCAGCAGTCGCATCTAAACTTGTCATCACCATCATAGATCTTTCCTATATGAACAACGTCGAGAAATTAAGCTACTGAAGTACCTACAATGATATGTAGAGGAAAAAATCCCAATGAATCGACGCAATAGTAAATAAGAGAGGGAGAACAAATCTAACTCTCAGAGGAGGAGATAGATGTGGTTCTTTTATCCTCAATTCATCATCGGTCTCGGGACCAGATGGATTGTTAATGCTTAAATCCTTCGTGTGGGTTGCAGGTCCCGCTGGACGGAATGGAGCACTTTTTTATACGTGTGTTAGTGGGGAGAGGTGTTTTGGCTCTCGGGTGCATATGCACCCGGATGAACAGTATCGCAAAAAATAATAGTAAATGTTTTTAAAAAATTCTGAAATTTTTTGTAGATGATTGTATTAGTGTCGCAAACATGCATGACAATTTCCGTGCGATAAGGAGCAGCAGTGTTTCGTCAGAAAAAAACAAATTTAGGGTGACATTTTGACGTAACTTATGGTGTTCAATTTGTTTTTTTTGCACAAGCCAAAATGTTTTATCTTTTTGTCTTAAAATTTGCAGGTCACATTTGGATGTGACAAAATATACAAACAAATTTTATCTTGATTTTTTTTCATTTCAAACTTTTTTGGCCCCGGAAGCCGAATTGCATTTCCGAAGTTAGTGTGCACTTTGTGAAGTCCATGAGGGGCTTGTCGGCTCTTCTTCTCTTATTTCCTCATGGTCCACATGCATCACTAGTACAAGGACCCATAGGAGGCCACATGTTGCTAGTGTCTCGCCGATGGTAAGTTGTTACCAGTGGCATGTGGTCGGCACACCAAAGTTACACTGTAGACCAGTGGCGTGCAACACGCCCAGCACACCACTAAGAACCTAGTTTACTAGTATTGTTTGACTTTTGTTGCGCATCAAGGATTGCCGGTAAAAGAAATATTTATTAAATTTCGCCAATGAAGTTGGGAAAGAAATGATTCCATGAAAGCATTTGTCATGCCAGCCATATAAAATGGTGCACATGTAGCTTTTTGAGCCAAAGGGCTCAATGTGCTGCCATGGCAACATTTTAAGCTATAAAACCAATCTTAAGTTTAACACTTCAACACTAATTACTACTTCCTTCTATTCATATTACTTATTATTCAAATGAATGTATCTAGACATATTTTAGTGCTAGATAAATCCATTTGTGTGACAAGTAATATGGATCGAAGGGAGTAATCTATTTAAATTATAAACACACATGTTCAAAACATTATGTTCTACAGGTTCAACACCTAACAACTGTACTAACACGTAGAAATTCGAAACAAGGTACTTAACATCACATGTTCAACTACGTTTGAGTTTAAGACTCGGAAAATACCTATTCGGCAACACCCAACACTATAGTATGGAGGAAAACGACAATCCCAACATCTCCATGGTGTATCATGGAGAACTTCTAAATTTTAGACGTCAAAGAGATTATTCCACCCATTGACGATGAAACTTTCATCGTCTGATGAACGTAAGGAGGGGGAGGAGAACGATACTAACGTATGTGACACCTATAGCCCAGGTGCCAAGTAGAACCTCCTAGATTCCTATGTCCCCTTTGCAAACTACAAACTCTATCAACCTGCCAAGTGCAAGGGTAAGAGCAAGAGTAACGGAAAGGACAAGTAGGGTGACAGTTGGTGAACCTTCATAACACGATTTAAACTACAAGAACATACAAATTTTGATACTCTGATAGCATGTACGATGAACTACCTAGCTAATATGTGCTAGATTGCTATGACATGGCATGCATGATGAACTACATGGGTAAACTGCTATGTTATTATGATCGATCCACATATGTATTATGAAGTGTGTTGTTAAGTTTATCATTGTTGTCTGTAGAAACAGTTAAGACTCGCTAAGTTTTTAACACTTTATAAAAGTTAACAAGAAAATGAAATAAATAGTGAAACACATATCATCGCATGAGATTGCATGGATTTCTGGGTGTGCATACCAGCGGGGTCATGTGAACTCGAAGCTTGCTGGTTTTCACACTATGATGCCTTCAATCAGATTATTTTTAATTTTTTTGTCTAGCAAATTATTCGTCATTAGTTGTGCGGCAACTATAGGAAGCGCCACTAGAGTACAAGTACCCACGCCACTAGTAAATATGACCCTCATGCTGACTTGGCTGATGGGACCCATGTGTACTTAATGGCGAGCAACACATCCTCGCACACCACTAAAATCATAAAACTAGCGACGAGGGTGCATCCCATGGTTACACTAGTAACACTTGTCGGTGGTTGTGTGAGAAGGTGGAAGCCACGCCACTAGTATAGTAACTACTAGCAGCAACGGTGGCGCTCCAACACCACTAGGACATTCTGCCTGATCTGACTGTTGGGTCCCTTGCACTAGTGATATATGTTTAGTTTCTAACACCTCTAGTGATTACTCAGCAGTAACACGCACAAAATTTTGGACACCGCTGGTACTTTGCCCAAATACAAGCGACATCTTACTTCTGGCCGGCGACATTACCTTTGTCTACATATAAGTGTTTTCCTAGTAGTGCCTTAATCATATGAACTCTTGTGATGGCGAACCACTTTGCATGTAATCCTTGTAGTTCTGCTACTCTTTGAAATTCCGGTTCCTCTTCATAGACGAAATCATCCTCATCGTCTTCATGCAAATCAAGACAGTTTAACAACTCCTCCACGTCTTTGAAATCCCTTCCTTTTGTACTACCACCTCCTTCATTTGACATCTAGCCGCGCTAGATCAAACCCAACGCCAAACTTTTTGATACCTCCCCAAATCTAGGCGCGGAAAAAGGACAAGGGTACCTCACGGTCAGCTCAAATCGTTAGAAGGAACGAGGATAATGGAAGGGATAATAGTCAAAACATGTAGACTCTAGGTGGTCGTGTCGGCAGAGGAACTCTAAACCCATGCGTGAGATGCTAGGGACAAAACCTTCGAGGCATGAATGTACTCAGAGGAAAATGCATGTTGCTCTTATAAGAAGAAAAAGATCCATGCTCAAAAACATGCATATGTCTTGTGAAACTAAGAATTTCAAGCAGATAAACTTGGAAACCTCAAGAGCAACTAACTAGAGGGTACCCCTTCAAGGGGACCTCTAACGCTCACTCGGGATCGCTTCCTGTGTTCACATGTGGTGTGTCCAACCACCACCACATGTCGAGCATTGAGCACACTTGGGAGGACACATTGCACGTGTTTCGGGAATTAATACGGGTTTTTGAATTTTCCTCGCTTCTTCTTGGTTTTTGTGGGAAACACACATATGTGCCTCTCAAAAACTGAAAAACCGAGTTGTACTTCAAATAAAGTGAAAAACACATTTGTGCTTTGGATTTTTCATTTTTGGGGGGTTTGTATTTTTTCTGTTTTCGTATTTTTTCCGTGTTTTATGTTTTTTCCGGATTACCCGAAGAAAAAAGATCCCTCCAAACCTATTAGCATGAGATTTAGTTTTGTAGATCTTGACGAGAAATGCATCTGTGAAAAAACGTTTCATGATTTTCACACACTGTTCAAAAGATAAAATATTTTGAAAAAGTGAATGTATGAAAAAAAGCACAAAGCTCTAGGACTGAGACAAGTGCCATGCAGGCATTTAGCCACGTGTCATCACAAAGAGGAGGTGAGAGTGACCTTTGCAAGTGATAGCCTATAACTAGTGATTTCAAAAAATATTGGTCGCGTCTTTTTAGATGATATTGGTCTCATTATTAATAGCTCGTGTCTTGGGCTAGGCCTCAGCTCTTGGTTGTGCTCCAATCGAAGCGAGCCTAGGCTCGTTATCTTGTCCTCCTCACTCAATTGTTCTTTGTTTTGTTTTGGGACAAATTTATTGAAGCTCTTATTAGACACTCGCTGTGTCCAATAAGGACATGTCGCACACAGGGCAGTTCGACTGAACTGGCCCATTGGTTATTACTATTAGCATGAGGGTTTAGTGCAGAACACGAGTCCAATAGAACTGGAACCGTAGCACGCATGGTTACTGTGGCATCAGTTAGAAAATAGTGAAGAAATTGAACCTTTTTTGAAAACGTGAAAAAAGTCAAGTTTGTGAACAATTTTGTAAAACATGAAATATATGTAAAAAATTTACCAAGTCTTTAATCCATTTTTCAGCTTTCCGAACATTTCTTGCAAACTGTAAAAAACAAATTTTTGAACACTTTTTTACTCCAAACATTTTTTAAAAACACTACCAAATTTGGAAAACAAGTTGTTTTTAATTTTGAACATTTTTTAAAAGTGTAACCAAATGTTTATATTCAAAGGTTTTTTCAAATTCAAATAATTTTTGAAAACATGAACAAAATTTCAAAATTTCGAGAATTTTTTGTTTTTTAGAAAAAGTCAAAATAATTTGTGAAGAATTTGATTTTTATGGAATAAAATGTGGCTTTTTTAAAAGTAGAGAAAATGGAAAATAAATTAAGGTAAACCATAACAACCGATAGGTAAAATGATAGAACATGATAGAAAATATTGGTTTTAGAACCTTCTAGAAGGTTGTCAAGGCCGTATAGAAAAATACTACGCTATACTCCTAAAAAAGGCTGGCCCATCTCCTCGCTCGCGTGTTCGTTTGGGGGACTATTGGATGCAGTGAGCATCCCATAGGAAATTCTGAAACTCAAGACGATGAGCGAAATCTGAGGGAAAAAACTATACGTTGCTCGATGCGTCAAATTGTTGGTGCTTCGCACATGCAAACGATCGAGCAGCGATACAACGGACCGGCCTGTTTCAGTGCCCCTGGTTTTGGAAACCTTCTAAAGGATCCAGCCGGTTTTTTTTTTGGTTTTGTTAAACTTCTTGAAAGTTACCTAAATAGGTTTTCCTTTTTTTTTACTTTTCTTCTTTCTTTTTTCTTTCCTCACCTAGTCGGTATCCTTTTTATTTTTGCCTTTTTATTTTTTTTCATGTTTATTTTAAATGAATGTTTACAGTTTCAAAATTTGTTCAATTTTTTGATAAAAATATTTTTTTCACAATTTTAAAATGTTCACGGCATCCGGAATTTATCATAATTTAAAAAAATACAGCTTCAAAATTTGTTCTCAATATGAAAAATATTCACAATTTTATAAAAAAATCATGAATTTGAAATTTTTTCAAGTTCCAACATTTGTCCACAATTCTAAAAATGTTTCTGTTTTCAAACATTGTTCACAATTCGAAGAATATTCACAATTTTATAATTTCTTTCATCAATTTAGAAGTTGTTCATGTTTCAAAAAAAATCACAATTTTAAAATTTATGGTTACAAAATTTGTTCAGAATTCAAAAGATTTTCAAATTATTATTATTTTTTTCATGAAATTGAAATGTGATCTCTTTTCTCAATTTGTTCACAATTTGAAAAATGCTCGGGGTTTCAAAATGTGTTCACAATTGGAAAAATGCTTTTGTTTGTCAATAAATGCTTGCAATTTAGAATTTTATTTCATCATTGCAGAAAATGTTAATATTTTCAAATGATGTTCCTAATTTCAAAATTGGATCATTTCATTTTAAAAGATGTTTGGTAATTCAAAAATGTTGATATTTTCAAATATTGTTCACAAACCAAAAAATATTTGTTTTTCAAAAAGGTTCTAGTAGTTAAATTTGTTTCCGTAAATTCAAAAAAATGTTGACATGTATAAATTTTGTTCATAATTTTAAATATATATGGAAATTTAAACAAATGATCCTATTTCGTAATTTTGTTGAAAAATATAAAAAATTTATGGAATTTCAAAAAAAATTCATTTTTTCATAAATTTGTTCAACAATCCAAAACTTTATTTCAATTTCCAATTTGTTCACATATTTCAAAAATGTCATGTTTCCAATTTTGTTCCCAAATTCAAAAAATGTTCACATGTTCCATTTTTTGACAAATTCTAAAATATTTTGGAATTTCCATATATGCTCCTGTTTTCCAAATTTGTTCACATATTCTGAAAATGGTACAGTTTTCAAAATTCGTCAACAAATGTAGAACATGTTTCATATTTTCGAAATAAGGTTAAAATTTTAAAAAAGTCGAGTTTTTTAAAAATAGTTTAATTCGAGAAATGTGTACTTTTTCAATTTGTTATTTTTCGCTGTCGTAGATTATTCTTTGTTACTCACGCTGCAATTGTTACAGAACAGGTGGCTAGTGCATCGCAGACATCTATTAAAGGTCTAGGGTTTGATTCCTAGGTATTGCACCCTTAATTTTTGCGATGTTTCATTCCGCAAAGGGCAGCGAATGGGACGGCCCAGGCACCTCGCCTCCTGTGCGAAGCTGTGCCTCTTTGCCGCAGTAAGTGGCAAATAGGATGTCCCAAGTCTGAAGGGAGCGCCTTTGTCCCGCATTCAGCTAGTCGAGGCTTTCGACTTCGAGTTCGCGGTAGTAAACCGCCTTGTTTTCTTTTCTGTGTCTTTCACGTTTTTTTCGATTTTTGATTTCATTTTTACTTTCTTATACATTCAAAATATTTTAAAATATATATTACAAAATAATAATCTAAATAATATTTCGAAATGTTAAACATGCATCTAAAAAATGTTGAATGTGTACACAAAGAGTGTTGATCATATATTAAAAAATGATGAAATATTTTTATCATGTATAAAAAAATACTAATCAAAGCATTAGCAAACATGTTGAGAAAATATTTAAAAAATGTTATACAAAGCGTTTCAAAAAATCTGAAATCTGTATACAAAAATTATTTACCATGTATTAAAAAAGAATGAAATTTCTTGATCATGTATTTAAAACTGATAATCAAACATTCTAAAAATGTTGGACAAGTTGTTGCAAAATATTGGTCAAACAGTTTAGAAACGTTAAACGTGTGTCGACACAATGTTGACCATGTATTTAAATATGATGGCATGTTAGATCACTTACATAAAAAATTCTAAATAAGCATTACAAAAAATGTTGAACAACTATTCAAAAAAAGTTAATCGAGCATTTGGTAAATGATGGATGTGTGTAGAAAATATGTTGACTATGTGTTCAGAAAATGTTAATGTTCAGAAAAATGGTAAATGTGCATAGAAAACAATGTTGACAATATATTATAAAATGTTAATATTGTATTTTCAAAACAATAATCAAACAAATCCAAAACTTTAAAATTGTGTTTGCGAATTTTTTTAACCATGTATTCAAAAATGTTAGTTTTTTGTTCAAAATGTTAATCAAGCATTAAAAAATAAAAATGTGTACAAAAAAGATATTGAACGTGTATTATTAAACATATATTATCAAATTGTTGTTTACATAGACAAAAAAGTATAATAAAAAACAAAAAGGAAAGAAAAGTAAAAAAGTAGAAAAGCAATAAAATAATCCAATAAAAAGGTAAAAAAGCCCAATAAACTAATGCAAAATGAATGAAAACAAAACACCGCAGTAGAAAAAGAAAAGAAACAAAAGAAAACGAAAAAATCACTGAAAACCAATAAAATGCATTGAAAATTAAGAAAAGAGAAAACACTAAGAATAAAAGAAGGAAAATAAGCAAGAAGGTAAAATCTGATAAAAATAATGAATGGAACATAGAAAAACAAATAAATCGAGAAGAAAATAAGAAAACCAAACAGAAATCAAAAGAAAACTGGAAAGGAAATAAAACTGAAGAAACTGGATAGAAATGAAGGAAAAGGAAAGAAAAGGGGAAAGCAGGAAACAGGAAAAGTAAAAGAAGCAGTATAAAAATCGGCGTTGTTTACGTCTAGTAGCTCGTGCCCTATGTAGTAGACACCAAATAAATGGAGGCGCATTGGCTAG
This sequence comes from Hordeum vulgare subsp. vulgare, assembly GCF_904849725.1. Taxonomy (NCBI): domain Eukaryota; kingdom Viridiplantae; phylum Streptophyta; class Magnoliopsida; order Poales; family Poaceae; genus Hordeum; species Hordeum vulgare. Next base: position 104,247,487 of record NC_058520.1, read on the forward strand.
CAACGTGCATTGAGGAGATCCGACACGCAAATATTTTCATTCTGATTTTCATCAATATAAATGCTCTGGTGGGCTGGCTGACACTGTAGCAGTCGACGGGGAGCCACTACCGTGTCGTTTAATACGAAACATAGAGCTCGCAAAATCTGATAGTGAACCCTATTTAGCGCTGCAGGTGTTGGTTTTTTTGGTTCTCTGCAAAACAGCGCATTTAGCCGTTTTTGTTAGCCTCGGCCCAATTACATTTTCCCTTTTGTTCCGAAACCTTAAAAAACTAGAAAACAGAACCGGCGACTTCTTTCTTCTGAACAAATCAACTAACCACTACAGAAACACCACCTCAAGTACTTTCTTACTTCCTTTTCACTTTTTATACGTAGAGAAAATTTCTGCTATGTTTTCTGTATCTTTTCATTTTCTTGTTTTGTTTCTTTTTTATTAAATGCATGAAATGTTTCCAAATGGACAATATTCTTTCCTAATTTGTGAATTTTTTCTTTAAATCGATTAACTTTATGAAAATTTGATGAATGTTTTTTTTAATTTGATGAACATTTTTAAATTCAATGAACTTTTAAAAAAAATGAACTTCTTTCAATTTCGATGAACTTATTTCAAATTCAATGAACTTATTTTAAAATTTTATGGCTTACTTAAATTTTATGAACTTTTTCATTTTTTTTGAACTTTTTCAATTTTTAAGAACTTGTAAAAAAAATTGATGAACTTTTTAAAAAACTTTGATGAACCTTTTTCAACTCGAATGATCTTTTTTCAAAGTTTATGAACTATTTTTCAAAATATGTGAACTTTTTAAATATTTGATGAACATTTTTTCAAAATGGGAGAACTTTTTTCAAAATAAATAACCTTTTTAAAATTAGACGATCTATTTTCAAAAATTGGTGAACGTGTTTCAAAATTGGATAACCTTATTTGTGAACTGTTCTTTAAAACTGATATTGTTTTGACAAATCGATGATCATTTAGCTCGTGGTTGTTTTGAGTGGTTCTACTAATTTATTTTCATTTTTCATAATTTGTATTTATATAAATTATTTTTGGTATATAATAGTATATGTTAACGAAAGAAAGGGTCAAATAGTACTGCATCCTTACAATGGACAACTGAATTAGCCCGACCTATTAGTTATTGGCCAGAACCAAAGATGTTCCTAATCCTTGTTCGAATCCTTCTTTCCACCAATTTTTGTGAGGAATTAACCAGTTTATTATTTTTCTTTTGTGGTTTCTTTGTTGCTTTCTGAGCCGGCCCAAGAGGAGGGGCTCTTCACGCGCCCGTTCGTCGAGTGGCACGTGAAGCGCCACACAGGAGCTCCCAAATATGAGACCCCCTTCTTGACCCTTACTTGTGTAAAGTGGACAAGGCTTCACATGACCGGGTGCAAATCAACCAGCCCATTTTGGTGAGTTTTCACTTTAATAGTTTCTCTTTATTTTTCTTCTTTGGTTTTCATGTCGGGGTTTTCCCAATACCTATGGGTTTTAAAGAGCTAAATAACAAATCACAACCATTTAGAAAATTAGGAAGAACATTGTAAAGCATATTTAGTATTTAAAATAAGTTTAGTCTATATTAAAAATGTTCACCTTCATCCATCGTTGTCTTATGCAAAACTTGAAAACTTTAGCACACAAAACTCAATAGAAACCTCGTGAGATCCGTTAGTATAATAGATAAATCATAAACTTTAGGTACGGTTATAAATTGATTCATTTTTAGTTATTGCATATGGTACTATATTCTAAATTCTCCATGACTTATACCCCTATATAATCTTTGACATCATCAAAACAAACAAACTATGCAAGCAAAAAACGGAATTTGTTTAAAATAGAATAGTCTCTAATGATCAGCACTAAAACTATATTTATACAACTCAAACAATTCTTACAAATTAGGAATTAATTTTAAAATTTGTATATCTATGATGTGTTAAAAATTTAGATAAAAAAATGTGTCAATAAAATCACACAAACTATGCACTCGACGTAACAGTTTTTGTTTTTGCACATGATCAATTTTACTACCATCCAAACCATCCCAAAGGCTTTACTTCGTACAAAAAATAATTTAAACATAAAAACACAATCATTACAGTATAAATAATCATGTCAACATAAAATAACAGAAAGTGGAACAAAAAACAAGAAAACTATTTGATTGCCTCCCAACAAGCGCTATCGTTTTATGCCCCTAGCTAGGCATAATGCATAGTATCATGTTGTCACAGCCCTAGTTTCTACTTGCTTGCCAAGCACTCATGCATGCATATTAAATTTTTATGTTTTTGAAATGGGAGGTGATCAAGCCCCACCGAATTAAAATTTGACAAAAAGGCAATATAATATTACCTTAAAATGAACCACGAAAATGTTCCAAATAATTTGAGAAAATAGTGACATGATATAAATTTGTCAACCACTATTTTAGCTCACAGAAACATTTTGAAATGGATTTTTGAATTGATCAAACAATTAATTGGAATGGAATTATCTTTGCTTAATATAAAATTAAAGTTTAAAAAAATCTTAAACTATTATGTGGCATTGGATATTTTTATCTCTGTCACATAGTATTATTTTATGGTTTTATAAAATGATTAAATATTTTATTTAAAACCTAGAAACAAATGTCAGAAAAAGAAATAAAATAAAAAACAGAAAACAGGAAAGGGGCTCACCTGCTTACCTGACGCTCCTACAGCCCAGCCCACCAGAGGCTCCCGTGTCGTCTTCCTCCTCCTGCTAGTAGGCACAGGAGAAAGAAGGCACGGCGACAACCCCTCACCACCTCCTGCTTCGCCGTGGAGTTTCCTCCTGCTGCCACGGCGTCAGCACGAGCCCCCCCCCCTCTCTTCCTTATCTCCTCCTCTCTCCATTTGCCCTTCTCTTCCTCTGTTCTCCTACCTTCTCTCGCCGCCATTGCCGAGCTATGCTCGAGCTCGCCACCGTAGCCTCTCCGACCACCCCTCGTTCCCCTGGTTAGCTTATCAGCTCCGCCTCGACGAGCTGCTCATCTACGTCAAACACCTCCGAGCACCCGAGCCCCTGCATCGCCCTCACCGTCGCCGTTCCTCCTCCAGTCGCCGAGATCCGCCGCCGTTGATTCGTCGGCTACAAGATGGCCCCAACCTCCCTGATGCTAAAAATGGAATCCCCGTGAGCCGCTGACTCTTTCCCCTCTCCTCCCACGCTCTACCGTGCCCCGTAGCCCTGCTCCCCGCATCGGCGGAATGCCACTGCCGCTAGAGCTCATCGCCAACACCTTCTCCGGCGACTCCACCCCTTCCTGCCACCCCTGCCAGATCGGCCACCTCCCCAGCAACCCGTAGACGCAAACCGCGCGGCAAATGGACCTCTGTAGAATCGTTTAGGTCGTCTCCGGCGACCCTCCGCCATGGTTTTGGTCATCGCCGGCGAGGCTCCGGCAGCTCGTGACGTGGACAGTGGTTAGCCACTAACCACCTCCACCAGAGCCACTGACAGCAGGCCCCAGGGCTGGTCAAAGCCCTAGTTAAGGCTGGTCAGCGCGGGATTAACCCGTGGGTCACTGACCAGTGGCCCCCGCTAGTCAGTTTGACCTGGCCCGACTGGTTTGACCAGATGACATCAGCCTGACACCATAATTGCTATTTAAGGTTATAAAATAATTCCAGAAAATGCCTAAAACTTTGAAAAATCATAGAAAATAAAATATAACTCCAAATTAAATAAATAATATATGAAAAATGATCAGAAAAATTCAAGGAATCTGATTATGGCATTTTCACACATGTTTGAAAAAGTTAACATCACCAAGATGACAAAATGATGATTAGGATAAATTTAATAAATAGTTGGAGTTGGAAATTGGTATATATTTGAATTCTACTTCAATAAATAAGACCAAACATTGAGCTAGGAAACTTAGTACCTCAATATGACATCTTCATGCATGATAAAATAAATTATGGCTGAGCATCAGGTCTTATCAATTAAAACGGTATTTGAAAAATACCTTGATTGAAGTGATATTTGAATCTTGATTCAAATCGGCCTCAACTTAAGAAATGGTAGCTACACTAGCCCTGTCACCTTTCATTTTCATGTCATGATTGTTGGAATTATGTCCTAGAGGCAATGATAAATAAGTTATTATTATAATTCCTGTATCAAGATAATCATTTATTATCCATGCTATAATTGTATTGAATGAAGACTTAGATGCATGTGTGGATACATAGACAAAACACTGTTCCTAGCAAGCCTCTAGTTGGCTAGCCCGTTGATCAAGGATAGTCAGGGTCTTCTGACTATGTACAAGGTGTTGTTGCTGTTGGAAATATGCCCTAGAGGCAATAATAAATTAGTTATTATTATATTTCTTAGTTCATGATAATCGTTTATTATCCATGCTATAATTGTATTGATTGGAAACACAATACTTGTGTGGATACATAGACAAAACACTGTCCCTAGTAAGCCTCTAGTTGACTAGCTCGTTGATCAAAGATGGTCAAGGTTTCCTGGCCATAGGCAAGTGTTGTCACTTGATAACGGGATCACATCATTAGGAGAATCATGTGATGGAGTAGACCCAAACTAATAGACGTAGCATGTTGATCGTGTCATTTTGTTGCTACTGTTTTCTGCGTGTCAAGTATTTATTCCTATGACCATGAGATCATATAACTCACTGACACCGGAGGAATGCTTTGTGTGTATCAAACGTCGCAACGTAACTGGGTGACTATAAAGATGCTCTACAGGTATCTCCGAAGGTGTTAGTTGAGTTAGTATGGATCGAGACTGGGATTTGTCACTCCGTGTGAACGGAGAGGTATCTCGGGGCCCACTCGGTAATACAACATCACACACAAGCCTTGCAAGCAATGTGACTTAGTGTAAGTTGCGGGATCTTGTATTACGGAACGAGTAAAGAGACTTGCCGGTAAACGAGATTGAAATAGGTATGCGGATACTAACGATCGAATCTCGGGCAAGTAACATACCGAAGGACAAAGGGAATGACATACGGGATTATATGAATCCTTGGCACTGAGGTTCAAACGATAAGATCTTCGTAGAATATGTAGGATCCAATATGGGCATCCAGGTCCCGCTATTGGATATTGACCGAGGAGTCTCTCGGGTCATGTCTACATAGTTCTCGAACCCGCAGGGTCTGCACACTTAAGGTTCGATGTTGTTTTATGCGTATTTGAGTTATATGGTTGGTTATCGAATGTTGTTCGGAGTCCCGGATGAGATCACGGACGTCACGAGGGTTTCCGGAATGGTCCGGAAACGAAGATTGATATATAGGATGACCTCATTTGGTTACCGAAAAAGTTTCGGGCTCATCGGTAGTGTACCGGGAGTGCCGGGAGGGGTGCCGGGGACCATCGGGAGGGGTGTCACGCCCCAAGGGGTCTCATGGGCTATGGGAAGAGATAAACCAGCCCCTAGTGGGCTGGAATAAATTCCCACTAAGGCCCATAAGGTGTGAGAAGGAAAAAACACAAGGTGGAAAGAGTTTCCAAGTGGGAAGGTGGAATCCTACTCCAAGTAGGATTGGAGTAGGACTCCTCCACCTCCAATTTCGGCCAAACCTTTAGGTTTTGAGGCTGCCTCCTCCCCTCCCTCCCACCTATATATACGGAGGTTTTAGGGCTGATTTGAGACGACGTTTCCACGGCAGCCCGACCACATACCTCCACGGTTTTTCCTCTAGATCGCGTTTCTGCGGAGCTCGGGCGGAGCCCTGCTGAGACAAGGTCATCACCAACCTCCGAAGCGCCGTCACGCTGCCGGAGAACTCTTCTACCTCTCCGTCTCTCTTGCTGGATCAAGAAGGCCGAGATCATCGTCGAGCTGTACGTGTGCTGAACGCGGAGGTGTCGTCCGTTCGGCACTAGATCGTGGGACTGTTCGCGGGATAGTTCGCGGGGCGGATCGAGGGACGTGAGGATGTCCCACTACATCAACCGCGTTCACTAACGCTTCTGCTGTACGGTCTACAAGGGTACGTAGATCACACATCCCCTCTCGTAGATGGACATCACCATGATAGGTCTTCGTGCTCGTAGGAAATTTTTTGTTTCCCATGCGACGTTCCCCAACAGTGGCATCATGAGCTAGGTTCATGCGTAGATGTCTTCTCGAGTAGAACACAAAAGTTTTTGTGGGCGGTGATGTGCGTTTTGCTGCCCTCCTTAGTCTTTTCTTGATTCCGCGGTATTGTTGGATTGAAGCGGCTTGGACCGACATTACTCGTACGCTTACGAGAGACTGGTTTCATCGCTACGAGTAACCCCGTTGCTCAAAGATGACTCGCAAGTGTCGGTTTCTCCAACTTTAGTTGAATCGGATTTGACCGAGGAGGTCCTTGGATGAGGTTAAATAGCAAATCATATATCTCCGTTGTGGTGTTTGCGTAAGTAAGATGCGATCCTACTAGATACCCATGGTCACCACGTAAAACATGCAACAACAAAATTAGAGGACGTCTAACTTGTTTTTGCAGGGTATGCTTGTGATGTGATATGGCCAACGATGTGATGTGATATATTGGATGTATGAGATGATCATGTTGTAATAGATAATATCGACTTGCACGTCGATGGTACGGCAACCGGCAGGAGCCATAGGGTTGTCTTTATAACTAACGTTTGTGCTTGCAGATGCGTTTACTATTTTGCTAGGACGTAGCTTTAGTAGTAATAGCATGAGTAGCACGAAAACCCCGATGGCGACACGTTGATGGAGATCATGATGATGGAGATCATGGTGTGACGCTGGTGACAAGAAGATCGTGCCCGTGCTTTGGTGATGGAGATCTAGAAGCACGTGATGATGGCCATATCATGTCACTTATAAATTGCATGTGATGTTAATCCTTTTATGCACCTTGTTTTGCTTAGAACGACGGTAGCATTATGAGGTGATCTCTCACTAAAATTTCAAGACGAAATTGTGTTCTCCCCGACTGTGCACCATTGCTACAGTTCGTCGTTTCGAGACACCACGTGATGATCGGGTGTGATAGACTCAACGTTCACATACAACGGGTGCAAAACAGTTGCGCACGCGGAACACTCGGGTTAAGCTTGACGAGCCTAGCATGTGCAGACATGGCCTCGGAACACATGAGACCGAAAGGTCGAGCATGAATCGTATAGTTGATATGATTAGCATAGAGATGCTTACCACTGAAACTATTCTCGACTCACGTGATGATCGGACTTGAGATAGTGGATTTGGATCATGTACCACTCAAATGACTAGAGAGATGTACTTTTTGAGTGGGAGTTCTTAAGCAATATGATTAATTGAACTAATTGTCATGAACATAGTCTATTGGTCTTTGCAAATTACGATGTAGCTTGCGCTATAGCTCTACTGTTTTATATGTTCCTAGAGAAAATTTAGTTGAAAGTTGATAGTAGCAAACTTTGCAGACTGAGTCTGTAAAACCGAGGATTGTCCTCGTTGCTGCACAGAAGGCTTATGTCCTTAATGCACCACTCGGTGTGCTGCACCTCGAGCGTCGTCTGTGGATGCTGTGAACATCCGACATACACGTTTCTGATGACTACACGATAGTTCAGTACAAAAATACTTAATGGCTTAGAAGCAAGGCGCCGAAAACGTTGTAAAACGTCACGGAACATAAGTGATGTTCTAAAGAGATGAAATTGTGATTTCATGCTTGTGCCCTTGTTAAGAGGTACGCGACCTCCGACAAGATTCTTTGTCCACAAAGCACAGGAGGAAAGGCTCAATCGTTGAGCATGTGCTCAGATTGTCTGAGTACGACAATCGCTTGAATCAAGTGGGAGTTAATCTTCCAGATGAGATAGTGATAGTTCTCCAAAGTCACTGCCACCGAGCTGTGAGAGCTTCGTGATGAACTATAACATATCAAGGATACATACAATGATCCTTAAGCGATTCGCGATGTTTGACACTGCGAAAGTAGAAATCAAGAAGGAGCATCAATAGTTGATGGTTTGTAAAACCACTAAGTTTCAAGAAAGGCAAGGGCTAGAAGGGATACTTCGTGAAACGGCAAAACAGTTGCTGCACTAATGAAGAGACCCAAGATTAAACCCAAACCCGAGACTAAGTGCTTCTGTAATGAGGGGAACAATCACTGAGGCGGAGCAACTCAAGATACTTGGTAGATAAGAAGGCTGGCAAAAGTCGAAAGAAGTGTATTTGATATACATGATGTTGATGTGTACTTTACTAGTACTCCTAGTAGCACGAGGGTATTGGATACCGGTTCGGTTGCTAAGTGATTAGTAACGCGAAATGAAAGCTACGGAATAAACGGAGACTTGCTAAAGACGAGGTGACAATACGTGTTGGAAGTGTTTCCAAGGTTGATATGATCAAACGTCCCACGCTCCCTCTACCATCGGGATTAGTGTTAAACCTAAATAATTGTTATTTGGTGCTTGCGTTAAGCATGAACATGATTGGATCGTGTTTATTGCAATACGATTATTCATTTAAAGAGAATAATGGTTACTCTATTTTCTTGAATAATCACCTTCAATGGTTTATTGAATCTCGATCGTAGTGTTACACATGTTCATGATATTGGTGCCAAAAGATATGAGTTGATGATGATAGTACCACTTACTTGTGGCACTGCCGCTTGAGTCATGTTAGTATAAATTGCATGAAGAGGCTCCATGCTGATGGATCTTTGTACTCACCTGATTTCGAATCACTAGTGACATGCGAATCATACCACATGAGCAAGGCCTTGTTTTCATTGAGATGAAATAAGATAGTAACTTGTTGGAAGTGATACATTTTGATGTATGCAGTCCAATGGGTGCTGAGGCACGCAGTGGATATCATTATGTTCTTACTTCACTGACGATTTGAGTAGATACAGGAGTATTTACTTAATGAATCACAAGTCCAAAATGTTGAAAAGTTCAATTCCGTTTCAGAGTGAAGTTCGTCGTAACAAGAGGATAAACTGTCTACGATATGATCATGGAAATGAATATCTGAGTTACGAGTTTTGGTACACAGTTAAGACAATGTGGAAATTGTTTCGCAGTTCATGCCACCTGGAACATCATAGTGTGATGATGTGTCTGAACGTCATAGCCACACACTATTTGGTATGGTGCATACTATGATGTCTCTTATCGAATTACCACTATCGTTTATGGGTTATGCATTAGAGACAACCGCACTCACTTTAAATAGGGCACCGCATATTTCCGTTGAGATGACACAGTATAGACTGAGGTTTAGAGAAATCTAAACTGTCGTTTCTTGAAAGTTTGGGGTTTCGACACTTATGTGAAAAAGTTTCAGTCTGATAAGCTCGAACCCAAAGCGGATAAATGCATCTTCATAGGATATCCAAAACAGTTGGGTACATCTCCTATCTCAGATCCGAAAGCAAAGTGTTTGTTTCTAGAAACGGATCCTTTCTCGAGGAAAGGTTTCTCTCGAAAGAATTGAGTGGGAGGGTAGTAGAAATTGATGAGGTTATTGAACCATCACTTCAACCAGTGTGTAGCAGGGCGCAGGAAGTTGTTCCTGTGGCGCCTACACCAATTGAAGTGAAAGCTGATGATGGTGATCATCGAGCATCGGATCAAGTTACTACAAACCTCGTAGGTTGACAAGGTCACGTACTACTGCAGAGTGGTACGGTAACCCTGTCTTGGAGGTCATGTTGTTGAGCAACAGTGAACCTACAAGTTATGGAGAAAGCAATGGTGGGCCTGGATTCCGACAAACGGCTGGAAGCCATGAAATCCGAGAGAGGATCCATGTATGAAAACAAAGTGTAGACTTTGGAAGAACTACTTTATGGTCATAGGACTATTGAGTAAAATTGGATCTTTAAAAGGAAGACAGACGATGATGGTGATAAGTCACTATTAAGAAAAGCTCGACTTGTCGCAAAGATGTTTTCGACAAGATCATACAGTTGACTATGATGAGACTTTCTCACTCATAGCGATGCTAAAGGTCTGTTAGAATTATGTTAGTTGTTGATGCATTATTTATGAAATATTGCACGTAGGATGTCAAAACATTGTTTTCTCGACGGTTTCCTTGAGCAAACATTGTATGTGATACAACCAGAAGGTTTTGTCGATCCTAAAGATACTAGCAAGTATGCAAGCTCCAGTGATCCTTTAATGGACTGGTGCAAGCATCTCGGAGTTGGAATATACACTTTGATGAGATGATCAAAGATTTTGGGTTTGTACAAGGTTTATGAGAAACTTGTATGTCCAAAGAAGTGAGTGGGAGCACTATAGAATTTCTGATAAGTGTATGTGGTAGACATATTGATGATCAGAAGTAATGTAGAATTTTTGTAAAGCATATAAGGTTGTTTTCAAAGGAATACCTGGATTGCGCTGCTTGAACGTTGAGCATCAAAGATCTATGGAGATAGATGAAAAGCGCTTAATGAAAGTTTCAATAAGATGCATGCCTTGACAAGTTTTTGAAGGAGTTCAAAATAGATCAGCAAAGAAGGAGTTCTTGGTTGCGTTGTAAGGTGTAAATTTGAGTAAGACTCAAAACCCGACCCCGGCAGAATAAAGAGAATAGACGAAGGTCGTCTTCTATGCCTTAGCCGTAGAATCTGAAGTATGCCATGCTGAGTACCGCACTTGATGTGTGCCTTGCAGCAAGTCTGTACACAGAGTGATCCAGGATTGAATCACTGATCAGCGGTCAAAGTTATCCTTAGTAACTAAATGGACTAAGGAATCTTTCTCGATTATGGAGGTGATTAAAGAGTTCGTCGTAAAGGGTTACGTTGATGCAAGCTTTGACACTAATCCGAATAACTATGAGTAGTGAAACGGATTCGTATAGTAGAGTAGATATTTGGAGCATTTCCGAATAGTGCGTAGTAGCAGCATCTATAAGATGACATAAAGGTTTGTAAAGAACACACGGATCTGAAAGTTTCAGAACCGTTGACTAAAGCCTCTCTCACGAGCAAGACGTGATCAGACCCCAGAACTGTAGGGGTGTTGGATTCGTTGAAATCACATGGTGATGTGAACTAGATTATTGACTCTAGTGCAAGTGGGAGACTGTTGGAAATATGCCCTAGAGGCAATAATAAATTAGTTATTATTATATTTCTTAGTTCATGATAATCGTTTATTATCCATGCTATAATTGTATTGATTGGAAACACAATACTTGTGTGGATACATAGACAAAACACTGTCCCTAGTAAGCCTCTAGTTGACTAGCTCGTTGATCAAAGATGGTCAAGGTTTCCTGGCCATAGGCAAGTGTTGTCACTTGATAACGGGATCACATCATTAGGAGAATCATGTGATGGAGTAGACCCAAACTAATAGACGTAGCATGTTGATCGTGTCATTTTGTTGCTACTGTTTTCTGCGTGTCAAGTATTTATTCCTATGACCATGAGATCATATAACTCACTGACACCGGAGGAATGCTTTGTGTGTATCAAACGTCGCAACGTAACTGGGTGACTATAAAGATGCTCTACAGGTATCTCCGAAGGTGTTAGTTGAGTTAGTATGGATCGAGACTGGGATTTGTCACTCCGTGTGAACGGAGATGTATCTCGGGGCCCACTCGGTAATACAACATCACACACAAGCCTTGCAAGCAATGTGACTTAGTGTAAGTTGCGGGATCTTGTATTACGGAACGAGTAAAGAGACTTGCCGGTAAACGAGATTGAAATAGGTATGCGGATACTAACGATCGAATCTCGGGCAAGTAACATACCGAAGGACAAAGGGAATGACATACGGGATTATACTTGGCACTGAGGTTCAAACGATAAGATCTTCGTAGAATATGTAGGATCCAATATGGGCATCCAGGTCCCGCTATTGGATATTGACCGAGGAGTCTCTCGGGTCATGTCTACATAGTTCTCGAACCCGCAGGGTCTGCACACTTAAGGTTCGACGTTGTTTTATGCGTATTTGAGTTATATGGTTGGTTACCGAATGTTGTTCGGAGTCCCGCATGAGATCACGGACGTCACGAGGGTTTCCGGAATGGTCCGGAAACGAAGATTGATATATAGGATGACCTCATTTGGTTACCGGAAAAGTTTCGGGCTCATCGGTAGTGTACCGGGAGTGCCGGGAGGGGTGCCGGGGACCATCGGGAGGGGTGTCACACTCCAAGGGGTCTCATGGGCTATGGGAAGAGATAAACCAGCCCCTAGTGGGCTGGAATAAGTTCCCACTAAGGCCCATAAGGTTTGAGAAGGAAAAAACACAAGGTGGAAAGAGTTTCCAAGTGGGAAGGTGGAATCCTACTCCAAGTAGGATTGGAGTAGGACTCCTCCACCTCCAATTTCGGCCAAACCTTTAGGTTTTGAGGCTGCCTCCTCCCCTCCCTCCCACCTATATATACGGAGGTTTTAGGGCTGATTTGAGACGACTTTTCCACGGCAGCCCGACCACATACCTCCACGGTTTTTCCTCTAGATCGCGTTTCTGCGGAGCTCGGGCGGAGCCCTGCTGAGACAAGGTCATCACCAACCTCTGGAGCGCCGTCACGCTGCCGGAGAACTCTTCTACCTCTCCGTCTCTCTTGCTGGATCAAGAAGGCCGAGATCATCGTCGAGCTGTACGTGTGCGGAACGCGGAGGTGCCGTCCGTTCGGCACTAGATCGTGGGACTGTTCGCGGGATAGTTTGCGGTGCGGATTGAGGGACGTGAGGACGTTCCACTACATCAACCACGTTCACTAACGCTTCTGCTGTACGGTCTACAAGGGTACGTAGATCACACATCCCCTCTCGTAGATGGACATCACCATGATAGGTCTTCGTGCGCGTAGGAAATTTTTTGTTTCCCATGCGACGTTCCCCAACAGTTGCTTGATAACTGGATCACATCATTGAGTGAATCATGTGATGGACTAGACCCAAACTGATGAACGTAGCATGTTGATCGTGTCATTTTGTTGCTACTGTTTTCTGCGTGTCAAGTATTTATTCCTATGACCATGAGATCATATAACTCACTTGCACCGGAGGGATACCTTGTGTGTATGAAACGTCACAATGTAACTGGGTGACTCTAAAGATGCTCTACAGGTATCTCCAAAGGTGTCCGTTGAGTTAGTATGGATCAAGACTGGGATTTGTCACTCCGCGTGACGGAGAGGTATCTCGGGGCCCACTCGGTAATACAACATCACACACAAGCCTTGCAAGCAATGTGACTTATTGTAAGTCACGGGATCTTGTATTACGGAACGAGTAAAGAGACTTGCCGGTAAACGAGATTGAAATAGGTATGCGGATACTGACGATCGAATCTCGGGCAAGTAACATACCGAAGGACAAAGGGAATGACATACGAGATTATATGAATCCTTGGCACTGAGGTTCAATCGATAAGATCTTCGTAGAATATGTAGGATCCAATATGGGCATCCAGGTCCCGCTATTGGGTATTGACCGAGGAGTCCCTCGGGCCATGTGTACATAGTTCTCGAACCAGCAGGGTCTGCACACTTAAGGTTCGGTGATGTTTTATGCGTATTTGAGTTATATGGTTGGTTACCGAATGTTGTTCGGAGTCCCGGATGAGATCACGGACGTCACGAGGGTTTCCGGAATGGCCCGGAGATTAAGATTGATATATAGGATGACCTCATTTGATTATCGGAAAGTTTTCGGCATTACCGGGAATGTACCGGGAGTGACGAATGGGTTCCGGATGTTCACCGGGGGGGGGGGGGGGGCAGCCCACCCGGGGGAAGCCCATAGGCCTTAGGGGTGCCGCACCAGCCGTTAGTAAGCTGGTGGCACAGCCCAAGAGGCCCTATGCGCAGGAGAAGAAAAAATCAAAGGAAAAGAAAAAAAGGGGAACCGGGAAGGAAGGGAAGGACTCCACCTTCCAATCCTAGTTGGACTAGGATTGGAGGAGGATTCTTCCTCCCCCCCCCTTCGGCCTACCCCTTGGGGCTCCCTTGAGCCTCAAGGCAAGGCCCTCCCCCTCCCTCCTATATATACTGAGGTATTAGGGCTGATTTGAGACAACTTTGCCACGGCAGCCCGACCACATACCTCCACGGTTTTTCCTCTAGATCATATTTCTGCGGAGCTCGGGCGGAGCCCTGCTGAGATAGATAACCACCAACCTCCGGAGTGCTGTCACTCTGCCAGAGAACTCATCTACCTCTCCGTCTCTCTTGCTGGATCAAGAAGGCCGAGATCATCATCGAGCTGTACGTGTGCTGAACGCGGAGGTGCCGTCCGTTCGGCACTAGATCGGAGCGGATCGTGGGACGGATCGCGGGACGATTCGTGGACCGGTTCGCGGGGCGGATCGAGGGACGTGAGGACGTTCCACTACATCAACCGCGTTTCTTAACGCTTCTTGTTGTGCGATCTACAAGGGTACGTAAATCCAAATCCCCTCTCGTAGATGGACATCACCATGATAGGTCTTCGTGCGCGTAGGAAATTTTTTGTTTCCCATGCGACGTTCCCCAACAATGATCATGCATCATAGTGTTGCATTTCTTTGAAGTAAATATTGTTCTTTCTTGTTTGCCGGTGCTGTTCCCTCTCGGTAGACGATGGTTCCGACAATATGATCGTTGACATTGATGAAGACTCATTGCTATCTTCAGAAGCATCAGGCAAGCAAACCCCCTTGAGCATACTCATATAAACCCACTCTCTCGCTCCTGCTCTCTTTTATTGCATTAGGACAAACACGATTCAACTGTTACATGTTCTCGGTAGTTGAACCCATTTCTCTGCATGACCTGATTTTTGCCACGGTAAATAGTTGAAACCACTTAGCATGAGTAGCAACTCATTGAGCCCTGTTGTGCTTACTCATCCATGCTTGCTTACTGTGCCTACTATGCTTAGAGTTGTGTCGGGTCTGATCCATCTAGGTGATGAATCGTAATGGTTGTGTTCATGTTCTACTGTGTGAAAGTAAAAGTGTGAATCCGATTTGGTAAAGGTAGCGATGAGAGTCCATGTAGGAGTACATGGTGGGTTGTCTCATTGGGACCGTCCTTAAGAACTGAGTTATGTGTATGTTATCCAAGATAAGATACTACCACACATTGGGATACTTAATTGACCCTCTTGGCTTATTAATCGCCTAGATCTCCGTCCATGAGTTGCAACTAGTTTCTCGTGTTTGTAGGAAAAGTGTTGGCGGCCGTGTTTAGCTCTGCTCGACGGGGTAGGCTTCTCTGCGGTAGATACACAGTGGCATGGTGTACCAAGTGGCACCCATATGGTGGGCTTTGGAACCATGCACACATCGTTTGGGGCCGTAGAGGAAACCTCGGCCGGACTTCCTTGCGGGTTCAGTCTCAAATAGGGGATAAACCTGGACTAGGGTCTTGTGTGGTTAACGGTCGTGGCCGACACCCACGCCAGTGGTTCCGCTTGAAGGTTGCCGAGATGCATGACGTTCATATGGTGCTAAGTGATGAGAGCATGTGTGAAGAAGTATACCCCTGCAGGGTGATTTAATCCGTTCGAATAGCCGCATCCTCGCATATGGACTACTTGGAAACATTACGTGGTACATAGACAATTTAAATGGATACCTTAAAATATGCAAGATAAGTGTGAGTGCTATGGATGGTCTTCTCGTAGGGAGACGAGAGTGGGTCCATGGTGGTGTATTGATTGGTGAATATGTGGACTCGTGTGCGCTATCC
Source organism: Hordeum vulgare subsp. vulgare (assembly GCF_904849725.1). Classification (NCBI taxonomy): domain Eukaryota; kingdom Viridiplantae; phylum Streptophyta; class Magnoliopsida; order Poales; family Poaceae; genus Hordeum; species Hordeum vulgare. Next base: position 104,263,204 of record NC_058520.1, read on the forward strand.
CACCTCAAAGAAAGAACTTGTAGTCGTAGTACAGGTTAGCCAAGGGTCAAAGCTGGCTTGCTGCAATCAAACTCCACAATCCTTTCATTGATACGGATGCATATGTAGATAGTCCTGATGTAAGTCTTGCTGAGTACCTTTGTACTCACGGTTGCTTTATATATGTTTTTGCAGAGAAGTCTTTAGTCTCACTTTTGGTTCTACACGATGTGATCGACGTTGACCGGAATAGCTTGGGAATCCCAGACAGAGGTCTAGTTCCTTTGGTAGCATCGTTGTAGCTTTTCAGGCTCTTCCAGCCACTTTTAGTAGATGTATATACCCAGACATGTTTTGCTTCCGCTTGTTGTTTTTATGACTTGAGTGTTGGGTCACGAGACCCTTGTTTGTAATATCATACTATGTTGATTCTTATGAGTCTTTGATAAAAGCTTGAGTCATAGAGTTATGTTGTGATGCCATGTTGTATTTACACATATCGTGCATATTGTGTGTAGGATATGAAATGCATTATATGTGTGGGATTCGACACCTAGTTGTGTGCCTTTAGTAGTATTCTTTACAGGGAAATGCCTCTTTGTGCTTCCACTAAGCTTTGGTAGCGTGCTACTGCTCTGGACACATTGATTGACCGGCATGTATCCTTCTTTGCTGTTGTGTCTGTCCCTTCGGGGAAATGTCACGCGGTGTAATGGAGTCCTTGTAGCTTGCTACGACTTGTCTACACACGCTGATGACCGACACCTGCTTTGCTGGGTTATGTATGCCTGTCCCTGTACAGATGTACCACTTGGGTTTATAACTAGTCATGTCGACCCGGGTTCTTTGTCATTTGAATGCTAGCGACACATTCATATACGTGAGCCAAAAGACGCAAATGGTCCCGGCCAAGGTAAGGTGGCAGCCGTGGAGTTTATCGGGCGTGAGGCCGCAAAGTGATGTGATGTGTTACAGGCTGGGTTCTTATGACTTAGGATCGGGGTCGTGACACATGTGTTGTCATCTTTGACATTGAGTCCATAGGTGGCCCTTGATACGTCTCAAACGTATCTATAATTTTTGATGGTTTCACGTTGTTATCTTGTCTTCTTTGGTTGTTTTATGTACCTTTTATATCTTTTTTGGGACTAACTTATTGATTCAGTGCCAAGTGCCAGTTCCTGTTTTTTCTGTGTTTTTGACTCTTTTCAGATCTGATTTTGGAACGGAGTCCAAACGGAATAAAACCCCGAAATGATTTTTTCCCGAACGGAAGAAGACCAGGGGGCCTTTGGGCCAAGCCAGGTGGGCTCCAGGGAGCCCACAAGCTCCCACCACGCCACCAGGGGGGAGGCGGCGGTGGGAAAGCTTGTGGCCACCCTGGCCGCCCCCTGACCTAGGTCTTTGGCCTATAAATTCCCAAATATTCCGCAAAAAATCAGGGGAGCCTCGAAAATACTTTTCCGCCGCCACAAGCTTTTGTTTCCGCGAGATCTCATTTGGAGACCCTTCCCGGCACCCTGCCGGAGGGGACTTTGGAGTTGGAGGGCTTCTTCATCATCATCATCGCCCCTCCAATGACTCTTGAGTAGTTCACTTCAGACCTACGGGTCCTTAGTTAGTAGCTAGATGTCTTCTTCTCTCTCTTGGATCTTCAATACAAAGTTCTCCATGATCTTCATGGAGATCTATCCTATGCAATCTTCTTTGGCGGTGTGTTTGTCAAGATCCGATGAATTGTGGATTTGTGATCAGATTATCTATGATATATATTTGAGTCTTTGCTGATTTCTTATATGCATGATTTGATATCCTTGTAAGTCTCTTCGAGTCTTGGGTTTTGTTTATCCAACTAGATCTATGATTCTTGCAATGGGAGAAGTGCTTGGTTTCGGGTTCTACCATGTGGTGACCTTTCCCAGTGACAGTAGGGGCAGCAAGGCACACATCAAGTAGTTGCCATCAAGGGTAAAAAGATGGGGTTTTTATCATTGGTTTGAGATTATCCCTCTACATCATGTCATCTTGCTTAAGGCGTTACTCTGTTCTTATGGACTTAATACACTAGATGCATGCTAGATAGCGGTCGACGTGTGGAGTAATAGTAGTAGATGCAGAAAGTATCGGTCTACTTGTTTCGGACGTGATGCCTATAGAAACAATCATTGCATAGATATCGTCACGACTTTGCGCGGTTCTATCAATTGCTCGACAGTAATTTGTTCACCCACCGTCTACTTGCTTTCATGAGAGAAGCCACTAGTAAACACTACGGCCCCCGGGTCTATTCACATCCATCGTTTACACCTTCGCTTTTACTTTGCTTTTTTACTTTGTTGCTTTTAGTTCTCACTTGGCAAACAATCTATAAGGGATTGACAACCCCTTCATAGTGTTGGGAGCAAGTTTTTGTGTTTGTGCAGGATCTTGAGATACTCCTCCACTGGATTGATACCTTGGTTCTCAAACTGAGGGAAGTACTTACCACTGCTACGCTACATCACCCTTTCCGATTCGAGGGAACACCAACGCAAGGCTCCAAGGCCACGGGGGAAATCCTTTGCATACTTGCCTAGGAAGTCCCTTAAGGCGTAGCCGAAGCTGAAGGATTCCTGGTGCCATTGCTGAGGAGTATCAAGCAACATTCCTATTTCTGGCGCCATTGGAAGGTCTTTTGTTGCAATAGCAGAAGTATTTCTGGCGCCGTTGCCGGGGAGGAGAAATCAAGATCTATCCAAGTAGGTCTCACAAACTCTTCTCTTGCATTTACTTTTGTTGCCAGTTGCCTCTCGTTTTCCTCTCCCCCACTTCACATTTGTCGTTTTCATTTGCCTTTCTCCTTTGCCTTTTTCCGTTCGCCCTTCTTCCGCTCGCTTTCTATTTGCTTGTGTTACCATGTGCCTTCTTTTAGCTTGCATCTTCGCTTGCTGAAAATCTAGTAATATGGATCCTCATCCACTTGCCAGTCTCTTTAAGAGACCCACTCGTGTGGAACAAATTGCTAGTGAGTTGAGGGCAATTGACTATTTCTTTGGAGTTTTGCGTAAGATGCGTGAATCTGAAAATTGTGAGGAAGAAATTCATGAAGTGATTCACGCGGGCTCCTTGGATGAAAAGCATGATTGCAATGATTTCACTATAAATCCTATTAGTGACAATCATGCTAAAATTATGCAAAACCCTAAGCTTGGGGATGCTAGTCTTGCTATGACCACTACTTGTTGCAATAATCATGATTGGGGTGATGATCTTTCTTATGATCTTGAAAATTTGTTCAAACCTCATGATGAATATGATATTTGCAACAATACTGAAAGTGGGATTGGAGAAGTCAATACTTTATTTGATGACAATCCCACTATTTCTGAAGAGCGTCAACTTTGCATGCATGTGCATCATGAAAAGAATATCCTATGGGATAACTATATTGTTGAATTTGAATATGATCCCACATGTAATTGCTTTGAGAGAGCAAAATATTTTGGTAGAAGCTTTCATGTTACCAAATCACCTCTCGTGATGTTGAGATTGCTCTTGTCTCTTTCTTCTTCCTTGCATATGGCAACTATTGGTTGTCTTGACAATCTGTTTTCCTATAAAATGCATATGCATAGGAAGTATGTTAGACTTAGATGTGATTCTCACATGCTTTAGGATGCTCTCGTTGTGCTTCAATTCTTGTCTTTTGTGAGAGCATCATTGAATGCCTAGCTAAGGGCGTTAAACAAAAGCGCTTGTTGGGAGGCAACCCAACGAATCTATCCTTTTTCTTTCTATTTTGTGTTTTCCACACTTCCATAATTCTGTTATGATTGTGTTTTTGTGTTTCTTTTTGCGTTTGTGCCAAGCAAAACCGTTATGATTAGTCTTGGGGATGATCGTTTGGTCATGCTGGAAAAGACAGAAACTTTCTGCTCATGAAAAGCATTTTCATTTTTTTCTGTAAGAGATTTTGAGTTGATTCTTTTTGCCGCTGATTGCTACGCACATTCTTTAGACTGTCGTAACTTTTCAGAATTTTTCAAGTACAGAGGTATACGAAGTATACAGATTGCTACAGACCGGTCTGCTGTTAACAAATTCAGTTTTTGTTGTGTTGGTTGCTTATTTTTTTGAAACTATGGATAGTATCGGGGGATATTAGCCATGGAAGATTGAAAGTACAGTAACCCAACATCAGCACAAGTAGAATTTAAGTTTGCTACAGTACCTAAGGAAGTGGTGGTTTGCTTTCTTGTACTAATGTTATCACGAGTTTCTGTTTAAGTTTCGTGTTGTGAAGTTTTCAAGTTTTGGGTGAAGTTCTTATGGACAAAGAGATAAAGAGTGGCAAGAGCTCAAGCTTGGGGATGCCCAAGGCACCCCAAGAGATTCAAGGATGCCGTAAAAGCCTAAGCTTGGGGATGCCCCGGGAAGGCATCCCCTCTCTCGTCTTCAATCCATCGGTAACGTTACTTGGGGCTATATTTTTATTCACCACATGTTATGTGTTTTTGCTTGGAGCGTCTTGTATCGTAGGAGTCTTTTATTTTTGTTGTATCACAATCATCCTTGCTGCACACCTAGAGAGAGATACATGCACACACCGTGATTTTGTCGAGCTTCACTTATATCTTTTGGTAGACAATTCAGCTCACATGTGCTTCACTTATATCTTTTGATGTAGATACTTTTGCTCTATGTACTTCACTTATATCTTTTAGAGTGCAGCGGTGCATGGCTTGGTAGTTGATCTATGCTTTGAAAGTAGTCTCAAAAGGGGTAGTTATCCAAAGGGATACGAAAACTTCCACCTTCATGTGCATTGAATAGTTAGAGAAGTTTGATTCATCTCAATTAGTTTTGAGTTGAGGTTATGGTAATATTGAAGTCATGCTAGTAAGGTGTTGTGGATCTAGAAATACTTGTGTTGAAGTTAGTGATTCCCGTAGCATGCACGTATGGTGAACCGCTATGTGATGAAATCTGGGAATGATTAGTATATTGATTGTCATCCTTTGCGTGGCGGTCGGGATCGCGCGATGGTTTATACCTACCAACCCTTCCCCTAGGAGTATGCGTTGAATGCTTTGTTTCGATTACTAATAAAACTTTTGCAACAAGTATATGAGTTCTTCATGACTAATGTTGAGTCCATGGTTTAGATGCACTTTCACCTTCCACCATCACTATCTTCTTAGTGTCGTGCAACTTTTGCCGGTGCACAAAACCCACCATTAACCTCCCTCAAAACAGCCACCATACCTACCTATTATGGCTTTTTCAAAGTCATTCCGAGATATATTACCATGCAACTACCACCATGACATGTGCCACCACGTCTACTTTGCCTTTGCACGATCGTAAGATAGCTAGCATGATGTTTCCATTGATGTCTATGCCATGCTAGATCATTGCCACGGTACACTACGGAAAGCATTCCATATAGAGTCATAGTTGCTCTAAGTTTTGAGTTGAAAGTGTGATGATCATCATTAATGGAGCATTGTCCCATGTGAGGAAATAAAAGAGGCCAAAGAAGCCCATAAAAAAAGGGGCCAAAGAGCCCACCAAAATAAAAAAAAATTAGAGAAAAAGAGAGAAGGGACAATGCTACCACTTTTTTTCCACACTTGTGCATATTAAGCACCATGATCTTCATGATTGAGAGTCTCTCGTTTTGTCACCACCATATAGCTAGTGGGAAATTTTCATTATATAACTTGGCTTGTATATTCCGATGATAGGCTTCCTCAAAATTGCCTTAGGTCTTCGTGAGCAAGCAAGTTCGATGCACACCCACTAGTTTTCTTTAAGAGCTTTCACCTACTCGTAGCTCTAGTGCATCATTTGTATGGCAATCCCTACTCATTCACATTGATATCTATTGATGAGCATCTCCACAGCTCATTGATATGCCTAGTTAATATGATTATCTTCTACTTTTTTGTCTTGCAACCTCCACCACATTCCACACCATCTATAGTGCTATAACCATGGCTCACGCTCATGTATTGCGTGAGAGTTGAAAAGGTTTGAGAAAGTAAAGGTGTGAAACAATTACTTGACCAATACCGGAGTTGTGCATGATTTAAATTCATTGTGCAATGATGATAGAGCATAGCCAGACTATATGCTTTTGTAGGGATAACTTTCTTTTGGCCTTGTTATTATGAAAGTTCATGATTACCTTGCTAGTTTGCTTGAATTATTATTGTTTCCACGTCAAAAGAGCGGTACTACCGCTGCTAGGACTAGTACTACCGCACGGTAGGTTCACCAACCACGGTAGTAAAAAATTACTTTTGTGCCTACCACCGTTGAGCATCGGGTTGTGCAAAAGTCCGACGACACGGTAGTACCGTACGGTACTAACGCCAGAGCGCGGTAGTAAAAAACTACTACCGCTCCAGGAGTGGTACTACCGCTAGCACCTGCGGTACTACCACTGGCCACTGAAACTGCCATAACTTTCGCATATGAGCTCCGAATCGAGCAAACTCAAGCTTGTTGGATTCAGGACGACAAGAGCTATCCAAACAACGACCTCTATGAATGATATAGAGATGTGATACCTCTACAAATGAAGAACCGGCAAAAACTTCCAACATCGAAAACATCATAGAAGATGCATATGGACTCCGTTTTCGATGACCTCGAGCTTGTCATGAAGATGACCATAAGCTCTAAAACTCACAAATAGAAACACCAAACAAGAACCAAGAAATATGATGCAATGATGCAAATAGTTTGAGCTCTCAACGAAAGATACAATCAAGCTACTCACTTGAGAGCCCCCCTTGATAGTACGGCAATCTGTCCTAAAATAGAAGAACTTATCAAGGGCAAACCTATACCTTGCACCTAGTACTCTTAAGCTGGATGACGATGATCTTGGCTTCCTCAAGATGGACCACCTTTCTTGATTGCGTTGGTTTGATGAATACTAGTTGATTGCTTCCCCATACTCACTATGGGTGAGCCACTCTTCAGCACATCTTCACAAGTCCATTGCCACCATAATGGACGGCAAGGTTCAAGCATGATATCTTTGTGATGCTCCACTTGAACTTGCACATTGCAATCTTGATGATGATCACCACTTGATGTCATCCTTCACAGGTTGAATGAGATCTTCCTCTTGATGCAAACCCATGGAAACACACCTAATCCCACATAGAACTCCCACGAAGACCATGGGTTAGTACACAAAAGCGTTATGGACAATGCTTACCACACCATGGGATCACTTAATCCCTCTCGGTACATCTTGTACACTTTGTGTGTTGATCATCTTGATTTACTCTCTTCTTAGTCTTGATCAACCTTGTGTCTTTATGACCAATCTTTGGATAATACTTTGAATACCACCTTGGTCATCATATAAACTCCTTGAAACCAACAGATGGACTTCAAGAAGTGCATGCGGACAAATCCTTCGAATATAACTTAAGGCAACCATTAGTCCATAGAGATTGTCATCAATTACCAAAACAACATATGGAGAAATTTGCTCTAACACTTATTATCCCGTGCAGGATACTGAGAAGCCGGTGTCATCACCGTGCCAAGCACGATACCACGAAGACTGCGGCACCATCGATGCTGCCACGATCGCTGTCGCCACCTACTGTGACGCCGTCGTTGCCTGCCGAAGCAGCCCCTGTTGAGGGCCGTGACGGGGGCCCTTCTCCTATTGCCGCAATAGCGTCTCCGACCACACAGCCGCCAGTGGCTGCCGAGGGCCCTGACAGGGGCCTTTCTCGTGCTGCTGCGGTCACGTCTCCGGTCACACCACCGCCAGCGGCTGCTGCTGCGGTCCCGCCTTCGACCCGCCCGCGAAACCCGCCACCTCCACCATCTCACGCCATGACCACTCATGCTAAAGTGGGTATTGCGAAGCCAAAAACAATTTTTAATCTTCATGTTGAAGGCTTATCTCCAATACCGAAGACCTATCGTGGTGCTCTCAAGGATCCGAATTGGCATTCCGCTATGGTTGAGGAGTATGGTGCTCTTCTCTCCAACAACACTTGGGACCTCGTTGATCCACCTCGTAATGCTAACATTGTTACTGGCAAGTGGATCTATCATCACAAGATGACGTCTGATGGTTCTTTGGAATGATACAAAGCTCCTTGGGCACTCCGTGGATTTACTCAGCGTAAAGGTATTGATTTTGATAAAACTTTCAGCCATGTCGTCAAGCCATCCACTATTCGCACAGTGCTCTCTCTTGCTCTCTCTAGTGAGTAGCCGATTCATTAGCTTGACGTCAAGAATGCATTCCTCAATGACACTCTCATGGAGACTGTTTATGCTCGTTAGCCTTCTGGGTTTACTAACCCTAACTTACCTGATAGGGTTTGTCGTCTCAACAAATCACTATATGGTTTGAAGCAGGTGCATCGAGCATGGTTTCAGCGGTTTGCCTCGCTCACTGCATCGGTTGGCTTTATTGGATCCAAGTCAATAGCTCATTGTTCATCTATCAACATGGTGCCGACATGGCCTATCTCCTGCTCTATGTGGATGACATCATCCTAACTGTGTCTTCCTAGACATTGTTGCACAATGTGATTGCCTCTCTTCGTACCGAGTTCAGTATGATAGATATGGGCGATCTTCATTACTTTCTGGGCATCTCTGTCACACGTAGCAAGGATAGATTGTTCCTCTCACAGGAGAAGTATGCATTGAATCTTCTTGATATAGCTGGTATGTTGTAGTACAAATCCATCTCTACTCCAGTTTATACTGCCTCCAAACTTTCAGCCAGGTCGAGTGATCCCGTTGTAGATCCCACCAAATACCGTAGTTTGCACGAGGTCTTCACTACCTTACGTTCACTCGGCCAGACATCTCGTATGTTGTGCAGCAGATTTGTATTCATATGCATGATCCTCGGGCTAATCATTTGCTCCCTGTGAAGCGTGTTCTTAGCTACATCCGCGACACCACCAGCCATGGCATCACCTTGTTCCGACGCAGCTCTAACAAGTTGATGGCCTATTCTGACGCGGATTGGGCAGGTTGCCCAAACACTCGACGGTCTACCTCTGGCTATTGTGTCTTCCTCGGCGCTAACCTAGTGTCATGGTCTGCTAAGCAGCACCACACGGTCTCTCGCTCCAGTGCCGAGGCCGAATACAGGGCGGTTGCAAATGTGGTGCCTAAACCATGTTGGTTATGTCAGCTTCTTCAGGAACTTCAGCGGTCGGTGACTGGTGCCACTGTGGTTTTCTGTGACAATGTGAGCTCCGTTTACATGACACATAAGCATGTTCACCATCAGTGCACCAAGCATGTGGAGATCGATGTACACTTCCTACAAGACCATGTCACCACACGCGAGGTCCGGGTTTTAAACATTCCGAGTTCTTCCGAGTTTGCGGACATTTTCACCAAAGTATTGCGATCCCCTCTCTTCTTGGATTTTCGGGACACTCTTAACATTCGTCGACTCCTGTTTATGATTGAGGGAGGGTGTTAGAATATATAACCATATAGTATTTGTATAGATATATAGTTGTATATGTGTAATCCTTGTATAGGTGTTTGTATATTCTATGATAAGAATTGTGCCTTGTAACCTCTATATAATGATCAATACGAGGCACCACAACGTGTGGTTTCCCTAATCTTACAGTTGCCAGATTAAGTTTCAGGGTGTGTGAGGGAAAGACTTAACGAAAATCTCTAGAGCCACACTAAACTTTGTCATTACGCGTGACCCCTTAGAAGATGGTCCATCTTAATCACCCTCTTGTGTACGCGACGGTTCACTATTCTGTACTATGATGAGGCCCGAAGAACTGTTAGCAGATCATTGAGTACCAGAGTTGAGTGATCGTCGTAACTTTGTAGAAAGCCACATCATGCCTTCAATGATTAGAACCAAAGCAACACTTGAGGAAAGCATAGAAAGAACACCAAACTGTCACATCCACATGTGATCTAGATCGCAACATGTATCTACTCATAGAACCGCTCATGATGCCACTGTTGGGAAATATAGTAGGAAACAAAAATTCGGCCAAACTATCAAGAACACTATGTAGATATGATAATGGTTGAGATCACGATCATTAATGTCACCGAGTTGTAGAGGAAGAAGAATGTGACTATGCCGATCGTACTTGGAGTCCCTCAAATCGTAGATGACCGATCCTGTGAATCGCCACGAACGATCCCTCGAATGAAGACCAAAAGCATGCCATCTCTACTTGGTCGCGAGCGTGCCGTCTTCACGATCCAGAGTTAATCGTCACCAAAGAATTAGAGGGAGGAGATTCGAACCACATTGGGATTCTAATTATGAGGATTAGACGAACTAGACCTGGCTCTAATTAGTCAACTAGGACCAACTAGAGCTAGAACTAGAAGAACTAGAGGAGGCTCCAAAACTTGTGTGTTCAGTATGTGCCAATAGCTCAAGTATATATAGGTTGGTGGGGAGAGGGAGGGCGCCATAGGGGGAGGTAAAGTCCCTCCACTTTGTCCGGCCAAGGGAGGAGGAGTTGGACTCCTTCCCCTCCTCAATTCGGCCTTGTTCCCTAGTCAAGAGAGGCGCCTCCCACTTGGACACTTGTGGCCCAAGTTGCCTTCCATCTCTTGGCCTTTTAAGGCCAGTTGATACTTAATTAAATAAAAAATTGTTCTGGCATCGGGTGCAGAATAAATATTCCGTCATCACTTCAGCACTTCACGGTCAACGTGGGTGCACTGCGTCCCTATCGAACGAGCATTGCAATATCAGCAAAAAAACTGCATGCATTATTCTGTACTGTCTTCGCTTCAGTTTCTTGATCGTATGTCGGAACGAGACGTATAATATATGGTTGGATATCTAAGTGAAATGCGCAGCTTCGTCATGTTGAACACTTTTCGGGATTCCTCACGGTTTAAGAGCAGTTTTGAAAATAGTGGGCACTTAACGGGTTCCAGCGAGCGTATTTTCGCGATTATTTCTGAACTGCTCGGCGGAATGAAGCAAACGATTGGCGTTGGAAATATATTGCCGAGGCACAACTATTTCATGTAGATTGCACTCTCTATTTCCTTATAGTTTAAGAGCAGCTTCAAATTGACCGAAATGCGGAATTTTCTTTTTCAAAATGTTTAGTTTGTTCGGTACGGTTTTCGTTGCTGTTTTTTGACAGTTAGTTAGAATGAGGCATGTGATACGGCGTTGGAAATCTGTGGAATAGGCACAACTTCCATATGTTGGTCATTTGATGAAGTTCATCACGGTTTTAAATGAATGTTGAAAACGGTGTGGCTGCCTACTAGTGGCAGCAAGCATATTTTTGTAAATTTTTCCAAACCGCTCATTGGAACGATGCAAATGACAGGGCGATGGAAAGATATCGACGAGGAACAACTTTTTCGGGAGATCACTCTCTCTAATTCCTACGATTTAAGAGCGGTTTTAAAATTATTGAAATGCAAGCACTCTTATTTTCGTGACACCAGAATCGACGCATGAACCACATCGGAGCGAAGAACGCACTACTTCCGATGGAAAACAACACTAAATCAGAATGGCAAGTGAAATTCATGTTTTTTTTGTCAGACGTGAATATTTCAATACAAGGAAGTGGAGTGCACTTCATGTGAGGCGTAAGTAAACCGCAACATTATCAAAACTGAACCCCGTTACTTTTTCTTCTTATTTTCGTAAAAAAGTTTACTGCATTGCATACGTCCCGCAATCACACTGCAATATCATTGTACGGGACTGCACTCTGGTTTTCATTTTTTATTTTTTCTACAAGGCAAGTGCACTGCACGTCAGGGGAAAGTGAATCATTATATGAATTGAAACTAGAGAACATGACTTTTTTTGTCCGTTTTGAACTACATTTTTTTTTTGCAAACAATTCATGTTTGCATGTTTGAGGGTAGTGATATTTTTCTTTTCTTCTTATTTTTTCATTTAACACGTATTGACTGCTGAGACGAGGCAAGTGTACCGCACGTTCGATGCAAATTACAATCAAACACAAGAAGCTACGCAGGAAGAGCGCTCGCTCGCCTATGCCACGTAGGCAAGAGGCATTGTGTCGTTGATGTGATTTTATAGCAAGAGAATGAAAGAAAACACAACAAGTGTTCATTAAATTTCTTGGCAACTTCGTTTCCTTCCCTGCAAAGGCAAATCTGCATGGCACGCCAACGCACTCTGTCTCTGCGCCTCTCCTCACATCTCATCAGTAATCACCTCCACCAAAATGCCACCTCCTCTTCTCCTTTTCTCTCACAGTCTTCTCCTACCCATTTATTCCTGAATCACAAATCCGGATCCATGGAGGTGGCTAGCAGGGGCGCCATGGACCTGAGCGCTGGCGACCATCCCACGAGGTCTCGATGGCGTTGCGGCGTCCTCATCGTGGTACTCCGAGCATGATTGTTGCGGCACCGCTCCTCCTTGTGTCCACAACGGATGATGTGCACAGTGGGATCTCCCTCATAGCAAGGTGAAGCGGTGCTCCTCCCCACGACTCCGTCGGCAAGGCGACGATAAGAGTGAGAAGGCGGGCGACGCCGCAAGCTCATGTCCCGTCAGGGCAGCGCGCTTGGGCGCAAAGGAGGATGTGGGAAATTGGTTGGCCCCGCCGCTCGCCGGGGATGGAGGACTGGAGGTCCGCCGCGAGATCTTGTCCCGTCGGGGCATCGCTCTTGGGGCGCGAAGGAGGAGGTGGGAAATAGGGTGGCCCCGCCACTCACCAGGGATGGAGGACTCGAGGTCCATGTTTGCGTCGGCACCGCCTTCGCCCGGGCCATCGTCGTCGCCTGCGTCGTAGATCAGGCCGCACGCGCGACACGTGCAGACTCGCAGCTTAGCAGTTTCGGTATTAGATGCAGCGCGCGTGGAAGTGAAGGTCTGTCGGAGCTGGAGGAGGCGCCGAGAGGAGCCCAAGAGAAGTTGCTGCGCACTACAGTGAATATTGATGCTATGGTGAACCAGAAGCGATAGGGGTATCAAATCCACGCCAAGGTGCAGGTACAGTGACTGGAGTTTTGTTCAATCCTCCTCATCATACTTGTGCATTCTGATGCAACTTTTGTCTAGCCGGATGATCTGCATAGATTGATGATAGCTGAAATGGTAAACCAATGCAAATGGCTTGACAGTCTTCACCTAATTAGAATATGCAGGTTCACACTATAAGAATATGTAAAATAGTAGCTGAAAGATGGAGTTCTAACACTTCTTTCTCCTATTTTTATTGTTTGTTATATACGGTTCAGCAACAATCATTCGTCAGATTGGTAAGCAGATGATCAAATTATTATATTGTACTTTGTTGTTTGGGGCCTCATTGGAGAAAATTTGCATACTCTTAGCAAAGTAGTTGACGCTTGATGATGTTTCTCATTCTCTTAGGACATTTGGCATACCATGAAACAGACGTTCTTTGAGGTATTTGAGTGTGTGATTGCACAACAACCAAATTGAAGTTATCTCTTACTGCTTGGATATAATTGCTAAATAAGTTCAGCAATGTTTTCTTGAGACCATATGTCCAACTACAAGAGTGATTTCCTCGTAGTATGTGCAATTTCTCCCGTAAAGTTTATAGAGAGGGCTTTGAGACTTGGCTACATTGACCTGCTCCTTTTGTTCCTCTTGCATTTTTATCTGTACTTATCATGAACTTTCCATTTTAAAAGCTGTTTTTGTATGTCTCTTGGAGGAGCATAATCAATTTAAGGAACCATCGTCGCTCTTTGAACATTTTTTGTAGCTGGACTCCATTCTTAAGCAAATGTTGCATTAATTGAGGATGCTTTTGCAAAAAAGAAAGCTTGGGAGTCTAATGTAGAATGTTCAGAGATTGTTGATCATTGTAAAATTCAGTACTATGGACCAATACCAATCATGGAACCACATATATGGTGCTTTGTTGACTAGGTATTCTTCATCTTTAGGGGAAATTCTCTATTTCAGCCCTCTTTATTTCCCAAATGTTATGTGTTCAACCAATTTTTAGCTGACAATGCACTTTTCTTCTCTAGATTGATTTGTTGTAGTTATCTATGCTCTTATTATCTGCTGGTTCTTTGTACATTACATGTTATGCTAAAATACATTTGGAGGTGGCTCCTTTTCCCCTTTTTGTATTAATTCTTCAGACTTCTAATATTACTTTGATCGGTATGGATTTGCTTACTTCAATGATGTTTCATGTATTGTTTACTCACATACTTTGATATCCTTACTCTCTCTGAATTTATATGTTGTCCCGTCCTATCCCTCTTTGCTCCGTCTCACATCCCATCTGTTGCTTATTTTGATTAGGTGGAGATTCACTGATTAGGCACATCTTTATTCTGAATGAAATCCATTTGTTTGTTTCTATTTCAAGTATCCCCGATCCGCCCGACCCCAACAACTCGCGTCCTTCCTGCCACAAGGGATCTAAAGGCATCCCCGATCCGCCCGAACCCAATGACTCGCCTCCTTCGTGCCAACACCATGTACTCCTCCCTGCTTGATGATCTATTGTACTGATGGTCTCTGCATTTCTTCTTATATTGTTCCCTCTTTCTTTTGATTTTTCATGCAGCAAGACAATGAAAGGGGATGGTGAGAAGTCCCTGGAGCAGCAATACAGTGAAAGGGCATGTTTTTATGGAGCCTTTGGCAATTGTTTCCTTTAGACCATATATGTTTACTGTCGTTTTATCTCTAACAACCGTATTGTCGTACTTATATCCTGATTTAATCATTTTATCATGAGAAGTATTGATCACCAATTCATAATTATGAATCAAATGTGCCTATTTTTTTCACTGTCTACTGAGTACACCTGGACCCCCTGCGTTGCATTTAACTTGCTCATATAGGTATAGCAACACCTAAATTAGAAAATTTACTTTTGTCTCCTTTATTTATTTCCATTATAGCTTACTTCTAATTATTCGCATTTCATACATATATGCACAACACCTCGAACATGAGCCCTCAACTACACCATTCGTTGTAAGTGCGGATAGTCCTTTCAAAAACAATACGTCACTTCTCTTGGCGGTGCGCCTGACGTAAAACACGAAACAAATGCAGGCATGCCTGGCACTGTCAAGTACTTCGGCGAGCTGGAGGACCATTGCTTCTGGGGCAATGAAGTGAAACTCTATGAATATCATGTGGATAAGCTCTTCGCAATGTTTTGGCACAAGAAGCCAAAGATCGGCTACTACGTATGCACCATTAGCAAGACATTTTCCAAACCAGGCCAACACATGGTATCCTCAAACATGCAGCCTGCTATTCATAGAACAAATTCTTAGTAACTTCATGATGTAGAAACTCATAACTCTGTACTATGGAGTTCCACTTTTTATTGTTTTTCCTCACATAAGACATGTTGCTTAAGTACCACTATGTGACTGGGCTTTTCACTTTATTATTTCAACATCACTATTGATGCTTTATTACCATGCCCATTATGTATGTGACAAATACAACTTTGATTTGCTCTGTTTATCTCTAAGGCCAATTTTCTTTCACCGGCAATCTTTCTCACTATGATACTCTCTTATACTCAATGCCATATTATACTAAATGACATCAATTCAACTATATTTTGCATAATAATTTTTTATTGCATTTGTTCTCACTGACCAAATATTGGTAGTTCTTATATCTTTCTATTAGTACAAGCTTAATGTTTGACAAGCAGTCCAGTCATGAGCCAACTACTTTTCTTTCTCTTGACAACACTTTCAGGTGGAGTGCACAAAGGACAAGCTGTGGGAGTACATTCAGGAAAACGATGGCACCCTACCACTTAAGAATGCAGATGACACCGTGAGTTGCGATGCCCAATTCATGTTTGAACCGACAAGAAGGCCACCATCACGACGAACTGTTTATGGTTTCGCCATCACGCCAACATTTGTGAGGGTGACATCTGCTTTCCACTTCAACCATGCGGACCGGCGCTACCTTTCTCTCACCATCCACTGTCTTTTGATGCAATGCCGTCAGCCCCTTCCATTGCATATGAATATCATCCATCTAGCATATTTAGCTTATCTCTAAGACTTCATTTCCTTGCGTTGTAATGATCGGACGAACTATGCTTCTCTTTGATGGATTTTTGGAGCATCTTAACCTTCGATTTCAATCGATGTCTGTGCTCTCGCATCCGTTCTGTAAGACCATGATCTACATGTTAACATAGATCTCCTACCTTGTCTGTTTGCTATGCTATGAATGCACACTATAATGAGCAGTTTCTCTTAAGTGCACTTTTTTTCTTTAACATCTGTAGCTTATCTATGCTGGATGTGCTTCTCTAGCTCGAATAACCAAGTTCACAGATACACAAGCTAGACTTGTACGCACAGGTTGGCCCAGGAGGCGCGCCCTGGGCGCGCCCCAACCTCTAGTGAAGTGCATATGTAGCACCTAACGAACCACACCGGCTTTACGTGCACTTCAAACTGTTGTGAATGCACACAAGGGGTGCTGCTGGCGCATTAAAACGTCCGTGGGAGCGGACCACGTGCGAGGCCTGGAAAACTGAATCCGAAGGCAAAGTAAAAAAATAAACAACAAAATAAGCATTTTCTGAACTGGACAGGGCACCGTTGCCACCGTTCACCTTCATCTCGGTGCTTGAATGAGGTTGGTCTCCTGCCTGCCTTTCCGGCGATGCCCTGTAATAGAGAAGGGATAGGAGGAGGTAGGGGATAGAGAAAACAGCTGTGGCGGAGGCCCTGAGATCCTATGACTACAACCTTCATTCTAGGATCGTCTCGTCGGTCGTTGGAGCGAGAGATCTTGGCATGGCTCCTCGCGATGGGGCGGATCGATGGATGCCATGGCTACAAGCGCGATGGAGACAAAAAAAACAACGGTCGCTGGTGTCCACAAGACACTAGAGGCACGGGCGAGCAGGTGGGGCGAGGGGTGCCATGGCTGCTCGGGGGCCCGAGGTGGAGCTTGTGGGGCACGTGTCGGCATCGATCCACTTGCCAGCCATGGCTGCTTCTTGCGCCGGGAGAGATCGAGTGACGGCGAAGGAGCTACACAGCCTGCCCGACGACGAAAGATGGTGGATCCAGTGGTGGAGCTCCTGGATCTGATGGGGAAGGGACCTCGATCCGGTGGTGGAGGGCCTGGTGGCACGGGGAGTAGGCTCACATTGCCGATGGCGCGGAAGAGGGGCGTCGTGGGTGGGAGGCTGGGTGGCACCATGTGGCGACCGGTTTTTCCAGAAAACGGGTCTTTGTGTTCAGCATCCCCACGACTACTGTTAGCCGGTAGACACTCACTTGATACAGAAAATCTATAAAAAATACAAAATCTAGGTTACAAGACCATGAAGGCCTACTGGTTCGGACAAAAGTCTAAGACTGACGGCGGAAGCGACTCGATGAATCTCCAGTTCCCATGGGACTCCATTTCCATAGGAACAACTCACCTGGATAAATTCCTATCACACAAGGTTGCTATACTTGACTCCTAGGTTCCGGAGTTGACGGCATCGTGCTTCTCTCCGAACGCAATCTGGCCAAGACAATAGCCACAGACAAGCCAGTGAGTAATTTTAATGTATTCCCAAACATCAAGAAGACAGATAAGTTAAAGCAGGTAAGATGCATGCATAATTCCCTTAATAATTATATCATGCCATAAGAATTAATTCACGGATGCATTCATGCAGATAAATCATTTCCATCAATGTTGTATAAGCAAGCAAGGAATGGTAACCGTAAATTATAAGCTTGTCGGTCGGGCGTCTCAGACGACACCTCGGAAGGACGAGCAATACAAGCCACAGTTGCGCGTCTTGGCGATGCTGCATAATGGGACTTGTAAAAGAAAAATTACTATACATGCCATAGTTGGGCGTGTGGAGAGACACCTAAAAAGAGACTTTTATGAAGGTAACGATGAATAAGTAATAACATGCATGCCACCGTCGGGCGTCTGACTGTCACCACATAAGGAGCTTATATGAAAGTAGCAACAGTTGCCACAGTCGGGCTTCTAAGCGACACTACACAAAGGGAATGATAAAATAATAAAGATACCGAGTATCGAGGAGGTACAACCGTCCCAAGGATACTCTAACAAATACATATATCGCACATGATTAGTCCATAGCCAAATTCATAACCTTGATAATACTTATCATCCCGGTTCACACGCATCATCCTGTTTAAGTTTAATTCCTCCAAGGACCAACACTCACACCGACACTTGACTAGTCAACCAGTCGTCCTTGAACATGGACACGGCTACTCGAATAGTTTAGACTCTGCAAAGGGTGTACTCTTTACCCACAACCCACGGGTTTCAATAGTCACTCGGACTAATCCCGCGTACGGTATCTCAAAAGTAAACATTCAGAACCAGTACACACCCATTTTCCCCCGCGAAGACCATCCTCACCGGGCTACACTGCCAGGAAAAAACCATAAGGCGGGGAGGCTCCAACCTCGACTAGCATGGGATCAAATTTATACCGCGCGCTACAAGGGAAGGGCCCTTCCCTCTCGGTCCTAGACGGGAAACACCCATGCCCCCTGTCCGGATGACTGGATTTAGTTCAGGGCCATGGATACCTCCATCCCGGCCTCTCTACTTGGTGTGTACCTGGTGATACGTCTCCAACATATCTACAATTTTTGATGGTTTCATGCTATTATCATGCCAACTTTGGATGTTTTATATGCATGAATATGCTATTTTATATCATTTTTGGGACTAACCTATTAACTCAGTGGCAAGTTCCAATTTCTGTTTTTTCCGTGTTTTTGACCTTTTTCAGAAAAGAAAATTAAACGGAGTCCAAACGGAATAAAACCTACGGGATGAATTTTTTCCATAGCAAAAGATGCGCACGGGACTTGAGAACCAAGGAAGGAGACCTTGTGGGAGGTCACAAGCCCCCTAGGCGCGGCCTAGGGGGGCGCGCCTGGCAAGCTTGTGGGCCCCATGTAGCTCCTTTGCCCTACCTCTTTCGCCTATAAACTCTCTAAAATCCCGAAACCAAAGAAGAAAGCCACGAAAATACATTTCCGCTGCCGCAAGCTTCTGTCTCCGCAAGATCCCATCTGGGGACCGTTCTCGTGCCCTGCTGGAGGGGGATTCGGACACGAGGGCTTCTTCATCAACACCATTGCCTCTCCGATGATGCGTGAGTAGTTCACCACAGACCTTCGGGTCCATATCTAGTAGCTAGATGTCTTCTTCTCTCTCTTGGATCTTCAATACAAAGTTCACCATGACCTTCATGGAGATCTATCCGATGTAACCTTCTTTTGTGGTGTGTTTGTCGAGATCCGATGAATTGTGGATTTATGATCAGATTATCTATGAATATTATTTGAGTCTCCTCTGATCTCTTATACGCATGATTTCGTATCCTTGTAATTCTCTTCGAGTTATGGGTTTCGTTTGGCCAACTTGATCTATAATTCTTGCAATGGGAGAAGTGCTTGGTTTTGGGTTCATACCGTGCGGTGTCCTCACCCAGTAACAAAAGGGGTAGCGAGGCACGCATCGTGTTGTTTCCATCAAGGGTAAAAAGATGCGGTTTATATCATATTGCATGAATTTATCCCTCTACATCATGTCATCTTGCTTAAGGCGTTACTCTGTTTGTTATGAACTTAATACACTAGATGCATGCTGGATATCGGTCGATGTGTGGAGTAATAGTAGTAGATGCAGAAAGTATCGGTCTACTTGTCTCGGACGTGATGCCTATATGTATGATCATTGCCTTAGATATCGTCATGACTTTGCGCCATTTTATCAATTGCTCGACAGTAATTCGTTCACCCACCGTAATACTTGCTATCATGAGAGAAGCCTCTAGTGAACACTATGGCCCCCGGGTCTACTTCACATCCTATATTCAAATCTACAAAAATACCAAAAATACTTTGTTGCACTTTTCACCTTCAGATCTCACCTTGCAAATAATCGTGAAGGGTTTGACAACCCCTTTATCGCGTTGGGTGCAAGTTTGTTTGTTTTTGCGCAGATTCATTGGTGCCTCATTTTGGTACTCCTACTCGATTGATACCCTGGTTCCAAATGAGGAAAATACTTATTGCTACTTTGCTGCATCACCCTTCCCTCTTCAAGGGAAA
This sequence comes from Hordeum vulgare subsp. vulgare, assembly GCF_904849725.1. Lineage (NCBI taxonomy): Eukaryota > Viridiplantae > Streptophyta > Magnoliopsida > Poales > Poaceae > Hordeum > Hordeum vulgare. The sequence goes on from NC_058520.1 coordinate 104,283,283, forward strand.
AACCAAGGCAAGCTCAAGAGGTAGCAAGAAGGATTTCTGGCGCCGTTGCCGGGGATTCAAGTGAAGCATATCTACCAAGTACCTATCACAAACCCATCTCTTGCATTTACATTATTTGTCTTTTTGGTTTGCCTTTCCTTTGCTTGTGTGCTATGTGCCTTCAGTATGCTTGCTAAGTATCTATTGATATGGATCCTCATCCACTTGCTCATCTTTTCAAAAGACCAAATTATGATGAACAATTTGCTAGTGAGTTGAATGCACTTGACTATCTCTATGAAGTTTTGCTTGAGATGCGTGAATCTGAAAATTGTGATGAAGAAATTCATGAAGTGATTCACGAGGTCTCCTTGAATGAAAAACATGATTGCAATGGTTTCACTTTAAATTCTATGAATTACAATTATGCTGAAAATATGGAAAACCCTAAGCTTGGGGATGCTAGTTTTGCTATGTCCGCTACTTGTTGCAATGATCATGATTGGGGTGATGATTTTTCTTATGATCTTGAATTTTTTTTAAGCCTCATGATGAATTTGATAATAATGTTTGCAATAATATTGAAAGTGGGTTTGGAGAAGTCATGACTTTAGTTGATGATAATCCCACTATTTTTCAAGAGCGTCAAGTTTGCAGGCATGTGGATCATGAAAAGAATATCCTATGTGATAGTTATATTGTCGAATTTGAATATGATCCCACATGTAATTATTATGAGAGAGGAAAATATTGTGGTAGAAACGTTTATGTTACTAAATTACCTCTCGTTATGCTGAGATTGATATTGTCTCTTTCTTCTTCCTTACATATGGTAGTTATTGATTTCCTTGATAATTTGTTTTCCGATAAAATGCCTATGCATAGGAAGTATGTTAGACTTAGATATGTTTTTCACATGTTTCATGATGCTTTCTTCGTGTCCGATTGCTATCTTTTATGTCAGCATCATTGAAATCGTTAAGCCTAGCTAGGGGCGTTAAACGATAGCGCTTGTTGGGAGGCAACCCAATGAATAAATTTATTTTTGTTTTTTACTTTCTGTTTTGTTGTGTCCACACCATCATAATTTTGTTATGATTGTGTTTTTTATGTTTTTTTGTGTTTGTGCCAAGTAGAACCTTTATGATCAGTTTTGGTGATGGTTGTTTGATCATGCTGAAAAAGACAAAACTTTGTGCTCACGAAATTATTTTTAATTCCTATCCATAAAGAGATTTTGAGTTGATTCTTTTTTGCGGATGATTGATATTCGAATTTACCTAATTTTCATAAGTTTTCAGAATTTTTGGGATACGAGAGGTATACGAAGTATACAAATTGCTACAGACTGGTCTGTTTTTGACAGATTCTGTTTTTGTTGTGTTGCTTGCTTATTTTGATGAAACTATGGTTAGTATCCGGGGGTACTAGCTATGGAAAAGTGAGAATATAGTAATATAACATCAATCTAAATAGAAATCAAGTTTAATACAGTACCTAAAGAGTTGGTGAGTTGTTTTCTTATGCTAATGATATCACGAGTTTGTGTTTAAGTTTTGTGTTGTGAAGTTTTCAAGTTTTGGGTGATGTTCTCATGGACAATGGAATAAATAGTGAAAAGAACTTAAGCTTGGGGATGCCCATGTAATCCCAAGCCAAATTCAAAGACACCAAAAAGCCTAAGCTTGGGGATGCCCCGGGAAGGCATCCCCTCTTTCGTCTTCAATCCATCGGTAACGTTACTTGGAGGTATATTTTTATTCACCACATGATATGTGTTTTGCTTGGAGCATTATGTATTATATGAGTCTTTCCTTTTTATTTTGTCACAATCATATTTGCTGCACGAGAGGGACATGCACTCATCATGAAATTGCTAGAATTCTCAATGAGCTTCACTTATATCTTTTGAGTTAGGTAATTTAGCTCGCATGTGCTTCACTTATATCTTTTGAGCTAGATAATTTTTCTCTAGTGCTTCAATTAAATATTTTTAGAGCACGGCGGTTTCATATTTTGTAGAAATAAAAAAACTCGATCTTCACTTATATCATTTTGAGAGTGCTCTCTCTAAGTAACTTGGTAATTGGCGTGTGCTATGAAATTAGTCCTAAATATGATAGGCATCCAAAGATGATATAATAAAAACTTTCATATTCAAGTGCATTGATTAAGTAAGAGAAGTTTGATTCCTCACAATTAGTTTTGAGATATGGATATGGTAATATTAGAGTCATGTTAGTAGGGTGTTGTGAATCTAGAAATACTTGTGTTGAAGTTAGTGATTCCCGTAGCATGCACGTATGGTGAACCGCTATGTTAGGAAGTCAGAGCATAATTGACTTATTGAGTGTCATCCTTTGTGTGGCGGTCGGGATCGCGCGATGGTTAACACCTACCAACCCTTCCCCTAGGAGTATGCGTTTAGCACTTTGTTTTGATTACTAATAAAACTTTCGCAATAAGTATATGAGTTCTTTATGACTAATGTGAGTCCATGGTATAGATGCACTCTCACCCTTCCACCATTGCTAGCCTCTCTAGTGCCACGCAACTTTCGCCGGTGCACAAACCCACCATATATCTTCCTCAAAACAGCCACCATACCTACCTATTATGGCATTTTCATAGCCATTCCGAGATATATTTCCATGCAACTCCCACCGTTCCGTCTCATGACACGTGCCGTCACTTTCATATTGCCATTACATGATCATAAGATAGCTAGCGAGATGTTTCAACGTCATACGCTAAGCTAGATCGTTGCACATCCCGGTACACTGCCGGAGGCATTTCATATAGAGTCATCATTGTTCTAAGTATTGAGTTGTATGTAAATAAAAGTCTGATGATCATCATTATTAGAGCATTGTCCCATGTGAGGAAATAAAAAAAAGAGGCGAAAGATGCCCACCAAAAAAAAAAAAGAAAAAAATAGGCCAAAGAGCCCAAACAAAAAAATGAGAGAAAAAGAGAGAAGGGACATTGCTACTATCTTTTTCCACACTTGTGCTTCAAAATAGCACAATGTTCTTCATGATAGAGAGTCTCTTGTTTTGTCACTTCCTTATACTAGTGGTAATTTTCATTATATAACTTGGCTTGTATATTCCAATGATGGGCTTCCTCAAAATTGACCTAGGTCTTCGTGAGCAAGCAAGTTGGGTGCACACCCACTAGTTTTGTTTTTGAGCTTTCATACACTTTTAGCTCTAGTGCATCCGTTGCATGGCAATACCTACTCATTCACATTGATATATATTGATGGGCATCTCCATAACCCATTGATACGCCGAGTCAATGTGACCATCTCCTCATTTTTGCCTCACAACCTCCACCACACTCTATTCCACCTATATTGCTATATCCATGGCTCACGCTCATGTATTGCGTGAGATTTGAAAAAGTTTGAGAAAGTAAGAGTGTGAAAACTATCACTTGGCCAATACCGGGGTTGTGTATGATTTAAATTCGTTGTGTGGGGATGATGGAACATAGCCAGACTATATGATTTTGTAGGGATAACTTTCTTTGGCCTTGTTATTTCAAAAGTTCATGAATACTATGCTAGTATGCTTGAAGTATTATTGTTTTCATGTCAATAGCAAACTATTGTTTTGAATCTTACAGATCTGAACATTCATGCCACAAGAAAGAAGTTACAAAGAACAAATATGTTAGGTAGTATTCCACATCAAAAATTTGGTCTTTATCACTTCCCTACTCGAGGACGAGCAGGAGTTAAGCTTGGGGATGCTTGATACATCTCCAACGTATCTATAATTTTTGATGGTTTCATGCTATCATCATGTCAACTTTGGATGTTTTATATGCATGAATATGCTATTTTATATCATTTTTGGGACTAACCTATTAACTCAGTGCAAGTGCCAGTTTCTGTTTTTTTCGTGTTGTTGACCTTTTTCAGAAAAGAATATTGAACGGAGTCCAAACGGAATAAAACCTGTGGGATGATTTTTTTCCATAACAGAAGATACACAGGGGACTTGAGAACCAAGGCAGGAGACCTTGTGGGAGGTCACAAACCCCCTAGGCGCGGCCTAGGGGGGCGCGCCTAGTAAGCTTGTGGGCCCCACGTGGCTCCTTTGCCCTACCTCTTTCGCCTATAAATTCTCTAAAATCCCAAAACCAAAGAAGAGAGCCACGCAAATACTTTTCTGCCGCCACAATCTTCTGTCTCCGCAAGATACCATCTGGGGACCGTTCTGGTGCCCTGCCGGAGGGGGATTCGGACACGGAGGGCTTCTTCATCAACACCATTGCCTCTTCGATGATGCGTGAGTAGTTCACCACAGACCTTCGAGTCCATAGCTAGTAGCTAGATGGCTTCTTCTCTTTCTTGGATCTTCAATACAAAGTTCTCCATGATCTTCATGGAGATCTATCCGATGTAACCTTCTTTTGCGGTGTGTTTGTCGAGATCTGATGAATTGTGGATTTAAGATCAGATTATCTATGAATATTATTTCAGTCTCCTCTGATCTCTTATATGCATGATTTTGTATCCTTGTAATTATCTTCGAGTTATGGGTTTCGTTTGGCCAACTTGATCTATAATTCTTGCAATGGGAGAAGTGCTTGGTTTTGGGTTCATACCGTGCGGTGTCCTCACCCAGTGACAGAAGGGGTAGCAAGGCACGCATCATGTTGTTGCCATCAAGGGTAAAAAGATGGGGTTTATACCATATTGCATGAATTTATCCCTCTACATCATGTCATCTTGCTTAAGGCGTTACTCCATTTATTATGAACCTAATACACTAGATGCATGCTGGATAGCGGTCGATGTGTGGAGTAATAGTAGTAGATGCAGAAAGTATCGGTCTACTTGTCTCGGACGTGATGCCTATATGTATGATCATTGCCTTAGATATCGTCATGAATTTGCGCGATTCTATCAATTGCTCGACAGTAATTCGTTCACCCACCGTAATACTTGCTATCATGAGAGAAGCCTATACTGAACACTGCTACTTCTCAAACAATAGCGCCAAATTGACACATTGACGGATATTTGCTTGCGTTGGTTTTTCCCTTGAAGAGGAAAGGGTGATGCACCACAGGAGCAGCAAGTATTTCCCTCAGTTTGAGAACCAAGGTATCAATCCAATAGGATAATCTCCTCAAGTCCAGAGTACCTGCGCAAACACAAACGAGCTTGCACCCAACGCTATAAAGGGGTTGTCAATCCGTTCAAGATTGATTGCAAAGTGAGATCCGAAGGCGGAAAGTGCAACAAAGTAAAAGAGTAAGGCTGAAAATATGGTGTGAAGTAGACCCGGGGGCCATAGTGTTCACTAGAGGCTTCTCTCAAAATAGAAAATATTACGGTGGGTGAACAAATTACTGTCGAGCAATTGATAGAACCGCGCAAAGTCATGACGATATCTAAGGCAATGATCATACATATAGGCATCACGTCCGAGACAAGTAGACCGATACTTTCTGCATCTACTACTATTACTCCAGACATCGACCGCTATCCAGCATGCATCTAGTGTATTGAGTTCATGACGAATAGAGTAACGCCTTAAGAAAGATGACATGACGTAGAGGGTAAACTCAAACCAATGATGAAAACCCCATCTTTTTACCCTTGATGGCAACAACATGATGCGTGCCTCGCTACCCCTTCTGTCGCTGGGTGAGGTCACCGCACGGTATGAACCCAAAACCAAGCACTTTTCCCATTGCAAGAATCATAGATCAAGTTGGCCAAACAAAACCCACAACTCGAATAGAATTACAAGGATATGAAATCATGCATATAAGAGATCAGAAGAAACTCAAATAAGATTCATAGATAATCTGATCATAAATCCACAATTCATCGGATCTCGACAAACACACCGCAAAAGAAGATTACATCGGATAGATCTCCATGAAGATCATGGAGAACTTTGTATTGAAGATCCAAGAGAGAGAAGAAGCCATCTAGCTAGGTTAGTAGGGTGTTGTGAATCTAGAGATACTTGTGTTGAAGTTAGTGATTCCCGTAGCATGCACGTATGGTGAACCGGTATGTTACAAAGTTGGAGCATAATTGATCTATTGATTGTCATCCTTTGTGTTGAGGTTGGGATCGCGCGATGGTTAACACCTACCAACCCTTCCCCTCAGAGTATGCGTTTAGCACTTTGTTTCGATTACTAATAAAAACTTTCACAACAAGTATGTGAGTTCTTCATGACTAATGTGAGCCCATGGTATAGATGCACTTTCACCTTCCAACATTGCTAGCCTCTCTAGTGCCGCTCAATTCTCGCCGGTGCACAAACCCACCAAATTCCTTCCTCAAAACAGCCACCATATCTATCTACTATGGCATTTTCATAGCCATTCCGAGATATATTGCTATGCAACTCCCACCGTTTCGTCTCATGACTTGTGTCGTCACTCTCATATTGCCATTGCATGATCGTAAGATAGCTAGCGAGATGTTTCAATGTCATACGCCATGGTAGATGATTGCACATCCCGGTACACTTCTGGAGGCATTTCCTATGGAGTCGTCATCATTGTGATCTTTGAGTTGTGAGTAAATAAAAGTGTGATGATCATCATTATTAGAGCATTGTCCCATGTGAGGAAAAAAAGAGAGGCCAAAGAGCCCAAAAACAAAAACAAGGGGAAAAGAGAAAAAAGAAAAAAGAGAGGCCTAAGAGCCCAAATGAAAAAAGAGAAAAGAGAGAAGGGACAATGCTACTATTTTTTCCACACTTGTGCTTCATGATAGCACCATGTTCTTCATGATTGAGAACTTCTTGCTTCGTCACCACCATATGCTAGTGGGACTCTTCATTATATAACTTGGCTTGTATATTCCAATGATGGGCTTCCTCAAAATTGCCCTAGGTCTTCGTGAGCAAGCAAGTTGGATGCACATCCACTAATCCCCTTTTGAGCTTTCACATACTTATAGCTCTAGTGCATCCTTTTGTATGGCAATCCCTACTCATTCACATTGATATCTATTAATGGGCATCTCCATAGACTATTGATACGCCGAGTCAATGTGACCATCTCCTCCTTTTTGTCTCACAACCACCACCACGCTCTATTCCACCTATAGTGCTATATCCATGGCTCGCGCTCATGTATTGCGTGATAGTTATAATTTTTTTGAGAAAGTAAGAGTGCAAAAACAATTACTTGGCCAATACCGGGGTTGTGCATGATTCACATTAGTTGTGTGAGGATAATGGAGCATAGCCAGACTATATGATTTTGTAGGTATAACTTTCTTTGGCCTTGTTATTTTGAAAGTTCATGATAACCTTGCTAGTTTGCTTGAAGTATTATTATTTTCATGTCAATAGCAAACTATTGTTTTGAATCTTACGAATCTGAATATTCATGTCACATGAAAGAAGTTTCAAAGGACAACTATGCTAGGTAGCATTCCACATCAAAAATTCATTATTTATCACTTCCCTACTCGAGGACGAGCACGAGTTAAGCTTGGGGATGCTTGATACGTCTCCAACGTATCTATAATTTTTGATGGTTTCATGCTATTATCCTATCAAACTTTGGATGTTTTGCATGCCTTTTATATAATTTTTGGGACTAACTTATTAACTCAGTGCCAAGTGCGAGTTCCTATTTTTCCATGTTTTTGACCCCTTTCAGAGGAGATTTTGAAACGCACTCCAAACGGAAGAAAATCCCCGAAAAGATTTTTTCCGGAACGAAAGAAGATCAGGAAGCCTGGGAGCCAAGGAAAGGGAGCCTCAGGGGCCCCACAAGCCCCCACCCCGCGGCCAGGGGGGTAGGCCGCACCACCCAGGCTTGTGGGCCCCCTGAGCGCCCCCTGACCTAGGGGTTGCGCCTATAAATGTTGGGGAACGTCGCATGGGAAACAAAATTTTTCCTACGCGCATGAAGACCTATCATGGTGATGTCCATCTACGAGAGGGGATGAGTGATCTACGTACCCTTGTAGACCGTACAACAGAAGCGTTAGAGAACGCGGTTGATGTAGTGGAACGTTCTCACATCCCTCGATCCGCCCCGCGAACAATCCCGCGATCAGTCCCACGATCTAGTACCGAACGGACGGCGCCTCCGCATTCAGCACACGTACAACTCGACGATGATCTTGGCCTTCTTGATCCAGCAAGAGAGACGGAGAGGTAGAAGAGTTCTCCGGCAGCATGACGGCGCTCCGGAGGTTGGTGATGATCTCGTCTCAGCAGGGCTCCGCCCGAGCTCCGCAGAAACGCGATCTAGAGGAAAAACCGTGGAGGTATGTGGTCGGGCTGCCGTGGAAAAGTCGTCTCAAATCAGCCCTAAAACCTCCGTATATATAGGTGGGAGGGAGGGGACCTTGACTTGG